>NW_026555245.1:34590378-35284223 GCF_021234165.1 Pteronotus mesoamericanus | reverse complement strand
CGGCAGAACTGTTCTGTATGACTTATGACACACGTACTATTCTGAGATTCGCGTACACAGAAAAATAAATGAGATTTCAATTTTGAGAATAAAAATGCCCAAGAAGTGTTCTTCGACAAGAATTTAATAATTAAAACAACATGCAAATATAATAACATAATAAAGTAAACATGTTTTGTAAATTTTACTACAACATAAGGGCAAATATTCATTATATAAATATTAAGTATGTTAAGGTGAAAGAATAAATAACTCATAAATAAACACACTAGCAATAAATAAATAACTTCAGGGCCATCACCTCGTAGGGACTGAATTTTGTAACATGCTGTTGCTTAACACCCTGACAAAAGATGTGCTCGATCAAAGTCAATAAATCCTGTGACTGAGGCAGAAAGAAGAGCCTTTTGCCATGACCTAAGTCCTGTGTACAAGCGTGATTCCGCACGTTCATGGGTGACGATCGCATCAAGGTGAGCGCAGGTCTCCGTCCCTATTACTTAACATGTCTTGCAAGGTTAAGTATCGAAGACAAGGATTTCAAGATTTCCACTTGGACACGATCCCAGGCACAGTCACTGTACTTCTTGTCTTTCAAGAAGCGACAAAGGCTCTCGAAGTACCTCCTCACAGCCAGTGTAGGTCCCTGGGTTGGCGGGACAGCTCCTTCCTCTTCCGTCTCCTGCTCCAAACAGGGCTCCAGGTCTTGCATCTGCCGATGGAGTCCCATGCGCAGCTGGTTCAGCAGGGTCGTGTCCCAGGCAGCGGAGGCGTGCTCTGTGAGCAAGAGGTCGGAGATGTGCCGGAGCATCTCGTGGAGGACGGCGATGGGCTGGGCCTTCTGCACCTGGCTGCCATTTACCATCGCCCGGGGCAATCGGAGGTCTCTTCCGTCCTTCGGGCAGGAAGAAGTGGAGTTTCTCCACATTCGCCTAAAAAGCAGCAAGTTCACATTGCTGAGCGGGATGTGGCTCTGAGGTAGGTCACAGCCCAGAGAGCCACTGGGGCCACAGCTGATTACCACCAGGGCCGTGAGCAGAGACAGCAGGAGGGCCATGGGCGAGGAGGGGCTGCTGGCCTGGCTGAGCTGGGCGTCTGGGGAACAAGCCGGCACCCCACCTGAGCCTACGACCGTCTTTCTAGGCATGGCCATTAAATAGGGAGGCACCATAATTTTCATTTTCTAAACATTTCTTTACACTGTTACTTCCTTTTTTGTTTTCATTTTTGAGTTCTCCCTGTGGTCTAAGAAAATGTCCTGAATCTACACTGTTAATTTTGCCATTTTAATTTTTTCACTGGAGATAGTCATTCCAAACGGATACTACACTGTCCAATGAGAAGTATCATTCTCCTAAAGTCAGAAGTATATGTAGATGTTAAATACTTACACTCATACACATACTCATGAACAATTCTTATTACAGAAATATTGCTCCTCTTGGTATTAGTAACAAAATTTGTTCTTCAATCTGGGCAGCCTTTTGGCCACCTTTTCAAAGGGAGCCAGGCGCCCTCTTCTCTGTGGGTTTGTTTATTTTGTTAGGTAATTACCAGACCATGTGTGGCAAGTAAGCTCTTTAATAAAATCAATGAACAAATTGAGGGAGATTTTCTTTCATATCTATCACATTATATATTGTGTCCATATTCCCAAACATTTATAATTTTGAACACGTATAGAAATATATCATACCTAGAAACAGATCTTGAGATCATGTTACCAACTGTAAAATAAAAATGTTTTTAAACATTTAATGACTCTTGTTTCAATAGTAAGTCATTCCTGCCCTTCTCTGTCCCTTTCTGATAGATACTATATACCTACTTTCGATTAAAGTGTGTATTGAGGTTTACTAAGAAACCAGAAAAGAATGGTCTATTGCCTTAAGAATATATTTCCCTGAGCAGATTAAATTTTAAAAAATGTTTTTTGTCTCGTGTATTTAAGTGTGATAGGTAAATAAAAATAATTTAGACACTGGATTCAAGTAGGCTCTTTTTCTTCATTGACAAGTTGAGAGGAGGGCCTGGCCCTGTCGCTCATTTGCTGGGAGCATCGTCCCGATGTGCCAGGATTGTGCGTTTGAGCCCTGGTCAAGGCACATACAAGAAGCAACCAATGAATGCACAAACAAGTGGTCAAAAATTGAAGTTTACTCTGTTTAGTGCTTTTTTTCCCCTTCTCTCTTTCTAAGAATCAATCAACGAACCAACCAATCAACAAAGTAGGGAAACAAAAGAAATTGACAGGAAAACTCAGGAATTCGAAAATACATTCAACTCTCTTTTTTTAAAAAAAATATATTGTATTGATTACACTAGTACAGTTGTGGAAATATTCCCCCTTTGTGCACCTCTGCCCAGTATCCCCATTCCCTCCAGCCATTCCCTGTCTTAGTTCATGTCCATGGGACAGGCATCTAAGTTCTTTGGCTACTCCATTTTTTTGGCTTCTCCATTTCCTATGCTATTCCTAATACTCCCTGTCTATTTTGTACCTACCAATTTGTACCTCAGAACCCTGCACCTTCCCTCCCCACATTCTCCCCCTTCCCCCTCCCAGCTGATAATCCTCCAAATGACCTCCATACTTATGATTCTGTTCCTGTTCCAGTTATTTGCTTCCTTTGTTGTTTAGATTCAGTTGTTGACACTGGTGAATTTGTTGCCATTTTAATGTTCTTAGTTTTCATCTTCTTTTTTTATGTAGTTCCCTTCAACATTTCCTACAGTAGTGGCTTGGTGATGATGAACTCCTTTAGCTTTCCCATGTCTGGGAAGCACTTTATCTGCTCTTGCACTCTGAACGCTAGCTTTGCTGGAGAGAGTAATCTAGGTTGTAGGTCTTTGCTTTTCATCACTTTGAATAATTCTTGCCAGTCCGTTCTAGCCTGAAAAGTATCTTTTCAGAAATCAGCTGAATATCCTATGGGAACTCATTTGTAGATAACTATCTGTTTTTCTCTAGCTGCTTAAGATTCTGTTTTGATTCTCGTTTGTTACCTTTGGCATTTTAATTATGAGGTGCCTTGGAGAGGGTCTCTCTGCATCCATCTGGCTTGTGAGTCTCTGTGCTTCCTGGATTTGTGTGTCTATTTCCTTCACCAAAAAGGAAAAAAAAAAAAAACCCCAAAACAGGCTAGGGCTGTGCCATTTTTCTCCATTACGTTTAAGACTTCAGATTTCAGGTTTCTCATTTCAACATTTCTAGAAAGCAAAACTTGACGGATGCAGGAGCAAAAAGGAACTAAATACAGGTCTAAACGTGACGAAAATGAAAGAAGGGAAGTGAATTTTATGATGACAAGCTGGCAAAATGTAAGTTAGCCAAATCTGATGCAACCAAGGAGGGTGCTAGGGGCTCTGGCAGAAGGAAAAACAAAGGCCCAGAGTGAATTACACAAAGGCAGGAAAGTGGCAGCTCCTGCGAGGTACTTGAACGAGAAATTCGGTGCTCTGCTTCCCGTGCAACGGCCTGCCCTCAGCTTTGCAGCAACAACCCCCTGATTCAACTTCCATTAAAGCCACGTGTGATGAGCTCTGCGGGTAGAGGGGAGGGATCACACCGATCAGCTCACAAGCGGCTGGCAACCAGCAGCCCGGCTGCTGGGACCCTGGCCCTCTCTGGCACAATGGTGGCTACTAGCTTTGCCTGAACACTTCCTAGTTGGTAAATCCCCTAAGAGTAATGAAGAGATTACTTTAAGTAACTGAGCTCTAACAAGAAAACAGATGATCCCCAAAGATCCTGCTCTTAATCTGGATAATAACCATGACATGAAAAAGACTAACGTTCCATTTTACTGCATACTAACTATGGGACACACACTATTTTAAGATCATCACAAACACTAACTCAATCCTCTTGACAAACCTATTTCTATTGCTACCTCTTTATGCAACTGAAAGTGTACATTTGGAGAGATGAACTCCAGGCATATGTCATTTTGCTGTGCTTCACTTAAGTGTGGAAACAGATGTTGCGGATTTTACAAAGTGCAGGGAAGACGTTCCACCAGTGAAAAGATTACGATTCACTTTAATTGAATTCACTGTACATTTGTTGGGCTCAGGTGATATAGAAGCAGCCCATAATATCTATGAGGGCGGCCTGTGTTCCAAATGGACCAAAGACCCTCACGCATTCTTGAGATCACGACTTGTCTGTAAGAGCCCATTAAAGGAACAAAGGATGGAAATGACATGGCCCTTCAGACTAAAGAGAGGCCAGGAGACTGAATCCGTGCAGCAGGGAGAGTGGAATGACCCAGGATCTGAGTTCCACCTCAAATGCCCACGGGCTGCTGTCTCTTCCTTGGTAGGATAACAGGGAGTTTGGTCTGAGGGAATGGAACCGCCTGACTTGGAAGCACTACAGACAAGTAGCCAAATACTTTTTCAATAGTCCTAAGAGACTATTGAAAGTAGAGTATTATTGAAAGTAGAGTAGAGTATTGAAAGTAGAGTAAGAGAGTATTTTTTCTGCCAGTTGAAGAATGGTCCAAAATTTCTTCAGTAGAATATGTCCTATAGTGAAATAAGTTTCTTAATCCAATCATTGCTGACTCTTAAAAGTTATTTAGGACTCTTGGGTTTCTTGTGAATTGATCAAAAAGGACCTAAATGTTTCCAGTCTAGAAGTAGCCCCGCCATATACAGGTTCTCACCTTTCTCCTTCAGGACCTCACTGATTCTGACACTGGGAGATCTGATCAGATCACTGGGGAGCAGCAGGGAGGGGGCACTGAGGTGGTTGCCCGAGGCAATGGCAAACAGTCTAGGGCAGGACTGGCCGAGACGCTGAAGGCCTCTGGAGCTCGTAGAATCTGGGGCCTGAAGATTGAGAGTACCAAGGGGGCAGAGACTGGCTTTCAAGCTCTTGCACGGTTGGTGGCTGGCCGAGGACTGACCATCAGATCTTGAATCAGCGGGCAGGGAGGGTGGAGGCGAGGCCTCGTCCGCACTCTCGCACTTGCTGCTCTATAACTATAGCGCTTCCAGCAAGTGATACGTAGTCAACACTCGCAGCCCATCCATGAGCACCAGGCACTGATCCCTGTCTCCCCCATGACCCTCTCGTCTCAGGCCGACCGCAAGAATGTCAGAGTTTACAGTCTACGTGTGCCGCAGGACACATGCACTTGATTTGCCCAGCTACCTTACGCTACAGTTATCTCCGGACATTCACATGAAAGCACAGTGTAGTGGGCCCGTTTCACTTTGACATCTCAACTTGGGGGATTTAATAACTGTACACAGCTTTGGGCCTTCTCTTGTTTTCCTGATAATGTGCCCTCTACTGACACAGCATGGCTATATTCTCACTGCTATAACCTTTGAAGAAATGTATGTTCCATCTTCTCTTTACAACAGCCTCAGCAGCCTGTAAGATACCTGTGGGGCAAGAAAATATGCCATTAAAGCTGATTACAGCCTTGCTCCTATTCTGCCCTGATTTTCATTTTTAACAGTATCCTCAAGTTGGGAGCTTGTGAAGACATTTCAGTACTAGGAGGTACAGAGAAAGTATTCCAAGTCGTCACGAAGTCACGAGAAGGTGTCCAACATGGCAGTACTCTTAATGAAACACCAATAATCTTGAAAATACTAATGTGTTTGCTTCCATTTAAGCCAAGAGTGCTAAATTGCATTACATCCTGACTTAGATGTCCATAAAATACAGTTTAAATAAGGTTGAACTTTAATCCACACTGTGTCAATAAACTGAATGTTAAAAATTTAAAAACGTTAAATATTCATTCATTCATTCATTCATTTATTAAAATGTTAAGTGCTCTTTGAAGAAGCTAGAGAAGGCTGAAAAATTATCCTCCCTCATTTTAAAGAAGTGTCCTATTGTTTCCACATTGTAGGGGGGCTTGTACTAACATCTGAGAAAGGGGAATATATACCTAGGTAAAGGGAAGAAGCATATGACCTGTAATGATTCTGTCGCCTTACATTCTCTCTCCCTGCCCCTCAGCATTGCAGCGCACATGCCCGTATCACACAAGATTCCCTCCTCTCCAGGTAGGAACCCTCCCCTTCTCATTCACTCTCTGCGCGTGTCCACTGAATCACGCAACTGCTTTTTTTTTCAGTCGCGGTTTCAGCGTCAAGGCTTCCCTGAAGAGCAGACTGTCACAAGCCAAAAGCCGTAATTAACACTTCTAGGTTTTGCAGAAACATCTGCAGGAGAGGCTTTCCTTAACATCTGTTGACTATGATGTAATACAACTTGGAGCTAACAGGGAACAGAAAGCAAGATGCAGAGTGTGGGTGGGCAAGGGAACTCCCCTCAGGGAAGACAGCCCCCTGGTGGCCAAGTGCAGCAAGGGCAGCCCCCGAGAGGAGGGCAGGCTTCTGCTCTGGACAGAAATCCGACCACTTCCCTGGGATGTCCCTTCATGCGGCAGAAAGGCGACTTCTTGGCAGCAGTAGCTCCTACTGCTGTCGTGAGCTTGTTTCCAGACACTTCATCTATGGCCAAAAGAAAGCGTGTCCAGCGATGGGATGTGAAAGGCAGAGAGGAAGATGAGTGAGTTCTCTGCCAACTCCTACACTGCAGACCAGAGCCTCCTTTCGAATGAGACATCACACGTGCTATGGGACTCTAGGGGACACGTAGTCCTGCCAATCCGGAGATGGAATGAAGCCCGGTAGGACATTAAATCTCATTAAACATTAAGGAAACAACTCTCAGCAGTATAACTCTGGTTTCACAAATTAGTCCGAATATGAGACTTCAAGTATTAGAACAACAGTCTTACTGTCACATTGCATGTCGAACTTGGCACCTCTTTCATGCACTAGAAAACTCTCCCTGGAAGCAGGGGAGAGAATTTTCGTGTACGCTAAGGAATGTGAATGAATAGTATCATTGTTACCTGAGAGCTCGTGACCTTTTATTTATTCAAATGCAACCATTTTGGTGTCATTTTGGAGGGAATTTCTACAGTCAGCACGGCATTTTCACTGCGCTGTCCCACCAGGAGGGATGTGTGAATTGCTAGGGGGGCAGAGAGGCCCTGCCACTGTGGCGAGGGCTCGCGCCTCTTCCTTCCGTCACACACCCCACGTTTGGATTTGCTGCTGTCCAGCTTGGGCTTGCCCAGGCCCTCGGGAAATGTCCACAGAGGTTTCTCCTTTGCTGTCTTATCCTAACAGCTGGCAGAGGGAAGCATACAACATTTCAGGCTGTGGACAATGCTTGTAAACCCTTGGTTTCTTGACTCTCTTGGTCAGGGTTTTCCAGAAACAGAGCCAACAGGTGGATACCCTCAGAAGAATTGCAGTTCAAGTCGAAAGGCGGTCTGTTGGCAGACGTTTTTGTTGTTTTTCTCAGAGGTCATTCTTTCTCTTTAAACTCTTCAACGGATGGAAGGAGGCCCACCCCCAGGATGGAGCCATCTCCTTTACTCAAAGTCTATTAACTTAAATGTCAAATGGTCTGTAATGCCATGTTAAACATGCATTCACAGAAACATGTAGAATAATGTTTGCTCAAATCCCTGGGTTCGCAGCCTAGCTAAACTGAGATGTAAAATAACGATCACACTGCTCCTCCCTCATTGATGTCCTAACAGTTTTTGAATATTCTTCTTCCTCCAGTCCTTGAAGTCTGCTTATGTTTGGCTGTTTTTTCTGTAGGATTTTAAAGAAAACCAATGTTAGAGAGAGCAGGACCAGGACACAGAGAGAAACATCAATGTGTAAGAGGAACATGGATCGGTCACCTCGGGCATGCGCCCTGCCGTGTGCAAAACCTGCCACCTAGCTTTGTGCCCTGACCAGGAACAGACCCCGCAGCTTTTTGGTGTACAGGATGACACTCCAACCAAGTGAGCCCCCAGACCAGGGCTGCTTCTGTGTTTTATATAATTCATTAATTGTCTTTAATTTGTTCATTTCTAGGTGAGGAAATCTTGACCTAAAACTTCAGTCAGTCGCCTTGCCAGATAAGCCACTGTAGGCATGTCCTCTTTTATATGAAGTTAGAAGTTTGTATACATTTAAAAATAACCAACATTTCTTGTGTAGTTTAGCCTTTCTCATAAGCTGAATATATTACCTCAGGCCTCCTCTCTCCTTCTAAAATTCTAACCTTACTTTCAGCCCTTCATTCCATCAAGATTTCATTATGACCAGTTGTAAAACGTGATATTTTACAGAAATTTCCTCTTCGATTGCTAACTAATCTCCTGAGTACTATGTATCCAAACCTTCTTTCCACCATATTGATGTCAGGTATATCTCTTACCATAGGAAGACATGAACACAGAAAATACAATTTCATAGATTCTGTGCTTTAATAATTTGAGTACCTAATTTCTCCCTTTACCACGCTGTTCTAACTGTCCCAACAAAACTATTACTTAATGTTTTCGACAGGATAAGCCAAAAATTTTCCTCTTCTTAACATTATTTTTTTCTTCCTCATTCAATAGGTATTTCATTTAAAATGCATAAATCATCACTTTTTTGAAAATCACAGGCTCTTGGAGGTACACAGAAAACCGCATTATAATGAGTATCATAGTCTGACAGAATATTTTTGTGAGGTGAAAAGTGCAAGTAGATGAAGGAATTTCCCTTCCGCAATATCTGTCGTAATCAACAGGTGAAAATCAGTAAAGCAAAACCAGAAAAACGAGCATGCACCAATAAAGTGAAAACTAGGGCATTTAATATGGGGATCAGAGTGTATTTTAAATCTTAGTGGAATTCTAAACTATGAAACATTTCAGCTGCCTATGACAGTGTATACAATATTGAATTCTGTATTGACTCTTCATTCTGCCAGTAATTGTGTGTGATCCAGGGAAATTCACTTAATTTCTAGGGCCCCGGTTTTCTCAAAATAAAATAAAGTGGAAATATTTCCGGACTGTTAAGCAATCTAAAACACTTAGAAGACTTAAGCTGTATTGCACCATTAACCCTTAAATATGGTAACTATTTGCTTCTTCTTTTCCTACAGGTATATGTAGGAATAGCAAACTTTCTCACCTCTTGCCGCCAATACATGATAGTTCAAAAAACAAAATTCTGAGAAGTGTCGTGAACAAGACTCTAGTGTAGTCACTATTCGCATTGAACATAGGTCTGATTCGTATATTCAGTTAGTAAATGGCGGCTTGCATATTTCTTTGGAAATGGAGTTTGTCTCCTAAACTGTGAAACATACTCGTATGTAGTAAATGTTAGGGCCCCCTGGCACACTTTGGCCTTTAGTCCTCGCTCTCCTAAATCACAATCCTCTGTTCCGTATCACAGCCGTTTGCTTCCTCTCCGGGGTAGACGTGCCCAGTGTGCTCCCCCTCTTTCACTCCTCCGTCACGTGATCTCCGTCCACAGGAGCTGTTTTCTGTTCCCTGAGGTTTTGGGCCACCATTTCCCTTGAAGGGTACAAAGCTGCCAATTCGAAGCAATGCTGGGTGAAAGTTCTCCGGTTTTCAAAGCTCCTGTCTAGGAGACAGTTGTTTTTTTTTCCCTTCTGGTGAAGAATTTTGGAACTGAGGAATGTCCCTGTTACAATGATGTAACAATAGCTGTAACTGAAGGAATCAGAGTCAGATCCCTCCCAGGGCTGACTTATTAAAACATTTCACATCATTTTAACCCGACATAAAGCCCTGTGTGAACGTTCCCTGAACACCTTGTCAGTGATTAAAGAGTTTAAAGTAAGTTTTGTTTTGGTCCAAAGTCCTTCCCTTCTACAACAAGGGTACAGCACAGGGTTTGCATACAACCTTTTGGCAATTAAGAACACCCAGGGTGTCTGTATCCCCTGAAATCGTGTGCGTCTGTGGGCCGCCATGTCCGCCTCCACCAAGTTGGTTGTGTGTTGTCAGGATGGATCAAGTGCCCAGAAATCTCACCAGCTGGAGCCCACACTCATGGAGAGCCTCTGCCCTCTTCACATTGTGCCTCGCTCCTCCCTCAAATAGGCTTAATTGTCTGGAACACAAGTCATCAAGATGCCTAACTAGGGCAGTTCAGACCACAGGCTCCCTCTTCCCAAAGCAATCTCATAGCTGGAGCAGCACCTACTCGTTAAGTCCAGAAACATGGGCTGAGTGGGTGTACTCCGCCCGCAGAGTCCCCCCAGGCCGCCGCGGATGGGGAAATCAGTAGTTCCAGACACTCTCGGGCTGCCAGGGAACGGGGTGGCCATTCCCTCTAGTGGAGAATGCCCCTGGTCCCTCTCTTGGAGTGGCTTTTATTGAGAAGAGATGCGCAGGGGTACTCAGCATGAGGCAACGCCTATCAGCTTACTTCAGAGGGCTACAGATACTAAATTGAAGAAAGACAAGGGGTAGTCTTAAATCAAGGTCTGTCAGGGAAGTTGGCGCCAGGTGCTCATTAAGGCACAGTTTTGGGGGCTCAGAAATTGTCTCCTTTCAGTGAAGTAAAACACCTGGTTTTTACCTTCTCAGGGCAGCGCGAAGCAGAGTGAGCTTCAGCGGATACAATGCATTCTTTCGCGGGGCTACAGTTCCCGATACCTCACAAAGTGGTCCCCAACCAAGGGCAGCTTGGACGTCTTCCCAGTGTAGCATCGCCCACAGGCCACGCACGGAGCAAGGCCTGCAGGACAGCGTGGAGAGACTACAGCTCTTTCCACCCTCACTGGCCTCTGGGTCTTCCTGTCCTACGAAGAGGAGTGAGAAAGAATGGCTCCTAGTCCAGTTTTGTGCTCAAACCTGGCTCCTTATCCTTTGTCACCTTTGGGTGAGTGTCTTCTCTGAACCCTGGGCCTCCACACTGCCGTAGAGAAATAATTTAGAAAACAAGGTCTTCAAGAGTGTTGTGAAACCATCTGAAAACAGCTATGTGAAGCTTAGTACTTATTCATCAACACCCCTAATTGTGTTCTATTGGCCTGCGCTTCCAGCTGGTATAGGACACTCACCAAAAGTCCAACGAACAGAAGGTAGATTCCTTACATACTTGTTACAATTTTAATCCCAAGATTCTATACTTCCTTACCTATTAATTTATGCAGCGGCTGAAATGGAATCAACAACCACCAGAAACAATTTCTCCAAGCGATCGTGAGTTAAACTGAATAGCTCTAATCTGCCCTAGTGTTTTATGCACGTCCTCCATAGGCCTGGAAAAGGGTCCCACTTCATTACTTACTCTCTAAGCCCTGTTTTCTCTGCCAGGGCGCTCCATGAAAGAAACTAACATCTTTGTTGTATTTACCAATATATTCACGAAACCATGGAAATTACTGAGAGCAGAGATACTTCAAATCTCTTAGGAATCAATGAAATGAATAAAACCATTAGTGTTCCTTCAAACTTGAATGCAGACGAAAAGTTGCAGTGTGCAGTGTATACCCCTCAGAGGATAAGTAAGATCCCACACTGAATATAGAGATTTTGCACCCCCAAAGCAAATGAAACAAGACACGAAGCTGAATATAAAATGATGTGAAAAATAAACTTTGTAAATGCAATAATCATCGTACATGACAAACTCTAATTGCTACAGATGACAACTGCATTTTCCACTGATACAAAGTCGATTCCTCACTTAACTGATAAACATTCTGCGAAAAACGACTCTATGCATTTTACAAATGAAGTAGAAAAAAGTCTTTGAATTCAGTGAAAGTTTACCAGCCTGAGGCTAATAAGTAGATAAATTGTAAGTAGATATCACTGAATCCTGGAGATTGGGACTCAGTCTCCTATCCAACTCCCTGGGTTTGCTGTGATTGTGATGATACAGAGAAATCCCTCATTAATGTTCATTTCCCACCTTCCCGGAGGATAATGTGACCGGCACAGCAGCTGGAGGCTGCCTCTTTCAGAGAGAGACTGGTGCTTCGCAAAGGCGTGCTCACAGCCTGGCTGGGGACCTCATGGCCCAGGAAAAGGGTCTTTTCCTCTTGTGTCTCCTGCACCCAACCGGTCTCTGGTCATGATGGGAAATGCGACATTCATAGGCTTTCAGCCATTGCGGATGACAGCGCTCATTCTCAAGGTCTTTCCGGGGTTAGTGGTGAGGTAGAGTTCTTCTCTCGAGCAGGGGACTGAAGGAGGCATCAAATCTAAGTCGTCCAGAGAAATAATCCTTTCATGCAATACTATAAAAGGGAAATCAATGCTAAGGCCTCCAAGATGAATAAAATATCAAGATGTTAAAGACGTGGAATGACCCTACACTTGCAAGCTGCTGAGAGGGTGGCAAACACACTGCACATATGTGCGGCCCGTTCCATTTAGTCTAAAACATTCTAACCAATGACAATGAACAGACCTGTGCTACTCAATGTTCTCAACTGCTCCTATACAGCACTGAACTCTTTTTAACAATCTAGTCAAGTGCGGAGCCTGTGAAGACATTTCAGTAATGTGAAATTACCGAAAAATTATTCAAAATTGTCAGAAACTCATGAGGAAATGTTCAACATGGCAATAGTCTCAAATAAACACCAATAATCTTGAAAATATTAATGTGTTTCCTTCCATTAACACCGAGTGTTAAATGGTATTAACTTCTGATGTTGCTCTTAATAAAATACAGTTTAAAGTTGAAATTTAATCCATGCTGTTTCAATGATCTGCATGTTAAACACTAAAGAATTTTAAGTGTCACATTGATATTCGTTTACTAGATAACTTTAAGCATTTTAAATTGTTTAATAAAATGATGTTTCAGGTTTAAAATACTTTTAGAACCTTACATCCGATATATTTAACATAAAAAATAATGTAATATCGTGACAAGTGGAACGTCCCACTTTTCAGGTATCATACCTTACTCCAGGCATCGCCAACACCCTGGGCGCCAGCCAAAGAGCTCGCCTGTGCTCGGCCTCCTGTCTCCCCCAGGCAAGCTCCCCCCGACTTCCCCGACCCCCACAGCCGCCACAACCTCCCCTATCCTGTCGCCCCCACTTCCTGGTCCCTGGAAATGTCTTCCACCGAACCGCTCCCTGGTGCCAAACATGTTGGGGACCGCTGCCTTACTCCACTGGCCTGTAACTTTGGAACTTTGAAAACTCCTCAGAAAGAGCCCTTGCTACTGTTGCTCAGTGCGTTGACCCGGGAAGTCGCCGGTCGGATTCCCGGAGGATTCCCTGTCAGGGCACCTGCCTGCGTTGCGGGGTCAGGTCCCCTGCGTGGAGCTTGCGAGAAGCACATGATCGCTGGTCCTCTCCTGTACTCGTGGAGGTTTTCTTCCAGGGACGTCCTCCTGGGCTCGCGTTCCCGTCTCCTGCAGAAACCACGCGGACCCCCGCAAAACGGCCAAACACTGTTTCCAGCCTCAACCCGCTCCGTGCACAAGGACTCTGCGTAAAGGGTCTTTGCTCGATTATCCGTGCGACACACAAAACTCAAAACTCGGGTGTAGAGGGTGTAGGTGATTGTTTTTAAAAAGCGTCTAGGAAAGGCGAGGCTCCGTGTGGCGTATTTAAGACCATGTCCCCTGCGAGGCCACGCGGAGCTCGGTCTCCAGCCGAACGGAAGGATCTTTGCGCCCAATCACGGTCAAAGCAGCACAAAGTTGCTGGGGCCGTGACGTGACGGTTTTTCTACTGTGCTGCGATTTTACAGACCGAACACACAGGCCCCCAAGTTTGTGTTGCCCAACCGCAGCGGCAGAAAAGGCCACCCGCACGACTTCGGGCGGCCAGCGGGAGAATCGCGCTGGTCATTGAACCAGCGAAGGAAACCTGGCGCTAATTGCGCTCTGGCGCCTGCTGGCCACCTTCGCCCCGCGAGGCCAATCAGCGGAATTCCCAGAGGCCCAGGTCTATTTGCGCCTTACGGCAGGAGCCACGCTCTGCTCCGACCCCGCTTGCTCTCTCGGCAGCGACTACTTGGCCCGCACGACCTTCTGAGACAGGTGCACACTGTCCCCCCTCGGTCGTGCCAAAATGGCAGAAACGACCTCAGATTTCCTCGGAAGAGGGACTCCCCCCCAATGCAGAGGGCAAACGGCCCTGTTTCCGCCTTCTGTGGCACCTGCAGCTCTTGGAGCTCTTCCCACCGCCACACAGCCCCGAGGCCTGGAACCGCAGCGCCCCCTATCGACTACCCTCTGGCGTCCATCACAGCCTAGAAGGGCTGACGCACGCAGGCAGGGGAAGTCTGTCGCGTTTCGATTTGGGAATTCTTGTCCGGATTTACTTCCAAAGGATGCGCTACTACCTGAAAGAAAAGCAATACGGCTCCAGTGCCTGGGAAGTTGTCAGAGTCGAAATTGAAGGGCGCCTTCTCCTCCTGTAACAATCGTAAAGAAAAGCCGGCAAATGCGGTAGACGTTTATGCTCGTGACCCTATTCAATGGCACCGTTTGAGAATGTCCCAAACGGTCTCGACGGACATTTCTGCACCAGCTGAGAAATACCTGCAACCAAAATCACGGGGTTATTATAAAAATGTATAGTAAATCGTGAATTTACCAAATTATATTTAGAGAGAACACGCTGTGGTTTCTTGAATAGCAATTTTATGCCGTATCTTTTTTTATCCTGTTAAGTTATTGAGCGAGGGTCGGGGGTGGGGGGGGGGGGGGAGGGAGGAAAGCAGATATTTGAAAGGTGATAGGCAATGACAGAAAGATGCATTAAAGTCCAGAATTGGAGCCTTCCTCCTTCTGCGAAACTGGTTCCATGCAGAGGGAGTGATGGGGGGGATCACAACCAAAAATGTATGTACTTTATTGATTTATTTCTTATTATTGTTTATTCTATTACTGTTGTCCCGGGTTTTCCCCTTCGCCCCGTCCGCCCACCTCCGCCCCGCGGCCCCAGCCAATGTCCACACCGCTGTCCACGTCCACGGGTCTTTCAGACGCGCTTTTTGGCCAATCGCTTCCCCTCCTTTCCACCATGACCCCCTCCCACCTCACCTCCGGTAGCTGTCAGTCTGTTCCACGTTTGTGTTGCTTCGATCAGGAGCGCAGATCCCTCCTTTCGGCCGCCCTGACGGCTGAAGGACGAGCTCTCGGGGGACACGGTCTGAAAACCCCACACGGAGCTTCGCCTTTTCTGCACTTCCACCCGAGTTCCGTGCTTTACTCTCGCTCGGCAATTCCGGCGAGGACATCTTCCCCCAGAATCCGCGTCCTGAGCGGCTTGAGGTTTGAGCCTGGGAACGGAGCATGTTTGGTCGTTTGGACGGATTCCGCACAGTTTCTGCGGGAGAGCGGAACCGTGTGGGGGACGCCGTGGAAGTGAGCTGGGGCGCTGCCTCTGCTGGGCCCGAGCCCCGGAAGATGCCCCTGGGAGAAAACATCGGCATGCAGGAGAGAAACATCGATCAGCTGCTTCTTGCGTGCGCCCTGACGGGGAACCTGGGCACCGCCTCGAACCCACTGAGCCCCAGCAGCCGCGGCTGTTTCGGAGGAGTTTTCAACATTGCGGTGTTACAGACGGGTGACGTAAGCCAGCGGTCCCCAACATTTTGGCACCGGGCACTTGTTTCGTGGAAGACAGCTTCGCCAGGGACGGTGTGCAGGGTGTGTGTGTGTGGTGGTAATCGCGGGTGGGCGGGTCAGGGAAGTCCGGTGAGCTCGGCGGCGAGGCCAGGAGGCGGAGCTCAAGCTCTCCGCCCGCGCACCTCCCCCTGCGGGCGGGGCGGGGCGGGGCGCGGCGGGGCGGGGCGCGGCGGGGCGGGGCCAGGGGGCGGAGCCCAGGCGGCCTTCCCGGGGCACGCAGGGTGCTGCGGGTGCCTACAGGAAGGTGTACACGACCTGCAAAGTGGAACGTTACACTTTTCGAAGCATGACATTATTTTTATGTTAAATATAAATATCGAAAGTGAGATTTCAAAAGTATTTTACGCTTAAAACACAGTATTAAATAATTTTAAATGCTTAAAAATATTTATTAAATAAATATAAATGTGACATTTAACGTTTTTAAATTTGTAACATGAAGCTCAGCACTGGCTGGCGTGGCTCAGGGGATGGAGTGCAGGCCTGCGAACTAAAGAGTCACCGGTTCAAGTCCCAGGCGGGACACATGCCTGGGTTGCAGGCCAGGTCCCCAGTTCGGGGTGCATGAGAGGCAACCACACACCGATGTTTCTCTCCTTCTTTCTCTCTCTCTTCTCCTCTCTCTAAAAATAAATGAGTAAAGTCTCTTCTAAGATACCACGCAGATCATTGAAACAGCATGGATTAAATTTCAACTTTATTTAAACTGTGTTCTTTCTACACCATGATCAGAATTTAATATAACCCTCTTAACTGTAATGGAAGCAAATACCTCAATATTTTCAAGATTTTTGGTGTTTGATGATTATTGGTGAGAGTATTGCCATGTGGGACATTTCCTCGTGAGTTCATGAAAGGTTGGAATAATTTTTCTGTAACTTCACCTTACTGAAACATCTTCACAGGCTCCCAACTTGAGAACCCTGTTAAAAAGAAAAATCAGTGTTGTATAGGAGCGAGGTTGTAACCAGCTTTAATAACATCTTTTCTTGCCCCACAGTATCTTATACACTCTTGGGAGCTGTTCTAAAGAGAAGATGGGACATACATGTCTTCAAAGGTTATAGCAGTGAGGCTATAGGCATGCTTTGTCGTAGAGAGAGAGCACATTAGCAGGCACAAAAGTGAAAGCCCGGAGCAGTGTTAAAGCTATTAAATACCACCATTTTAGAAGTTGAAACTGAAATGGAGCCCACTGCACTGTGCCTTAATGTGAACGGGTGGAGAAACTGTAGTATAAGGTCAATATGAAAAGTCGATTGCATGCGTCCTGCACCAGAGGTGGCCTTTGCACGCTGTGGTTCTTCTGGCCAGCCTTAGATGGGTCTCAAGGGAGAGAGGGATCCCCGCCTGATGCCCATGGATGGGCTGTGAGGGATTGCCATCTAGCCCTAGCTGGAAGCACTCGAGGTTTTCAGAGTCAATTACCAGAGGGTGAAAGAGGCCACCCTTCCACCCTCCCTGAGGGAAGATTCAAGTGCTGCAGGGTCAATATAACCCCAACACCACTCCACAAGAAATCCTTGGTTGCTACGGTAGAGAGAAGTGTTTAAAATGGACTGTGTCAGTAGGCAATAGGATGTCCAGTTTAAGCTGCAGGTGAGAATAAAACTGTTTGGGGAATGAGAACAAGGTGGGTCCTGCTGCCCGCCACCACCCTCTAGGCAACATTCTGGAGACAAAGTTCTGGTGGAAAAGGAAAGGAGTCTTTATTCAAAAGACACCCAATTTTTGCAATAAGTGCTTTCCACATGCATTAGTCCCTGAGGCCTATCATTAAGGCTCAATTCTTTAACACCTACTTTGAGGTTTAATCACTTAAGCCCCTCAATTAAAGCTAATATCTTTAACACATGAGTTCTCATAGAAGCCCCCTCCACTAGCTTTTAATTTCAGGATTCCTATAGGGTTAGTTTACAAAGGAGCACAACGTAAGATACAAAAGCTACGCAATGTTGGAAGAATGGCAGGCTTCTTCCTCAGAGCCCGTCACCTCTACAACACCCTGCCACGCTCTGCCAGGCCAGCTCAACCATAGGCTGTGCCCCGGGTATCTCCTCCCATCCAAATTCCATCCAAGATACAGTCCTTTGTGAAACCCAGGCAGCGGCAGCACCATCATCCAGGCAACCTCGAGGAGGAGAGCCTGAGAGCCAGTCTCTGCCCTCTTGGTATTTTCAGTCTTCACGCCCATGATTCTACGAGCTCCAGAGGCCTTCAGCATCGCGGCCAGTCCTGCCCTAGACTGTTGGCCATTGCCTCGGGCAACCACCTCAGTGCCCCCTCCCTTCTGCTCCCCAGTGATCAGATCAGATCTCCCTATAACAGAATCAGTGAGGTCCTGAAGGAGAAAACCAGAGCTACTATATATATGGCTGGGCTACTTCTAGGCTGGAAACATGCAGGTGCTTTTTGTTCTTCAATTCACAAGAAAACCCAAGAGTCCTAAATAACTTCCAAGAGTCCGCAAGGAATGGACTAAGAAAATGATTTCAGTATCTGACAGATTTCACTGATGAAATTTTGGACTTTTCTTCAACTGTCAGAAGAAATATGCCCTTATTACTATTGAAAAAGTATTTGGCTCCTTGTCTGTAGTGCTTCCAAGTCAGTCAGTTCAATTCCCATACCACCTGAGTAAAACAAGTGTAAAGTGAATCGTAATCTTTTTACTGGTGGAGCGTCTTCCCTGCACTTTGTAAAATCTGCAACATCTGTTTCCACACTTAAGTGAAGCGCAAGAAAATGACCTATGCTTGTAGTTCGTCCCTCCAAGTGTATACTTTCCATGTCATAAATACATAGTAATATATGTAAGTTTGTCAAGAGGATTCATTTATTCTTTGCGATGATCTTAAAGAGTGCGTGTCCCATAGTTAGTGTGCAGTAAAATGGAACGTTATTCTTTTTCATGTGATGGTTATTATCCAGATTAAGAGCAGGATCTTTGGGGATCATCTGTTTTCTTGTTAGAGCTCAGTTACTTAAAGTAATCTCTTCATTACTCTTAGGGGATTTACCAACTAGGAAGTGTTCAGGCAACCATTGTGCCAGAGAGGGCCAGGGTCCCAGCAGCCAGGCTGCTGGTTGCCAGCCTCTTGTGAGCTGATCGGTGTGATCCCTCCCCTCTACCCGCAGAGCTCATCAGACGTGGATTTAATGGAAGCTGAATCAGGGGGTTGTTGCTGCAAAGCTGAGGGCAGGCCGCTGAACGGGAAGCAGAGCACCGAAGTTCTCATTTGAGCATCTTGCAGGAGCCCCCACTTTCTTGCCTTTGTGTAATTCACTCTGGGCCTTTGCTTTTCCTTCTGCCAGAGCCCCTAGCACCCTCCTTGGTTGCATCAGATTTGGCTAACTTACACTTTGCCAGCTTGTCATCATACAATTCACTTCCCTCCTTTCATTTTCATGACACTTAGACCTATATTTAGTTCCGTTTAGCCCACGCACATCCGTCAAGTTTTGCTTTCTAGAAATGTTGAAATGAGAAACTAGAAATCTGAAGTCTGAAAGATTACAGAGAGAAATGGAACAACCCTTGCCTTTTTTTCTTTTTTCTTTTCCATTTTCTTTGTATTACGCTCATGACGAAGAAGAACATCCTGGAGGAGCAGCAGGGCAAACGTTGTCTCCTTAAGCACCACCTGAAAGAAGTTACAAATATCTAAAATTGAAAACATCACAAACAACTTAGGAACATATAAAGGAGAGAAGGCCATTTCTCTGTGACTTTGCAGTTTAAGCCTCAATACCCTGGGTTCTCAGCGTGAGATGGAAATAGACGCCCCCTCCAAAAACACCTCCAAAAAACAAAAAAACAGACAAACGAAAAAGCCCTCAACACAATCACGCTGACCGAGTGAATGATTGGAGGAATAATCTATAAGGCTCTATTGGGAGAATCATCATGGAGCATAATAGGTCCAATTATTTAAGAGTCGAGCAATCAAAACAGTACTAGGCAAATAAAAATTATTGACCCTCAAAAAAGAACGTGATTACAATTGGATAGTTAATTTCTCCACCGACTTTGACAAAACAACCCTTTGCAATCAGCATTCAGGGCTGCTGACCCTTTTGACACCTGGGGACATGGGTGAGGAATAAGAAGGTCGCCACTGAGAACCAGGGCCCTGAAACACTCCAGGGGGAAAGGCAAGGGTCCTGGAAGAATATTACTTTGCCCACAAACACACAGGCCCCTCCACAGCAGGCGACTTGTAAAGACTCCAGGACGCAGTCAGCCCGCCTGCGTGGAGTGTGATGCCAGGGTAGTTCGGGTTGAGGACACTGTCCCTTCAGGGAGAGGAAAGGGGTTACTGGAGCTGGTATCTCCCTTGTGAACGAGACGGTGCTGGGAAAATAAAGTTATCTCGATAATAGATTCTCCACACAACATACATGAGAAAAGGATTCCTGCTGGGGGTATTGGCACAGCCCGAGGAGCACTAATGACCAGCTACAAAGTGTTGGAAAGAAACGGCACTGTCTAGGGAAGTCCCGACCTAGTGTCCCCAGGGAAGAAGCATAACCACATGGACCTGCATGAATGGGATCCAGGAGGCAGAGAAACATCCCAGGGACTCATTCCCTAAGAACCATCAGACTCTGCTGCGAATAAAACAGCCAACAAAACCCAGTCCCTGGTTCTGGCGAGCTTGATTGCCAGAGGTGTTCTGGTCAGTCCCTGGTAGGTGCTTGGTAATCATGACCACAGTACAACTGTCGTATGTAATGAGTAATCAGTTCGGAATTTGTGTGCCATAAGAAAATGCAGGGAGCATCAGGGATGTGTTTTTTTATTCGCAAATCAATGTGGAGAGTGAAAACTATTCTCATGAGACCTTGTCCTAACCATAATACCTTGCGATCTTTTTATCACGGTGCTCTGGACTGAATGTTTGTGTCTCCAAAAATGGATATGTTGAGACTCTATTTCCCAATGTGAAATCGTAGGAGGTAGGTCCTTGGGGGATAACTAGGATTAAATGAATTGAAGAAGATGGAGCCCCCACAATGGGGTTCATGCCTTTACAAGAGTCACTACTTTCTTCCTCTCCCCACCATTCGAGGACTGAAAGAGTAGACAGCTCTCACCATCCCAGGCGAGGGCTGTCAACGGAACTCCATCGTGCTGCCACCCTGATCTTAGGCTTCCAGCCTCCGGAATTGTGACTGACAGATTTTTTGTTTATAGCCTCCTGTTCTGTGATACTTACATCTATAGCAGCCTGAACTAAGACACATGACATCATTCATTCGGGATTGACGAGACACTAGTTGACATCCAGGTTGAAATCAGACATGACAGAGAAGAAATTGTCACGTGTAATTATTCTTGTTCCTTTTCTTTAAAAGAACTTGATATCTCTGCTCACAGGTGAAAACCATAGACGCAAGATGAAAGAGAAGGGAAACGATGGCCCCATATGAAAGGAACAGCGTAGTAATAAAAGAGACACCGAGACAGACTTCTGGCCAAGATGGACGTGTAGGTAAACGAGCTTGTCCTCCGTGCACAGCTACACCAAAAATTACAACTAGACCACAAAGAACTATCACCCAGATAAGTCAGAAAACTGAGCTCTATGGAAGGCCGACAACCAAGGATTGAAAGAAGCCACACTCATCCAGACGGGTAGGAGGGGTGGAGGTACCGAGAGGGGTGGAGAGTCGATAGGCACAGAGAAGCACTGAGACATGGAGTGCTTTTGAGAGGCAGTAGAACGGGTGGTCCCACATTCCTGTTTGGTCAATAAATTTTGGATGGATACGTCCGGAGCAAGTGATCCCAGCCTTAGACCAGATCACCCCACCCAGGTCCCAGTGCCAAGAAGCAAAGTCCCATTAATTTCCGGCTATGAAAACTGGAGGGGTTTGGGGTGGTGGAAGAAGCTGCAGGATTCTCAAGAGACTGCTCCTAAGGGTCTCCAAAGGACTTAGGAGTCACCCACACCCACCCCCGTTGGGATTCAGCACCATGGCAGCCGCTGGGAGGGCACAAGTGGCCTCGCGAATGGCAGAAAGGGGAGGAAGGACAAAAGTGCATTGATTGGCAACAGGGCAGCTGCCTAAGGCAGCCTCCTCTCAGGCAACATCCAGAGGCCCCACAGCGACACTGTTCCCTCTCTGAGCCTGCCCCACACAGGGCCACAGCAGTGGAATGGGTTGCACCACCTGGGCGATTACATAAGGGCCTGCCCGACACCATTTACAGGCACCTTTTCTATAACAGGCTACACTGCCAAGACAGGGACTCAAAGCATCGCTACCTAATACACAGAAACAAACACAGGGGGGGCTGCGAAAATGAGGAGGCAAAAAAATATGGCCCCCATGACAGAACAGAACAAAACTCTAGGAAAAGACCTAAGTGGAATGGAGATAAGCAATGTTCAGAGGCAGAGTTCAAAACTCAGGTTATCCGGATGCTCAGAGAAATCACTGGACACTGCAAGGGCATAAAGAAGACCCAGGCGGAAACGAAGCTTCTATTAAGTGGCATAAAGACAACTCTACAGGGAACCCACAGTGGAGCGGATGAAACCAAAAATCAAACCAATGATTTGGAACCGAAGGGAGAAAAAAACCATTCGATCAAAACAGCAAGAAAGAAAAAGAATTCAAAACGATGAGGGGCGAGGAAGGAGCCTCTTGGACATCTCCAAATGTACCAACATCCGAATTATTGGGGTGCCAGAAGGAGAAGGGGAAGAGAAAGAGATCGCAACCTTACTTGAAAAAAATAATGAAACGAAATGACACAATGCGGTGAAGGAAATAGACATACAAGTGCAGGAAGGACAGAGAGTCCTGAGGCAGGTGGAGGCAAAGAGGCCCACTCCAACACACCTCATAATTAAAATGCCAAAGTTTATAGACCAAGAGAAAATCTTAAGCAGCAAGAGAGAAACGGACAGTTACCTACAAAGGAGTTCCCATAAGATTTACAGCTGATTTCTGAAAAGATACTTATCAGGCTGGAAGGGACTGGCAAGAAGTATTCGAAGTGATGAAGAGCTGGGACCTACAACCTAGATTACTCTATCCAGCCAGCTAGCATTTAGAATGGAAGGGCAGAAAAAGTGCTTCCCAGACAAGGTAAAGCTAAAGGAGTTCATCGTCACCAAGCCACTATTGTAGGAAATGTTAAAGGGAACTGCATAAAAAAAGAAGATGAAAACTAAGAACACTAAAATGGCAACAAATACACCACTGTCAAGAACTGAATCTAAACAACAAAGTAAGCAAACAACCGGAGTGGGAACAGAATTATAACTATGGAGGTCATTTGGAGGGTTATCATCCAGGAGGGAGAAGGGAGAGAATGGCGGGAAGATGCAGGGATCAACAGGTAAAAATTGGTAGGTACAAAATAGACAGGGAGTATGAAGAACAGTATAGGAAGGGGAGTAGCCGAAGAACTTAGAGGCATGACCCATGGACATGAACTAAGGGACAGAATGGGGGACCTGGGCCGAGGTGAGGGAAAGAGGACAAGTGTAATAGCATAATCAATAAAATACATTTTAAAAAATAAAAGAGAGTCGAAATATATTTGCTTAATTCCTTAGTTTTCCTGTCAAATTCTTTTTTTAAAACTGCTTTATGATTAATCTTCTGATTGTTAGAGAGAGAGAGTGGAAGGGGAAGAGATAGAAAGAGAGAAAAACATCACTTTGGTTTCCACTTATTTGTGCATCCATTGGCTGCTTCTTGTACGTGCCTTGAACGGGACTCAAACCTGCACCCTGGCACATCGGGACGATGCTCCCAGCAAATGAGCAACAGGGCCAGGACCTCCTATCAACTTGTTAATGAAGAAAAAGAGTCTACTTGATCCCAGGGTCTAAATTGTTTCTATTTGCCTATCAACCTTAAATATATCAGACAAAACAAAAAAAACATTTTTTAAAATTTAGTCTGCTCAGGGAAAAATATTCTGAAGGCAATTGACCATTTTTGTCTGGTTTCTTAGAAAACCTCAATACGTTAATGGAAAAGGAGGTATAAAATATCTTTCAGAAAGGGACAGAGAAGGAAAGGAATGACTTAGTGGTGAAATGGACTATTTAAAAATTTAAAAACATTTTTTATTTTATACTTGGTAACATGATCTCAATATCTGTTTCTTAGCACATGAATTTGTATACACGTTTAAAATCATCATAAATAAATGTTTAGGCATACGGAGACAATATATGATCTGATAGATATGAAAGAAAATCTCCCTTAATTTGTTCATTGATTTTATTAAAGAGCTTATTTGCCACACATGGTCTGGCACGTCTGTAAGTACCTAGAACAATAAAAACACCCACAGGGCAGAGGGCGCCTGGCTCCCTTTGTAAAGGTGGCCAAAAGGCTGCCCAGATTGAAGAACAAATTTTGTTTCTAATACCAAGAGGAGCAACATTTCTGTAATAAGAATTGTTCATGAGTATGTGTATGAGTGTAAGTATTTAACACCTACATATACTTCTGACTTTAGGACAACGATGCTTCTCATTGGAGAGTGTAGTATCTCTTTGGACTGACTCATCTCCAGTGAAAAAATTAAAATGGCAAAATTAACAGTGTAGATTCAGGACATTTTCTTAGACCACAGGGAGAACTCAAGAACGAAAACAAAAAAGGAAGTAAAAGTGTAAAGAAATGTTTAGAAAATGAAAATTATGGTGCCTCCCTATTTAATGGCCATGCCTAGAAAGACGGTCGTAGGCTCAGGTGGGGTGCAGGCTTGTTCCCCAGACGCCCAGCTCAGCCAGGCCAGCAGCCCCTCCTCGCCCATGGCCCTCCTGCTGTCTCTGCTCACGGCCCTGGTGGTAATCAGCTGTGGCCCCGGTGGCTCTCTGGGCTGTGACCTACCTCAGAGCCACATCCCGCTCAGCAAGGAGAACTTGCTGCTTTTTAGGCGAATGTGGAGAAACTCCACTTCTTCCTGCCCAAAGGACGAAAGAGACCTCCGATTGCCCCGGGCGATGGTAAATGGCAGCCAGGTGCAGAAGGCCCAGCCCATCGCCGTCCTCCACGAGATGCTCCGGCACATCTCCGACCTCTTGCTCACAGAGCACGCCTCCGCTGCCTGGGACACGACCCTGCTGAACCAGCTGCGCATGGGACTCCATCGGCAGATGCAAGGCCTGGAGCCCTGTTTGGAGCAGGAGACGGAAGAGGAAGGAGCTGTCCCGCCAACCCAGGGACCTACACTGGCTGTGAGGAGGTACTTCGAGGGCCTTTGTCGCTACTTGAAAGACAAGAAGTACAGTGACTGTGCCTGGGATCGTGTCCAAGTGGAAATCTTGAAATCCTTGTCTTCCATACTTAACCTTGCAAGACATGTTAAGTAATAGGGACGGAGACCTGCGCTCACCTTGATGCGATCGTCACCCATGAACGTGCCGGATCACGCTTGTACACAGGACTTAGGTCATGGCAAAAGGCTCTTCTTTCTGCCTCAGTCACAGGATTTATTGACTTTGATCGAGCACATCTTTTGTCAGGGTGTTAAGCAACAGCATGTTACAAAATTTAGTCCCTACAAGGTGATGGCCCTGATGTTATTTATTTATTGCAAGTGTGTTTATTTATGATTTATTTATTCTTTCACCTTAACATACTTAATATTTATATAATGAATATTTGCCCTTATGTTGTAGTAAAATTTACAAAACATGTTTACTTTATTATGTTATTATATTTGCATGTTGTTTTAATTATTAAATTCTTGTCGAAGAACACTTCTTGGGCATTTTTATTCTCAAAATTGAAATCTCATTTATTTTTCTGTGTACGCGAATCTCAGAATAGTACGTGTGTCGTAAGTCATACAGAACAGATCTGCCGCTAAGCCGAGAATGCCTATCCAAAGGGAGGCATCCATGAACTTAGAAGAGTCCTAGAAAGTGTGGAATGTGTTCAGTACTTATGTCTTAGTCGTAACTGATTTATCTTCAGAGTACAAGGAGCAGGGGGTAGAGATATCTGAGAGGAGCCATCGAGAGCGAAGTGGGAAAGATCCGCGGTGTTTATGGGCAGATCCATGCACCCAGTGCTCTTCCTCCCACCCTCTCCGTGGTCCTGCTGTTCTGATTGCGTTCACTCCCTTTCACTATCCCTTCGCTGCCCCCACCTTACAGCCCACCTGCGCAGGTGGTCTGGTTCCGCTGTGGTATCAGCTTCATGGTTTTCATTAAGCGTAAGAAGCCAAAGGGACAGAGCAAAAGTTGAGTGGAATCTCTTTGTTCTCCAAAACGGTTGTAGTCAGGTCTGCTGCTCTGAGTGTCCTCATGTATATTTCTGGGTCCTGAGTGGAGGCCACTCTTACAATAACGAAATGGGTGCTGACATAAAAGGAATCAGCTGAAATCAGTTTGCTACGAAATCATGCTACTACGGCATTGAAACAGTTAATGTACCTGTGGCTCTGTTTTCTGCCTCACAAAACGGGGAGAGTGAAAGGATTGTATCTGCCCATTTTGTTAATTCACAGGTACTAAAGTGGGTAGACTGAGACCGACACGTGAAAGTGCTTGACAAACACCTGTTTTTAAGATGCATGGGCTCACAGGAGTGTTCAGAGTCATGGGGTGCAGTGTTAACTAACATGTTTAACATAGTTCCTAGACCATAGTAGGTGCTGAAATGTCATTCTAGTTATAATATTGTCACAATTCTCCAGCTGTATCATCCTGAGTGTTAGTGATACTGAGTTAAATCAAGTTCCTGAAGAGTTTCATTGATCATATGAACTGTACATTAAAAACAGATAGTATCCATTATGCCGCCGGGTAGAATTCACATCTGGTGATCTTATTGAGAGCGAGTCTCTTCTTAGTGGGTTGATAAAGAGCTCATTTATCATTCACAGAAATTTAGTCAGAGGGCTTTCCTCTGTGCGGATTCTCTGCAAAGTGAGCTGTGCACGTCCTCTCATTAGTGGATCCGTCACTGAACTGCAGGTAGAAACTGGGCTCTGCACCGTCACAGCCCTCCCGACGGTCGCCTGTCCTAGAGTTTCCATTTGCTGGAGGACCTCAAAAGGTACCCACCGAGAGTGTTAAAGACGCTGCAGTCAAGCCTCCCATGGCAATGGCTGGGCTTGGGTCATACAGATTATTGTTCGTTATATTAATGCGAGAGGCAGCTTTCGTTCAGTATGTTCAGATTCTCAGTCTCTAATTTACAACGTTTATCCCTCTTTGCAGATTTCTGTGTGACCCCTACTAAAGTTGTCTCATTTTCTGAAAGAGGGATTGAAAATCTGCAGTCATTCGAATGCAGAAGCCACAGACAGATTGCATCAGAAGCTGAATGTTTCTACTAGCCTTCCAGCTCCTCCTTTCATCAGTCCCAGCTCTCTGCTCCCAGCTGTCCTGAGGCTCCTGGGGCTCCATTATCCTGAAAATGCCTTAGTCTGTGCCTTCCCTGCCCCCTGAAGGACAGTAACCATCCCTGTCTTACTTTCCCTGGATCCACATTTCTAAGCAAATTGGCTGCCACGTATAAGCAGTCAGCACATTCTGGCTGATGGAATGCAGAGAAATGTGTGAATTACCACGTGGTGTTCAGTTTTAATCTCCTATTATCTTCAGACATATTATCTGTCAGAAAATATGTGCATTGGGTCTTAAAAAGAAATGTAGAATTTCAATCTCTTTATTAACAACTAAAGTGGAAAGTGTGGAGAGTTGAGGCAACTTGTAATTCAGTGCAATTTTAGACATGTTAAAATGGAGTCTGAGTCAATGTTCTAAGTACTCCTATTAATATGGAAAATAGAAAGATTGTCATGTATTTATTTCAATATTGTGTCTCATTTAGATAAATATATGCTAATGGACTGAGATTTCTGTCCTTCCCCAATGATATGATCCAAAAAAGTAGTGAAGTTTTGACATTATACAGGGGCCACAAATAGGTGAGAAATTGGAAAACACATGGGAACACAAGAGGGGTGAATGCAGAAAGTGCTCATTGGAACTGATTTAAGAATCTCGCTTGCAAGACAGTGCTCAGGGCAGCTGGGTGAAGGCTCCCAGAGCCAGGCAGCGGCATCACCAACCTCATCCGGGGCCCGCCGGCCTCTTCGCTGATGGCACCGAGACTCATGTTCTCCAGCTCTGTTTGTACCCCTGGCTGGGACCTGGTCCAGAGCCATGACCTGGCAAAGCAGGAGACCCTCGCAGCTCTGCCGCAGGAGGGGACAATCTGCCTAGTTTTCCTGCCATAGGGACAAGAACATTTTCAGGTGCCCCCGAGGCAGCAGGACGGCAGCCGGGACCTGAAACCGCGGGCCCTCTCCTCCTCCATGTGATGATCCAGGAGGCCTTCAGCCTCTTCAGCACAAACGGCTGAAGGTGCTCACTGGATTCGATCAGCTGCTGGAGGATCCGGAGACCGGTTGGGTGCAGGAGGCACAAGAGGAAAAGACCCTTTTCCTGGGCCATGAGGTCCCCGGCCAGGCTGTGAGCACGCATTTGCGAAGCACCAGTCTCTCTCTGAAAGAGGCAGCCTCCAGCTGCTGTGCCCGTCACATTACCCTCCGGGAAGGTGGGAAATGAACATTAACTGAGGGATTTCTCTGTATCATCACAATCACAGCAAACCCAGGGAGTTGGATAGAAGACTGAGTCCCAGTCTCCAGGATTTGGTCTTAGCTACTACTGTCTTATCTACTTACAAGCCTCAGGAGTATAAATTTTCGCTCCGTTTAAAGACATTGTTTTCCTACTCTAGCTGTACAATGTTTGGAGTCATTTTTGGCAGGTTACTTCTCAGTTAAAAGAGGAATCGACTTTGTATCAAGGGAAAATGCATTTTTAAGTTGTAGCCATTAGAATTTATCATCTATGATGATTGTTGCATTTACAAAATTTATTCTTCATGTTATTTTATAGTCAGCTTTGCATTTCATCTTCATTTGCTTTTGGGGTGCAAAATCTCTGTATTAAGTGTGAGATCTTACTCATCCTCTGAGGGATGTACATTGCATACTTTAAATTTTCATCTTCACTCAAATGCAATAGGAAGAGTGTTGGTTTTTAAAGATTTTATTTATTTTTAGAGAGAGAAGGAGAAAGAACTGGGGACCTGGCCTGCAACCCAGATATGTACCCTGACTGGGAAATGAACCAGCGACCCTTTCCTTCTCAGTCTGGAGTTCAGTCCACTGAGCTACACCAGCCAGGGTGGTTTTATGGATTTCCTGGATTCCTAAAATACTTTGAAGTATCTCGGCTCTGAGTAATTTACTTCTTTTTGTGACTATCTTGGTAAATACGGCAAAGATATTCATTTCTATCATGGAGTGCCCTGGCAGGCAAAACGGGGCTTAAAGAACAAGTCATCAAGTAGGACCCTTTCCAAGCCAGGGAAGTACGTGCATAAAACACCAGGACAAGTTACAGCTATTCAGTGTACTAATGATCGCTTGGAGAAATTTTATCCAGCGGTTGTTGAGGCCATTTCAGAAAGTAAAAAGAAATATAGAATCTTGGGATAACTTTTGAACAAGTAGTAAGTATACTTTCTCTTTACTGGACTTGCGGTGAGTGCCCTCTACGAGCTGGAAGCACAGTCCGACAGAAGACAGTTAGGGGTGTTGAAGAATAACCACTAACCTCCACATAGCGGTTTTCAGACGGTTTCACGCACACTCTTAGCAGACCTTGTTTTCTAAATTACTTCTCAAAGGCGGTGTGGCGGCCTAGGGTTCAAAGAGGACACTCACACAAAGGTGACAGAAGGTGAGGAGCAGAGCCAGATTTGAGCACAAAGGAGACTAGGAGCCATTCTGTCTCACTCCTCTTCATAGGACAGGAAGCCCCCGAGGCCAAGGAGGGTGGAAAGAGCTGCAGTCTCCCCTCTGCTGTAGGCCTTGCTCCGTGCTCGGCCTGTGGGTGACGCTGCACTGGGAAGACGTCCAAGCTGCCCGTGTTTCTGGACTCAATGGGTACGTGCTACTCCAACTCTGAAATGGCTTGGGGAAGAGGGAGCCTGTGGTCAGAGCCGCCCTAGTTGTGCAGATTTATGACTTGTATTCCAGAAAATGAAGCCAATGAGAGGGAGAGAGAGGCACAAGGTGAACAGGGCAGAGGCTCTGTATGACTTGGGGACTCCAATCGGTGAGATTTCTGGGCGCCTGATCTGTCCCGACAACACACAACCAACTTGGGGGAAGCGGTCACGGTGTACCCCAGGCAAGCAATATCACACACTATAGACACCGTGGGCGATCTTAATTGCCAAAAAGTGGTGTGCAAACCCTGTGCTATTGCCTTCCTGTACAAGGGAAGGACTTTGTGACCAAAACGAAACTTACCTTAAACCATTTAATCACTCGCATCGTGTTCCAGAGAGTGTTCGCAGAGGTTTTTATGTCAGGTTAAAGTGATGTTGCCCAAGTCAAACCACCTGGGGTGATGGAGACACAGGTTTAGCAATCCGCTAGGCTTCTAAGAATCTTCTTTCAGACCCTTGTGGTGCTTAAAATTATGTGTGAACTTCTCTGGAGTACGAGGTGCACAGGCACATGTATAGAACGTTCTGAGCCTGTCTGAGGGGGTGTTTTGGGTGAAATTGATGCTCAAGCGGATCGACTGGGAAAGCAGATTGCCCTCCCTGATACGAGCAACCCTGACCTAGCCAGTTTTCAGGCCTGAGTACAACAAAAAGGCTGACCCTCGAGTAACAAAATGACTAAATATTATTCAACACAATTCACTGCAGCAGACATACAGGAAAGTGGAGGACGAAGGGCACGGTACAATAAAGAGGGAACGCAAGCTGGCTCCTCTGGCAGGGCCTTACGATTCCTGTCCAATGGCCAACGTTCAGCTTTGCTAGACCATCCACGTGATTATTCTCTTATTTTCTTTCCGCCAGATGTAATTAATCAGTGTCTGAACACTGACGTGGGATCATACCCACCAACTCACAGAGACTTACTTTACTTAAGATTACCAACTTTGTTATTCCAGCGGGCAAAAGAAGGGAATGTAGGTTTTTTTGCAAGATGCATTAACTAGGAGCAATGAGAAACTATTCAGAAACTTGAAATACCCAATATGACCAATAATCAAGACAATACAGCTGGAAAATTATGGCAATAATAAAAATGACATTACTGAACAGCTACCATGGTCTAGATATCGGGCTAAACATGTCCAGTAATAATCGCCACTCAATCCTCTGAACACTCCTTGCACTACATGCATCTAAAAAGGAGGTGTTACTCAAGGACTTTCACGTGTCAGTCTTGCTCTACGTGCTTTACTACATGAGAACTAACAAAACGGGAAGATGTAGTTTCTTTCATTATCCGTATTTAAGAAAGAAGAAAACGGAACCACAGGGACATTAACTTTCACAAGATCAGAGCAAAGTTCTAGAACCTTGGCCGTCTGACACCACAGCCTGTGCTCTTAACATTCTAGCAATTTCTCTGTTCTCAAGACCAAAGAGGCTGCTGAGACGCTGAACGTCGTTTCTCCAGGCCGGTCTTTGTGATGGTTAACTGTATGTATCGAGGTGGCTAGGTCATCAACCAGCCCTCCTGAAATTCCCTTTACGATGTAGCTGAAGGTAGAGAAGCCTAAGTGTAGCAGACCCCATGGTCACAGCTTAAACGAGGAGACCCTCAACGTGGCCCAGCAACACATCTGTAACTTAAATGTAACACACTTGACGTCCATTTCATCTGACAGTCAGGACCCCTGTGTACAAAGGTTTCCCTTACACAGTGTGTATGGTCTATAGCACCCCATAGAGAAAAGATCACAATACGTGTAAGGTGTTGGTCAGTCGTAGAAACACACAGACAAGTCCAGAATTGGCGACCGTTCCTCCTTCTACTAAACTGGTCCACGAAGAAGTGGTAGAAAAGAGAAAGATAAAGGACAGAATTCTTTAAAATATTTATGAATTTATGTTGCGGGAAGAGTGCTGTACTACGAGAAGTGCAGAGCCCCTAGATCTGAGGGCTACTGTCTGGAGCCAACGGGGCGGGGAGCAGGGCTCGGAATCCTGCAGAGCCCAGCCCGGGGTTGTCATGGATGAGGGGAATAACCAGGAGTCGTCGCAAACACTTCTCTGTTTGCCAGGAGAGGCGACATGGCTCTTCCCTCGAGGGCAGAAGTCTCCAAGTCCCCTCCCCCCACCCCATATCCAAAGGCTTTTATTGAGAACCATTTGCACCGGGTTATAAATGCAAAGCTCGTCAATCAATGTCAAAAGTTTATGTTTACAGAAAAAGATTAGAGGCCATTGGTAACAATGGGAGGAACACAGGAGATCTGCCTCAGAGCAGGGTCTGAGGATAATGGCAATCTTCTTCCCCCAGGATCAGCCGGGTAGCATAGCTTTTGAGGGAAGAACAATGCATGCTTAGAGGAATTTCTTTCTAGGCCTGATTGTCCCCAGAACGTCCCAATCCAGTTGAGGACTGTACCTGCCTTTAGTATTGTTTCAAGCCTGAACCAGGTGGGTAGGGCAGGCAACCAAGAGACAAGAAGACTTCTTTTAGGTAGAATGAGGATCCCGGCCCCATCCAAGCCGAGCCGAGAGGTGCAGGCTCTGTGTCCTTTCTCCGTGACCGCCCAAATCCTTGTCCAGCTGCGCATACCTGCCAATGTCTGCCTCAGTGTAATGGGGTGCAGCTAGCGCCCCCCAAAGGGTATTTGTGACAGGGTCCGGAGAGTGGGCTGCCCAAGAAAAATATATTATCCCCATCCCAAGACAGGCCGCCATGGGGGATGGGAGACCGGGAGCGGGGCCTTTGAGAGTTACTTTGCGTGTCAATAACAGCTGGATAGTTCCATTCCTCATTTGCAAAGGTGGTTATTTTGCCTATCACCACGGCTAATGAGGGAGGTCTGAAAGACTTAATAGGGATGTATGGGAGAGAGGAAGGAGAGACAGGGCCTGCAGGAGAGACAAAGGGGCTCTGGGGACCAAGGGCAAGGCCACGCGGGAAGAGAAGGGGAGAATGGACTCCTGCTAGTGGGCCATGAGAAGGTGCCACATGGTTCTGGATTAAGAACTGGGAATCACGGCGATGCAGCGTACGGTGCTGAGAACCGCGAGACGCCTGCCCACCTGAGCCCCGGACTTCTGTGCTTTTTCTTCTGAAGGACGGTACCCTGACTGGCCTGACTGTCCTGTCCGGCCTGACTGGGCAAAGAGGGGGAGGCAGGACTGTGTGTCTGTTGGTGGGTGTTTTAAATGGTGCGTGCTTTAAAGGGATTTTGAGGTCTCAGGGTGACATTTAGCCATTAATCAAACCTGTATAACTTTTGAAGAAATAGTTCCTTTCCCCTTCACCAAACTCTGCCATCCAGAGCCATAATTCCAAGGGCGGTGGGCAAAGAACCTACAAATGAGTGACCCCGGGGAAGGGGGGTCGTGGTTTCAATAATAGCCTTTGCACCCACAGGTCCATAGTTCGGTATCATTAGGTCATCTCTCCTCATGAGAGAACTTACCCGTCATCAACAAACGACCATCACAAGGCCAAGCAGGGTGATATGAGGGAGGCAGGGGCTGTGTCCCCGCAAGGGGCACAGGTTCTGTCTCCTCAGTGGCCTGTTTTCCCAAGGCCTCCTTGCTTAGCTCTAGCCTTGGGGCCCTCTTGCTTGTTGGCCGGGCTACAGTTCCTGAAACAACATGCGACGTTTCCCAACAAAAGTACAGAAAGGCAAACTACAAAGTGTTGGTTAGGTCATCTGAGGCAAAGGTTCAAGAAATCTTCTAAATTGTATCTCTCTCTGATATCTGCGAAATTAGCACAACTCATACGCAGTAAGCTGATTTCAGCTGATTCCTTTGAAGTGAGCATCTATTGCATAACAGTAATAGTGGCTTTCGTTCAGGGGCCAAAACTATACATCGGGACATTCAGAGAAACAGGCTTGCCTATAACTATTTTGAAAAACAGAGAGCTCCCGCTCACACTATGCTCTATCCCTGTGGTTTTGTACTGCGAATAGAAACCCTGAAGCTGAAACCACACCAGAACAAGAGCTCTGTGCAGGTGGGGAGTTTGGCGGAGGGAGCGAAGGGATACTATAAGGGTGTGGATGCAATCAGTAAAGCAGAACCGCGGAGAGGGTGGGAGGAAGAGCACTGGGTGCCAAGGCCACCCAGTAAACACCGGGTATCTTTCCCACTGCACTCTAGATGATTCCCCTCAGACGTTTCCACCCTTCGCTCTCGCTGACTGAATATAAGTCAGTTAAAACTCAGACATAAGTACTGATTGCATTCCATATTTTCCAGGACTCTTCAAGTTCATGCATTTCCACCTTTTCATAGGCATTTTTACTAGTGTGGAACTGTTCTTTGGGCTTAGTAGGTGAGCACTATTCTGAGACAGATTTATACATTATAGATAAAATAAGGATTCAAATTTCCTGAATAGATGAACTCAAGAAGGTTTCTTTCATGAAATTAAGAATTAAAGCAACATTTCAATTTAATAACAAAAATTAAACATGTTTGGTAAATCATAATACATGGTAAGGGCAAATATTAGTTATATAACTATGACAAGAGGAAAGGATAAGTTAATAATAAACAAACAAACAAACCATCAATAACATCACAGCAATCGCTTCTTCAGGGCTGATTTGCCAGCAACTGAATTTTGTAACATTCTTGTGTAATACTGTCACAGAAGGTTTGCTGAGTTTCACTCAATGAATTCTGTGTCCATAGCAGAAATAAGAGCCTTTGGACATGACTCAAGTCATCTGTGCCAGGGGGGGCCAGCACACTCATCAGCGGGAATGATATCAGGCCCATGTCAACGTTCCATCATCACTACGGACCTTTTCTGGCGAGGTTGTTATTGAAGACAAAGATCTCCTGATTTCCACTCGGACGACCTCCCAGGCACAGTCCCTGTACTTCTTCTCTTTCAAGTACAGACGACTGCCCTCGAAGTACCTCCTCACAGCCAGTCGGGGTCCGTGGGGTGGTGGGGCAGTTTATTCCTCTGCCAGCATTCTCACCAAACAGGGCTCCAGGTCTTCCGGCTGTGGATGGAGTCCCGCGCGCAGGTGTCTCAGGCGGGTCCTGTTTCAGGCAGCGGAGGCTGCTCTGGGAGCAAGAGGTCGGAGATGTGCCGGAGCAACCCGAGGAGGACAGAGATGGGCTGGGCCTTCTGGACCTGGCTGCCATCCAACATCGCTGGGCGGATTTGATGTCTGTTCTGTCCTTCAGAGAGAAGGAAGGAGAACCACAGTCTGAGAACCTTGCTGAGCAGGATGTGGTTCTGAGGCAGGACACGGACCAGTTCCACTGGGGCCACAGCTGACCACCAGCAGGGCCGTGACTAGAGACAGCAGGGAGCTGTGGGCGAAGGAGGGGTTGCTGGCCTGGCTGAGTGGGCGTCTGGGGAAGAACCTGGACCCTATGTTTTCTGATGAACTTCTTTCCAAGCATGGCCATCAAATAGGAAGACACAGTAGTTTTCAGTTTTTAAACATTTTTTTATACTTTGGCTTTCTTTCCCCCCCCCTCTTTTGTCGGCTTTCCATGTGGTCTATCATTAACCCACAATATCAATTTCGCAATTTTAATTTTTACACTAACCTTGAGATGTGCCAGTCCAAATGGATGCCTATCATCCGTCAGACGGGACAGGCCTCTGTCCCAAAGTCAGAAGTGTATGTAGGTGTGTAAATACTCAGGCACATGCACATAATCGTGTAGATTTTTTATTATAGAAATGTTGCTCTTCTCTGAATTAGACACAAAATTGGCCTGAATCTCGGCAACATTTTTGTCCTCCGCTCTACATAGAGAGCCGGGCTCCCTCAGCCCTGGGGGTTTGTGTATTTTGTGAGGTACTTACCAGACCATGTATGGCAAACAGACCCTTTGAACCAAGGACAGAGTTGTTTCACACTTTCATTCACAATGAGATCTTTAGTGAACGAGTTTGTGGGATGTTTCTCTTCCTTCTAGACCAGTTCAGGCAGGTCCACGTTGTTGTACTTCACTGGGACCAGTAGGTGGGGACTTATAACACAGGCCATTACAATGTTTCATATTTTAGAATTCCATTAAGTTTTAAAATATGCTTTGATCCCCAAATTAAATTCCCTTGTCTTCCTTTTTGATGGTACTTGCTATTGTTTTTCCTTTGTTTTGTTTTGCTCATTTTTACATGTTCTTTACTTTAGATATGTGGGAGAGAAATTACTCAGTTCAGTTTCATTTTTCAAATTATGAAGGAATTGTCCCCGATGATGATACTCTGCAATTTGGTTTGCTGGCATCCCAACATGCCTGTGATGTTCATGAAATTGGTGCTGCCTTCGTTGTTGACGAAATATCAGTTGAATCAGGAAGAATGCAAATAATGATAAAGAACAAAAGAGTTCTTGGCTTATCATTCTCATCTGGAAGAGAAAGGGGGATTATAGTTACGATACTAAACACAGTGTGATAATGGAAGAAATTAGGTAGATAAAGTACTGAAGCACATAATCTCTGAAATTTTATTACCTATAAGTTTTAGATGGAAGAGAAAGGGTATGTATGCTATTAGCATGGTGGAAAGACGTTTTTATTAAACTTTGGGATGATTGATGGATGATTAGCTAGACAGTAAGGTAGAAATCCATGAAACTTTTATTTCACACCATAAGCTATAACAAAATTTTGATGAGATGGGTAATTTACACTCAGGTTAGAATTTTGAAAAGAGAGAGGAGGCTCAGAGTAACAGTACAAGTTCATAACAAAGAGCTGACTTACAAAAAATGTCGGTTATTTTCAAATATATAAACATTCCTAACGTCTTCATACAAAACAGCACAGGGCCACAGAGACTTCCCAGGCCGGATGGCTGAATGGGACCTGGTCAGGTCAACAAAATAAGGAATAGCAAGCAAATTATATAAAATACGTAGGCATTCACCAGTCAATGGAAGAGGCATGATATTTGAAAAGTGTTAGGGGAATCTAAAGATGGTGGAGGAGTCGGCAGAAGCTACACTAACCTCCTCCCAGGATCAAACTAGAATTACAACTAAATACTAAAAAAACAACCTGAATAACCAACTGAACACAAGCTGGAGAAAAGGCTCAAAACCACAAACAAACAGAAGAACCCACTTCACCACAATGTGACTGGGAGGCAGACTGAGGCGGCATGAGACGGCTGGCTGGGCTCACATGGGCAGCAGCTGAAGTCCTGGAGGGCTATTTCCGTGGCCAGGGGCTTCCCCTGAGAGATGTGGGGCCTAACCCCCAAGCTGAGCTCCCCAGCCTAAAGCCCCAGAACCAGGAAAGACCCTAAATAACATACGGTTGTGAAAAGCAGCAGGGTTTCTGCCCACCAGGGAGAGATGGCGGGAGACATGGAGAACCTTTTAAAGATCCAAGGCACAAAAGTGCAACTGCAGCTAGTCACCCTGGGCTCCAGGAGAGGGAGCGCAAAATGGACTATAGATGCACGCGAGGAGAGTCGGGAGCTGGTCGTTCTTGAGAGAGACCTGAAAGAACAGCTGCCAGGATCCTTGTGCTGAGTCATTCCCCATGCCGCAGAAACAATCTTTCTCAGGTAGAGCGCTCCTCCAAAATGGCATCAGCCTGAGGGGAAGCAGTAGACCCACCCTCAGGAATCACTCTTGCCCTACCCTGTGCTGTTGAAGCCCTGCTGCTAAAGAGCACAGCTGGAAGACTTCCACTCTTGAAGCTTAACAGAAAACCTGAAGGCAGAGGCTGATCTCTGGACTCTCTGAGAATTTAACTGACCCTCCCCGTGGCCCAGTGCTGATAAAAAACGGTCTTGGTTTGCAGCCTGGTTCTTTCCGCCCACAAACAGAGGGAGTCTCTAGCTGTGATCACTGATAGCTCCAAACAGGTTGGCCAAGGCCCGTCACAGGCAGTATTTGAAGCAGGAATGCAACAGAGTCTTTGCAGGTGTACCTAATACGTCCAAACAAGCACAAAGAGGCAGCCAAAATGGGAAGACAAGAACAACTTAAAATAAGCAAACTACAATTCTCCAGGAGAAGCACTAAATGAAATGTCGGCAAGCAATTAATTAGGAGGAGAATTTAGTAGTGATTATAAGAATACACAACAGCATGAAAAAAAGACATAGAAATCATATAAAAGGATGAGTCAGAAACAAAGAATGTGATATCTGAAATAAATATTACACTGAAAGGAATAAACAGTAGGTTAGATGAAACAGAGGATTGAATCAGTGATATGGAAGACAAGGTACAAAGAAACCTTAGAGAAGCAGAAAGAAAAAAGGAATTTTTGAATGCAAGGAGAACTTAAGAAACCTTTGTTTCTTAACCTCTGTGAAATGTAATGACATCCACATCATGGGAACACCAGAAAGAGACGAGAGTGAGCAAGGGACAGAGAACCTATTTGAAGACATAGTGACCAAAAGCTTCCCTAATCCGGTGAAGAAAAAAGACACGCAGGTCCAGGCAGCTCAGAGAGTCCCAAACAAGTCAGGCCCAAAGAACCCTATACCAAGACACATCGTAACTAAAATGCAAAGCTTCAAAACAAGAAAAGATTACTAAAAGCTGCAGGAGAAAAGCAGGTATTTACCTACAAGGTAGCACCAATTGGACTGCCTTCTGATGTCTCAACAGAAACATTTCAGATCAAAAGGGAATGGCATGAAATAGTCAAGGGGATGAAAAGCAAAGACCTGCTACCAAGGCTACGTTATCCAACGAGGTTATCATCGAAAATTGAAGGAGAAATAAGGAGCTTCCCAGCCAAGACAAAGCTGAAGGATTTTGTCACCATTAAACTAGTACTGCAACAAATGTCAAAGGGCTTCCTTTAAGAGGATGAAGGAAGAAGAAGAAAGAGGTGGAGAAGGAGGAAGAGGACGGGGAGGGGGAGAAAAAGAAAAAAAGGGGGGAAATAGACTAACAATAAAATAGCAGTAAGTAAATAATCGCCTTCAATGTAAAGAGCTTAAATGTTCCAAACAAAAGACACAGGGTAGCTGAAAGGATAAGCAAACAAGACCCACATGTACATTGTCTCTAAGACACCCACCTCAGATTGAAAGATACACACAGATGGAAAGTACAAATGGAAAGAAAAAAGAGCTAGGGTAGCAATGCTGATATCTCACAAAATAGACTTTAAAACCAAGGCTACAGTAAGAGGCAAAGAAGGACACTGCATAATGATAAGGGGAACAATCCAACAAGAGGATATAACCCAGTAAATACATAAGCACCCAAAATAGGGGCACCTAAACATGTCAAAGAAATCTTGATGGACATAACGGGAAAGAACAAGTGAAACACGGTTATAGTCGGCAGTTTTAGCACCATTTTAACTTTAACAGACAGATCTTCGAGACAGAAGATCAAGAAGGAGACAGTGGTCTTACACAACACACTAAGTGAAGTGGATTTAATTGACATCCGCACAGCATTTCACCACAAAGCAGCAGAATATGCCTATTTTTCACGTGCACATGGACCTTTTTCTAGGATAGACCACATGTTAGGGCACAAAACAAGTCTCAATAAATTTAAGAAGACTGAAATCTTATCAAGCACCTCCTCTGACCACAATGCTATGAAGCTAGAAATCAATCAAAGAGAACATGAGAAACACACAAAGACATGGACGCTAATAACAAGTTATCGAATGACGAATGGTCAGCAACGAGATCAAAAAAGAAATCAAAGACATCTGAAGCAAATGAAAATGAGAACACAACAGTTCAAATCTGTGGGACATGGGGAAAGCAATCCTAAAAAGGAAATACATAGCATTACAGGCGTATCTCAATAAACAAGAAAAACTCCTATAAACAATCTAGCTTTACACTGAAAGGAACTGCAAAAAGAAAAACAAGCAAAGCCCAAAGTGAGTAGAAGGAAGGAAATAATAAAGATCAGAGCAGAAAAAAAGGAAAGAGTGTCTAAAAACTGATGCGAGAGATAAACGAATCCAAGAGTTGGTTTCTTGAGAAGATAAACAGGATTGACAAACCTTTACCCAGAATAATCAAGAAAAGAGAGAGGACCCAAATAAATAAAAACAGAAATGAAAGGAGAAATGAATTGACACTAAAGAAATAAAAAGGATTGTAAGAAAACCCTATGAACAACCTGGAGGAAATGGATAAGTTCCTAGACACATACAATCTTCCAAAGCTAAATCAGGAAGAATCGGAGAATCTGAATAGACAGGTTACACCTAGTGAGACTGAAGCAGTAATCAAAAAACTCCCCAAACCAAAAGTCCTGGATTGGCTAACTTCACAGATGAATATTACCAAATATTCTGAGAAGAACTAACACCTCCCCTCCTAAAACTAGTTCAACAAATTCAAGAAGAAGGCAGCCAGGATTATCCTAATTCCCAAACCAGATAAAGATGTTACAAAGAGAGAAAATTATAGGCCAATATCCCTGGTGAGCAAAGATGCTAAAACCCTCAACAAAATATTAGCAAACAAAATACAGAAATGCGTCAAAAAGATCATATACCATGATCAAGTGGGATTTCTTCCAGGAATGCAAGTTTGGTACAACATTCACTACACAAGAAATGTGATTCACCCCATAAGCAAAATGAAGGATAAAAACCACACGGTCATATCAATACATGCAGAAAAGCCATGTGATAAAAAAATCCTCATTTACCACTAAGAACTGATAAACATTGTTTTAAAATTATTTTCTTAACATTTATATTTAAGTACTTAATTTTTAATTTTGAATCATATCAAAAAATAATTTTTACCTTCACCAGCAACTAGATATACATCTAGATATTGTCAACATTTTTCCTTTGTAGCATTTGACATTAGCATCGATTCGTTGAATAACTTCAGTAGCACTAAATAACACAACTGCTTGCATTTCATTTGCAAAGCCCACGTCACACTGAGGCTCCAACCTAAGCAACATCCACGAGACAGTCGATGGCAATCACTTGGCTTGCTCATAAGTAAGCAAAGCCTAGGCCACCTCTCACAGTGTGACCGGGAGATCGAGTGAAGGATGGAGGGAAAGTCCTCCGGTGAGCCAGCAAGTCACCCTAGGTTTGTAGCGCTGATCTTGCGTATACTCTGCGACGTATCATCGCTAAACTCAAGGCCAGTCCTTCCAGTGTGATACACGAGGAAATTCAAAGAGAAAAATGAACACTGAGAAATGAGATTATGTGGGACAGAGTTGAGTTTTGGAGCACCAAACACCATTGTAATACCTATGATTGGTTCACACTCATAAGAACTACATTTTTGCACACCCTCGTGGGCGATATTACCCACAATGAGAACACATGATTTAACCAACATCAGTTTGGACCCTTCTTTGTATTTTTGTATGATACTGCAAATACTCAAAGGGTTTTTGGAGTTTCCTATCAAATCTCTGATTCTCAGACAATAGGAAACTACCTATACAAATAGTGGTACTTACTTACTATCGACTATTTGTGTGTAAAGAATGAACGTTCAGATTTGCCCCGAAACTCTGTCTTGCAGAAGAAGTTAAGTTGCCTTAGCCTTCCAGATACCTACTCTTTAAAGGGTAGGTAGAGCCGTAGCAGGTGTAGCTCAGTGGTTTGAGGGCCGGCCTGCAAATCAAATCAGTGGTTCCATTCCCAGTCTAGGACACGCGTGCCAGGGTTGCGGGCCAGGTCCCCAGTAGGGGGCGCGTGAGAGGCAACCACACTTTGACGTTTCTCTCCCTTTCTCTCTCCCTCCCTTCCCCTCTCTATAAATAAATAAATAAACAAACAAATAAATAGCCTTTAAAAAAGGAGGGGTAGGTAGAACATCCTTGGTCAACCAGCTCCTAGTAACTGCAGCCTGTCTCACTTACTGTGTTACCCTGGGCACCAAGCCCAGTGTGATCTCTGCTAAAGTAGCTTTGACTGAAGCACTTTCTCAGATCTTTTCCACCTACTGGAAGGCATTCGTGAATGGCCAAGCTCTTTTGCTTCGTTATGGCCATATTTTACTAGGATCATAATAGACGATGGCTAATAGTTCCTCTCTACTCATACTGGTGTCAATAATGTCTCCTGACTGTATTACTAAAATCCCTAGTGTTAAGGTGCACAGACACTGGACGCTGAACTTCTAAGAGCAGCAGCATAATTTTCTGCCTCTGCCCGGCATGATATCACACTCACATGCATGCCCTAATCTCTGATTTGCTCTCTGCTTTGTCACGGGGGAAAAGTAAGCAGCCTGCTGCCATATACAGAACCATAAATCTAAACTCAAGCGCTCCCTGATTCACACAGCTGACAGCAATCAGACAATTTACCACATTAGTTTTCGGTGGATCTTTACTACCATTATGCTGAGCTCTTTGAAGGCCCCTCAGAACAATGATGAACAATCGTATGATCCTATTTCTGGGGGATCATCGCACTGTATCAGCTGGATTTCCAGCATTTGGCATGCGATGGTGGGAGCACTACTTCAGGTCAGTGGGCAAGAGTTTGGACCCTGAGTCCTTCGACTGCTGTTTTGCCTCCTACCCAGCTCATTTTTCTTTATTTTCTGAGCATGGCTACATTCTTTCTTCTAGATGGCAGGCCTGTAGACTTTAATTCCCTGCTACGGTCTGAATGTTTATGTCCCCAGAAAATTCATATGCTGAGGTCCCAACCCCCAAAGCAAAGGCAGAGGATGGTGGGGCCTTGGGGAAATACCTGGGGCAGGAGGGTGATAACGTCCTCTTTAATGGAGTAAGTGCCCTCATACAAGAGGCCTGAGTAGATCCCTCACGATGCTGCCCTGTGAGGCCCCAGGGAGAAGTCAGCAGCGCGCGCCAAGGCGCAGGATCTCAGCAGAACCCAACCTTGAAGACGCCCTGATTTGAACTTCAGCTTCTAGAACTGTGAGCAAAAAGTTCCCATTCTTTACAAGCTATTTAGTCCATGCTACTTTGTTAAAGTAATGCAAATGGGCTAAGATACAACCTGACCTATTTTCTTTTAGGAACACCTCCCGGGATTTTGTAAAATACTGAAGGAGAGAAAAAGCATTTACTCAGCCTTGTTTGCAAGGTGTCTAGCCCAATCTCTATACCTTCAGGGGCTCGGTCAATATGCATGCAAAGAACAATCATCGTACTAATAGGAGAACGAATAATTCCAACATATACTACGTAGATATGAACGGAGAGCACAATGGAGGTAAAGGTACTTGATAAATACCTCATGGTTCTACAAGACAAATTATAACTGAATAGTGTGTGAAGTGGAATTTTAACCAACTGTTTGGTTCCAGGCATATTTTCTTCAGGTATGTATTTTCAATATTTATAATATCAGAAGGAGAGTCATGGGCCTGCTCCTAAGTGGAAGACTCACTCTCCACTCTTCTCTCAGTGGTCCTCAAGGCGCTCCTTGGAGGAGGAACCCGATCATACTTCCCTTGTTTCCCTTAGGCGATCAGGACACAACTTGCGCCTTGCAACGTGTTCTGACACCTCAGCTGAATGTTTGTGGCCATTTTCAACTTGAGCCTGTTCCTCTGGGAATCAGCATGAATGCTTCTTTCTAAGAGTCAGTGGTGCTGTGAACTCCAACCAGTGACATTCCTGTCATCTCCCCTGCCCAGGGCATAGCTTGTGCAATCAGACTTTCATTTGTTGCTGTTGTTGTTGTTTATGATACAGTGTTGGCAGAAAGCACCTTGGTTATTGTTTTCACGAAATAAATTTTAGTGCAAGTAGGGTAAGGATGAAGATTGGTCGTATATACTAAAATTGTCTCCTGTTCTATGGATCGCCAGCTTAGAGTCTATTTCCCAGCTTCTTTGATCTCGAGACATCCCAGGAGGTTAAATTCAGACCAACTAATGAGAGCACAAGGGAGTGTTAATGGAATGTACACGTTCCTGGTTTTGAAATATCCAATGAGATCTGCCATAATTTTTTCTTTTATATCTGAGTGCAATAGACTCAAGTACTTCGCACAAATTGGGCCTGACATGTTGAACGCGGCAAAGTCACAAAATTGAAGCTTCCTATAACCTCAGTCACTGTCTGCAGAAGAGCCCAAGAAAAGAGTCATCTGATGAGAAATGCTTGCCTTGTGCTCTTATTCAAAAATGTAAAGTTCTATAGTGATCAGAATATCAATAGTTTTCTGTGTATCGGAACATGGCATTAACAAGAAAACGTCTTGAAAACATACAATCCTGAAGGATGTTTCCATAAAAAATTGAATGTTACACTTCAATGCGGGAAGAACTCTACCTTACGACGAGCCCAGGAAATAGCTTTTGAGTGAGTGTTGTTATTGCCAATGGCTGGAAGTCTATGAGTGTCTCATTTTCCATCACGATCTTCCCTCCTTTTCCCTTTTCTTCTTCTTTTTTTTTTTTTCTTTACCTTCTCCTGGTCTTTCCAACTTAATCTATTTTCTGCCTTAGAATGATATCTCCAGAGGGAGTCTGAACCTGAGTTCAGTCTGAACCTGATGAGAGATTGGTCAGCTCACCATTCACAGAAGAGCCATTTTTTGTGCTGATTCTCTGCGAAGTGAGCTGTGCAAGTCCTCTCATTAATGGATCAGGCACTGAACGAAGGGTAGAAACTGGGACTCTGTTCGCTCGCAGTCCTCCAGACAAACGTCTCTCCAGAGTTTCCATTTCCTGGTGGAAGTCATGAGGACTCACCGAGAGTGTGAGAGAAGCTGCAGTCACGCTTCCCTTGGCATGGCTGGGCTTGGGTCATACAGGTTATTGGTCGTCACATTAACACAAGAGGCAGCTGTCGTTCTGTCCAGATTCTCAGCCTGTAATTTGCAACTGTTATTTATCCTTATTTTCCTGTGTGAACACTGGTAAAGTTCACTCAATTTCTGTAAGAGGGATTGAAAATCTGAAGTTATTGAAATTCAGAAGCCACAGACAGATTTTCGTCAGAAGGAGAATCTTTCCGGTAGCCTTCCAGCTCCTCCCTTCATCTCTCCTAACTCTTTGCTCCTAGCTGTCCTGAGGCTGCTGGGGCTTTGTTAATCCTGAAAATGCCTTCGTCTGTGCCTTCCCTGCCCCCGGAAGGACAGTAACCACCCCTGTCTTACCTTTCCTGCATCCACATTTAAGCAAATTGCCTGCCACATACATGCAGTCAGCACACCTTGGGGGATGGAATGCAGAGAAATGTGTGAAGTAACCCTTGGTGTTCAGTGTAATGCAGCTATTATCTGCATGTGTCAGAAACATGAGCTGTGGCTCCCATGAAGAAAGGGAGAATTCCAATCGAGTGCATGAGCCGCTTAAAAGGAAAATGTGTTGAGGGGAGGGAATTTTATCTCAGTGCAATTTAAGAAGTGTTAAAATAGAGTCCCGGATCAAACCCCTATCTCCTCTTACGAGAGCCAAGAAGAGAGACAAAGATTGAGCTCGGGTTTTATTTCACCATTGCATCTCATTGAGGTGAATACATCCTAATGGATCAAGATCTCTGTCATTTCCCATTGTAATGATACAAAGGAAGTAATGAAGTTTATGACATTACCTGAGGGCCTTGAGTAGATAAGAAGGTGGGGAAAAGGACATGGAAACAAAATAGGGGTGAGCAGAGAAAGTGATCGTCGTGGCTGATTTAAGAATCTCACTTGCAAGACGGTGCTCAGGGCAGCTGGGGGAAGGCTCCCAGGGCCAGGCGGCGGCGTCACCAATCTCGTCAGGGGCCCGCCGGCCTCTTCGCTCATGGCAGTGAGGCTTGTCTTCTCCAGCTCTTTACCCCTACCTCTGACCTGGTCCAGAGCCGTGGCCTGCCAAAGCAGGAGACCCTCACAGCTCTGCAGCAGGAGGGGACAATCTGCCTGCTTTTCCTGCCATAGGGACGAGAACATTTTCAGGTGCCCCCGAGGCAGCAGGACGGCAGCCGGGACCTGAAACCGCGGGCCTTCTCCTCCTCCATGTGATGATCCAGGAGGCCTTCAGCCTCTTCAGCCCAAACAGCTGAAGTTGCTGAAGTTGGATTTGATCAGCTGTTGGAGGATCTGGAGACAAGTTGGGTGAGGACATGGGAGAGGAAAAGACCCTTTTCCCGGGCCATGAGGTCCCCAGCCAGGCTGTGAGCACGCATTTCCGAAGCACCAGCCTCTCTCTGAAAGAGGCAGCCTCCAGCTGCTGTGCCGGTCACATTACCCTCCGGGAAGGTGGGAAATGAACATTAATGAGGGATTTCTCTGTATTGTCAAGCTCGCTGGAAACCCAGGAAGTTGGAAAGGAGACTTAGACCCAATCTCCAGGATTTGGTGTTATCCACTTATGTCTTCTCTACTTACAAGGCTCAGCGTTGTAAATATTCACGTAATCCAAAGAAATTTTTTCTATTCCAGTGTAAAATACATTGAGTCATTTTGGCACTTGATATCTCAATGAAAAGAGAAGTCTCCATTGTATCAAGAAAAAATGCATTCTTAATTGGTAGTAATTAGAATTTATCATCTCCATGATAGTTGTATTTACAAAATTCATTCTTAATATTTTTTATAATCAACTTTGGGTTCTGTTTTCACTAGTTTTGGGGTGAGCAAAATCCGTATATGAAGTGTGAGATCCTCCTCATCCTCTGATGACATAGAATATACCCTCAAATTTTTAATCTTCGTTTGAATTCAAAGGGAACAATATTGGTTATTTTTCCACTTAATGGATTCTTCAAGTATTTTGAGGTATCTCTGCTCTGAGTAATTTACTTGTTTTTGTGAATACATTGGTAAGTATAATAAAGATACTACTTTCTTTCCTGGGGCGCCCTGGCAGAGAAAACAGGGCTTAAAGATTAAGTAACCCAGCGGGACCTTTTCCACAGCTCTGAAGGGCAGGCATAAAACACGAGGACAGGTTACAGCTATTCAGTATTTCTCCTGCTTCCTGGAGAATCGTGTGTGCTGGTTGTGGTTTCAATTTCAGCAATTGCACGAATTAGAACCTGAAGTGAAATACAGCATCTTAGAGTTTAAATTTCTACAAGTAAGTAGTGTATCTTCTATTTGTGGGTTTTGGGGTGGGTGCCGGATGCAAGGCCAAAAATTACATCCATTGCCTGCGGCCGTGGAGCCTCATCTGTCCTGGTGGAGCTATGGTAATTGAGCATCCGGTTAAAGAAAAGCTAATGCATATAACATTAGCAGGGGCCGCAGGAGCCTATAAGTCTTGTATGTGTCACAAGAAGCTTCCAGAGCCAGCAACTAGTCAGCTGACAACCCAAGGATGTTTAGGAGTTAGCCAGGTAAATGCACGATGGTCCATTTTGGCCATGTAAAGAGCAAGTATTCTAGGGTAGCAGGTTAAAATACAGGTTTCACATTTGGAGATAAAGCTGAGTAAATACAAACATATACAAGTCATAATCACAGAGATCCCACTGAGAACTACTTGGGAGGCTGAGACTGTGTGTGCAGAGAGCATGAAGTGCGGAGCCCAGCTTAGACTGTCGAGGAACATCGAGGTTCCCAAAGATGGGAGGGGGTGGTCAACAGAGGAGAGAAGGCAGAGGAGCAGGAAAACAGAAGACGGTGATGACACAGAAGCCTGGGGAAGGTCAGCTTTAAATGGAGGATGTAGTCGGTGTCAGATGATTCTAAAATGTTTGTCACGGCCCTCTGACGGTGATCTCTGAGCTGTTTGGGATGGGACTTACTGTAAACGTTGCTTGGGCAGAACAGGAGAAGAGGGAGGCAGAAGGCACCTTATAGGGAGTGGGGAAATGAGCTGAGTGTGAAAACGTAGGGACAGACATGTAAATTCAAGGCATTTAGAACAATATATCCTAGTACATATATATAATATATATACACTCTATATGTGTATGTATATATATAAAAAACAATATATAACTTAGTGCAATAGATTGGCCTTTGGTGTGGTCAGTGGTGGTTCATTTGATTGCCCCACGAGCTCTTCAGTTCCACATTAATGTGAAATATTCACTTCTCATCGCCCATCAGATAATGTTTTAAAAACGGAAAGGTTTTGTTCCGTTAAAGTAGAGAATTGCGTGCTGGAATATAGTCAAGAAGTTTTCTTTTGCTTCACCTGTGTGGACCAATACATCAAAGCAATTGACAAAACCAAGCTGGTGCAAATGATTTTCAGTGCTTAATTTGGATATTTTGAGTATGTCTGCTAGCTTCCGCGTGGTATAACGTTGGTTGTTCTCAGTTAATGTCTCAGCTTGATCGTTCTCAACTTCAACTGGTCTACGCCATCTTGGAGCATTGTTCGGTGAGAAAAATCCAGCAGGAGACTGTGCAAACCCCTTTTGACACATCGACTGAGTCACAGCAGCCTCTCCATACAATGCACAAATCTTTTTCTATTTTATTAACTTTCTTGATGTGAAAGAGAATCTGCTACAAATGTTGCTCATTTTCTTCCATGTTCAATATTAAAATGGCTACACAAAAATCCACTGATTGTGATTAGTGTGTTTTTAATGCACGCTGCTATGACAGCTGTCACAATACAAGAAAACAAAATTATTTGAAATGAAGTTAAAGGCAGCTGAGGACTGCAAGAGCCATCTTATGGAAAAACACTGAATGGACCTTTGGGCCAACCCAGTACACAGTGTAGGGCATCCAGCTCCCCATGTAAAAAGGGTCACTGCATCGGGGAGGTGATGGGCCATCAGAGAAGGGGCCATGAAATCCGGAATTGCCAAGCTTTTTCTCCCCTGCTGAACTTGGCCACAAAGAGGAACTAGTAAAAAGAGAAAGAAGAAAGACAAAACTTTATTTAAATATTACACATAATACATAGAAAAGCTAACTAACGCATTGGCGAGGCCTCCTGAGGCAGAGATTCAAAAACTCCTCTCAGGTTGATATCTCTCCCTGATGTCTGGGAAATTCATGGAACACACACAGTGGACTGAATTCAGCTGACTCCCTTTATGTCGGCACCTATTTCATCACTGTAACAATGGCCTCCACTCAGGGCTTAGAAATATACGTGGGGACTCTCAGAGAAGCAGACCTGGCTACAACAGTTTTGAAGAACAAAGGGATTCCACTCAACTTTCGCTCTATTCCTTGGGCTCCTTACCCTTAATGAAAACCATGAAGCTGAAACCAAAGCGGAACCAGACCACCTGCGCAGGTGGGCTGTAAGGTGGGGGCAGCGAAGGGATAGTGAAAAGGAGTGAACGCAATGAGAACAGCAGGACCACGGAGAGGGTGGGAGGAAGAGCACTGGGTGCATGGATCTGCCCATAAACACCGCGTATCTCTCCCCCTTCGCTCTCGATGGCTCCTCTCAGATATCTCTACCCCCTGCTCCTTGTACTCTGAAGATAAATCAGTTACGACTAAGACATAAGTACTGAACACATTCCACACTTTCTAGGACTCTTCTAAGTTCATGGATGCCTCCCTTTGGATAGGCATTCTCTGATTGGTGGCAGAACTGTTCTGTATGACTTACGACACACGTACTATTCTGAGATTCGCGTACACAGAAAAATAAATGAGATTTCAATTTTGAGAATAAAAATGCCCAAGAAGTGTTCTTCGACAAGAATTTAATAAATAAAACAACATGCAAATATAATACATAAGAAAGTAATCATGTTTTGTAAATTGTAATACAACATAAGGGCTAATATACATTATATAAATATTTATGATAAGGTGAAAGAATAAATAACTCATAAATAAACACACTAGCAATAAATAAATAACTTCAGGGCCATCACCTCGTAGGGACTGAATTTTGTAACATGCTGTTGCTTAACACCCTGACAAAAGATGTGCTCGATCAAAGTCAATAAATCCTGTGACTGAGGCAGAAAGAAGAGCCTTTTGCCATGACCTAAGTCCTGTGTACAAGCGTGATTCCGCACGTTCATGGGTGACGATCGCATCAAGGTGAGCGCAGGTCTCCGTCCCTATTACTTAACATGTCTTGCAAGGTTAAGTATGGAAGACAAGGATTTCAAGATTTCCACTTGGACACGATCCCAGGCACAGTCACTGTACTTCTTGTCTTTCAAGTAGCGACAAAGGCCCTCGAAGTACCTCCTCACAGCCAGTGTAGGTCCCTGGGTTGGCGGGACAGCTCCTTCCTCTTCCGTCTCCTGCTCCAAACAGGGCTCCAGGTCTTGCATCTGCCGATGGAGTCCCATGCGCAGCTGGTTCAGCAGGGTCGTGTCCCAGGCAGCGGAGGCGTGCTCTGTGAGCAAGAGGTCGGAGATGTGCCGGAGCATCTCGTGGAGGACGGCGATGGGCTGGGCCTTCTGCACCTGGCTGCCGTTTACCATCGCCCGGGGCAATCGGAGGTCTCTTCCGTCCTTCGGACAGGAAGAAGTGGAGTTTCTCCACATTCGCCTAAAAAGCAGCAAGTTCTCATTGCTGAGCGGGATGTGGCTCTGAGGTAGGTCACAGCCCAGAGAGCCACCGGGGCCACAGCTGATTACCACCAGGGCCGTGAGCAGAGACAGCAGGAGGGCCATGGGCGAGGAGGGGCTGCTGGCCTGGCTGAGCTGGGCGTCTGGGGAACAAGCCGGCACCCAACCTGAGCCTACGACCGTCTTTCTAGGCATGACCATTAAATAGGGAGGCACCATAATTTTCATTTTCTAAACATTTCTTTACACTGTTACTTCCTTTTTTGTTTTCATTTTTGAGTTCTCCCTGTGGTCTAAGAAAATGTCCTGAATCTACACTGTTAATTTTGCCATTTTAATTTTTTCACTGGAGATGAGTCATTCCAAACGGATACTACACTGTCCAATGAGAAGTATCATTCTCCTAAAGTCAGAAGTATATGTAGATGTTAAATACTTACACTCATACACATACTCATGAACAATTCTTATTACAGAAATATTGCTCCTCTTGGTATTAGTAACAAAATTTGTTCTTCAATCTGGGCAGCCTTTTGGCCATCTTTACAAAGGGAGCCAGGCCCCTCTTCTCTGTGGGTTTGTTTATTTTGTTAGGTAATTACCAGACCATGTGTGGCAAGTAAGCTCTTTAATAAAATCAATGAACAAATTGAGGGAGATTTTCTTTCATATCTATCACATTATATATTGTGTCCATATTCCCAAACATTTATAATTTTGAACACGTATAGAAATATATCATACCTAGAAACAGATCTTGAGATCATGTTACCAACTGTAAAATAAAAATGTTTTTAAACATTTAATGACTCTTGTTTCAATAGTAAGTCATTCCTGCCGTTCTCTGTCCCTTTCTGATAGATACTATATACCTACTTTCGATTAAAGTGTGTATTGAAGTTTACTAAGAAACCAGAAAAGAATGGTCTATTGCCTTAAGAATATATTTCCCTGAGCAGATTAAATTTTAAAAAATGTTTTCTGTCTCGTGTATTTAAGTGTGATAGGCAAATAAAAATTATTTAGACACTGGATTCAAGTAGGCTCTTTTTCTTCATTGACAAGTTGAGAGGAGGGCCTGGCCCTGTCGCTCATTTGCTGGGAGCATCGTCCCGATGTGCCAGGATTGTGCGTTTGAGCCCTGGTCAAGGCACATACAAGAAGCAACCAATGAACGCACAAACAAGTGGTCAAAAATTGAAATTTACTCTGTTTAGTGCTTTTTTTCCCCTTCTCTCTCTCTAAGAATCAATCAACGAACCAACCAATCAACAAAGTAGTGAAACAAAAGAAATTGACAGGAAAACTCAGGAATTCGAAAATACATTCAACTCTCTTTTTTTAAAAAATATATTGTATTGATTACACTAGTATAGTTGTGGAAATATTCCCCCTTCGTGCACCTCTGCCCAGTATCCCCATTCCCTCCAGCCATTCCCTGTCTTAGTTCATGTCCATGGGACAGGCATCTAAGTTCTTTGGCTACTCCATTTTTTTGGCTTCTCCATTTCCTATGCTATTCCTAATACTCCCTGTCTATTTTGTACCTACCAGTTTGTACCTCAGAGCCCTGCACCTTCCCTCCCCACATTCTCCCCCTTCCCCCTCCCAGCTGATAACCCTCCAAATGACCTCCATACTTAGGATTCTGTTCCTGTGCCAGTTATTTGCTTACTTTGTTGTTTAGATTCAGTTGTTGACACTGGTGAATTTGTTGCCATTTTAATGTTCTTAGTTTTCATCTTCTTTTTTTATGTAGTTCCCTTCAACATTTCCTACAGTAGTAGTGGCTTGGTGATGATGAACTCCTTTAGCTTTCCCATGTCTGGGAAGCACTTTATCTGCTCTTGCACTCTGAACGCTAGCTTTGCTGGAGAGAGTAATCTAGGTTGTAGGTCTTTGCTTTTCATCACTTTGAATAATTCTTGCCAGTCCGTTCTAGCCTGAAAAGTATCTTTTCAGAAATCAGCTGAATAGCCTATGGGAACTCATTTGTAGATAACTATCTGTTTTTCTCTAGCTGCTTAAGATTCTGTTTTGATCTGTTACCTTTGGCATTTTAATTATGAGGTGCCTTGGAGAGGGTCTCTCTGCATCCATCTGGCTTGTGAGTCTCTGTGCTTCCTGGATTTGTGTGTCTATTTCCTTCACCAAAAAGAAAAAAAAAAACAACCCAAAACGGGCTAGGGCTGTGCCATTTTTCTCCATTACGTTTAAGACTTCAGATTTCAGGTTTCTCATTTCAACATTTCTAGAAAGCAAAACTTGACGGATGCAGGAGCAAAAAGGAACTAAATACAGGTCTAAACGTGACGAAAATGAAAGAAGGGAAGTGAATTTTATGATGACAAGCTGGCAAAATGTAAGTTAGCCAAATCTGATGCAACCAAGGAGGGTGCTAGGGGCTCTGGCAGAAGGAAAAACAAAGGCCCAGAGTGAATTACACAAAGGCAGGAAAGTGGCAGCTCCTGCGAGGTACTTGAACGAGAAATTCGGTGCTCTGCTTCCCGTGCAACGGCCTGCCCTCAGCTTTGCAGCAACAACCCCCTGATTCAACTTCCATTAAAGCCACGTGTGATGAGCTCTGCGGGTAGAGGGGAGGGATCACACCGATCAGCTCACAAGCGGCTGGCAACCAGCAGCCTGGCTGCTGGGACTCTGGCCCTCTCTGGCACAATGGTGGCTACTAGCTTTGCCTGAACACTTCCTAGTTGGTAAATCCCCTAAGAGTAATGAAGAGATTACTTTAAGTAACTGAGCTCTAACAAGAAAACAGATGATCCCCAAAGATCCTGCTCTTAATCTGGATAATAACCATGACATGAAAAAGACTAACGTTCCATTTTACTGCATACTAACTATGGGACACACACTATTTTAAGATCATCACAAACACTAACTCAATCCTCTTGACAAACCTATTTCTATTGCTACCTCTTTATGCAACTGAAAGTGTACATTTGGAGAGATGAACTCCAGGCATATGTCATTTTGCTGTGCTTCACTTAAGTGTGGAAACAGATGTTGCGGATTTTACAAAGTGCAGGGAAGACGTTCCACCAGTGAAAAGATTACGATTCACTTTAATTGAATTCACTGTACATTTGTTGGGCTCAGGTGATATAGAAGCAGCCCATAATATCTATGAGGGCGGCCTGTGTTCCAAATGGACCAAAGACCCTCACGCATTCTTGAGATCACGACTTGTCTGTAAGAGCCCATTAAAGGAACAAAGGATGGAAATGGCATGGCCCTTCAGACTAAAGAGAGGCCAGGAGACTGAATCCGTGCAGCAGGGAGAGTGGAATGACCCAGGATCTGAGTTCCACCTCAAATGCCCACGGGCTGCTGTCTCTTCCTTGGTAGGATAACAGGGAGTTTGGTCTGAGGGAATGGAACCGCCTGACTTGGAAGCACTACAGACAAGTAGCCAAATACTTTTTCAATAGTCATAAGAGAGTATTTTTTCTGCCAGTTGAAGAATGGTCCAAAATTTCTTCAGTAGAATATGTCCTATAGTGAAATAAGTTTCTTAATCCAATCATTGCTGACTCTTAAAAGTTATTTAGGACTCTTGGGTTTCTTGTGAATTGATCAAAAAGGACCTAAATGTTTCCAGTCTAGAAGTAGCCCCGCCATATACAGGTTCTCACCTTTCTCCTTCAGGACCTCACTGATTCTGACACTGGGAGATCTGATCAGATCACTGGGGAGCAGCAGGGAGGGGGCACTGAGGTGGTTGCCCGAGGCAATGGCAAACAGTCTAGGGCAGGACTGGCCGAGACGCTGAAGGCCTCTGGAGCTCGTAGAATCTGGGGCCTGAAGATTGAGAGTACCAAGAGGGCAGAGACTGGCTTTCAAGCTCTTGCACGGTTGGTGGCTGGCCGAGGACTGACCATCAGATCTTGAATCAGCGGGCAGGGAGGGTGGAGGCGAGGCCTCGTCCGCACTCTCGCACTTGCTGCTCTATAACTATAGCGCTTCCAGCAAGTGATACGTAGTCAACACTCGCAGCCCATCCATGAGCACCAGGCACTGACCCCTGTCTCCCCCATGACCCTCTCGTCTCAGGCCGACCGCAAGAATGTCAGAGTTTACAGTCTACGTGTGCCGCAGGACACATGCACTTGATTTGCCCAGCTACCTTACGCTACAGTTATCTCCGGACATTCACATGAAAGCACAGTGTAGTGGGCCCGTTTCACTTTGACATCTCAACTTGGGGGATTTAATAACTGTACACAGCTTTGGGCCTTCTCTTGTTTTCCTGATAATGTGCCCTCTACTGACACAGCATGGCTATATTCTCACTGCTATAACCTTTGAAGAAATGTATGTTCCATCTTCTCTTTACAACAGCCTCAGCAGCCTGTAAGATACCTGTGGGGCAAGAAAATATGCCATTAAAGCTGATTACAGCCTTGCTCCTATTCTGCCCTGATTTTCATTTTTAACAGTATCCTCAAGTTGGGAGCTTGTGAAGACATTTCAGTACTAGGAGGTACAGAGAAAGTATTCCAAGTCGTCACGAAGTCACGAGAAGGTGTCCAACATGGCAGTACTCTTAATGAAACACCAATAATCTTGAAAATACTAATGTGTTTGCTTCCATTTAAGCCAAGAGTGCTAAATTGCATTACATCCTGACTTAGATGTCCATAAAATACAGTTTAAATAAAGTTGAACTTTAATCCACACTGTGTCAATAAACTGAATGTTAAAAATTTAAAAACGTTAAATATTCATTCATTCATTCATTCATTCATTTCTTAAAATGTTAAGTGCTCTTTGAAGAAGCTAGAGAAGGCTGAAAAATTATCCTCCCTCATTTTAAAGAAGTGTCCTATTGTTTCCACATTGTAGGGGGGCTTGTACTAACATCTGAGAAAGGGGAATATATACCTAGGTAAAGGGAAGAAGCATATGACCTGTAATGATTCTGTCGCCTTACATTCTCTCTCCCTGCCCCTCAGCATTGCAGCGCACATGCCCGTATCACACAAGATTCCCTCCTCTCCAGGTAGGAACCCTCCCCTTCTCATTCACTCTCTGCGCGTGTCCACTGAATCACGCAACTGCTTTTATTTTCAGTCGCGGTTTCGGCGTCAAGGCTTCCCTGAAGAGCAGACTGTCACAAGCCAAAAGCCGTAATTAACACTTCTAGGTTTTGCAGAAACATCTGCAGGAGAGGCTTTCCTTAACATCTGTTGACTATGATGTAATACAACTTGGAGCTAACAGGGAACAGAAAGCAAGATGCAGAGTGTGGGTGGGCAAGGGAACTCCCCTCAGGGAAGACAGCCCCCTGGTGGCCAAGTGCAGCAAGGGCAGCCCCCGAGAGGAGGGCAGGCTTCTGCTCTGGACAGAAATCCGACCACTTCCCTGGGATGTCCCTTCATGCGGCAGAAAGGCGACTTCTTGGCAGCAGTAGCTCCTACTGCTGTCGTGAGCTTGTTTCCAGACACTTCATCTATGGCCAAAAGAAAGCGTGTCCAGCGATGGGATGTGAAAGGCAGAGAGGAAGATGAGTGAGTTCTCTGCCAACTCCTACACTGCAGACCAGAGCCTCCTTTCGAATGAGACATCACACGTGCTATGGGACTCTAGGGGACACGTAGTCCTGCCAATCCGGAGATGGAATGAAGCCCGGTAGGACATTAAATCTCATTAAACATTAAGGAAACAACTCTCAGCAGTATAACTCTGGTTTCACAAATTAGTCCGAATATGAGACTTCAAGTATTAGAACAACAGTCTTACTGTCACATTGCATGTCGAACTTGGCACCTCTTTCATGCACTAGAAAACTCTCCCTGGAAGCAGGGGAGAGAATTTTCGTGTACGCTAAGGAATGTGAATGAATAGTATCATTGTTACCTGAGAGCTCGTGACCTTTTATTTATTCAAATGCAACCATTTTGGTGTCATTTTGGAGGGAATTTCTACAGTCAGCACGGCATTTTCACTGCGCTGTCCCACCAGGAGGGATGTGTGAATTGCTAGGGGGCAGAGAGGCCCTGCCACTGTGGCGAGGGCTCGCGCCTCTTCCTTCCGTCACACACCCCACGTTTGGATTTGCTGCTGTGCAGCTTGGGCTTGCCCAGGCCCTCGGGAAATGTCCACAGAGGTTTCTCCTTTGCTGTCTTATCCTAACAGCTGGCAGAGGGAAGCATACAACATTTCAGGCTGTGGACAATGCTTGTAAACCCTTGGTTTCTTGACTCTCTTGGTCAGGGTTTTCCAGAAACAGAGCCAACAGGTGGATACCCTCAGAAGAATTGCAGTTCAAGTCGAAAGGCGGTCTGTTGGCAGACGTTTTTGTTGTTTTTCTCAGAGGTCATTCTTTCTCTTTAAACTCTTCAACGGATGGAAGGAGGCCCACCCCCAGGATGGAGCCATCTCCTTTACTCAAAGTCTATTAACTTAAATGTCAAATGGTCTGTAATGCCATGTTAAACATGCATTCACAGAAACATGTAGAATAATGTTTGCTCAAATCCCTGGGTTCGCAGCCTAGCTAAACTGAGATGTAAAATAACGATCACACTGCTCCTCCCTCATTGATGTCCTAACAGTTTTTGAATATTCTTCTTCCTCCAGTCCTTGAAGTCTGCTTATGTTTGGCTGTTTTTTCTGTAGGATTTTAAAGAAAACCAATGTTAGAGAGAGCAGGACCAGGACACAGAGAGAAACATCAATGTGTAAGAGGAACATGGATCGGTCACCTCGGGCATGCGCCCTGCCGTGTGCAAAACCTGCCACCTAGCTTTGTGCCCTGACCAGGAACAGACCCCGCAGCTTTTTGGTGTACAGGATGACACTCCAACCAAGTGAGCCCCCAGACCAGGGCTGCTTCTGTGTTTTATATAATTCATTAATTGTCTTTAATTTGTTCATTTCTAGGTGAGGAAATCTTGACCTAAAACTTCAGTCAGTCGCCTTGCCAGATAAGCCACTGTAGGCATGTCCTCTTTTATATGAAGTTAGAAGTTTGTATACATTTAAAAATAACCAACATTTCTTGTGTAGTTTAGCCTTTCTCATAAGCTGAATATATTACCTCAGGCCTCCTCTCTCCTTCTAAAATTCTAACCTTACTTTCAGCCCTTCATTCCATCAAGATTTCATTATGACCAGTTGTAAAACGTGATATTTTACAGAAATTTCCTCTTCGATTGCTAACTAATCTCCTGAGTACTATGTATCTAAATCTTCTTTCCACCATATTGATGTCAGGTATATCTCTAACCATAAAAGAACATGAACACAGAAAATACTATTTCATAGATTATGTGCTTTAATAATTTGAGTACCTAATTTCTCCAGTACCAGAGCCTCCAGAATCAATATTCCCTTTACAGTTCTGTGGGCCACTCAGAGGCTGAGAATCTGTCTTTCTGGATGTGGAGAAGCAAGGGCCATCAGGATATATAATACTCAAACGTGCATCCACTCTTTTGAAAAAGTAAGCTGGTGTTTTTTTCAAATTCATTCTCACCAAGAGATCACATTGCTTAACATTATAATTAGGAGAAAATTCTCATTGTCACTTGGAGTAATGACTCCACTTGCTTCCCTTCCAACATCACTGAGTGGTAAGAGAGAGCACTATTTAAAGGAGTTTCAGAGAATACAATTGTTTCCAAGTGACAGCCCGAGGAGTAACTCTTTGGATGGCATTGAGAGGTATTAAGGTTATCCAAACTGTACTTGATGGAGTTTTGGGGGAAGCAGGTGGTGTGTGACCTGCTCAGAGAGGTAGCAGGGATCCCTCAAATCTCTGCCTTGGGTGACACACTCAATCTTTTGATTGCTTCTCTCCAGTTGAGGGCTGAAAGGGCTCTAATTAACATGACAGAGCATTTTTTTGTCCCTTACATTTAATTCTTCCTTCAACCCAGGTATGGAGCCAGAGAGTAGGACACCAAGGAATTTTTTTTTATTGCTCACCTGACTGTGACTTTGTGATTGCCTAACTTCTTTCAGTTATTAATAGTCCTTCTTCTCCTAGGTTGTTTTTTTCTTCCATGTCACTTTTTTGTTGTTTTCCTTATTTTTTCAGGGTCCAGAATTTATAATTTGGTTCTATACTATCACCTGTCTCTGGAAACCTCTATAATCCAGTGTTACCAGTGAACTGGGCCTCTTGCAGTATCTAAAGGAAAAGAATTCCCTGAGGCCAGCACGGGCTGATGTGGCTCTGTGGTATAACTTAATGATGATGTGCAATTATGGGGGTTTCCCTCCTGACTGTCCAAAGTCCCATCTCCGTGCATCGGGCCATGGAAGAAGTCCTGTCATGTTCTCAGTGGGGCCAGGATGAAGGCCACTGTCAAGACTTTATATTAATAAAGTCCATAGTAATATAAATTAATGTACATTCCATTATTAATGTACAGTCTAGTCCAGCCTCTGCCTAGCTCAGTGTGTGTATCCTCCTGTAAGCCAAGGAGCAGGTGGCTGCTAGGGTTACGTGGAGAGGATAAGAGAGTGACCAAGAGAGTGAAGCTCGTGAGAACAAGTCAGGAGCAAGAGAGAGAGAGAGAGAGAGAGAGAGAGAGGTTCTTTGTTCCCCTGGGGTTATAACCAGGAGCTTGGGTTTCAGATGGACCAGGTGCTTTCTCAAAAGTGCCAATCAATTTCTCAACCTTTTTCCAGGCTTTGGCCCACACACCCTAGTTAGATTGACAGGTCTCTATGGTCCAGCACCTCCCTTGCGCCCCCCGGCAATCTGGTGCATGGGGAAGAAAGGGAGGAGCATCAATCCTCTTGGTGGGAAATGCTGTACTACCATGGCCTGTGAGGCTCTAAGTTCCTTGCTGAGCAAGCAAACAGGCTTATGATTCCCAGTTTATAAAACTCAAAGTCTAGTTCTCTTTGGTTTTTTTTTACTTAACCAATATATAGCTGAACACCAATGATAATATCAGCAGCAGGGCAAGAGGGCTATGTGAGGAGGGTGAGCGCTCAGCAGCTAGCAGACCCCACAATGGCCTGGCAGTGGAGCTGGACTTTACACCCCAGGTGTGAGAAAGGACGCAAGTACCCACAGATGGGCTGTGAGGGACCACAGTGCAACTCCAGCAGGAAATAGCAGAAGTTGTACAGTATCCTGTGGTAGAGTGTGAACGTGGCCCTGCTACAACCCTCCCTGCCAGCTGATTCCTGGGCTGCAGCTGTCAAGACCCCCTGGTGTCCAGCCTAAAGTTGAAACTCAGTAAAGACAGGAAGCCTGGCCCACACAGAACTTGGGAAAGAATCCAGGTGCCCCTCTGAGCGTCCCTTTAGTCAGTTTCACATTTGATTCCACTGTGAGGAGGCTGCATTCCTACAGGACTCACCTTGGCTAAGAAAGAAAAGAAAGAAAGAAAGAGAGAGAGAGAGAGAGAAAGAGAGAGAGAGAGAAAGAGAAAGAGAGAGAAAAAGAGAAAGAGAGAAAGAGAGAGAGAGAGAGAAAGAAAGAAAGAAAGAAAGAAAGAAAGAAAGAAAGAAAGAAAGAAAGAAAGAAAGAAAGAAAGGGGGAAAGGAGGAAAGGAAGGAAGGAAGGAAGGAAGGAAGGAAGGAAGGAAGGAAGGAAGGAAGGAAGGAAGGAAGGAAGAAGGAAGGAAGGAAGGAAGGAAGGAAGAAAGGAAGAAGGAAAGGAAGAAGGAAAGGAGAGAAGGAAGGAAAGAAGGAAGGAAAGAAGGAAGGAAAGGAAAGGAAAAGAAAGGAAAAGAAAAAAGAGAAAAAGAAAAAACTGCACAGCACATGTATAAATCTGAGGGAATTGAAAGTCAGCAACAGCATGAGAACTGGAAGAATTTTGACACTGAAAGTGTGGACTGGAACAGGCAGTTCCTAAGGAGGGGGAGCAATGGGAATGAGCAGCACTGAGTCACCTGATTTTCCATTCATTCCAATTCAGATGGTGAGAAGATTGCAGTGGATATTGACAGCACAGAGTTCTTCCACAGCAGTGTCCCCAGCATGGGTGGCATTGACACCAGAGCAGCCAGGAAAGGTTGAGAATTACTCAGGTGCCATCTGTAGACTTGGTTCAATTAGCAAAAAATCTACTCCCTTAAAACTATTTGAAAGAAATTTTTTCTACTTTTGCTTGGAATTTCAGGTCATTCAGTTCAATTGACTCACACCACACCCCTGTTGCATACAACAGATAGCAACCCTCTGGCATTTGAAGTGGAACTTGGAATCCTTTGTCACCTCACCCTCCCTGCTCTCTGATTTTGTGCCATGACTTCATCTGGTTCATAAAGCCCAGGTCCATTTCTATCCTTGGTCTCTTTTAATAGGCCTCCCAGACAAGTCATTATCTGAAACTCTTTAATGTTTTGGTCTTACATTTCTATTTAACTATTTTATTGTTTGTGTTATTACATTTGTCCCAGTTTTTCCCCTTTTACCTCCTTCCAACTACCCTGCCCCCCACTCCCACAGTCAATCTGCACACCATTGTCCATGTCCATGAATCATGTATATATGTTCTTTGACTAATCCCTTCATCTCCTTTTACCCAGTCCCCACACCCCGCTTCCCCTTTTACAGTTGTCACTCTGTTCCATGTTTCCATGCCTCTGGTTATATTTTGCTCATTGGTTTATTTTGTTCATTAGATTTCACTTATAAGTGAGACCATATGGTATTTGTCTTTCATCAGCTGGCTTATTTCGCTTAGCACAATAGTTTCTAATTCCATTCATGCTGTCACAAAAGTAAGAATTCCTTCTCTTTTACTGCTGCATAGTATTCCATGGTATAAATGTACCACAACTTTTTTATCCAATCATCTACTGATGATTGGGTGCTTAGGCTATTTCCAGATCTTGGCTATTGCAAATAGTGCTGCTATGAACATGGGTTACATGTGTTCTCTTGATTTGGTGTTTCAGGATTCTTAGGATATATTCCCAGGAGTGGAATTGCTGGGTCAAAAAGCAGTTCCATTTTTAATTCTCTGAGGGAATTCCATATTGTTTTTCACAGTGGCTACACCACTCTACATTCCCAACAGTGTACTAGGGTTTCCTTTTCTCCACATCCTCACCAGCACTTGTTGTTTTTCATTTATTAATTATTGCCATTCTGACAGGTGTGAGGAGTGACCTCATTGTGGTTTTAATGTTACAGCTCTCTGATGATCGTGATGTAGAGCATGTTTTCATGTCTATGAACCATCCATATGTCCTCCTTAGAGAAGTGTCTGATCAGATCCTTTGCCCATTTTTTAATTGGATTTTTTCTCTTCCTGGTATTGAGTCATATAATTTCTTTATATATTTTGGAGACTAAACCATTGTGTGATGTATTGTTGGTAAATATGTCCTCCCATATAGTGGGTTCATTTTCATTTTTATGATGGTTTCTTTAGCTGTGCAGGAGCTTTTCAATTTGATGCAGTCTCATTTGTTGTTGGGTTTTTTTTTCCCTTTGTTTCCCTTGCCTAGGAGATACATCAAAAAATATATTGCTACATGAGATATCTGAAATTTTACTGCCTATATTTTCCTCTAGGATTCTTCTGGTACCGTGACTTATATTTAAGTTTTTTTAATCCATCATGAGTTTATTCTGGTGTATGGTGTAAGTTGGTGGGTTTTGCAGAGAACATTCAAGAAGTTTAGGTGTCAACAGAATGACAGGAACAAGATAATACAAGTGGTTGCAGGACTGGATATTGGCCATATTTAGGATGAGGAAGATGAAAATAAAGCATGTTTAATGTTGATCCAAACCGCAGTTAAACAGGAAGATGTTATACAGGAAAGAGAGGAGGTAGCTGATAAAGCATCAGCCCCTTACCAAAGCCCCCTCTGCTTTACCACCAAGGGACTCCCTCTCAAAAACTAAGCCTTCTAAAAGTGTCTCTGTGTTTGGTGTCACAGAGGTTTTGCACTATGGGGCAATGCACCACGGTGAGGCTTGGGATGAGTAAGAGGGCCTTTGCTGTGCAAAGCAGTGTAAGGTCTAAATGTGAGAATGGAAGCGGGAATGGAGACAGGCCACACTTGCAGCGCCCTTCTCAGGCAGATCACTTATGCAAGTGTATTTGTCGATGTAGGGCTTGTTAAAACTCAGTTTAATGAAAAACTTAAATAAACTTTGAATTTTTTTTAAATATGAAAAGGATGATCTTGTGAATAATTAAAAATGCAACTATTTGGTGTAGGCAAAACAGAATTTCCCATCGTGCCAATAAGAAATTTTGCATTTTTGGTGGCTATAATTTAATTTTAGTATTATGAATTCATAATCTCATACATCAAATTGAGATTTTTTTATTCCTATCACATATATTAAGTTTGTGCATGCCTAAACATTTATTATAATTTTAAGCATTTATAGAAATACAATATACTAAGGAACAGATCTTCAGATCAATAAAGGGTAAAATTTTTTTAAAAAAGCATTTCAACTGGAGTCACCGGTAAGTTCTTTGTTTCCTTATCAGTTCCTGTGTGGTAGATATTACATACCCACTTTTACATGAAAAAGTAGGTAGGTCTGCTAAGAAACCAGACAAAATGGCCTACTCTCCTAAGGATATTTTTCCCTGAGCAGATTTAATTGAAAAGAAAAATGTTTTCTCCTTGGTCTATTCAAGGGTGATAGGAAAATAAATAAAAATAACTTAGACCCTGGAATCAGGTAGGCTCTTTTTCTTCACTAACAAGATGACAGGAACACTCAGAAATTAAGAAAAATATTTTGACTCTTGTCATACTGAAGTTCACAGTTCACTGACATCGACTGGTACTTGAAGACTACCAAATGGCTTATTTCACTTTCCCTTTCTGACTGGTTGCTAATTAAAGGAATTGTTGATGCAAATATTAATATTTAGACCAGGCCATAGTTAGGGAACTGCTGGTTAAATGGCCTCTAAATTTTTTTCGAAAACTAAGGAACAAAAGTGACTTTAAACATGTACTTGAGAGTATAACTTGGGGGGAAATGAAGCACAAGCCTCACCCTACTCTTTGCTGTTTCCTTTCTGTCATTAATACTCGATGCCTTTTAGATGGGGCCCTCATTCCCCCTTTTTTTTTTCTTCTATCTCTGTTTTTTACCTGCCAGCACAGATACCAGGTCTGCTTTTAAAGAAAGGGGTTGAGAATAATTATACATGACAACTTCATCTCTGTCATATATGATTTGAACTTGAAATATTTGGCACATTATCAGGTAGTGTTTCATAGGTGCTAAACGAATGATGCCCTATGTTCTATGCAGGCTGCTATAGAGGAGTACCATAGGCCAGAAAGCTTATAAACAACAAATGTATTTGCCACAATTCCAGAGGCTGGAAGCCTAAGATCAGGGTGGCAGCACAATGGAGTTCTGTTGTGAGCCCTCTTCTGGGATGCTGACATCTGTCTTCCCTTTGTGTCCTCAAACGGTGGAGAGTAGAAGAAAACTGTGACTCCCATAAAGGCATTAGTCCCATCATGGGGCTCCACCTTCATAACCTCATCTAATCCTTGTTTCCTCCAAAGGACCACACCTCCCAATGTATGACTTCGAGGGACAGAGTGTCAACATACAAATTTTTGGTCCATGCAAACATTCAGTCCATAACAACATTATAAGAAGATCCCGAAGGGTTGTGGTTGTGACAAGGTTTCATTAGAATATTTTTCATTCCCCACATTTATTTGAGAATCAAGAACACATTCCTTAATGCTTCCTTCATTTCCTTGTGGCACATGAATTCTGAATGGATTACAAATTAAATGTTACTGGGCTTCTCTGACTGTGATCACCAAACACCAAACACCTACCAGACAAAATCCCCAGAATTATTTCAGTCTTTATCAGAAGTGATGACAGTGATGACGATAGTGATGATGATAGCAATTACAAATTTCTTTGTCCTTTCTAACAATAGCATTTAATTCTTCTAAAGTAGTTGAAACTGAAATATGTATATTCTCATTTTCACATAGCCAACTGCTAAGAGTTTATATAAATAGAACAAACGATCTAATAAGTCAATGAAAATCCAGATTTCAACACCCGCGATGTGAGATTCCAAACTCCACCTCCTTATCCACATTGGAAGCCTGCACAGACTGCATGTATTGGACCATCCCTCTTCACCTGGGAAGCCCTATTTCCAAAACATTGGTGTTCATTTACTGACTTTTACATCACTGATTACAAATTCTCTGTTTTCATTCATTTGTCTTTCACCTCCAAATCTGTAGATACGTTGACCAAATAGCAAAGTATTTTGATTATATAAGAAACAAAATGGAATTATCATCTGGCAATCATTTCTGAGAATTTAAAATGTAATCAACAAAATTATAGTAAAAATTATAAAATAAGCAAATTTAATATGTCCCAGGTTGTTCACATATATTGCTCAGACAATTCTCACCGTAAGTTTATGAGATGTGTGGGAAACAATACGCATGGGAGTTATATGCCTCTGCGCCTAAGAGTGATTTGATTACATACATTGCAGTGAATCCTCTGTAGAAAAGGCTGAGCTAGTGGCTCATGTGGATTAAAAAGAGCAGATACACATGCTACCAACTTACATGAATATGGCAAATGGATGGAAACATATAGGACAGCATATGCAAAAGGATAAAACGTAAGGGATGGAGTAGTGCATCACCACTGCCATCAACAAAGAGAATAGGGAGTTCCGAACAGGGAGCTCCGGAAATTCAGCACTACCAGGACCTCGAGGATAGCAATCAAGGAGCCCCGACTCATCAGCGCGCAGTACTCCCTTCATCGGAAGGGGGCGCGAGAACTGGCCGTCAGGGCCGAAGGGCTCTGCCTACCCAAGAGGGGAGCACCTATCTGTCCACACCCATGGACTTGGAAGCCCCGTCCACAGGGAGACCCGGGGTTTCGCCTTCAGCTGGACCTACCCCTGAGGCGACCTTTCCTTCCTTGGAGAATACTTTAGCCAGACCGGTTTACAAAAGGGCCCATTTATTCAGGGGTTGACGTCTGGAAATCACAGCATGCTGCGGTGTGTGTTCAAACGCATGGTTGTTTCTAGGGGAAAGACGCAAATTCAGGGAAAGGGGAAAGCATCTACAACCTGGACAGGGTCCCACAAAATACAAGGACCCTCCAGTGGAATGACCTAGGGGCACGGCTGAGAGCCGGAGGAGTCCTGGACATAAGGGAAAATATGTGTGTGTGTAATATATAGTTGAGCTCAATTTTAATGGTTAATTTCTCCTACAATATTTTGAAGTTTGAGAGTAAGTATCAAAACTCACATTGAGTTGAAATTATTTATTTATGGCCAAACCAGACTTCATTATAATTTCCTGGCTTTAATGGAACCAAACCCATCAGTAATATTTTCAAAGTTACTTCTCTGCTTATCTCATTCTCAATAGAAAGAATTGCCATATTTGGCAATATCTTATGCCCGAGTGGCTATCTTAAATAATTAATTTGACCTTATAAAATCTTTTACTTTCCTGTGTTTTAAGTCGGGGTTGTCTTTTAAGCACTCAGCTGTGCATATACATGGTTTCTCACTGGAGAATTGCATTAGCTTTTTCAAAATGTCATCTCATATAGATAAGTTGAGTAAAAACATGTAATCTCTTTGTATCAAGATGTTTCGCGCTTCACTGTAATGTATGTTTGCCCGTACTGTTATGTCATTTACAGCTTAATAAATATCTTGGGTGCCAAATGCACTGTTTGCATTTCATTTTGATGACCACTGGATATTCGAGTTTGTAATGTATTGTTTATAGGGAATTGAGAATATTTGACTTGCCAGTTGAATTAAAAAGTTTATAAATATCCTTTGCACAATATTAAAAAGGATAACCCTATTTTAATTCACAGAGGCAGAAATTTTGTGTAATGAAATTATGAGCTGAGCAAGGCATAAATGGGCCATAATAAGTTTTGGGGGGGACATGTCATAATGACTTTTAGACCATTGTATACACCTTTCATGGTAAAAACTCTCCTAACTTTGTTTAAAATGTCCTTAATGCTTTATGTAATTTACTCAATTATGATAATAACTTTATGAGTTATGTTCTCATTATATGGAGAATATAACAAGAGATGGTGTCTTGCATGGAATGTAGTGTTCTCATTTTCTTTGTTTTAAAGCTGAGAAATCTGTTCTGTAGGAAGATGAAAACAAGTGTTCTGATCATCCAGCAAGCTGAGGGAAAGACTGAGGAGATGCGTGGTTAAGAAGTTTGTAGGTCACCTGAGAAGACAGGAAGAACCCATGGGAGAAAATGCAGCAATACAGTAGTTGCCAAACAGTTATACTGGCACAACGTTGTCAAGCTTATTGCATTTGTCACTTTTACTAAGATCCCCAAAGAACTACAATGTCCCTAACGTTGTACAGGATGCTGGGCAGGGACAGGGAATGCAGAGGTTGTCCTGCTGTGGGAGTCAATCACAAGTATTTCAGAGACTGTCAGTTTTAAGGCCCTGGGTGAGTGGGAGTGGAGGCGAGACATAAAAGTACAACACGTATGAAATACTTAGAATAAGTTGAAATGTATAGGAAGAAATGTTTAAATGCTTGGTAGTATTTTGTCATTATTAATCAATTAATCCTGGTTCATTACTGTAGGAACTTGGATATACCTCAATAACAATATTTTCTGTGCTGGACTTTGACATACTGATATTTTAAAGTCTCTCTTTAGAATACCACATGCTTTGAGGGGAGGGAACACAACTTATTTCCAGCAATTGAGATGATGCTCAAATCTGAGCCAAACCTCAGTCCATGGTGTTGAACAAATTTGTGCCGGATATAGATGATAAGGTTTGACATAGTTCAAATAATCAAATATCAAGGTTTGGGCTTATAATGACACATGGACATATGTTTGATTTGCAAAATAGTTAAGTGGCACCTATGAAATTGTCTTGATAGACAAGGAGACAGAGGAATATAGGCTGGATATAAAGGCAAAATTTACACTGACAACCTGAAAGTGTGTGCAGAGGAAAGTGTTTTCACAATGGTTATGGTCCTTCCTCCTCTTTCCTAGAGTCACTTTCAGCAGGTAATTTTTACAATTAACCCACAAGTGCTTCAGGGAAGTATCTCAACGAAGTGGTAAAGCGGTACATTGAGAATGCATAAACTCCAGATTCAAGTATTTTAAAAGGATGAAAAAAGAAAATCTCAGTATGAAAAAAACTGTGGATGTATAACAAGTCAAAGATCAGTAAAATAAATAGGAGTCAGGCTGTGTCAAGTGACAGTAGGAGCAGACAGAGTGTGTAGGATGCTAAGTGTAATGTTCAGTTAAGAATAGACTTTTTCAAGACTAATGCCCAGGGATAGGATTCTAGGTCACAGGATACCTGACAATACTAGTGAGAGCCACATATGCATGGAGCTATTTCATTTTAAAGTGTTTTCAACATACATTGTCTCGGGTAATTGAAGGTTAAGCTCCGTTCTGCAGAGTCTCCCTGGTTGCAGCAGATGAAGAAATAAACTGTACCAGACATAATTTGCCTGTCAGGAAAGGGGGTGGAGATTCCCTCTAGTGGAGAATGCTCTGAGCCCTTCTCTTTAAGTGGCTTTTATTGAAAACTGATATGCGCAGGGGTGTATAGCACGCATGCAAAACTTATCAACCAATGCCTAAAGGCTATATTTACAGAAAACAGATAGAGATCATAGATAACAATTGAAAGAACACAGAGATTTGCCTCAGGTCAGGGTCCGGTAGATAGGGTGATGCCTATTCATCCCTAAAATCTGGGAAAATAAATTCATCCTATGCTCAGACCCCAAACACCAGTACTCATTAACTCGAGGGCATTCTTAGCAAAGTAGGTTTCATAGGATTTAATGCATTCCTTTTCCAGGCCTAATTGTCCTGGAACCACCTGATCAAGATCAGGGCTGTAGCTACCTCTAGTATTGTTTCAAGCCTGAGTCAGATGGTGGAGCAGAGCAGCCAAGACATAAGGAGACTTTCAGATAGAATGAGGACTCCGGCCATGACAAAGCCAAGGGGTGGGGGTCTTTTGCCCCTTCTCTGTGTCCCCCAAGTCCTTCCCTATGTGATTGTGCCTGTCTTAGGTTTCCCCTACCATTGAGGCAACCCATTATTGACTAAACAGTCATTCTCCGGGGCCAAGCAGGGTGATGTGAGGGAGACAGGGGCTGTGCCCCTGCCAGGGGGACAGGTTTTATCTCCTCAGTGGCCTATTTTCTGAAGGCCTCCTTGCTCAACTTCAGCCTTGGGGCCCTCTTGCCTGTCAGTGAGGCTGCAGTCACTGAAACCAGGTGGGATGGTTCCCAGCAGGTAATCACCACCACAACTCCACAACTTTAGTGGGTCGTGTTCTCTCTCAAGGAGTTTGAAACTTAGGAATTCTAACTTGCCTAAAGTTATTAGCCCCAAATTTTCCCAGCAAAATAATTATTCTTCCTCTACATCTCACTCTGACCTAGAGGGAAAGTCCCATGGCCCAGCTCCGCCATCGTTTCTTTCACGTGGATGAATGGGGCATGGATGAAGAGGTGTGTGTCCCAGGTTCCAATTTCTTTGCTTTTGTGCTTTGAGTCTGTCCTCTGGGAGCACTTCTGAGAAGACCTGGCCTAGGAGGTGACATTGTCAGCAGGGGTGGACCTGGGACTTCAAGGTAAAATGACATAAGACTAAACCCGAGAGAGCCCAGCGTTGAATGGCAGAACCTTATTTGTTAGTGCTCCCTTTTTTGCCTTCCAGCCTCTGCATGGCTGCTGAAAGACCAACAAAAAAGAGTTTGAAAGCTGTTTTTTGCCCCTTGCATTCTAAAGAAGCAAGAAACATTGTTAATAATATGTGTGACTTTCTAAATTATTTTAATAGACTTTTCTTGTGTTTCAATATTATTCATTTTTATAGTCAATCAAAAACTTTTTTATGGAACTTTCTTTTTTTAGTTCAAATAATAAGGGATTTTGTGCATGTGGTCCTTCATTGGTATTTCAGACAGTGGTCCCTTGTTGAAAAGGGGCAGAGACTCCGAAAGCTTCAATGACATGCATGCTCCATCCCAGAGGACTCTGGTCCCTGAAGAAAATCAGGTCATATCTGATCACAGTATTTCAAAGACTCAGCATTGCTCTCCATGTGTCGATCCATTGCATGGTAGAGGCCTGGCCCAGAGACCCGTGAGATGGGAAAGTGGCCGATGAATAGTGGGGATAGATTCTGCCCCTCGAGTGGGCAGAGTCAAACTTCAGGGGATTTTTCCCTGGGATCTTCTACCACACCTAAGTACACAGTCTGTGAGTTTTGGATAGAGGCCCTAATCTCTGCCCCGTGCCCTGACGTTCCAGTTCTCACAGGTGGATATTATCTTTCCTGAGCGTTCCCATTCCTGAACTCTCTTCATTCTCACCATTGGTTTAGAACAGTGGCAAGAGGGAAAATAAAAACAAGATTCTCTCTTTCTGGCTGGATGTCAGGTTTCCTTACCTAACTATTGTTGCTATTTTTTTTCTCTCTTCTTTTAACATTGCTATCTCTGGACACCACTGAATGCAGTAACATGACAAAGAGGATTCTAACTGTATAGAAATAAAAATGGGGTCAGAACCAAAGCCCTATGGTTTCCTCAATGCTGGATAAACTAGACAACATTCTCCATCTAAAGCGACTTCTGCCCAAGGCAACTGAGCACAGAGAGTGCACATTTGGACAGAATTCCAGGCCTATTTTCCTGTTCTGGAACACTCACCAAGGGCTCTTGAGTGCCGGTAGGGGGACAAAATCTGGAAGGTGAACCCAAGACCCCTCCCCCCATCAGCCTAGCAGATGTCACCACTATTCACAGCCACTGAACTGCGTTCACTGGTCCTAGTTTCTTATTCTCTTTTTTAATTTTTAATTTTTATTTAATCTTTATTGTATTTTTTCCATTACCATTTAGTCCTGGTATAGCCCCTACCCCCAGCAATCACCACACTGCTGTCCATGCCCATGAGTCCTTTTTCCTTTTTGCTCAGTCTCTCCACCCCCTCACCTCCCCCGCACCTCCAGCTGTCATCTGCTCCCCATTTATGAGTCTGTCCCCATTTTACTTGTTGAGTATGTTCATTAGATTCCACATATGAGTAAACTCATATGGTATTTGTCTTTCTCTGACCGGCTAATTTCACTCAGCATAATGTCCTCCAGGTCCATCCATACTGTTGTAAAGAATAATTTTTTTTTTAATGACTGAGTAGTATTCCATTGTGTAAACATCCCATAGTTGTTTTGTCTACTTATCTACTGATGAACACTTGGGCTGCTTTCATATCTTTGTGATTGTAAATAATGCTGCAATGAACATAAAGATGTTTATTTTCTTTTGAATTAGTGTTTTGGGTTCCTTCAGGTATATTCCCAGAAGTGGGATCACTGGGTCATAATGCAGGTCCATTTTTAATTTTTTGAAGTGTCTCCATTCTGGAATATGGACATTCTGTAGTATGGACATCATTAAAATAACCATACTACCCAAAGCGATCTATAGATTCAACACAATTCCTATCACGGCCCTACTTTCCAACTACAACCTTTGGGCTTTGCATATATGTGTGTGGCATATATAACATATACATGCACCTAAGATATCTGTGGTATGTTCAATGTGTAGGTATGGGTATGTTAAAGATTGTAAGTGGAAAGTGGAAAAGGCCTTTAAAGGGGAGGATATTTATGCTTTTGTCTTTACTTTAGTTTTATCTCAAAATATTAGATGGGTTTCCCATTATTCCTTAAAAAATAGGCCTGGACCCATTGACATCTCAACTTTTGGAGGCTAAAAATCTACCAACCATTTTTCCTAATTCCCAGAACACTTTCGGAAGTATAATACTCAGAAATTGCAAGTATCTTCAGCAAATGGCACGAGGAATATTCATTCACTGAATGTACTGTGAAACTAATACCAGTGTAAAAACAACAAACAAATAAAAACAGTTTCACCCAGGACCTAGAAGCCTCCCTGATGTTGCCCTCTAGTCACCTCCTCACCAGCTCTCCCGGCTGCTGGCTGCAGAGAGCCCCTGCAGCTTGATTGTTTTCACCAGGCACACTTTTATGCTTTTTGTGTATATTTACTCATTAATCATGACAAAACTCCTATGAAACAACACTATTATTGCCCTTATATGAAAGAGGATGAAACAGTGGAGAATAAGAGTTTATGTTTTTTGTCAAGGTCACACTGCTATTAGATAGAGTTAGGATACAGCCCATAACTTGCTGCAGAATCATATTCTTTAACCAATGAACAGTGCTGTGAAAAATGTGACAAGCTGCAAAGACAGTCCAATTATACACAATTAGAGGTATTATGGAATAACCACTGGCCTCCACATAGCAGTTTTCAGACTATTTCACAGGTCTTAAAGACCTTCTTTTCTAAGTTGTATCTCAAAAGACAAGGCACAGGCCCGAGGCTCAGAGAAGAGACTGGGCCAAAGGCCACAGCAGGTAAGGGACAGAGTCAGATTTGAGCACAAAAGAGACTGGGAGCCATTCTTTTTCACTCCTCTTCATAGGACAGGAAGATCCTGAGGCCAAGGAGGGTGGAAAGAGCTGCAGTCTCCTCTCCTGCAGGCCTCGCTCAGTGCATGGCCTGTGGGTGACGCTGCACTGGGAAGAAGTCCAAGCTGCCAGTGTTTCTGGACTCAATGTGTACATGCTACTGCAACCATGAAATTGCTTGGGGAAGAGGGAGCCTGGGGTCTGAAGTCGCCTCGTGGTACAGATTTATGACCTGTGTTCTAGAAAATTAAGAGTATTAAATAAAGGAGTGAGGCACAGAGTAAACAGGGCAGAAGCTCTATATGAATTTGGGGCCCCAAAAGATGTGGTTTGTGGGCACTTGATCTGTCCTGACAACATACATCCAGCTTGGGGGAGTGGGTGATGATGTCCCCACAGACACACAGGATTTCACATGATATAAACACCGTGGGTGATCTTAATTGCCAAGAGGTTGTATACAAACCCTGTGCTATTCCCTTCCTGTAGAAAGGAGGACTTTGTGACCAAAACTGAACTTACTCTAAATCTTTTAATCACACACATGGTGTTCAGAGAACGTTCACACAGGGCTTTATGTCAAGCTGAACTCATGTAACCCAGCTCAGACCACCTGGGGTCATGGAGACAGAGGTTTAGCGATCCACCACTTCTCAGTATTTTATTACAGATCCTCTTGTTGGTTAATTTTATCTGTCCATTTGACTGGACTATGAGGTGCTCAGATGCTTGTAGAGAACATTCTGAGTGTGTCTGTGAGGGTGTTTTAGGGCGAGACTGGCATTTAGAGGGATGCTCCAGGTAAAGCGGACTGCCCTCCCTGATATAAGTAGCCCTGAGCTCACCAGTTTGCAGTTTGCTCACCTGAATAGAAGAAAAAAGCTGACCCCTGAGTAATAAAATGACAAAATATAATTTAGCTCAATTTAATGGAGCAAAAATCATAGCAAAGGGAAGGATCAAGGGCAGAGTGGAATACAGAAAGGACAGAAGCTGATTGCTCTGGCAAGTTCTTCAAGGAAAGTAATTCTGGTCCAATGGCCAACCCCCGGCTTCACAAAATGACTATTCTTTTATTTCTTGCAGCCAGGTGTAATCAATTCGTGAACACTGAGGTGGAATCATACCAGCCCAAGCAAGAGACTTCCTTTTAATAAGATCACCAAATGTGCATTCTGTCTGGCAGCTTAATGGATGTTATCTGTTTTTAATGTGCATTTCATATGATTAATGAAACCATTCAGAAACTTGTTTTAACTCAATATCAGTAATACTCAGGGTGATACAGCTGGAGAATTATGACAATATTATAACTAGAATGACATTTTAGCACCTACTATGGTCTAGGTACTAGGCTAAACAAGTTAGTTAACACTGCACCCCATGACTCTGAACACTCCTGTGAGTGTAAACAGGAGTTTGTCAAGCACTTTCACGTGTCTGTCTCGGTCTACCCGCTTTAGTACCCGTGAATTAACAAAGTGGGCAGCTACAGATCCTTTCACTCTCCCCGTTTTGTGAGGCAGAAAACAGCCACAGGTACATTAACTGTTTCAATGCCGTAGCAGCATTGTAGAGGCGAGGCCTCTCACACCAGAGTCTGGGCTCTTAACGTGCTAGCAACTTCCCTGTCCTCAAGAACCGAAGAGGCTACTGAGAATCTGGACAGCCTTTTCCCAGGGCAGTTTTTGTCAGGGTTACTTTTATGTATCAACTTGGCTAAAGCAACAGCCAGCCATCCTGAAACTTGCCTTAAAACGGAGCTGGCGGTAGAGAAGCGAAAGTGTAGCAGCCCCCGTGGTCAGTGTTTAAACCAGCAGACCTTCAACGGGGCCCAAGAACACATTGGTAATTTAAGTGTAACTCACTGAATGACATCCATTCAATCTGTACAGCAAGAACCTGTATACCAAAATTTTCCATACATTGGGTTGTCCAAAAAGTTCGTGCAGTTTTAAGTACAAAGAAAGAGACGGTTTTCATTTTCACCAGTAACTTTATTGAACAACATATTCACCATTTTGCTCCACTGCCTTCTGCTGTATCTCAGGCCACTTTGTCACACCGTCCTCCCAAAACTTTTTATCTTTTCGAGATAAGAACTGTTCCCCATGCCTTTTGCAGTCTTCCAGGGATCTGAACTTCTTTCCATTAAGAGAATTTTGTAAAGACAGTAATACATGGAAATCCAAAGAAGCAATGTCTGATGAATATGGCAGATGAATCAGAACTTCCCAGCCAGGCCGTAACAGTTTTTGCCTGGTCACCAAAGACACATGTGGCCTTGCATTATCCATGTGGAAGATTGTGTGTTTTCTGCCAACTGATTCCAGATGCTTTTCATCAAGTGCTGCTTCCAGCTGGTCTAATTTGGGGCAGTGCTTTGTTGGAATTAATTGATTGGTTTCCTGAAGGAGCTCATAACAGAAGACTCCCTTCCATCCTCACCATACACAATATCACCTTCTTTGGATGCAGATTGGCCTTTGGTGCGGTTGGTGGAAGTTCATTTTGCTTGCCCCACAATCTCTTCAGTTCCACATTAATGTAAAATATTCACTTTTCATCACCCATCACATATGTTTTAAAAATGGAACATTTTTGTTATGTTTAAGTAGAGAAATGCATGCAGAAATATGGTCAAGAAGGGTTTTTTGCTTTGCTTATGTGGAACCCATACATCAAAGCAATTAACATAACCAGGCTGGTGCAAATGATTTTCAATGCTTGATTTGGATAGTTCAGGTGTGTCAGCTATCTCCTGAGTGGTATAACATTGATCGTTCTCAATTAATGTCTCAATTTGACTGCTATCAACCTCAACGTGTCTACCCAACCATGGAGCATTGTCCAGCAAGAATCTCCAGCACAAAACTGTGCAAACCACTCCTGGCATGTTTAATCAGTCACAGCCCCTACTCCACACACTGTACGAATCCTTTTTGTGTGTTCTAGTTGCCTTCTTACCTTTCTTGAAATGAAAGCATAAATGCCAAAAATGTCTATTTTCTTCCATCTTCCTGTTAAAATGGCTACACAAAAATTCAATGATTTTGATAAGTGGTTTTTTAAAATGCATGCTGATATGACAGCTGTTACAACATAATCAAATAAATTTGTTTCAGATGAAGTTAAAGACAACTAAGCACTACTAGAGCCACCTTATGGAAGGAAAAACAAACAAACTTTTTGGTCAATCCAATATATAGTATCTCTTCCACAGCTCTGAAAATAGAGGATCATGGTATTTGAGACGTCACAAGCAATCAAAGAAAGGTACATGAAAGTCAAGAATTGCCAAATTTTTCCTCTTCTTTTGAAGTTGTCCACCAAAAAGAAGTAGTAAGAGAAAGATAAAAGACAAAAATTTATTAAAATTTACATACAATATTTAGAAAAGCAAACTAACACATTGGCTAGGTCACCTGAGGCAATGATTCAGCAAATCCTCTCAAACTGGTATCTCTCCCTGCTGTCTGAGAAAGTCACACAACACACACAGTCATCTAATTCCTTTGAAGTCAGCACATAATTCATCACAGTAACAAGGCCCACCACTGAGGGCCGAGAAATATATATCAGGACACTCAAAGAAACACCCCTGACTCTAATAGTTTTGAAGAACGAAGAGCTTCCACTTAACTTTTTCTCTGTCCCTCTAGCCTTTAACCCTTAATAGAAACCAGGAAGCTGAAACCAGAGCCAGAAACTGAAACAGCAGAACTAGAGCACCTGTGCAGGTGGGCAGTAAGGTCGGGGGAGCAAAGGGATAGTGAAAGGGAGCGAACGCAATCAGAACAGCAGGACCACGGAGAGGGTGGGAGGAAGAGCACTGGGTGCATGGATCTGCCCATAAACACCGCATATCTTTCCCACTTCGCTCTCGATGGCTCCTCTCAGATATTTCTCCTTGTAGACTGAATATAAATTGGTTACAGCTCAGACATAAGTACTGAACATATTCCATCTTTTCTAGGACTCCTCTCAAGTTTATGGATACCTCCCTTTCGATAGGTACTTTCTGACTAGTCATAGAACTGCTCAGTATGACCAAATGGACAGGTACTATTCTGAGATTCATGTATATAGAAATATAAATAAAGATTTCAATTTTCAGAATAAAAGAGCCCAAGAAGTTTCCTTTGATAAGAGTTTAATAATTAAAGCAGCATGCAAGTTTAATAACATAACAAAGTAAACATGTTTTGTAAAATGTAATACAACATAAGGGAAAACATTCATTATATAAATATTTAACTATAATAAGGTGAAAGAATAAATAAATAATAAATAAACACACTAGCAATAAATAAATAACATCAGGGACAAGTAACTGATGTCCCAAGAGCTGAATTTTGTAACATGCTGTTGCTTAACACTCTGACAAAAGATGTGCTCGATCAAAGTCAATAAATCCTGTGACTGAGGCAGAAAGAAGAGCCTTTTGCCATGACCTAAGTCCTGTGTACGAGCGTGATCCCGCACATTCATGGGTGACAATCGGATCAAGGTGACCGCAGGTCTCCGTCCCTATTACTTAACATGTCTTGCAAGGTTAAGTATAGAAGACAAGGATTTCAAGATTTCCACTTGGACACGATCCCAGGCACAGTCACTGTACTTCTTGTCTTTCAAGTAGCGACAAAGGCCCTCGAAGTACCTCCTCACAGCCAGTGTAGGTCCCTGGGTTGGCGGGACAGCTCCTTCCTCTTCCGTCTCCTGCTCCAAACAGGGCTCCAGGTCTGCCAGCTGCCGATGGAGTCCCATGCGCAGCTGGTTCAGCAGGGTCGTGTCCCAGGCAGCGGAGGCGTGCTCTGTGAGCAAGAGGTCGGAGATGTGCCGGAGCATCTCGTGGAGGACGGCGATGGGCTGGGCCTTCTGCACCTGGCTGCCATTTACCATCGCCCGGGGCAATCGGAGGTCTCTTTCGTCCTTTGGGCAGGAAGAAGTGGAATTTCTCCACATTCGCCTAAAAAGCAGCAAGTTCTCCTTGCTGAGCAGGATGTGGCTCTGAGGTGGGTCACAGCCCAGAGAGCCACTGGGGCCACAGCTGATTACCACCAGGGCCGTGAGCAGAGACAGCAGGAGGGCCATGGGCGAGGAGGGGCTGCTGGCCTGGCTGAGCTGGGCGTCTGGGGAACAAGCCTGCATCCCACCTTAGCCTACAACTGTCTTTCTAGGCATGGCCATTAAATAGGGAGACACAATAATTTTCATTTTTTAAACATTTCTTTACACTTTCACTTCCTTTTTTTGTTTTCATTTTTGACTTCTCCATGTGGTCTAAGAAGACATCATGAGTTTACACTGTTAATTTTGCCATTTTAATTTTCTCACTAGAGATAAGTCAGTCCAAATGGATACTAAACTGTCCAATGAGAAGCATCATTGTCCTAAAGTCAGAAGTGTACATGGGTACACTCATACACATACACATGAACAATTTTTATGACATAAATATTGCTCTTCTCTGTATTAGAAACAAAACTCGGTCTTCAATCTGGGCAACATTATTGCCCTCCTTACTTTACAAAGGGAGCCAGACTCCCTCTGCCCTGTGGGTTTGTGTGTTTTGTTAGGTATTTTCCAGACCATGTGTGGCAAATAAGCACTTCAGTAAAATCAAATAACAAATTGAGAGTGATTTTTTTCATATCCATCATATCATATATTGTTTTCTTATTCTAAACATTTATGATAATTTTAAATGTGTATAGAAATACATTGTACTAAGAAACAGATAAAATAAAAAAAGTTTTTAAATATTTAATGACTCTTGTTTCAATAGTAAGTCATTCCTTTCCTTCTCTGCCCCTGTCTGATAGATATTACATACCCACTTTTCATTAAAGGTTGTATTTAGGTTTACTAAGAAACCAGACAAAAATGGCCTACTGCCTTAAGAATTTTTTTCCCGGAGCAGCTTAAATTTAAATAAAATATTGTTTGTCTGATCTATTTAAGTGTTATAGGAAAATAGAAATAATTTAGACCCTGAAGTCAAGTAGGCTCCTTTTCTTCATTAACAAGTTGAGAGGAGACCCTGGTCACGTTGCTCAGTTGGCTAGAGCATCATCCTCAGATACCAAGATTGTGGGTTTGACCCCTGGTCAAGGCACACACAAGAATCACCCAAAAAATGGACAAATAAGTGAAACAACAAATTGTTGTTTCTCTTTCTATCTCTCTCCCCCTTCCTCTCTCTCTCTCTAAAAATGAATCAATCAATAAAGTACTTTATAAATAGAATTTGACACAAAAACCCAGGAATTAAGAAAATACATTTTGAATCTTTTATTTTTTTAAATATAAAATAAAAAATTTTTATTGTCTATGCTATTACAGTTGTCCTAATTTTTCCACTTTGCCCAGTACCCCCATTCCCTCCAGCAATCCTCTCTTTTATGTCCATGGGTCATGCATCTAAGTTCTTTGGCTACTCCATTTCCTATACTGTTCTTAACACCCCCTCTGTCTATTTTGTACCTACCAATTTGTACCTCTTAATCCCTGCACCTTTTTCCCCATTCTCCCCCTTCCCCCTCCCAGCTGATAACCCTCCAAATGATCCCCATACTTATGATTCTGTTCTTGTTCTGGTTGTTCGCTTGGTTTGTTGTTTAGATTCAGTTATTGATTGTGGTGAATTTGTTGACATTTTAATATTCATAGTTTTGACATTCTTTTTCTTATATAATTCCCTTTAATATTTCCTGTAATAATAGCTTGGTGATGATGCACTCCTTTATATTTACCTTGTCTGGGAAGCACTTTATCTGCCCTTCCATTCTAAACAATAGCTTTGCTGAAAAGAGTAATCTAGGTTGTGGGTCCTTGCTTTTCATCACTTGGAATACTTCTTGCAAGTCACTTCTAGCCTGCAAATTTTCCTTAGAAATCAACTGACAGTCTTATAGGAACTCCTTTGTGGGTAACTGTCTGCTTTTCTTTTGCTGCTTGTAAGATTCTCTCCTGATCTTTAACTTTTGGCATTTTAATTGTGAGGTGTCTTGGAGTGGGCCTCTTTGCACCCATCTGGCTTGGGACTCTATGCTTCCTAGACTTGTTAGTTTATTTCCTTGACCAAATTAGGGACCTTTTCTTTCATTATTTTTTCAAATAAGTTTTTAATTTCTTGCTCTTCCTCTTCTTCTCCTGGCACCCTAGGATTCTGATGTTGGTACGTTTGGAGGTGTCCCAGAGGCTCCTTATTCTATCCTCATGTTTTTGAATTCTTTTTTCTTCTTGCTGTTGTGATTGAGTGCTTTTTTCTTCCTTATGTTCCAAAACATTGATTTGATTTTCAGCTTCACCCCCTCCACTGTTGGTTCCCTGTAGATTTGTGTTTATGTCACTTAATGCAGCCTCCGTTTTGCCAGTACAGCTTTTATTGTTCAACTGTTGAATTATTGGGTATATTATGCTCAGTGATGACTCTCCCAATAGAGGCTCTTAATATAGAATTAGCCCTCTAATTATTCATTCAGTCAGCGTGATTCTATTGAGGTGTTTTAGCTTTTGCTTTTTTTGTTTGTTTGTTTTGTCTATTTCTATCTAATGCTGGGAACCCAGGGCTACAAGGTTTAGGCTGCAAAATCAGAGAAAAATAGCATTCTCTCCTTACTTGCCTGTGACTTTTTTTAAATTTTAGATTTTTGTAACTTTTTTTCAGGTGGTGGTTTAGAAGACAATGTTTGCCCTGCTGCTCCTCCATGGTGTTCTCCTTTATCATGAGTTTAATTCAAACAAAAGGGGGCGGGGGGCGGGGAAGGCAAGGGCTGCACCATTTTTCTCCATAATCTTTCAGACTTCAGATTTCTAGTTTCTCATTTCAACATTTCTAGAAAGCAAAACTTGACAGTTGTGCGTGGGCAAAAAGGACATAAATATAGGTCTAAATGTCATGAAAATGAAAGAACAGAAGTGAATTTCATACTGACAAAAAGGCAAAATATAAGTTAGCAAAATCTGATGTAACCAAGTAGGGTGCTAGGGGCTCTGGCAGAGGGAAAAACAAAGGCCAAGAGTGAATTACACAAAGGCAGGAAAGTGGCGGCTCCTGCAAGGTGCCCGAACGAGAACTTCGGTGCTCTGCTTCCCGTTCAGTGGCCTGCCCTCAGCTTTGCTAGAACAACCCCCTGATTCAACTTCCATTAAATCCACCTGTGATGAGCTCTGAGGATAAAAGGGAGGAATCCCTTCAATCAATTCACAAGAGACTGGCAACCAGAACCCCAGTTGCTACTGGGATGATAGTGCTCTCTTGTTGGGAAACGCCCTGTCTGGTTTCAGGGACTACAGCCTTGCCAACAGGCTAGGAGGCCCCAAGGCTGGAGCTAAGCGAGGAGGCCTTGGGAAAACAGGCCACTGAGGAGACAAACCTGTCCCCCTGGCAGGGGTACAGCCCCTGCCTCCCTCACATCACCCTGCTTGGCCCTGCAGGATGGCTGGTTAGTCAATGACAGGTAAGACCCCTCAGTGACAGGGGCAACCTAAGACATGCACAGTTGCATAGGGAACATTAGTGAAGGACTTGGGGGACACGGAAGAAGGGACAAAAGACCCTCACCCCTTGGCTTTGATATGGCCAGAGTCCTCATTCTATGTGAGAGAAGTCTCCTTATCTGTTGGCTGCTCTGCCCCGCCTGTCTGGCTCAGGCTTGAGACAGCGCTGGAGACAGGTTCAGCCCTAAACTGGATCAGGCAGTTCCCAGAGGTAATCAGGCCCAGAAGTGAATTCCTTGAAGCATGCTTTGCTTTTCTCTCTTGAAAGCTATGGATAACCTGCTCATGCTGGGGAAGAAATTTACATTATTCATAGACCTGGACCCTAAACCATTTGGTACTCTTTTGTTTACTTGTCTAGGACACATGCAAATTGGTGTGTGCCCTTTGTCTTCTTCAAAACATCACCTATTCTCTGTAAACATTAACACACTGATGTAATGAGATTACCTGTACATTCCTACTATCTAGCCTCCTCTGATAACACTTTCAATAAAAGCCATTGAGCACAGGGGCTTGGCGCATTCTCCAATAGAGGGAATCGTCACCCTCTTTCCCTGGAAGACCAAGAAAAGTGTCTGAATGACTTATTTCCCCATCCAAAAGACCTGGAAATTCTCTGTGGGACAGAATCCACCTTCTGCCTCACTTTCTGGCAGAATGGTGGATACTAGCTTTGCCTGAACGCTACCTGGTTGATAAATCCCCTAAGAGTAATGAAGAGATTACTTTAAGAAACTGAGAATTAAAAAGAAAACAGATGATCCCCAAAGATTCTGTTCTTAATCTGGATAATAACCATGATATGAAAAATAATAACATTCCATTTTACTGCATACTAACTATGGGACATGCACTATTTTAAGATCATCACAAACTATAACTCAATCCTCTTCACAAACCTATTTATATTACTACCTATTTATGAAATGGAAAGTATGCATTTGGAGGGATGAACTAGAGGCATACGTCATTTTATTGTGCTTCACTTAATTGCGGAAACAGATGTTGAGGATTTTACAAAATGAAGGGAAGACCGTCCACCAGTAAAACATTACAATTGACTTTATTGAATTTACTTCATACTTGCTTTACTGAGGTTGTATGGAAGCAGCCCATAATATCTCTGAGGTCGGCCTGCATTCCAAATGGACCAAAGACCCTTAGGTGTACTTGAGATCATGGCTGGTTTGTAAAGCCCGTTAAAGGAAACAAAGTGTGGAAATGAGAGGACACTTTAGACCAAAGAGAGGCCAGGATCCGTGCAGCAGGGAGAGTGGAATGACCCAGGATCTGCGTTCCACCTCAAATGCCCAAGGGCTGCTGTCTCTTCCTTGGTAGGATAACAGGGAGTTTGGTCTGAGGGAATTAAAGTGACTGTCTTTGAAGCCCTACAGACAAGTAGCCAAATACTTTTTCAATAGTCATAAGGAGATATTTCTTCTGCCAGTTGAAAGAAAAGTCCAAAATTTCTTCAGTGAAATATGTTATATACTGAAATAATTTTCTTAGTCCATTCCTTGCTGGCTCTTGGAAGCTATTTAGGACTCTTGGGTTTTCTTGTGAATTGAAAAACAAAAAGCACCTGAACATTTCCAGCCTAGAAGTAGCCCAGCCATATATAGGCTCTGGCTTTTCTGCTTCAGCACCTCACTGATTGTGATACAGGGAGATCTGATCAGATCTCTGGGAACAAGTAGGGACAGGCCATAGGAGGTGGTTGCCCGAGGCAATGGGCAACAGTCTAGGGCAGGACTAGCTGAGAAGCTGAAGGCCTCTGGAGCACAGAGAATTATGAGCCTGAAGATTTAAAATACCAAGAGGGCAGAGACTGGCTCACTGGCTCTCAGGCTTTCCTCCTCAAAGTTGCCTGGATGATGGTGCTGCCGCTGCCTGTGTTTCACAAAAGACAGTATCTTGGGTGGATTTTGGATGGGAGGAGGTACTCCAGATTGAGCTGGCCTGGCAGGGGATGGCCAAATTATCCTTCTTTGAGTGTTCTGGAGGGGACGGGCTCTGAGGCAGAAGCCTGCCATTCTTCCAACATGTGTAGCTTTTGTGTCTTCTGCTGCTTTAGTTTGTAAGTTAACCCTATAGAAACCACGTAATTAAAAACAAGGGGAATGATAGGAGAACTCAGGTGTTAAAGACTTTACCTTTAACTGATAGGCTTAAGTGATTAAATCTGTAACTAAAGAGTTTTGCATTAATTGATAGGCTTAAGTGATTAATGCCTATGGAAAGCTGTTATTGCAAAAATTGGGTGTCTTTTGAAAAAAGACTCCTTTCCTTTATCACCAAAACTTTGCCTCCAGAATGTTGCCTAGAGGGTGGTGGCGGGCAGCAGGACCCACCTTGCTGTGTGGTAACAATTCCACAGTAGACCTTTCAGGCCAGCCAGTAGTTCTCATTCCCCCAAACAATTCTACTTCTCACCTGCATCTTAAAATGGACTTTGTGTTGTCTACTGTAGAGTCCAGTGAAATCCATTCTCTCTACAGTAGCAACCAAGGGTTTTTTGTGGAGGTGGTTGGGATTAGGGGTAGCTTGACCACTGCAGCCCTTGAATCAGTGGGCAGGGAGGGTAGAGGCTCTGCCATGTTCACACTCTTGAACTTGATGCTGAAAAACCTCTAGTGCTTCCCACAGGGACTACACAGTGATTCCTCTCAGCCCATCCATGAGCATCAGGCGCTGATCTCTGTCTCCTCCACAACCCTCCCATCTAAGGCTGACCGGAAGAACCTCGGAGTCTAGATTCTACCTCTGCTGCAGGATGCATGCAATTGACTTTTGTATATAACCTTATATGGTAGTTTTGTCCATCCATTCACATTAAGGCACAGGGTAGTGAGCTCCATTCCACTTTGATTGTCTAAAGCTGTGGTATTTAATAATTTTAACACTGCTTTGGGCTTTCTCTTGTTTGCTTGATAATGTGCACTCTTACCAACAAAGCATGGCTATATTCTCACTACTATAATCTTTGAAGATATGTATGTCCCTTCTTTTCTTTAGAACAGCTCCCAGGAGTCTATAAGATGCCTGTGGGGCAAGAAAATACACTATTAAAGCTGATTCCTTCACATCTAGCCTGGTGGCTACTACTGGTGGACCTCAAGCAGTGCACCTGAAGAGAAGCATCATGATAATAATAAAAGTGGAATAATATCAATACATAGGACATATAGTTGATGTGAGAAAATATAAAAATTGATCAAAAGAAAATGAGAATTGTTTATGGCTAAAGAGAAATTATAAAAAAGATTTTTGAAGAGTATTTTTTTAAAGAAAGCATCTATTTGATTTCAAGAACATTTTCTTCAAGTTTGCATTTGCGAGATGTAGAATATCAATATGAAAAACAAGGTCCTGATTATTATTGAAATAGTCATTCTACTTTTTTTAAAATCATTTTTTAAAGATTTAATTTATTATTTTCAGAGAGAGGGGAAGGGAGGGACAAAGAGAGGAAGAAAAACATCAATGAGTTGCCTCTCTTACGGGCCACGCGGGGAGGAATCTGCAACCCAGGCATGTCCGGTGACTGGGATTCCAGCCCGGGACCCTTCCCTTTGCAGCTGGGAGTCCAACCAACTGAGCCATACCTGTCAAGTCTCCACTTCTCTTTCTGCCCTTTCTCTAAGTACCTGAAAAGAACTACCCATTGGTTTTTTAGTTCAGTAAACAATAATATAATTGATTAGAGGTGGTCCAGCGTAACATTCTTTATTTCTGGTCCACATGCCCCACCCCCCGCCCCGGGGATTATAAAATGAGGGTGGAGCACAGTTCAATTTTCATTCTGACAAATTCTAATCCTTCATATAAAGATGAGGCCTGAAAGACTATTTGGGCTTCAATACCGGATAAGACAAATCTGAGGGATTTCTATTTTCGTCTTTTGCTCCAGTTGTTCCTGATTTTAAAGTCAAGGCTAGAGGGTACTTTATCCAGGAGGATCTTATTCACAGCAGCGATGTAGTCTTCTGTGCCGAACAGGTTGAAGATTTGCTGGCGAATTTCATGGCAGAAACAGGAGGCTTATGTCTTCTGGATTTTATCTCCAATTTTCTCAGGAAACGTGAAGTGGATCCTGGCATTCCAGCGTAATTGCAGGCGTTCGTTTTCGGGTACCTTACAAGCATGAGGATTTCCTTATTTTCCAGGCTCAGGCTTCAAGGCGTATCACAACGGAAAGAACAGGGGTAGCTACAGCATAGCATCACCATTCCGGTCTCAGCAGAGACCAAGGAGTCCAGGATGTCCGTGCTTTATCTGGACCACAGAGAAACTGAGCGCGCTGCCACCTAACCGCCGGAAGGGGGAGCCCGAACTCGCCGTAGTGGACTACCCGGAGCCGCAGACCCAGCGGGACCTGTCTCTGGGTCCCGGCGCTGAGTCCACGGACAAAATTGGGACCTCCCGCCAGCTGGAGCCCCGGTTCGGGTAAGGCGTCGTTGGGGCTGCAGGATCAGTGAGTAAATGCTTCCTTTTCTGGCCTGACTGCCGAGGGGCAGCTCTGTCAAGCTTCGCACAGAGCCTTTTGTTTTCTGTACCTTTCCTTGCAGTGATCCTTTCCTACCTCGAAGAGTATTTTAGCTAGATGGGTTTACAAAAGCGTAATTTATTCAGGGGTTGACGTCTCGAAATCAAAGCGTGCTTCGGTGTGTGTGTCCAGATTCAGGAGTGTGTCTAGGGGAAAGATCGGAATTCAGGGAAAGGGAAAAAGAACCTAACGATGTGAACACCAGTCTATATATTATAATTATATATAAAATATATTTTGTAATATAATGAAGTATTATATATAATATACATTATATATAATATATATAAATTTTAATGGTTAATTTTCTTTACAATAGTAAAATATGAATAATATGAAAAGTAGGTCTTAAAACTCAGACTATTTTAACTTTAAATATTTTACTTATGCCAAAAATAGAATTTGTTAAAATTTCCTAGGCTTTATTGAAAACAAGTTCACCTATAATATTGTCAGAATTACTTCTTCACTTCTCTCATTTACAATTGAGAGAACTGCCATCTTAAATAATTTAACTCTGGCTTACTGAAACCGTTTTGAAGAAGCAGCATATAAATTTCTGATTTGCATACTTTTTCTCCATCTGGTCCCTAATGTATTTACAAATTACAGGAGATATTTTTTTCTGTTCCACAGTCTGACAATATGATTTTATGGCAGGCGAATACTTTGATATCTTTTTGGCTGACAACTATAGGAACCATCTTGCTGGCATATTTTTAGGGGGCTACCTCTTTCTATTTTTCTTCAAGTGCTTCTGTATGTATTGAGACTGAAAAGTGACCAAAAATTTTTATTATAAAAGCTTGAGTATCATAGGTGAGCAAATCATATCCCTTTTTAGCATAGTTGTATAAAAGGGGCCCAGGGTAGTTAGCAAGTAAGTACATTTCAGTTTCTTTGGTGAGCAATTATAGACTGAATGCGATTTATCAATATTTAATTTTACACTTTTCCCTCCTTACCCCCATCCCGGATTTGTATAATGTTCAGGCTTTTGTAATTGCAGGGCCAGATCTTGTCTTTAAAGCTTTGGGTTTTGCTCATCAAAGATTTTTTTATTAATTTTGATTTTTAAAATGTATTGCATTAATATGTTATTTTTCCTCATTGCTAAGTCATTAGGCACCCCCGCCCCCCCCGCCCCGCCTTTTCAGTTTGTATGAGGCAAGTTACTAACTCACCTAAATGGAATCCCCACACTAAACAGAGTTTTTAATGTAAAGTGTGATTTTCCTTGGCTGAAAATTAAGTTTCAAATCAAAAATTAAGTCAAAAATTAAGTTTCAACTTGATTAAGTTGAAAATAAAAGAACATCCCCTTCCTCATCCATGACTAATTTTTTACAAGTGATCTTTGTCTTTATAACATTGTTTCTCCTGTACCTTAAACATTTTAACCAGAGGTGATTTGAACTAAGTGAAGATGAGGGAAGAGATTATTTATGTACAGTAAGTTATACATTGCACAGAGTAGTTATGATCTGCCAAACAACTGGCTAAGATCCAGGTTCTCCAGAAGGAGCTTCAGGTGGGCTGTGCAATTTCTCTTGTGTGCCAGGCACAGCGTTGCCGTTGTGGCCTGGGCCTTGCTCCTCCTAGCCCTGCAGACAACCCTCTGTCCTAGAGATCCCATTTGGTAGGTACTGACTTCCCTGACCCTAAAGCTTAAAAACAACTGAGATATTGTCAAATAGTCCATTAAACTACATCATACCCAAAATACAAAACTAGGTCAATCTATGTGAAGTACCATGGAAAGATTTTCAGCATATACAGGGTGGGACAAAAGTAGGTTTACAGTTGTGAACACATGTTTATTTTTGTATTGTTATTTATAATTATTGTATTTTCTATATAAACAACTGTAAACCTACTTTTTACCTACCTGTATGAGACATAAAAATATCAAACTGTACACTGTTGCCTTTGGTGTAATTATATAAAAGCATATCCAAAAAACTACATTTGTCCTGCAGAGATCATTTGAGATATCAACCCCTCACCTTCCATGAATAGGAGTCACCTTGAGGTCTCACAGTCCTCTGAACCAACCTTGGTATTTCTACGGTTATGGGGCTCCGGGCACTTTGCACAGTGTTATTTCTCAAGTCCATGAGGTAACTTGAGCTAAGTCAGTCCTTAAGTTTGTATAAAGTTCTTACCTGCATTCTAATCTTCATTATCATGTTATTAGTACATCTGAATATTTCCCAGTTAGTAGGTGAGACCTGGGAGTTGAGTACTCTGCTTCCTATATTAAATATCATAATTATTATTACCATTGTTATCTTCATGGGTCTGCAGCGTGCAAAGAAGGTGGTCCCACTCCAGCAGGCCCAGATTGCGAGCAGCCCTTTGAGAATATTCAGAGGCAGAGACCATTCATGGCGAATCTGAGGGTTTGAGGCCACTCCTGGTTAGAGAGACTTCAGAGGCCCCCAAAGCTGAGCTCTGCCTGCCAAACAATGATAGAAGAACCATGAGAAGAGTTCCACTGTCAGGATAAACAGCAAAGTTCCTCAATGTCCAGAAAGCTCCACCAGAACCTCATCTGTAAAGCTTAATCTCTCTAGCTCCGGTCTTCCAAAAGCCATGGAAGCAGAGTGCAGTTTCCTGAGGTGAAACCTGTGGTGGTTTTCAAGAGACAACTTCATGTGAATACCCCTCAGACTCCTCTCGCCTTTCTTGTGGCTCCGTCCTAGGACGTGCTGGGTGGACACTGTCTCCAACTAGCTCTCTCGTTTCTCATTCACTTCCCTAATAGTTCTTGAGTACCAACTAAATGCTAAGCACCTAACACTGATGATAGAGCAGTGAGTCCCTATTCTGGAATAAGATAGATAATTAAGCAAAAAGTCACAACAAAGACTAAAAAGTAGGCCTGGGGAAGTAAAGACAGCTTTCCCAAGTGGTAAAGGTCAAAGGGCTCACCCTAGGAAACTTTTTTTTTTCTCACTATTAATAGGAAGGAAGGAAGAGAGGAGGAGTGGGAAATACACGTTTTTGAGTTTTATGAAGAAAAGTTCTTTCCAGATGGCCACTGTTTCCTCTGTGAAGTGGTATCCAGAACACATGCTGAGGTCGGGGGGACAGAAATTTCTTGATGGGGAGAGTATTTGAAATAGGTTAGTTGAGGCTAAGAGAGCTGACCATGCAGCAATGATATAAGCTCCAAGAAGCAAGAAGCTTCGTCAGTTTTGTTCACTTATGTATCCTGAGTGCACATAAAAGGAACTAACCAAATAGATACAACAAATGGAAGTATGAATTCCATGCAGTATTAGAGATGCCCTTTAACTCTAGACCATAGAACTGTGGTGGCATAACATACTCAATCATTTGATTTTATCTAGTAGGTCTCAGCCACTTACTAGAAGTCAGGCAGAGGGTTTGGACTTTTGCCAGATAGGAACAATGAAACAAGAATGAGGTCATAGCGTTTAGCATGTTGCTTAAGCGATGGACCATGAAGTCTATCAGTTTGCTAGGGCTGCTGTAACACCACTGACTGGGTGGCTTAAACAACAGAAATTTATTTTCTCACAGGTGTAGAAGCCGAAAGTCCAACATCAAGGTGTGGGCAGATTTGGTTTCTTCTGAAGCCTCTCCCCTTGGCTCACAGATGGCTGCCTTCCTGTTGTGTCCTCACGCGGCCTTTCCCCTGGGCGTGCCCATCCCTGGTTTCTCTTCCTCTCTTATAAAGACACCAGACATAATGGATTGGGCCCCCACCCTGAGGGCTTCATTTTTACTTAGTAACCTCTTTAAAACCAATATGGTTACATTTTGATGTAGTAGGGGGTTGGGATTTCAACATAAGAATTTTTTTTGGCTCGGGGGCGGGGTAGGGGAGGATACAATTCGGTTCATAGCATCTACCATGAAGAGAGAGAGAACAAAGACCAGAGGTTGCTGATGGGCAAGGAAAAACTGTAAGGACCAGTAAGCAGTAATATACAGTGTAGGTCCTGACTAACTGGCGTAGGAGGGGCAATGTGGAAAAAAAACTGCAGGTGGAGGTCAGAGGGTGTAATGTTAGACTATATTACATAAGAATACAGAGCAGCTCCTAGTGAAAAGCAATGATCTGGGAGTCGGGTAGCCTGCGGTGTGGCCTGTGGCCAGGCATGCAGCGCTGTAGGCCAGCACCTCCCCTTGGGTGAGCAGTGTTTGGTCATGGGAGCATGGGAAAGATCAAGATCCTGGGGATTAACTCCTCTGAATGGGCTAGGCCTGTATTTTCTACTTATGTGGTTACTCACCCTGTCTGAACTTGGAGTTGGGAGAATCAGATTTTAAAATTAATGTGTAGGACTAATTATGTAATAAAAAGGAGACAGTCATCCCAGGCTTTACTTGCTCTGTGTGAACCTCTCTGCAGGAGACAAAAGTTCCTTCTCCAGGTCAAGCTGTGGGAGCCCATGCAGGTGAAGAGACTGAAGTAGAGCCAGGATGAACCACATTGATTCTAAGATCTTCTCTCCTCCAAGTGGAAATGGCACAACAGGTGGCTCCAGTGACACTTTCCTTTATTTCACAGGGACTCTTCCTTTTTAGTGACTTCATTTCATGGTTCTTTTTTCTGCAGTCATTCCACCGAGCCCTTTAATGATGTTGACCCAAATGCCACATGGATGTCCTCTGGTACATTTGTCCCTGTTGGGTTGGGTGGCCTGAGTAGAGGTCCAAGGTAAGCCCAGAAAAACTGCACCCCTGTAAAAATTGCAGAACCCACCTGTGGCGCATACACTGTGCATATCCTGTAGAAGACACCCCATCACTCCATCAAGCACATAACGATCACAGAGGACACCTCAGCCCTGATAGGCCAACTGTTTGCATTAAGAACAAGATCCCGCACAGTGTCAGAAAGAATGGCTGAAAGGAAGGCACTAGCCCAAAATGGAGTTTGGCAGGCCTGGCAGGCTTTGTCTGTGCTCAGAGACAACCTTATCCTTTACCACCACCTGTTCTGAACACAGACACACACGTTGCCAAGACGGCGCCCAGTCCATCTCACCTTGCCAGGGTTGCAGTCAGTCACCAGCAGGTGGAGCCTGAGTCAGGCGGTTGGGGAGGGGGCACAGAGAGGAAGTGGGTGGATTCGCAATGATGGAGACATGCCCATTCCTCCCCCACCCCCGTATTCTTTCCCCTCTTCATTTGCTCTCCTCCTTTCCACACAGCCAACCTCTGACCTTTTTCTCACTCACTCTCATTTCTCTGCAGGCGCTGTGTGTCCACACTGTGAACATTCCCATTATCCATGACTGTGATCCATTTGCCCTGCATTGATGTCTTCAGTGAAGAGTTGCTTCCTTGCCCAGAGTGACCAATCAGCAGGAACTGATTTTTGAACTGAAGTTTGTTTCAAGACAGAGGACTATGACAGATATAGCCCATCTTTAAGTAGCAGCCACCCTAGTATTGGTTGTAAGCACATCCACCTCAGTATGCACCATAGCAGCGTCCCCCACCCTCCACCCAATATACACCCAGTTCTAACATCTAAAAAGCCACTTTTTAGAGGAAAATTATCCTTTCCCAGAACCCCTTCAGAACTGGGCTTCCTGGTGGGCAGGAGACAGGGTGACTCAGGTCATGGGTCAATTTTCATGTCCCTGCCTTTGAATCCAGTTCATTTCTAGTGGCTAGAGAGTGACATCAGCATTACTTGAGGATATGTGGGGATTTCTTCCCCAAGTCCATAACTCTTGTATTCTCCTTCCCCTCCCAGCTTTGCTAAGCCCTTTCATTGCCCTTTAACCATCTCCTGTCAGCGTCCAGATCCTGAGACACTCTGGGTCAACAGTTCCTAACAGTCAAAGATCTGAGGTAACTCTGCACTTTCATGCACTTGTGCTGCATACTCAGGACTTTCCACAGGCCCTCAGGGGCGTTTACAGGAAAGGAAGGTAGGTAACCTGTGAACACTTTTCATGTGGAGCAGGAAGGTGAACAAGGCCCATGGCAGCCTTGCTGAGAGCCCCAATCCCTGCCTCCTCCACCACTACCACTTACCAAAACACAAAGCTATGAGGTCTCTGTCCCCCACTGGCTCGGAGCACATCCCACGGAAGAGAGGAGGTACGCTGTGATCACCTGTGTATTTTCATTAAGGCTGAGAATAAGCAGTGGTGCTCACCTTTTCGGTTTTCACCCTTGGGGACTGGGGGCTTGGGTGTCCATGGAAGCTAAACCCCATCATAGATTCATGATCACAGATTTTTTCCCCCTCATTCAGGGCCCAATTTTGAGTTCCACTTTTGGGTTGCATGGAGCTTGTTTTCTCTTACTACTCCTAGAAACTCAGTGAGGAAGCTTTGGCCCTATGAGGCATGTACAACTTACCTACTCCGTGCCATGACTGTATAATGTTCAAGGTAATGAGGGAAGCAAAACCCGTGCACGAGAAGGAGAGGAGAGTTAGGGTGAGAAGTGTAGCCCAGGAGCGCAGGGCAGAGGCTCTCTGTGAACCAGGGCTTGAGGAGGGGTAACTTCTGGGCATCCAATTTTTCCTGACAGCCAACAGCCACCTTGGGATTGTGACATTTAATGCTATGGGCACACAGTCTCACACCATGTAGCTCTCCTGGGTACACTTAACATGTACAAAAAATGGTATGTATATAAATCTTGTTCTATTCCTTGTGACCAAAATAAAACTTTCAACATATTTGTTGAATCCCAGAGAATGTCCACCTATGTCTTTAAGCCAGAGTACCCAGGAGTATGGAGGTATAGGTCCTCGATACTTCATCTCTTGAGTATACATCTCCAATATGTTTATTTTTATTTATAATATACATGCCATGATTATTAGTTATAAAATACTATGCATATTATAAAGTATACTCTTGTAGCAATTTAAAAATGGATAAGTAAATCTATGATAAAATATTTTAAAAGTATATTATTATTAAAGGGGCATGGTTTGTCCTCAGCAAATACACACATACACGCTTCTAGGAAGATGTGACAATCTGCATCAACATGTCTTGTAAGGTAATTATTACAGGACTACTGTGCTATCTCACGGAAGCTGAGTCAGGGTGGGAACTTTCCTCTGTAAAAAGCAGTCCCCGCGTTGCCTCTCTGGAGTACCTTTTCAGTTTTTGCAGAAGATTGTGTTTCTCTTATTTGGAAACCTGAATGCAGCCTTTCCTTTTCTAAACTCTCTCCTTTTGGGGACTTCTTTGGGAATTTTGGTTTACAGGAGTCTAAAATGCAAGGGGGCCAGGTAGGGAGACAGTGGGCCCTGAGAAGGCAGAGCCCCCTGGTCCCTCTAAAGCTCGGTGCCCAGGGCAGGGACCCCTCTTGCCCAGACCCATGGGCATTCCTGGTAGCCAGAGCTTTGGAAGGGGGCTCTGAGAGTAACGGAGCTTGAACTTTGAAACAAAGGGGCCTGGGCTTTGCCGTGGGCCTTGGCAAAGTCCCTTCACTTCTCTGAGCCTCAGTCCTCTGAACTGTGTCTAAAATGGAGATTCACATGGATTGCTATTGCTAAGAAACCTAGCCCCAAGCTCAACACCTGATAGGACTCCGTACCTGCAGCTTTCATTATAACCTTACAAGAGAGATCTATGCTAGGAAAATGCTTTGAATATTTGTCTCCTGGTTTTTGTTCAGTTGATTGACCTCAGCTGAGCTGGAGAAAGGTGTCGATGTGTTTCCATTGCCCACAAATGGCTAGGAAAGGGTCATTCTGTCCAATGGTAGCCTTCAGGGAGGCTTAGGGAGAGGGACTGGGGCTGGGCGGTTCAGGAGAGGGGGGACTTGATCCCTTCTGGCCCAGGAACCCCTTTCTCTCCCTCTCCCCTCCCCCCACCCCCATACCTGTGTCTGGGGCCTGGTGTGTAGGCGGGCACTGTCCTTTCCAAGGAAATAGAGAAGGAGATGGAGAAGGAGATGGAGACGGAGACGGAGAGTGGGAGGAGGGGAGCGCAGAGCAGCCCCCTCCTTGGCCTGAGGTGCTATGACGTCGTCATCCACTTAACCCCATATTTGTTTTTCCTTCTTGGGAGGAGCCTTCCCGGGAGGACAAGGTAATCCCCGAGACTGTGCTGGGGCTGCAGGGGTGCTCTCCAAGGGCCCAAACACGCTCGCCCCACGCCAGGGGCTGAGTGCTGGAGGAAACATGTAAATGAACTTGGAAGCCCATGAAAGCTAAGACTCCTTCCTTGATTTCACAGCCTCATTCCTAACCACAGCCCTGTGGAACCTGACTCCGGTGTCTTTGTGCTTAAAGATCAAGACTGAAAAGTAGGGGCGGGGGTGAGGGCAAACTCGCTCAGGACCAAACTGAGCAGCTTCCTTTCTAACTCGGGTGATCTAAATGGGAGTAGAAATTTTTTTAACTCTGAGTAAGACATTCAGGTTCCTTGCTTTCACAGGTTATAGCAGGGTTTAAAATGTCTGGGGACTGAAACAACCAGGGCGCTGGTAGAGGGCTTGTCTGTCCCCAGGGCCAGGAAGAGGGGTGGGTATGTTGGGGTTTTCCTCTCCTCCCCCGACCTGACTCTAGGATGCAACACCTGACAAGGGAAAGAAGCTCTACCTAAATAACCCCAACAAAAGCATCCTGAGGCTAATTAAAATAGAATTTTGCTGAAGTAAATATAAAAATCGCTCAATGAATGGCTTTGTCACTTGCCAGATTCTTATTCCTTTGCTGCCTTCATTTAGTTAGTCTTTCACTGTTGACCTGCTGCTGTACACTAGGCAATATATGCAAATCACATCTCTAACTCCAGTCTGCTCCTCAGCCCCTGGAAGATGGGAGCGAGGAAGTAATAACAAATCTACAAGTCAGTTGCAAAATGCAAAGTTTCATTTCCCCTGCTGAAGGTGCCAAGACCTTTCTTCAAGAACCCAGCAGTATTTTATTTCTCAGCTGGTGGGATTTCAAATTAGCAAAAGCTTCCGAAGTTTCTCACAGACCTTCTTGGTTACAGATGAAGATTCTACTCCTAATGCCCCACAATGAGTGTTTCACTTCCCTTTTATTGCTAAGCTTGCACATGCCTTCTTTTTTCCTTTCCCTCTGCCCAATTTTTAAAAAAGTATAAATTAGTTCCTTCATTGCCTCATGGTTTGCATCTGCTGCATTTCAAGTGAGAATGCATTAAAAGTCCCCTTTCACAAGACCATCCCAATCAGAAAAGCACTTGATTAGAACACTGACAGGCTGGCTCCTCCTTTTTATGATTATATGTATGAAATGTTTGATGCGTACAATGAGGTGCTAGCTATAAAACTGTATAGCATACTAAACAGTGCATGATACTGTTTGTGCATACATACGTACCTGAGTAGTAAAAATATTTAAACATGCTTAGAAATGATAACATCACCTTCAGAAACTGAGAAGCCCATTGACCAAGGATAATTTTATTAGGCAAGTTGTAAGCACACTTATACACACAAATTTCCATGAACACACACATTCTCTCTTTGTTACATATTATCAGGGTGTTCTGGAGTTTTATTGTTAGCCTAGAGAATGTCTTAGAAAACATTTCCCTTAAATGAAAAGGAAGGCAGAGCACGTGAGAGTGTGCTGAGGGTGGGGGTCATTAATGACCTCACTTTGAGGGGTTGACTGCCTTCCAGTAGCTCCCTCTGAGTTCATTTGAGGCTCAGGCTTGGCTCCAGGCCAGTGTGACAATCAAGGCCTGAGAAGTCTCTTCTTTCAGAGACTATTTCTCAGGTTGACTTACTGGTGGACAGGAGGAGGGGCCGTGAGGGGCGGGGGGCGGGGCGCGGGGGGGGGGTGTGGTGGCGAACGATGGGAGGAAGGGCACCACGCAGGGATGACTAAACTCAAACAGGATGTCCTGCCGCTGTCCCAGCTGCCCAGGCTGAGGGCTTCAGTGACTCCAGGGAGTCTGGGCAGCGTTGGACCCACGCCTTTGAAAGGCTCCAAACCTCCAAGGAGCACCCCGACTCTTGCAGCCCAGCCAAGGTAGTTGAGAAGAACGATGAACTCGGGGGGGGGGGGGGGGGGGAAGAAAGGAAAGAAAAATAAACTACTGGGTTAAAACATGTGCCTTGAAACAGCTATGGGCCAGACACCAGAATGGGTATAAGCTGCCGAGGAGACAATTACGGGAAGTGAAAACAAGTGAGGAACCAGATGATTTCAGCACTGGAAACAGCAGAGAGGAGGGAGCAGAGGCAGAGAGGGAGCCTGTAAGCCAGAGTGACGGATAAAGGAGACCAGATGGCCCTCACCCCCAGGCCAGCCAGAGGGCCCGCCCAGCCCTGCACGCCGGCCTCCTGTGAAAGCGCATGCGCCAACCCTCAGCTCCTGCCAGGTTTACACGCGCCTTGAGCTGCACCGCGGAGGGAGGGCACCGGCGCTGAACATCTTTGACATTCTGCTTGGCTTCCAAATGAAAAATCATTGTGCCTTCAAAGCCAAATGGAGTTTTGTAGTAGCATGAGCTCTCCCTTTAGGTTCAAAAGAGAAATTAACATCCCCACCATCTCTCTGTGTGTTCATACTATTTTCCTTCAAGTGAAAAGGAGAAATTATGATGGGAGACATCCTATAGAAATAGAAGGCATTGTTAGGCAGGATAGATAGCAAAACCAAGGCAGGGACGAGGAGGGAGACATAGCTCACCCACTGACTCAGCAGCCCTGAGCCTGGCCCATAATCTTGCCAAGCGCTCCAGCATCACAGGAAACACCGCGCTAACACCACAGGGGAAGGGGCCAGTCCTTGAAATTCTACGTGTCTTCTCTACAATCTGGGAAAGAAAGCTTTTGAAACTGTGCTTTCATCCCAGGGCTTGAAAGGCTAGAAAGGGCGCTAGTGCCCAAAGGAAGAAGCCCATTAACACCTTTGGGTGTTCATGCCCCCCCAAAACTGGCAACACTTTTACTTGTCAATCAAGATGTAACTTCTTCAGCCCCCATCCCACCAACTATGTAAGTCCTTAGAACAAAGGAGCTCTCTCTTGCTCTTGCCACCCCCCTGCCCTTGTCACCCTTGCTCTTGCCTTTGTCCCCCATTCTCGTCCATGAGAACAATCACCCATAAATCCTGCTTGCACACTAATAGACTTGCCGATCTTTAATTCTTACATTGCATAAGAATATGTTAATTTTGTAATAGAAAAAATAACTTATTGAACTGCAGTCATGTATTAGGCTGCCACCTGACACAAAGATGGATAAAGACCCCATGGTCTGTGGTTTCTGCCCTCAAGGAGCTCATGTCTGGGGGAGAGGTGAGCAAGGTAGAGAGGAGCCGATAAACAAATAACTGAATTTAACACAAAGCGATAGGTGCTATAGTCAAGTTAGGAATCAGGTTCTGTGGGGCATATGTGCAGGAGCAATTATTTCTATAAAACTCTAACTGTGTGCGGGGAAACTACACCTAGATGATACTGGCGAAACAAGGAAGGTAAGGAGTCTCAGAGAGAGGTAACAGAGGCCGCAGCCGTGGGACTCGGTGGCATTTCCCGGAAGCGGTCGGGAGTCCAGTGTGGCGAGAGTCTGGAGACCGAGAGGCAAGGAATGGCTGACGTTGAGCAGGACACGGCGGTCTGCGGCCGGAAAGCAGTCCACCTTCCAGTCCTGCGGAACGTGGACTCCCAGGCACTGGGGAGGGGACTAATCAGCGTGAAGAGCAACCTGGTCTTCAGGCGTTATGTTGGAAGAGAGAGGGGATCAAGACTGCAACAAGGACCGCTTGAACTATGGCTGTGTTAGGGTGGACAAAAACGGGGAGATGAAGCCCGATTAGCTCCGGGGAGAAGGGAGGTGAGGTTAACAATAAGGTTTGTAACAAAGTTCCTAACCAGTTACTTGGCTAAAATTTGAAATAATAATGGCTAACATTTACTGTGAGTTAAGGTGCTAGATCCATGCTAATTATTCTAAATTAATCTTCACCACAACACTGTAAGGTAGATACTGTTATTAGACCCATTTTACAGATGAGGAAAATGAAGCAGGGAAGTTCAGTAGCTACTCTAAGGTGATAGATTAGTAAACAAGGAAACCATAATTCAGATGAATACAGTCCAATCTCCTCTGAAACTCACTACATATATTGCTCACAGAAAAAGAGATATGATTGTTATAGGAGAAACTCCCAGTAACTTGGTTCTTCTCACCGATGACACAGTAAAGGATTACAGGTCAGCAAGTCTATTAGTGCACAAGCAGGGTTTACTGGGGATATGTTCTCATGGAAGAGAACAGGCCTTGTTGAGGTGGGGGGGGGGGGTGAAAGGCATAGGTTCAGGGCAAAGCAGGATAAGGGCAGCAAAAGTAAGGGCGGTCAAAGGCTGGGGTGGCAAGTGCCTGGGTGGCCAGAGAGCAGAGAGAGATTCCTTTGTTCTGAGGACTTAGATAGTTGGCAGGATGGGGGTGAAGAAGTTGCATCTTGATTGACAGGTAAAGGCAGTGCCAGTTTTAGGGGGAGCATGAATATCCAAAGGTGTTAATGGGCTTCTTTTTGCGGGCTCTGTAGGCCTTTTCTGGTCTTTGGGGCCTTGGGACGAAACCACAGTTTCAAAGACTTTCTTTCCCACATAGTGGAGATGATACATAGAATTTCAAGGGCTGCCCTCCTCCTGTGTTAACATGGTGTTTCCTGTGATGTTGTAAAACCTGGCAATGTTATTGGACCAGGCTTAGGGCTGTTGAGTTAGTAGGCAAGACATGTCTCCCTCGTCCTCCCTGCCTTGGTTTGCTATCTATCTTACCTAACATGATATTTAACGAAAAGAAATGAGATCATGCGTATGTAAATGTTTAGGTTGCTGTAAGATACCAAGATAGATGTACAATAAATAGTTGGAAAAATAGATCTGGCTCTTAGAGAAAGATTCATTCATTCTACACATTAATTACAAAGTTCAAGAACACTGGTAAAAATGGAACATCAGCCAGTTTTTGCCCTGCCCTGGTCTCTGGGCCTCAGTTATACTGTCCGTACAACCAGGCACGCCATTCACAAACACTCCTCAGACTGGTGGCCTGGCAGGAGCGTCCATGAGGGTTCCCTGCGTTCACCGCACCCGCTCTACCTGCTGCCCCCAAACGCGCCTGCTGGGTGAAATCGGCTCCGGCTCACCTTGTAAAGCGAAGAGCAGCAGCACCAGGATCCCCTTCTATCTCCAGAGAACACGACTCTCTGTGTTGTTTTTCCATCCCAAATGACCATTATGCAGTGTGCTGCATTATTACAAAATGAGTTTCCTTTCACAGAAAAGCAACATTGAGACAATTTATATCTTCAACTTAAGTAGTACCTTCTTCTAAGTACCTTACTGACTTTATTATCTCATTAAATCTTCACAGTGTTCAATATTAAAAATATTTTTCATCAGAGGCATAAAAATCAAGACATCCCGTGGATATACGCCCCGGGTGCGAGCAGTTGCTGACACGCTCAGCCACTGGAGCATCAACAGATCTCTTTCTTTTCAAGCAGATCCCACGGCGGTGCCGTTTTCACTTGCAGCCGCAGCAGACCCTCCCCACAAACTCCTGAGCGCATAGCCTTGCCCCTCCCACCCCATCCATGCTTCTTACCATCAGCCGTTTTCCAGATTCAGAAACTTCTCCTGTGACTATCATGAAGAGCCAAGGGGCCACGTATCATAATAGTTAAGAGCATGGGCTTGAAGCCAAACTCATTTACCGTGTGGACTTGGGAAAGTTTTCCAACCTCTGTTGAGCCTTGGTTTCCTCATCTGTAAAATGAGAATAGTAATAGTGCCTCCCAATGTGCTCATGAGGTTTGAGTTAGTACACGCGGTGCTTGGGTGATGCTGGCACATGGAAAAAGCCCTCAATAAACATGGCTTGATGAGATCCACCTGTCTGTCCCCATGTGCATGGAGCAAAGAGCACGAAAGTGGGTGCCAGGAAATCTGGAGGCTGGGCCGCTCTCTTACACCAGCTAGATGTGTGTTTTCGACAAATTCGACTTCTCTGGCACTCAGCTTCTGATTCCTGAGATGGAAGGGAATATTCTAAGCAGCTGCTTTTTGGGAGGTGGCTGCAGCTGGGAGCAGTGGTGAAAGCAACGGACCCTAATGGGTGCTCCCTCCCGTCCACAGCGTGGATCTTACAGGTCAGGAGTGCTCTGTCTTGCATAATAGGTGTTAGGAAAAAATCTCCCCAGAAGAAAGAACATTTTACTGTCTCTGCCACACAAATAGAATTCTGAGAATTCATTTCTGCTTTTATCAGGAACAAAATGACTACCCAACTGCAATCCTATGTGCAACTGTATTGCTGGCATTTATTTCTCTGAAGCACCAACATGGTGAAGCTCCTATGGAACTTTCATACACAATAAGGGATCCTCTAGAGATCTGCTCATGGATAAGAAAGAATCTACCTAACCTTGTTTCCTCAAAGATCAAAGGATATAGTGCATGTCAACACTTAGGATAGTTCTTGGCACACAGTGAGTACTCAATAAACATTAGCTGTGATTATAATTATCACAGCTCTGTCATTTTATAACCATTATCATGGACAGGTTACTTAAATTCCCTGGGACTCAGTTTCCTTTTCTGTAACTTGAAGGACAATAAATACCTTATAATTATATTATAAAGGTTAAATGAGATAATCCATCTGAAATCTCTTCACTACTACTAAGCACTAAGAAAATATCTGCTATTCTCATTATTACTACGATTATTATTTTACCTAATGAAAAGTGAGGAAGGGGTGATCACAGCACCTGAGCTGACTCCCCACACTGACTTCTTGAAATCAGGAAATAGGCCTTACACAGACGTAGACTGATCTACACTGATTGGTCCACATTTGAATTAAAGAAAACTATGTTACAAGACTTCTTTGGCAACTGAGAAACTAAAACAAATAAAAGTTACCTCTATAAGTTTTCTTGGGTAGAGGCCCACTTCCAAATTTTGCTAAAAATGAGCACCCTGCAGGAAGCATTTTAAATCAATACAAGAGAACAACAATGGCAACATTTGTGGTTAACCCAGGCCTTCTACGGGCAGCATCTTACTGAACTCCCATAGCGAGCCTGCGATGTAGGTAGGGAAAGGATCACTGACCCCATCTTGCAGGTGAAGAAACTGGGAACTGGAATAATCAGTCATTCTGCCTCAGGTAGTCTGGCCCACTGCTTCTTCCAAACTACAGAACCCCCATGAGTCCGTTGCTCACCGCCAATAAGAACTGTGGCTCTCAATGCCTGAGTTTAGTAAAAAGGAAAGGAATTATTTAATTAAAAGTTATACAGGTTTACGGTAATGGTGGGATTTTGCTGTTAAGTCTCACTCCCTTTGAACGCCCATAAACACCCACAGTCCTGCCCCCTACCCCCACCCCCTTGCCCAGTCAGGCCAGTCTCAGAGCATGCCAGTCAGAAGCACTACCTTTCAGGAAAAAACACAAAACAACAACAACAAAAAAACCCGGAAGTTTGTGGCTCACTTATTCCAGTTCCTCCCAGGAGTCCGTGCTCAGCTGGGCAGGCCTCCTGCAGTTCCCAGCACCCTCAGCAGTGTTGCAGCGATCTCCAGTTCTTATTCCAAAACTGCATAGCACCTCCTCATGGCTGGGGGCCGGTGAGGGTCCTTCCACCCGCTTTTGACCTGCATGGTCCTGCCGCGTATGGCTGCCTACCTTTTAGTCTAAAACGCGGCCTTGATCCTCCTTCGTAACCCCATTTCCAACTTCTCCCACAATTGGCCATGCCTGCTAGCACTCCTGTGTTTCTGCCTTTCTTGGCTGCCATTGTTAGTCTGTGCAGGAGTGGCCCTGTGGTGTGGTGTAAACTGTCTCCAAGCTCTGGTGCAGGGGCTGTAACCAGGGAAGCTGCCTCCTATCCACATCATGGGTCAGAGTCAGGCCCTTGTCCCTGGCCCAGGCAAACTCTTCAGCATTACTGTGAAGCTAGCCTGCTGTTATTGATATACAATGGCCCTGTTCCATGTCTCCCATCCCCCAGTCAAGTTTATGGGGGATACCCTCTATTCCTGAACACCCCAAGTTCTGGACCGTGTTCCACACCTGTCACAAAACTATTCTGAAAGCTACTCTCTATCTGACTTAAGAAGGTCTACAAGTCTTCTCATCAAAATGTTTAGTGGTTGATCTTTAGACTCCATGTGACAATGACCCCTCCCCCCCACCTGCTGCTCATGACAGACATTCACCATCAATAGTTGCTCTTTTCTAATGAACCCAGAATCTGTTTCAACATAGTCCTTCAGGAGCCCATACTACTTGATAAAATCTGGCAAGTGAGATGACTAGACCTTACATAATAAAAACCCCAAACTTTTCAACGGGATGACGCTGGTCATGGAAATAAGTAAAACAGGTGGGATGTGAATATCAGCACACCTCATATGTGTGCTAAACATGCAAGCATTATGTCCTGGATGAAGGAGCAGCCAAGTCAACTCCAGCTACTGTCTCCCTATATTGAAGTGCAAGTTCAACATTGCCATATCTTCATATTAAATAAAAAAAGTTAAAGACAGTGAAATCTGCACATGTACCTAAAATCCCCCAATTTTTCAATACTATGCAGCCGAACAACATGCATGTAGGTAGGGGTTGCACACAGCTCAGAAGCTGTCAGTTTGTAACCTCTGCCATAAACAAAGTTTTGCAATTCTTACCTTTCTCTGAATTCCGAGCTTTGTGTAAGTTTCATGTCCTGGTTCCTGAAAGCACAGCTCTTATCTTCATTAAGGAGACACTGAGATGCATCTGGACAAGTTGCTTGAAACCTGCAAGGTGCCAGCTGGCTCTAGTGTTCACCTCTTCCAGACAGAGGGGTCAGGGTTAGTCTCTGTGAGGCTTAGCCCGCAGAGAAGGAAAAGATAGTAGGAAAGGAAAGGCCCCTCTTCCTTACGATGGCAAGGAAAGCCAGGGAGCCGAGCACAGCCAACTTTGGGGAAAATCTTCAAGGTTACATTTTTAGAATTTCCTTTCCACTCCTCTCTTCCCACACCTCTTGCACTCTTTGGTAGTTCTTCCCAACAAGGTTTCACAAATTTTCCCCCATCCTTCTTTTGGCATCCCTTCTATACGGACACAAATATAGCCAATTCTATTGTGAGTTTCCTCCTCCTCTTTCTAATCTTTTCAAACAAATAAAATCATGTTACAGTGAACACCAAGGAAAAATTGACCAAAATATTAGCTGTGGCTTTCTCCAAATTGGGGGGCCATTATGATTTATATTTCCTTCAGCAAATGTTTCCATCTTTGCCAAATCTACTATTATCAATAACCATCATTTTTATAATAGGGAGAATGGGAGCTATTTTCACAAAAATATTAATAAAGAAAACTAACTTTCAAGAATTATGCAACCTTATTGATTAAATTATGTGGTCTCTCAGTTAAATGTGTTTGGCTGCAGCAACATCAAAAACCTTCTGAAATGGACTCAAACAGTAAAGAAATACATTACTTTTTGGATACAAGGATGGTTGATTCAACAGCTCTATGATTCTCAAGAGTCTAAGATTCTTTCTGAGTCTTCCCTCTGCCACCAAGGATGTATCAGCTGCACTGTAAGGCAGCAGCTTCCCTCATGGACTCTAGTTGCCACTGCTGTTCCAGGCATCGTAACCATGTGCCATGGTGTCAAGAGGTAGAAAGAGATTATCCTTTCTCTGTCTCCTAATTGAGGGCAAAGACATCTTGTCCAGACCCCCCAGCAGACTTTGTCACATGCTTCAGTGGCCAGGACTTGGATCATATACTGATTCTTAGACTAGACAATGACAAAGAGAATGAGATTGTTGTGAATAGCATGGGCCATTTATTTAGGAGGGAAGAGATACTGAGGAACCAGTTACAAGGACTAAAAGATAATGTGTACACACTGTGAATAAAAGTAGACCACTATGAACAATGATAAGATGACTATAAATGTTATTTTGAAGAGCTCAAAGTCCATGAATAAGATAATATTCAATTAAAAGGGTGTGTTTGGCGGGCATGCGGGTTGAAATCCTAACGTTACCCGACATTTATACAGCAATTCATAGTTTGCATTGCACTTCCCACAAGCTTCTTCATTAGTATTTCACATCTCCAGGGATCGCACTGCAAATATGATTTCATTTTACAGAGAAGGAAGCAGATGAGCATTTTGTCTGGTGTCTGATGACTAGCCAGAGAAGGAGGTGGGCCAAGATGCCAGGACTCTTTTTCATTTTGAATATTTTATTTATTTATTTTTAGAGAGAGGAAAAAGAAGGTAGAAAGAGAGGGAGAGAAATATCGATGTGAGAGAGAAACATTGATCAGTTGCCTTCTGCACACACCCTGACACTTAACCCACAACCCAGTCACATGCCTTGACCAGGAATCCTACCAGCATTCCCTCCCTCTGGGATGAGGCACAAGCAACTGAGAAACACGGGTCAGGGCAGGATGCCAGGCCTTTTGACACCTAGTTCACAGGTCCTTCAGTTACGTCATACTACTTCCTCAACAACTTCCTAATGGGGGCAGAGCACTCTGATTATTCCCAAGTGCACACACGCATAATCCCTCTTGATTCTCAGAACATTGTGAGACATCCTGGAAGGGGCACTTATCTTCATTTCACAGAGAGGGATGTGGAGGCTCAGGCAGGAGGACAGCAGAAAACTCAGGTTTAGGTGAGTTGAATGTTTTTTGTTTTTTTTTTTAATATGAAGTGGTAGTTATTTTCTTCTTTCATATCATTGGCTGCCTCTCAACACCTAATCCTAAATCAGCAAATGTGTCTCTAAAACACACGGGATCCCTATTCCCAATTTTTACTCTGATCCTATTCTGGCTCCACTCCATCACTTCTGTTAAGCCTGACTAGGCAGCTGGTGCTTCTCTGTGAGTGACTGAAATCTCTGGATCATTAGTTAATCTTATCAACTAATTTGCTGCGGAATGACTCCAGGTTCTTATCCTTCTAGGGAAGAATAACAATGGCATCCTAAAGACAAGACTCACTCTTTTGTTGTCTATCCCAAGGCAGTTATCCCAATAGTGAGCAGTTTAGGGCAAATCAGAGGGAACTCTTAACTTTAGCCCTAGGTAAGGAGGCCCACTCCTCCTGTGTCAGAGAGGAGGGTAAAGGGAACAGCGTGATGCAGTACGAAGAGCTCGGACCTGAGAGAAGACAGGCCTACTATACGGCCTCCAGCCCAGGCCAATTCCCAGAGTTTTTTTTAAGGCTTTATCAAATTACTTGTGAGTGCATTTTGAGCTAAACTGATTGGTCATAGCATTCACAGTAGTCCCTAAGGCTAAAAGGAATAGAAAGAGTGTCGAAGTTGTGGCCATCTTTAAGTCACCACACTGTTTTTCTATTTTGTGAAGCAAGCTGAGCCCAAACTTCAATTGTTTTGCTAACTTTAAAATGAAAGCATGTGGGGAAATTGAAGACTAATGGCTCAGGAAAATGATTTAGCATGTGAGATGGATATATTGCAATCAACTCTGCTCTGATGTGTCCTTCCTGCTAAGCCTCTGTAAGAAATGTAACATTGTAGAAACCTTATTTTCTTTAATCTGGCCTTTTAGTTTGATGTTTTTTCCCTTGGACTCAAACTGGCCTCACCTAGCACCCTGACTCACTTACCTCCCTCTCGCTTGTTTAATCATTAAGCCCTCGGGACAATGTGGTTCTGGTCAACAGTCAGTAAGTAGTCTTAGGAACAATGTTCTGAGTCTGTTGACTACTGAGACAGAGTAAAACACAATATCTTGGCCTCAATTGTGTTTTAGCTCTGGGCCCAAGAAAGAAGAACAATCCCACAGAACAAATCCTTGCAAATTGAGACAGAGCAAGTCCATGGCTAACATCAGGACCAAATGCAATGATCGATTACTTCCTACCCTAGCACCAACTATTCAGTAGAGGTCATGACCCAAACTCCATTAGTCACCATGACTAATGATTTCTTTCCCTATATAATCCATCCCCTGGAAGCTACTGAGGATACAGGTCTTTGAGCATGAGCTACCTGTGACTCTGGACATGGCACCATCTCCTTAATAAATCCTTACTTTCTTGGACACAAACTCCTGTTTGTGTCTTATTGGGCTTTGATGCATGCAGGCAAACAGATGCCTTCAGTTCAGTAACAGAGACCTAAAGGCTACACAGTGAAGGAAGAGAGTCCTGCCAAGCCTTTGCCAGTCATTCCAGAAGGGGGTGTCTGGGCCTGTACTTTATAATTGCTTTTTCCCTATCTCTCTTACCAACTGAGGCCTATATGTTCTATAGTCCTGAAAAGGCTGGCACTTTCTCTTTCTCCACTTTTTTATCCTATGAAGATAGTCATAGAACCTGTGATTTAAATACTTAAGTATTACATATAGCATAAAGGAAATGAATGAATGAACTTCATCCTTCAATTGAAGTTGCAAAATCAGCCTTGGCATTTGATTTCTTAAAAATAAACAAATGCAAAGATATTCGAAAGTAAAACTACAAGTAGTAAAGAAAATAATTTTAAAATATAAAGCAGAACACTTTACATAATTAGCACAATGTATAGGTGAACATGATATGCAAAAAAATTATGAAATACAATGAATATAGTAAAATAGATTAAGTACATCAGTTTTTTAAAAGGTTGTCTATGATCAGTTGGTGCCCCTTATGAACTGGGTGCTTTAACTGACAGCGGCTTAATACTACTGAAACTCGCAGTTAACAATAAACATGTGTAGGTATTAAATCATAGAGTCTAGAGATATAGACATAGGCCTTAACTAAATGTTTCATTGTTTTGGTTTTCACATAGTGTGTAGTCAAAGATTAGGAAAATGTTAGTTATGTTCTGAAGGCTTGCCTGTACACCAAGTTCCAGGGGAAATGTTTAAAAGCACACTTTGCTTGAGACAATAGGAAATACAGCTAGTTAAGTACAAAACAGTGATACTTAATCGTCATGGTCACAAGATGTCTAGTTTCTGCTTTTTTGCTTTGAAGATAATGCCTGTGACACACAAGTATGAGATATTTTTGCAGAATCTTCGTTCTTCAACCCAAAACCCCTTGTTCTCACAATAAAATTTTAAATTGCTGATGTACTGTTTCTTTATCAAATAAGAGAAGATAATTCCAGAAACACAAGAATTTCTGAGCTTGTTTCACAGAAGGAATAAAAGTTGCCCCAAACTGCTGATGCCCAGAAGTCTAGTTGCACAAAATGTTATCTGTTTCTAAAGAAGCACAATCTTTCTCCTCGGTTCCCTGAAACTCCCCTTTCCCTACTTCCTAGTTGAATAAAACCTCCCTACTTTTGCTTTTTGAGGAAGACAGACTTGAGATATCTTGTTCCCCCGCCCTCTAGTTTTGGCCAAATTGAAATTTTCTCTATCTCCAAGAACCATTGTCTCAGTGTTTGGCTTACTAGTGCACTGGGCACATGAACCTGAATTTTGGGAGGTGGTTCAGTGTTGTGACAAATTTAACTTATTTCATTATGAAGGCAGAAAAAAAAAGTCTTTGAAATGACTAACATATTGGAGTAGGATGAATTGTATAGGTCCGTAATAACTCATTAACAGTTCTGATTCCATGATTTTTTCCTCTCAGAACTTCCCAGACACAGCGGCTCTATTCTTTCTTTTCCATAAAGAGACTGATTCCTTGGAATTACCTCTTCAGTTCCAGTGCCAATTCTTCATAGCTCAGGAGAGTCCTTCCATCCTCAACTCTGACACCAACTGGGTCTCCAGGACTTCCCAATGCTTATAAAGTCTAGTGAAGAATTTCTCCAGGTTAATTTCATTTCAATCAACCTCTTATGCAGAACAGGTTAAAGATCTGCTGAAGGATTTGGTGAAGGACAGAAGTGGTTTGAGTCCTCTTGGACCTTGCTGCCATCCACCAGAAACAACAGAAAACAAGTGGAACCAGATAAATGTCCATGATTAGGAGGCTGTCTAAATAATTTCTGAAACAATACAACTATTGGGAAAGATAAAGACATTCTCTATCTATTAATTTGGGAAGATTTCCAAGTGGAAAAAGAAAGGTGCAGAACAGTGAGTATGGTAGGCTATCTTTTATATAAAAATAGGGAGAGTGTTAAAAGAATATAGCTATATTCTGATTAGTTTGCATATGCACAAGGAAACTAGAAGAGTTTAAAAGACAGTAATAATCTCAAATTGTGGAGAGTGTTTAAAGAATTATGTCAAAGTATACATTTATTCACATGCCAAATTTAAATTTATTAGTAATTAAAGAAGAAATTCAAGTTAATAAAATATTTGTAAAGAGAAGATCAAGAGGGAAATGCACACTCAAATATTGCTGGTGACAATGTTTTAAAAAAATATTTGTCTTGAATCAGTATTCTACCCTTAGAATTTATCCGAAAAAACAGGCGAAAGTTTTGTGCCCAAATTCTATTTTTATTACACATTCTACAAAACAATGTAAGACAAGAAGGTATGTATTCAGAAATAAATAATGGGCGAAGGAAACTACTGTCAGTATGTATAATTGCTGACAGGTGTGTAGTCATTTAAAAATTTGTGAGTGGAAAACAAACTCATGAAAAAATTCCTGATGATGGAATTCCACTACGAGGTAAAAATACAGGCTATATTATTTACACACCATGGTTACCGTTTGGTATTTAAAGAGACAAATGATACGTATTTTAAATGATTAAAATTTTGAAAATATGAACCAGTTATAATTGAAGTGTCCATTAAATGATGTGGGATATAAATTATACCGTCTTTGATAGAGGAAAAACTTTCAGCCTCTTCCCCCATGTCTTTTGCCTTGTTTCCTTTCCATTTATACAAAAGTCGCATTTTATTGTTATTCAAAAGGCAGAAGCCAGGAAGTGTAAATCTTAAAGAAAAGGTATACAGTTGGTGTGAAGCGCTCAGACGCTCTTAAAAGTTTATACCAAACATGCGGCATAAATACGTGCACCTACTCGGTTTAACTTAGCCATATAGACAGCGTCCCACGCACCCTGCTCCAGCCGGCTCCCTAGTTCCGCTTCTCACCCCCGCCCTTCGCGACTCCTGCACACTCCCTCCGCCCCCCACCGACGCCCGCCCACTGACGAGTCAGGAGGCCGCGCAGCCGCAGTAGCTGCTGCGGCCGCTCCTAGCCCGAGGGATCTTGGGACTAGGCCTTTTCGGAAGGACTGGCTTGGCGTGCGGGGCCGGGCCTCTAGTTCCAGGCCCGTGTTCCAGGCCCTTGCTCCGAGACAGGCCCGTAGCCGCGGCGACGCTTTGGTGGCAGCCGAGGACGCAGCCGGCCGTTCGCTGAGGTGCCGGGCCTCCCCGCCGACGGAGTTCCGCAACTGCAGTACGTGGCGGCGCCTCCCCCTTGGCCCGGAGCGGAACTGGGAGAGCAGCAGCGCAGGCCGCCGGACAAGGTGAACCGGGTTACCTAATTGCTTTCAGATGATGAGTCATCGGCATAACAGTCAGATTTGAGGTCCACAGCGCTTGGTGCTTCTGCTGCACAACAGTTTTAAGTGGATAGCTGACTGGTGCCTGAGGGGGTGCCACGTGACTGCGTGCTGTTGCCAAGGAAAGCGAGCTCTCCTGCTCTTTGGACATCCCGTTTCCTTGAAAGCATCCTGGTTTTAACCCCTTTCTCCGGCATACATCTTTGTGCAAGAGGCTTTCCAATGAAAGTGTCTCTTGGTAACGGAGAAATGGGCGTCTCTGCCCATTTACAGCCTTGTAAGGCAGGAACCACTCGATTTTTTACCAGCAATACTCACAGTTCAGTGGTATTGCAAGGCTTTGATCAGCTTAGAATAGAAGGGTTGCTTTGTGATGTGACTCTGGTACCAGGTGATGGAGAGGAAATCTTTCCCGTTCACAGAGCTATGATGGCGTCTGCTAGTGATTATTTCAAGGCTATGTTCACAGGGGGAATGAAAGAACAAGACTTAATGTGCATTAAGCTTCATGGGGTGAACAAGGTTGGTCTGAAGAAAATAATTGATTTTATTTATACTGCAAAACTTTCTCTTAATATGGACAATCTTCAGGACACACTTGAAGCTGCCAGCTTTTTACAAATTTTACCTGTTTTGGACTTCTGTAAAGTGTTTCTTATTTCAGGAGTCTCTTTAGATAACTGTGTTGAAGTTGGGCGAATAGCTAACACCTATAATCTTATAGAAGTGGATAAATATGTCAATAATTTCATCCTGAAGAATTTTCCTGCATTATTGAGTACTGGGGAGTTTCTAAAACTCCCTTTCGAACGGCTTGCCTTTGTGCTTTCCAGTAATAGTCTTAAGCACTGTACTGAGCTTGAGCTCTTCAAGGCTGCCTGTCGCTGGCTAAGGTTGGAAGACCCCCGGATGGATTATGCTGCAAAATTAATGAAGAATATTAGATTTCCACTAATGACACCACAGGACCTCATCAATTACGTGCAGACAGTAGATTTCATGAGAACAGACAATACCTGTGTGAACTTGCTTTTGGAAGCTAGCAATTACCAAATGATGCCATATATGCAGCCAGTGATGCAGTCAGATAGAACTGCCATTCGCTCGGACTCAACACATCTGGTTACTTTAGGAGGCGTTTTGAGGCAGCAGCTGGTTGTCAGTAAGGAATTGCGGATGTATGATGAAAGGGCACAAGAGTGGAGATCATTAGCTCCCATGGATGCTCCTCGTTACCAACATGGCATTGCTGTCATTGGAAACTTTCTTTATGTAGTTGGTGGTCAAAGTAACTATGATACAAAAGGAAAAACTGCTGTCGATACAGTTTTCAGATTTGATCCTCGGTATAATAAATGGATGCAGGTTGCATCATTAAATGAAAAGCGCACGTTCTTCCACTTGAGTGCCCTGAAAGGACATCTATATGCTGTTGGTGGGCGAAGTGCAGCTGGTGAACTGGCCACAGTAGAATGTTACAATCCAAGAATGAATGAGTGGAGCTATGTTGCAAAAATGAGTGAACCCCACTATGGCCATGCAGGAACAGTATATGGAGGCTTAATGTATATTTCAGGAGGAATTACTCACGACACTTTCCAAAATGAGCTCATGTGTTTTGACCCCGATACAGACAAATGGACACAGAAGGCTCCAATGACTACAGTCAGAGGTCTGCATTGCATGTGTACAGTTGGAGACAAGCTCTATGTCATCGGTGGCAATCACTTTAGAGGAACAAGTGATTATGATGATGTTCTAAGCTGTGAATACTACTCACCAACTCTTGACCAGTGGACACCAATTGCTGCTATGTTGAGAGGTCAAAGTGATGTTGGAGTTGCTGTCTTTGAAAATAAAATCTATGTTGTAGGTGGATATTCTTGGAATAACCGTTGTATGGTAGAAATTGTCCAGAAATATGACCCAGAAAAGGATGAGTGGCATAAAGTTTTTGATCTTCCAGAGTCACTTGGTGGCATTCGAGCTTGTACTCTCACAGTTTTTCCACCTGAAGAAAACCCTGGGTCACCTTCTAGAGAATCACCTCTTTCAGCACCTTCAGATCATTCCTAGGATTAAGATGTTACATTTTTGCAGTGCATAGAGGATGATCTCATACTTCCTCTTCAGTTGTATCTTCCAATGATTGGTTGAGTTATGAGATGAAAAGGTAACTGATGTTATTTGTATTGATTTGCTTAGTATGTTTTTCAAATGTTTAAATGCATTCTGAAAATATTCAACATAGGTGTTTTAACAAATGTAAAAAGATTGTAAAAAATGTTAGATGTCTTTCTGTGGTGTTACATAAGTCAAATTGTAGATGATTGTAGTAAATGTATAATTGTGTTCATCATGCAGTTCATCTTTAACTGCAAAACATCAAAGGGAGGCTGCCAGCTCTAAATAAAATAATAAAAGGTCACCACATATTATTAGCTACTTCCTTTTTTAATAGAATTTTTATTATAGCTGCCAACTCGCTAGATTGTGTGGGTGCATTCAGAATATGTGAAATTTCTTAGGCAGACAGGAGAAACAATAAATTTAAACATATTAACTCGAAAAATCAATATAGCTGTAAGGCAGAGTTTGTATCTCTGGAGAGAAAAAACACACACCTGTACAGACACACATACTATATATACACATACATATGCATATAATTTTTAAATTTATTAGCACTTCAGGTAGAGTGAAATTGTTTTTAAATTTAAATTTTTCTACCTAGCAGATATTTCTCTTCAAATGGGAATTCAGTACCAGAGAATAAATGTCTATGTAGATATGCTGATTGAAATAGATAAGTATATTACATTGATAACCAAGTTTAGCATTTGACTAAGTTGTTATTTCAGATGAAATATTACTTTTTCTGCTTGTATATTGTTTTCTGTAGAGTTGCTTTATACAGATTATTTAGCAAAGTTAAGGTTTCAGAGAATTGCTTTTGCTTAGTAAACAAGCGCTGCTTTTTTCTACTTTTTTTTCAGTAAAACTTATAAAAGCAAAGAAAGAAATATGCTGAACAAAAAAAAACTGTAGGATTTTAAATTCAGTCTCCCAATTTAGTCATTCTAATAAAATTATTTGATGTAGAGTGGTTGCCCTGGTGCTGCTCCAGCCCATGTGCATCCTGAGCTGTGTGTGATATTGCTCTAGGCTATCATCTGAGTAAGTGGTAGATACGCTCTGTTCTGCATCAAATCAGAAAAATATCATTTTGGCTATGTCTAAAGGACTGGACCAATTTCAGATTCCCTAGGGAACCAGCTACAGAAAGCCTCGGACATTGCTATCTACTGCAGGCTGTACTAAAGTACATCTTCAATACTAAGGATATCCCTACTGGTTGAGAACCACATGGGGAGACCTTAATGGGACTTTATCAGCAAATGGAATCGTAGGAGTCCTCTGTAGTAATTCTGAAAGTACTTTTCTGAAATATCTACCTGAAGAAAACATATAACATACATTTACATATATGTATATATGTATATGTATGTATATATCCCTATACTCGGGAGATTGTCATAGTGAAAATCAGGAACAGCCTTCCCGTTACTGACAATATCATAATAAAACTCAGGAACCAAGACAAAAGGAACTGGCTTCCATGGGTCTGAACTTTACTGCCCATACAAGTGTTGATTCATTTCAATGCTTTTTATGATTTCTGCACCGGCAGAAATTTTCATACTTTTATGTTTTTTTTAACAATTCAGTTTTTTATTACTAAAAATAACCCATTTGAGTACATTTAGTAAATAGAAAATGTAGAAATTGCTGTTAACGTGTATTGAATGAGCAAGAAATGGCATCCCAGTCACTTCCTTGATTATTAATGAGGTTATGTGTTTCCTTTGATCAGATGTTCATGTCCTTTGTCTTTGTAGTAACTGTTGGAGTTGCTTTGTTTTCATACCAAATTCCATGATCTCTTTATATAATAAATACAATTTAACTGGCATTTGCTTGCATTGATTTTTTTACCTTCAGTATTAGTTTTACAAAGGCAGGGCCATTCAGTTAAATGTTGAGATCAAATTTGTCCATCTTTTTTGCATTTTGACCTTTTAGAGGTAATTTTGCTGCCTTTTTACATAGCACTGATGTCACATTTCTTTTCCTTTATCCTATTGCTTTGTCAGTGCTAATTCTTAACATGCAGAGTTGGCATTAACTTGCTTGTCTTCTGTTAAATACCTTTTTTTCTGGTTGAAATGAAGAATTTCTATAAAAATCTTTATTTTCATAAGAATATTCATCTTCACTTACAGCATATATTTTCCTATCATTTTTCTTTGAGTATATGTCTTAACATACACTTTTTGGGGGGTAATGTAGTGAAATTAGTTTTTCTTTTGCTATTTTTATTTATTTATTTTGTGTATGTACACATTTTTATTGTAACAGAGCAATTTGTATACTTTTACTGTTTAAAACTGAGCATCATCTTTCCAGTGAAAAGAAAAAAATGAACAGGAACAAAATTACAATAGAGAAATGTCAATTCTAAATAAGGTCCTACAGATTCTACTGATTCTCCCATTGAGTGGCAGGGCTCAAGTCATCGTTAGGAGAGAATTTTACTTAAAAAGCGTCACCTTAAATTGCAAGGATGTCCATTAAACATCACAGTTAAACATGCCAAAGGAGAAGCCATGTTGTCAAAATGCCCACTTAACTCACCCAAATACCCAAATCTACTCTTTACTGACCTTCTATATAAAACCCCTACCTCCTTTTTTAAAGTTTTCTTTTCCTTCTTTTAAACAAGAAAAAGTAGACACATGTTAAATGCTAACTCTCCATATTCACAGAGACACAGTGTAATCTCTGAGCCCAATATACAGAGAAAGGAGGGAAAAAGCTAGAATTGTATGCACTAGTTGCACAGGGGCCTAGCCCCCTCCAGCTTCCAGCAGAGCTAAGGAAGCAGAATGTATTTCTTCTCACAGAGCCCGGTGGTATTGATTCCATAAAGTTTCTGTCAAGATAGGAAGGGATAAAAGTGAAATTGGAATAGAAGAGGGCAGTGATTCTTTTCCAACTGTGTTCTGCTCAAGGTACATTCCCCCCAAACAAGGTGGGAACCATGGTGTAAAGGAGAGAAAAGAGGCCTCAAAAACAGGGAAACTGAGCACAAGAAGACTGCAACTTGCTGCCAGGGACTGGAGAAAATTTAAAAAGGTTGGAATCCATCAGTGTTACATTATTCAACTTTTCCTTCATCTTTCTCTCGTTCCTCCCCTTCACCATCATCATCTTCTTTACCTTGTTCCTCATCTCCTTCTTCATCAATATCCTTCAACCCTTCATCATCATCTTCTGTCCCTTCTTCATCATCCATATCAGGGACCAAGTAGTACTGTAATGGATTTGGCCAAATATCATCTTTAATGACTTTTCCTAACTTACCTGCACCTGAATCAGAATGGTCAGGAAGCCAGGTAAAAAAGCTCTCTGGTTCCTCATCTGCCCCTGCCTGCTAGCTTTATTCTGCATTTGACTGGAACGTTTCATCAAATCCTTTCCAGACTTCCATTTGATTTTCCGTGGGCTTTGAAGATGGATCACCACTCTCATTCAGATGAAAATCTTTTGAGAGAATTTGATTCTCAAAGTAAGGAGTTTCATAAAAACAAAAGTCTATTCTGTGACCTGATTTAATATTTTCAAATTCTGTCACTTTAACTCTTGTCAAATAATGCAGCATCTCTTCATCCTCTTCTTCAAGCAGTACACACACTTGTGATGGTTGACAAATGTTGTTACCCGCAAAAGTTGGGATTTTGGCAATCCTGACCCGAAAAACTGGTTGATGGAGTTTGATATATTTCTGTTCTACTTTCAGAATCTCCTCACTGGCTTGTTCATTAAGTCTGTCGACTTCATTTTGTACTTCTATATGTTCAATTGCTTCTTGCTGTTCTTTTTCTTCCTTTTGTCATTAGGCAAGTCATTAGAGGGTGACTTCTCTGGCTTGGGGCAGAAGGAGGTTTTGGTTACTCGGGTGGGAGTGAGGCTGGCATTTGGGGCCCATGCTGTGAGGTAAGTTGGAGATTCAGACTGAAGGGAAGTTGCACGACTGGAGGAAGCTCTGAGATATCTTTTTGTCGTTTTTAAAATGCTTTCTTAATTTTTTCCTATCATGAGATGGTATAATTATCCTAGAATTTTGTTATTACGAATATAATTTTTAGACTTCTGGTATAAAATTTAATGTATGTTTCCAAGTAATTACCCAATTGTTCCATCACCACTTTCTGAATAATCTTTACTTCCTCACTGAATTTTTAAGCTTTTTAAAATCATATAATAAAATTTAATTTATTATATGGGCAATTTAGGGTATTTTTCCTTCAGTTCCAATGATCTTTTATTCAGGTTTCTTGGTTATATAGATTGCTGTTTCAAATGGGATTTTGTTTTTGCATTATATTCCAAACTTTATTGCAATAGTAAGAAATACACGGTCTTAGCATGTTTTCTGTCATTAGTACTTCCTTTGATCCTTAATTGGTTTTTGAGTGCAACATTACTCTCATTGACTCTTAACAGTTTTTTGAGGTGGATTTTCTTGGTTTTTTACCTTAAAAAATCATATTACCTGTACCAGTATAAAAACTGTATTTCATATTATTTGTTTCATAACTTGAGGCATTGGTCAATACAGCAAAATCATTGTAGTTACATGAGGCATTGTATCTTGTAGGTATTTTAATAGGGATAATTCTAGTTTTAGAATTCCTTTGTCAAAGAGAGATTCTTGGTCTTGTTCATGAAATAGCTGTTTATTCCTCATAATTGGGAGTCTTAAAATGAGAGGTTCATATTTTTATCATAAATCCAAAATTTATTGAGGTGGCAATTTATTTTTTCTCATTTCAGATACTGAAGAGTTTGTTTTTTAGTTTTTCCCAGCTGTTGGATTAGAAAGCATTCTCTTATATTGCTAAGTTCATTATCAATTAGCATAGTTTAGAAAGCAATTTGACAAGAGTAGTAAAAGATTATTTTCCAAATGCACATTTTAGACATTAAGTGTATTTCTGGAATTAATAGTGAAAAAAAAGTAAGCCCAGAAAATGGTCATCTCAGCATTATTTATTTTCTTCCCAATAGGACCTCATTAGACATTCCATAAATTTACTTTTGAAATGAATTTTTCGGAATTCTTCCTACACTGATTTTGATACCTTATTTTTCTTCTATATTGTTAATTATAATAATATATATTTGAATGACTGATGGTTAAAACAGAAAGACCTGCAATTCATTGCAGGTGACTGCACACACTACAGAACTGTCAAGGTTGAGTTCCTTAACCAAATGTGCTAATAATAAGTAATTCCTCTATTTTCTTCGTAACAATCTTTGAGCAACCACTTTCTAGAAGCTGATGTTATTCTGTCATCTACTGGTTGAAATTAAAAATCCTTTTTTAGATAGGTTACAGAAAATGTAACTCTTTTAAACAAAATAATGACAAGAACCAACAGTAATTTTTATAGCATATGTGAAAGTTCAAACTCTTCAGATCATACTCAGTTACATAAATATAAAAAAATCCTATGGTAACTCTGTATATATTGTGGCAGACAACCAAAGAGAATAACTTTTTGTTGTTGTTGCTATCACAAAAATACAGGTTTCAATTGCTTCAATTTTATTGGTAAATTAATATAATTTGAATATTGAAAATCTGCAACATTTCATCAAGACTCTAAGCATTTATATCTACCACTACATTTTTTCTTTTTTTTTTTAGTAGATTCCCCATTATCTTTTTAATTTTAATTTTTAGCAGAGAGCCTCATCATGAAGACACATAGTAAATCTTTTCAATGGTAGAAAGAATGTAATACGCAATATACCCAGGTATGAGTAAATCTGACAAACGTAATGTTCTAAGAGCTTTTTATATTGGTTTTCCCATGCAGATGTTAGGATCAGAGTACTACTCTAATCCCATGGGTCTCGTCTAGTCCACATAGCTCTCATCTAGCCCTGACAGCAGTACACATAAGTGCACACGCGTGCACACACATGTGATACACAGTGACTTCTTGACCAGGTGATCCAAATTCTTTTTTCTACCATCCATGGGCTCAAAGAAAGCCTATCTCTTGGCTATACAAACTTTAAGACTCGTATAACTACCCTTTTCCTCATTCTTTAAAATACTGTTTGAGAGAAAAATATTCTTGTCCCTTAAACATTCTTTCCCTCGGAATGAAACATAATGGAAAACAGGCAATCTCTTAATAATGCCTCCTGAAGGATATCTAGAGTGCACATACCCCCATGTTTCTTTCCTAGATAGAACTGAAGGAACAGGGTAATATTTCATGCAATCTTAGAAAGAGTATAATCTGATGACAGCAGCCAAGGTCTGCGACCTGATCTCATGTTTCATCGTGTTCAGCCCCTTCAATTGTAAGTCCATAGAGGATTCTAGCTCTTTATTGTTCTATCTTTCAGAAAACTGTTAAAATAGAGACAGAGGTTTATCACTCTTTGCCTCATTTCACCCAAGAGCCAGTCAGCAGAGTCTGTTTATGTGTGGGTTGGCAGCAGGTCTAATTTCTACTGACTCAAACAACTTTATCTTATTTGGGAAGTATATCACTTAGAAGTCAAACATTAGCAATCCATAAAAACTGTCCAATTCATGGTGAATCTTGAGCCAACACATTCAATATAAAATCCTAATTTAAAGTCAGTAATAACATTTATTAATACTAGGCAAAATGTTTACTTCAGTTTTTTTAAATATGTATATTTTTAATTTTTATTTACTTTTTAGAGAGACGGGAAGGGAGGGAAAGAAACATCTCTGTTGGCTCTCCTGCACAACCCAGGTCTGTGCCCTGACCAGAAGGGAATCCACCAGCTCTCATTCCACTGAGCCACACCAGACAGGGCGTGGTTTGTTTGTTTTAATATCTCCTTTTTCGGATGAGAAAGTCACAAACAGATTTCATGAAACCTTCTATGTATCACAGGTATACAGATATACTGTAGATGTCAATGAATTAAGCTAGAAAATAGGGGAAAGGGTGTTTTACAGCCTTCCAGGCTGGCTCTCCAGTTTCCTGTAACAGGAAAAGTCAGGAATTAAAAGTATTTCAGATCTTGAGACACTTCACTGTTTCTCACTGGTACATGAAATTCAGCAAGTGGTCATTTTCACTGAACCTTCATAACTGGTTATTGATTAAAGGAATGGGTGACCTAAATATTTAGACCAGGCCATGATTAGGGAACAATTGGTTAAATGGCCTTCTTTTATTCTTTTTAAAAAAGAATAAAAATTGTTTTACAAAATAGATGAACAAACAAAACAGAAACAAGCTCAGAAATACTGATGATTACCAGATGGGAGGGGGTTGGGAGACTGGGTAAAAAAAGAGGAAGAAATTAAGTACAAATTGGTAGTTACAAAATAGTCATAGGGACATAAAGTTCAGCATAGAGAATATAGCCAATGATATTTTAATAACTGTATGGTGCTAGGTGGGTGCTAGACTTTTCTGGGGGACCACTGTTTAAGTCAGAAATGTCTAACCACTATACACCTGTAACTAATAGAATATTGAGTGTCAACTGTAATTTAAAAAATTAAATAACGTGAAAATAACATTTAAATAATGTTAAGATTGTTTTTTAAATAACATTAAAATTGTTTTAAAAAACTTTTGGATTGTCTTCTAGAGGAAACAAGGTCTTAATTTCTTCCAAAGTCAGACATTTGATTCTCTTACCTGTGCTCCAAAGGAAAGAGACTCTAGGTAAGTAATAACAACTGAAACCACAGAATACTGGCTTTCATTATACAACAGTATTCAAACCTAGACATTGGTATCCCCAAGGATACATGATTAATATGAAGAGGTATGTAAGCAAATGAATTTAAAGAACACATTTTTACATCCTCAAGATTGATCAACATTCTAGATAAAACTGATCTGCCTGAGAAGGGCGCTGCAAGTGTGGCCTGTCTCCATTCCCGCTTCCATTCTCATATTTAGACCTTACACTGCTTTGCACAGCAAAGGCCCTCTTACTCATCCCAAGCCTTACCGTGGTGCACTGCCCCATAGTGCAAAACCTCTGTGACACCAAACACAGAGACACTTCTAGAAGGCTTAGTTCTTGAGAGAGAGTCCCTTGGTAAAGCAGAAAGGGCTTTAGTAAGGTGCTGATGCTTTATGTTACCCCCCTCTGTTCTGTATAACATCTTCCTTTTTACTGGCTGCTTTTGATCAACATTAAATGTACTTTATTTTCATCTTCTTCATCCTAAATAGGACCATCCCTCTGTCCTGCAACTAACTGTATTATCTTGCTCCTGTCATCCTATTCATACCCAAATTTCTTGAATGTTTTCTACAATATCGATCCATATTTCTTCACATGCAGCTCATTTCTCCACTCACAGCAATGTGCCCTCAGCCCCTCTGTTCTCCTGAAACTGCTCAGCCCAGGTTTACTATGAGCTACTTCGTACTGAGGTCAGCGATCACTGTCAGCCGTGACTGACATCTCAGAAGCATCTGACATTGACAACATCCTCGATTTAAATCATACCTTCGGCTCTCTGGTTTCCATGCCACGATTTCCTGCTTTTCTGCTCCTCTCTTTTCTTTGTTGACCATCCCTTCTCCTCGTAGGGAATTTTGGAGTTCCTCAAAATTGTAAGCTAGGTGCCACACTTCATCTGCTCTGCGCATAGAGTCTCAACCTCCCAAATAGTTTCAAATGTCATCTCTATGATTATGACTTCCATAGTATGTCTTTACTCATAATGATAGCTCCAAACTTTAGACCCATATTTCTAGCTGCTACCCTAGAATATCTCCACTGAACATGTCCACAATTAAATATATACTTTCAGTCTTTTGGTCCTAAGGCCCTGATCTTCCTGTGTTCTATATGTAAAAGGGCTCAAAATAGAGACATGGACATCACCCTCGAATCCTCAAATTAACAAATAAGACAAGAGTCCAGTTACTGAGCTGATTTGCTGAAGATGGTCTCATACCTACTGCCTTAGTTCAGGCTGCGATAACAAAATACCACAGAATGGGTAGCTTATAAATAACTAACTAATTTATTTATTTATTTATTTATTTATTTATTTATTTAAAGACATTTATTGCTCACAAATTTGGAGGCTGACCGTGGCTTCAGCATGGGCAGCAAGGCACATTCTGAGTTTAGACTTCTTGTCGTATTCTCACAAGCTGGGAGGGGGATCTCTCCGGAGCCTTTTTTTATAAGGGCAGTAATCCCATTTATGAGGTCTGGGCCCACATGGCTTAAGCACCTACGAAAAGCCCCACCTGCTAATACCGTCACATTAGACATAGGATTTTAAAATACGAGTTTGGGGGGTGGACACAAACATTCAGATCATAGCACCTACCATTTAAGGAGTAGAAATCCAGCCCTGGCCAAGTGGCTTGGTTTGTTGGAGCGTTGTCCCATACACCAAAATGTGGGTTCCATTCCTGGTCAGGGCACATACCTAGGTTGGAGGTTCAATCCCTGGTCAGAGCACATATGGGAGGCAACCAATTGATGTTTCTCACATAGATATTTCTCTCTCGCACCCCCCCTTTCTCTCTTGCTCTTACTCTCTCTCTCTAACCTCAATTGAAAACAAAGAGACAAACAAACAATCCTGACTGCGTTGGGCATCATCCTGCAAACTGAAAGGCTGCAGGATCAGTTTCTGGCCAGGGCACATGTCCAGGTTACAGCCCAGGTCCCTGGTTGGGGGGGCATGAGAGGCAACCAATCAATGTTTGTCTCCCTTTCTTTCTTCCTCTCTTCCCCTCTCTCTAAAGATAAGTAAATCAAATCTTAAACAAACAGACAACACATCCTTGAGTGAAGATTAGAAAAAAAGAATAGAAATCCAGAAGTCTGAGGCAACCTGGCTTTCTATGCAAAATAAACAGAGTAAAGAAGAGTTCAGGATCAGAGCTGAAAATTAATTATTCACATGATAATATTTACACGGTTATGAATTTTAAAAAAAAGCTGTTTCCTTCCGTTTGAAAAGATTAGACTTGGATTGAAACCTCAAAGTCTTTTGGGAAATTGGATTTAATGCAAAATACAAAAAGGATTCAAATTGATGGTTTTGTTTAAATCATCTATTTTCATTGTCAAATACTAAACAAAATATTGATTATATCTGGATGAATATAGCATCTAGAGAAGTTAAAATGAATTTTCTGATATGAAGCCAAATTAAAAGTTAAATACCTAAAAATCAATGTTAAGAAAATAATGCCTCAATTATGTTTAGCCGTTTTGAATGATTTTAAATTATATCCATACATTGGTAGTATTTGGAAGTATTATGTAAATTTTTATTTGAATATGTAATTGTGTACATTACTATTTAAGTAAATATATTACATTAAAAGCTCTGAAAACTTAGTTATAAAGTTAAATTCAACTACCTTTAATTAAAATTAAATCAAATGTCAAATTGACATTTTAATTATATTAAATTGTGTTAATAGCTTGTAAATTTAACTTGTAGCTTGAAATTTTTATTCTTAATTTTTCACTGAATGAAACCAGTAAATTTTATACTTTCGTTTTTTAATGTATAAAGCACATAATAAATACAAGTGCGCATAGACATACACACACACACACACACAGACACAGTATATGTATTGTTAGTTTTCTTGTGGGATTCAATAAGAAAAACATCTGAAAGACTCTGGAGAGGGGGCTAATAATGAAAAAAATGTGCCCTAGAAACACTGCTCTAAATATATGCAGAAAGTGCATAAAGGAAAGCAAAAGTGGAAATAGAAGGGGAAACATTCAGAAAACCTGCATGTTCCCTGTGTAAGATATATGCACAAAGTTAGACCTGCCAGAGCCTAGGGAGAGAGGTTCAGAGAATCACCCAACTCTGCCAGCACAGCAGCTGCAAGGTCCTCAATGGCCCTACCCTTTTCCTTCCTGGTGGCCCTGGTGGTGCTCAGCTGCAACTCCATCTCCTCTCTGGGCTGTGACCCGCCTCAGACCCACAGCCTGGCTAACAGGAGGGCCTTGGTGCTCCTGGGACAAATGAGAAGGATCTCCCCTTTCTTCTGCCTGAAGGACAGAAATGACTTTGGGCTCCCCCTGGAGGCGTTTGGTGGCCACCAGTTCCAGAAGGCTCAAGCCACCTCTGTCATCCAGGAGATGACCCAGCAGACCTTCCACCTCTTCAGCACAGAGGGCGCATTTGCTGCATGGGACAAGACCCTCCTAGACCGACTCTGCAACGGACTATCAGCAGCTGAGTGACCTGGAAGCACGTCTGACGCAGAAGGTGGGGATGGAAGAGGCTCCCCTGGTGAATGAGGACTCCATCCTGGCTGTGAGGAAATACTTCCAGAGAATCACTCTCTACCTGCAAGAGAAGCAGCACAGCCCTTGTGCCTGGGAGACTGTCAGAGCAGAAATCATAAGATCTTTGTCTTTATCAGCAAACTTAGAGGAAAGATTAGGAGTAAGAAATGACGGCAAGATCAACATGGAAATGATTTTCACTGGCTAATAATATCACAATTCTGTGTGTTCTCTCATGTCAAAGACTCATTTCTGCTATAATTAATGACCTGATTTCAATAAAATTTTCAAATGTTTTCAAGAATGTCAATCGATGTTGTATTTAACTCTGTGTACACTAGTCTCATACAGGAGACCATGCTGATGGATCTATTTATTTATTTATAATATTTAAATTATTTTTGTTTATATAAATATATGTGCAACTTTATACTGTTATTATAATAAAACGTATTCTTTATATTTTTATACTTTATCAAATTATTATTTTGCTTTGTTCATTAAATTTTTACTATAGAAAATTTATTGTATGTGTTTATTATTTTTAAAAAAAGAAATGACAAGCTTAAATGTGCAACTTGATTTAAGAATAGATGGTCCCCGGGCAGGTAACTCAGTTGGGTAGAGCGTCATCTCCATAGGCCAAGGTTGCAGGTTTGATCCTGGTTAGGGTATATACAAGAGTCAACCAATAAATGCACAAATAAGTGGAACAACAAATAAATATATATTTTTTCTCTCTCTATTCCTCCCTCCCTTCCCTGCCCCCTCTAACAAAAAAATCAGTTAAAAAAAAGGATGGATGATAGAATTCATTTACCCATTACTATTATATTTAAGCAAGTACAGATTTCCTCTAAGCCAGGGTTTATGTTACCTTCTGTATATGGAGTCGAACATAAATGCAGTTCCTGTTTTCTTGTGTTTTTGATTTTTTTTTAGGGAAAGTAACCTAGACACAATAATCAGTTAATTAGTATTTAAATATTATTTTTAAAATTAACACCAATTAATATGAAAATCAGTATTAGTTAGGTTTAAGGCTATAATGAAAAGAAGGGAGTAAAGGGCTCTACAATGGCAATGAAGAGGTACTTCACCTGAAAGAGAAGAGAGTGACTGTACCTCTAAGAAGTCAGAGTGGAAATCATCTGATCATTCTCTTCGTTACCAAATTTGAAAGAAAGATGCAGAAGTAAGGAAGAGGGCCTGGAAATGATTCTCTTTACTTAATAAGTCACATTGCCCATGTGTTTAGTCTTTTAAAGGATTGTTATTTCTGCTTTAGTCATAGAATGTATTGAGTTAAATTGTTCAAAATTGTTGTTAAAACGTTTTTGTGAAAATGTATACCTCTAGGGGCATCACTCCTTCAGACATAGTTGTACTGATGCGTATGTATTCATATACTGGAGAACTTCTGGTTCCTTGTTCAGCATGTAACTAGCTTAGCGGTCCTCATTCCCTACCTTACGACAACAGTTAAAAATGAAGAATAAATAAAAACAACAAGAACAAGTCTTCTTGGAGCCATCAAGAATTGAGGTCACAGGGCAAGCCACTGCTCTGATAGCTGTAGAGGAAGAGGAATGTAGAGAATCACAGTTTCCCTGGAGGAGAAGCCCATAGCTGGAGCTGATATTGGTAGGAATACTTAAACTCTAATTGAAGAATTACTGGAGGGCCTATGCGGGTGGGCTTGAGATTTAAAAGCTGCAATATATCCAGTCTTGGTGGGGGCACACATTTGTGTGTTTTACCTTCAAAATGCTCCTCCACCCACCCCCCGCCACGAGGTTCTCACTGTGAAGATCAGAGAAAAATCTGGTGCTTCCAACAGAAGAAGGGAAAAAAAATAATTCTGAAATACTCTGAGTGTTCTGTTCTCCTTAACAAAGGCCTACCCTCAATAGAAACTATTTTACCAGAACCTAACCCACTTGGGGGAAGGGAAACACCTCTGACTTCCCTGTCTCACCTAGTAGGGTGTTAAAAAAGATGAGAAGCACTTATGAAGGTCACAGCCCAGGGGCACAGGCTCAGTAAAAGACTGGTAGTAATCACAGAATTACAGAATGCTCCCCCCTACACATCACCGCAGATAGGGTTCCTGGGTGATAATAGGGGATTATAATAGAGAAGAACTGCAAGAGTCAGGCTTGAACAAGTCTTTAGGGAAATCCAAAAACAACAGGGTTTGAGAAAAAAGCAGGGCCACAAGGGCCATTTTAGCCTCTGACACCTGCAGCTACAGCAAACAGTGAGTGACCACAGCCCAATTCCTAGCAAGATAAACGCCAAGCCTCACCCTAAAAGCTAATTTACCTCAGTTTCTTTTACCCAGTACATCAAGTTCAGCTTTCAACAAAAACTGATAAGGCATACTAAAAAGTGAAAAGCACAGTTTGAGGAGACATAGCATGAGTCAGACCTAGACTTAGATATGGCACAGATTTTGAAAATGATCAGAGCAGAAATTTAAAACTACTATAACTAATACGCTAAGGGCTCTAATGTATTCATAAATTCATTTACCTGTTTTCTCTCAATCATACCATGTATGGTAATTAGAATAGTTTTTTTTCGTATAATATCAAGTTTATCTTCATAATGTATTCAAACACAATAAAATATGTTCACCTTTACCTTTTATCAAAAGTCTTCTTTTAAAATTATGAAAAAATTTCCCTAGAAGACATCTTGGATTTGTTTAATCTTAGAAAAGGAAATAGGCTGAATTTTCAACCCATGCTGAAAGATGCATGATGACTTCAATTCACTCATTCCTTTTCGCCAGTTATCTTTTAAAACTACATATTTTTATATCAGATTGTGATAGTTCGGAGGATTTAGAGGGGGAAAAAAGTAAGTGCAAATCTTACTCTCTTCAACCTTTCAACTTCAGGTAGGAAAAGATAAAAAAAAGTTATCATATTTAATGAATTTCCACTATGTTTCATGTTTCAATGAGATAAAGGACAAAGAATCCTCTCACCAGAAGCTGAAATGAATGATGTGTTGAAGAGAGGATGCCCAGCTTATAGAAAGGACTTACGAATTTATTTGAGCCAGTTTTGAGAACATGCCTGGAAGCTAAATCTCAACTGATTGAGCAAATGCTCTCGAAAATGGTATTTCTGCAGTTCCTTATGTGCACTTAGAATAAAAGGAGAAAACGTAAGGAAGGTTACTTGAAGTCTATTGGTCGATTACAGAGGTGGCAAAAAGCAAAGTGGAGAAATCTTTAGGATGGGATAAGAAGCAAAATTGGAGAACACATGTTTCTTTTACATTGGTGGGTACAGAGTAGTTAATATTTACAGCAAACAGAGATGATATGCAGGGAGTAAGATAACAATGAGGGGTTATGTTGTCTGTTGCTCTGGTGATCACGTGCTTCGGTGCCTTCAATTGTGCCTTTGAGATGTCTGGAAAAGAAAATTACTCTCACATTTAAAAGTTATGTTACTAGGGGCTTAAGAATAGGTACAGGGCTCACCTTAGGTAAAGATTGATCTTGGTTAAGGAAGCCGGAGTCCTGGGACATGACTACCAGCCATGGTCTGCCCAGTTAGGAATTTATGATTGGACCATGCTGCGTGGTTACTTTTGGTCACTGAGCTTATCAAGTCTGCCATGTGGTCCCTTGAGCTTGTCAGATTTATTACATAGCCCTCTTTTCAGTCACAGATATTAAGAACAGGGAAAAAAGACATGCTCTGTAAAGTGTCTATGAAACATCTAAAGACAGACTTCCCATTGGTAGGTGCATGTGTGAATCTGGGATCTCTGACAATGCACATACTTGGAAGTATTCATTTGCAATTGTTTATTGCATTTTTGGAAATTGGGTATGCTAACAGTTGTCACTACTTATGAGTATAGAATGAAAAGATGACCTACAATTAAGATATTCAACTTTTAAGGCAGAAAGAGAGAAACTGCAAAGGGCACCGAGATGACGTAGCCAGCACAGTTAGGAGACAACCAGTTAAGAATGATCTTCAGAAAGTACTGAAAAAAGTTTGAGAATTTCAGAAGGTGAAACTTAAGTAGTTATTTATAATATGTGATATAAAATTCTATACTGTATTAGATTCCGTCAGGACATATGTGTGATATTGGGGAATTCACTTTACTTCACAAGCCTTAGTTTTCACAAATGAATTAAGGTGGAAATAATCTTAGTGTTGTGGTATTAAGCAAACTAGACCATTTAAAAGCACTTAGCAGAGTATCTTCCACTGAGTGAGGGCTTTGTACATGGTAGCTTTTTTCATATTTTTTCCTGTAGATCTGTATGGGAATAGAAAACCTCCCTACTCCTTTTTCTGTAATTGACTACGGAATACTGGTATGCTAAAAAACAGAACTGGGAAAAAGTGGTTTATCAATTTTGTGTAATTACATACATAATATAATATATAGATATATACATTTTTATTTATATATATTTTTAGAGAGGGGAAGGGGGAAGAAAGAGGGAGAGAAACATCAATGTGTGTTTGCCTCTTGAGTGCCCCCTACTGGGGACCTGGCCTGCAACCCAGGCATGTGCCATGACTAGGAGACGAACTGGAGACTTTTTGGTTCTCAGGCCAGCGCTCAATCCTTTGAGCCACCCAGCCAGGACAATATATAGATATATATTATAAAATATTTTACTATACATACTACATAAAATCTACTATATATCTCTCCATATCTACATGCAGTATTCATTTGCTGATCCTGACACTTGGCACAATTTCCCCTCCGCCCCTGCTTTTTGGACCCCATTCCTTCACTCCCAAATCTTTTTCTTCCTCTCCAGTGTAGAAATCCCCAGAGTCCTCCCTTCATTCACTCCTCATTAAGCTGTAACTGCCCTTTCATACAGCTGCTTCCTTTTTCATTAAGGTTTCTGGCTGTCAATTTCCCTTGAGTACAAAACCGCCAACTGAAAGCAAAGTTGAGTGAAAGTTCCAGGTTTTTCAGAAACTTTCATATGAGAGGCATTTTTTTCTCTCGTGAAAATTTTTGGAAAGAGGGAATGTCCCTATTGCAATGATGTAACAGTAGCTGTAGCAAAAAGAAAATAGAAAGTAGGATCCAGTTATTCTGTGGACTATAAAAAAATTTCTAAAGGACGAGTGCCACCTACTGGCCAAAGTGGACAAGGACCGAAACCAAGTCTGGAGACTTGGCTTCTGTTCTATGCAGAAGTCAGTCGTCAACTTGCAGATTTAACTCCAGAGTTTTATAAAAGGCCCGTTGTTGGAAAGAGCTGACCATAATACTGAAAGAAGGCCATTTCTTATATTTTATATATTTTATATATTTTAAAAATATATATTTTATTTTTTAGATCATTTTTAAGTTTGCAGAAAAACAGCCCCGGCCAGTGTGCCTCAGTTGTTTGGAGCATCTTCCTATAAACCAGAAGGTCCTGGGTTTGACTCCTGGTCAGGATATATGCCTAGGTTGGGGGTTTTGTCCCTGCGCAGGGCTCATACAGGAGACAACCAATCAATGTTTCTCTCTTACATCAATGTTTCTCTCCCTTTCTCTCCCTCTCTTCCTCTCTCTCTAAAAATCAATAAGCATGTCCTCTGGTGAGGATTAAGAAATAAATAAACTCAGAAGATACAGAAATTTTCCACATACTTCTTGCCCTTACATATGCATAGTCTTCCCCATTATCAACATCTCCCACCAGTTGGAACATTTGTTACAATTGATGAACCAACAAGTACACATCATTATCACTCAGAGTCCATAGTTTACATTTATGTTCATTCTTCACATATATTATTTGGGTTTGTACAAATCTATAGTGATATGAATCTGCCATTTTAGTATCACTGCCCTAAAAATCCTCCATGCTCCACCTATTCAACCTCCTACCCTATGGCAACCACTGATCTTACTGTCTCCGTAGTTTTGCCATTTCCAGAATGTCAGATAGTTGAAATTGTATAACATATAGCCTTTTAAGATTGGCTTCATTCACTTAGTATTAGGAATTTGTTCCTTTCGTGGCTTTTATTTTCCATGGGCAAAATTTTATGATTTTTCTTTTTTCTTTCTTTAAAAAAATGTTTACTTATTTATTTTTATAGAGAGGGGAAGGGAGGGAGAATGAGAGGGAGAGAAACATCAATGTATGAGAGAAACATCGATCAGTTGCCTCTCGAATGCCCCTAACTGGGGGCCCCTGGCCTGCAGCCCAGGCATGTGCCCTGACCAGGAATCAAGCCAGCAAACTTTCAGTTCACAGACTGGCACTCAGCCCACTGAGCCACACCAACCAGGGAGCCAGGGCTGATTTTTCTTTATCAAGTTTATTGAGGCGATATTTGGTTAACAAAACCATGTAGGTTTCAAGTGTACAGCCCAACAAAACATCATCTGCACACCACATCAATGTACCCATTGCCCCAAGCAGAGTCTCTTCCCGTCACCATTTCTTTCTTTTGTCCTCCTTCCACCTCCCCGCCTTCATTTCCCTCTGGCTATCACCATATTGTTGTCTGTGTCTATGTGTTTTTATATACACACATGTAGGTATATATAGGGTCTGGCACAAATAATACCCCTTTTTTATCACAAAATTTGTTATTACAAAATCATAAGCATGTAATTCTATAACAAAACAATATTGCACTCAAGCACAGCATATGACATCTTAGGTGAAATGTTCAAATTAAAACTATAAATTATTACACCCATATTATCCTACCAACCACCCTCAAGCAGGCGTTACTTCTGCTAGACCTTGTATATATGTGCATATATGTGTGTATAGTCTGTCCAGAAAAGGTCCAGCCATTGTTAATATAATGAGAACAGTTTGCAGGACATCAATATAACCTGGCAGCCAAGGAGAGTGGACTGGAATGCGTATGTGTGAACAATGATGACTCCGTTGCACTAGTCAGTGGGGGTGGTAGACGCTGGTGAGTGTGCGTATGTACTGTGTGGCTGTCACATTCAAAATGACTGAGCGAGTAGAGCAACAAACCTGCAACAAATTTTGATTAAGGTTGACCATTCCTCTGCAGAAACTATTCAGATGATTCAGAAGGCTGCAGCTGTGGGCAACTGGTGTTTGGCAGCTTCATCACAACAACACACCTGCTTATTCATCACATCTCATGCAGAGTTTTTTAGTGAAACATCAAAACACCCAGGTGACTCAACCCCTCTACAGCCCAGATTTGGCACCCTGTGACTTCCGGATTTTCCCAAAATTAAAATCACCTTTGAAAGGGAAGCGATCTCAGACCTTTGATGAGATTAATGAAAATATGATGGGGCAGCTGATGTTGGCTGGAAGAACTGTGTGAGGTCCCAAAGTGCTTTGAAGGGGACTGGGACATCATTGTCCTATGTACAATATTTCTTGTATCTTGTATCTTCTTAAAAAAATGTCTCTATTTTTCATATTACATGGCTGGGTACCTTTTGGATAGACCTTGATATTTTGCTTTATCCCTTCAAATTTTTTTCACTCAGCCCTCCAATGCCCTTCCCTCTGACAGCTGTTCTATGTATCTATGCTTCTGTTTCTATTTTGTTTGTTAAATTATTTTGTTCATTTGATTCCACAAATAAGTGAGATCATGTGGTACTGGTCTTTCTCTGACTGGATTTTTTCACTCAGCATAATATTCTTCATGTCCAAACATGTTGTCACAGAAGGTAAGATTTCTTTCTTTTTTATGGTGAGTAGTATTCCATTGTGTAAATCTACTACAGCTTTTTTATCCCCTATCTACTGATGGGTACTTGTGCTATTTCCAGATCTTGGCTATTGTATTAATAAATAACATCACAATGAACACAGGGGTGCATGTATCCTTTTGAATTAGTGTTTTGGGTTTCTTTGGGTATATTTCTAGAAGTGGAATTGTCGGGTCATAAGGCACTTCCATTTTTAATTTTTTGAGGAAACTCCATACCATAACTGCTTTCCACAGTGGTTGGAGAGGTATACACTATCAACATGACTTATCTCTGTTGATGTTCAACTTCATCACCTAGCTGCGGTGGTGGTGTCAGGTTTTTCTACTGTGAAGTTACCATTTCCCTTTACATTCTTTACTCTTTGGAGGAAAGTCTGTGTATGCAGCCCACACTTAGAGTAGGGAGTAATCTTCCACCTCCTTGAAGGTATAACAGCTATATACATTACTTGGAATTTCCCAAACAGGAGATTTATCTCTTCTCTTATAATTATTTATTCAGTAATTTATGTATGTCACTGTGTACAAATGAGCATTTTTGTACTTTTAAATATAACCCAATGCTACCTTTTTGCTCAGATTTTTTCAGAATTGGCAATTATGAGCTCTTTTAGTGGGCTTGTGTCCTTTGACATATCAGACAATGGTGTGTGTATGTGTTAGCACTTTCTTTCTGATACTACGGGACAATCTTGGTTCATATTGTGTATTTCCTGCTATAGTCCTGAAATCAGTCATTCCTCCTAAGAGCCCTGGTTCCTGTTTTGAAGATGCTCTCCAGTGACCTAGATCTGAGTGCTAGGGGCATTGGTTCCTAGTGAGGTGTCATTGCTTTTAGGCCTTCTCAGATGACAGAGCGATGGCATTTCTCTGAAAAGGCCTTAGGCCATTCAGGTGGACATACATTGCTCACCCTGGAGTCCCATTTCCCCAGAACAGTTTTACTTATTTGCTTATAGATTTCAGGAGGGAACTCCTGAGGGTGCCCCTGAACAGGTTAAAAGCAACGGGAGTTGGAGTGCATGTTCCCATGGAACCTGCAGATGAAGCTGATGCTTTTCAGAAGAAAAAGTTACTTGGGTGGGCAATTTACAGAGCAAGTCCCATCCCAGCAGAAGGTTGGGACATTCAGGCAAATAGAGGAAGAGAAGGAAGCTGTGTGATAACTTATGATCTCTGAGTTGGCATTCTAAAGGCCGGAGGGAAGCCTGTTGCTGCATTTGTCTTGTTATCCCTATGACTGAGACTATTGTGGGGTTTTTTTTTAAAGTCAATTTGGTGTTTGATACGAGGTATGTATTAGCTCCTGTGTCTACTAAAAGTCAATCATCAACTTGTTCCCACTGTCAATTGTATCTGAAGTTCCTGTGGGGAAATAACGATGGTTCAGAGGTGCCTAGAGGAGACCCTGAGCCCCCTCATTTATCACCTATGTCACCATTCACCATTCCATTTCACCATCTGCCTATATTTCTCTTTTTATTTTTTCCTCTTTCCCAAGCCTGTTGCTAGGCACCTGGGCTTTCTGCCTTGGTAACCTTCTGCACCTGGTCTATTGTCCTTGCTACAATTTGTCTGTGCATAACTGAAAAATAAAATTTTGAAGACAATTACCTGGACTAGAGTTTAATATCCATAACTGTGTATTATAGAGTCTATTGAAATACAATTTCTCTCTCTAAAATCACCCTTATTTTTATTGAAGAGCCAAATCAAGGCCAATTCATTTATTGCATTAAGTCCAGTTTCAATTCAGCCTCATTATTTGCATAAACACAGGAAGAGTAGATGATTGTATAGGCTTTCTTAAATGTGCTTTGCTGGGACCTCATAAGGAATTTTCAGACTGAGCTTTAATTAGCCCCACAAGGCAGAGGAGCAAGCAATCCAGCTGTCATCAAGCTTTGCCTGCAATACCCTATAACTTTGGATGAGCTCCTCAAGTTCTTGAGACCCCCAAAATGTCTTGAGGTTCTTCTTTGCCATCTTCCAGGAAAGCAACCTTCACTCTTTGCCTGGAAAGGCTGCCATGAACCTTGTGAACAAGCAAGGTACCAAGTAACTGCTCCAAGGAGCTGTTATCACCTTCAAAGACAGTCTTCATTCCTTAAAGCTTTTGCTGACATCAAAAGTCTAGGTATGTCTCTCTCAGACATGACATTCCAGTCATAGTTTTGGCTAACGAAACCACAATTGGGACTTCTGGCCAAGGTGGAGGCGTAGGTAGATACACTTTGCCTCCTCACACAGCTAAAAGAAGGACAGCAACAAACTTTAAAACAAAAAATAACCAGAACTGCCAGAAAATCGAATTGTATGGAAGTCTAACAACCAAGGAGCTAAAGAAGAGATATTCATCCAGACTGATAGGAGAGATGGAGACAGGAAGCCCGGATGGAGAGGACGCACAATAAGGCAGCAGCTGGAGGACTAGGCGGCGCCACATCTGCGTGCAAAAAAAACCATGAGGAAGAGCTGGGGAGCAAGACAGACTGTGCAATCCAGGGTTCCAGTGAGGGAAAAGGAAGCTTCAAAACCTCTGGAGGTAAAAACCTGTGGGGGTTGCAGTGGCAGGAAAAACTCCCAGCCTCACAGGAGAGTCCATTGGAGAGACCCATGGGGTCCTAGAGCGTACACAAACCCACCCACCCAGGAATCAGCCCCAGAAGGGCCCAATTTGCTTGTGGGTAGCAAGGGAAGTGGCTGAAAGCCAGCAGAGAGCTGAGAAAGTGTTGTTGTTCCCTCTTGGACCCCTCCCCCACATACAATATAACAATGCAGTGACAAGGGTTGCCCTACCCTGGTGAATACCTAAGGCTGTGCCCCTCCTAATGTAACAGGCATGCTGAGACAAAGAAATACGGTCCAAATGAAAAAACAGATCAAAGCTCCAAAAATAGAACTAAGCAATGAACAGATAGCCAACCTATCAGATGCACAGTTCAAAACACTGGTAATCTAGTTGCTCACTGAATTGGTTGAGTATGGTCACAAAATGGAGGAAAAAGTTAAAGCTATGCAAAGTGAAATGAAGAAAAATATACAGGGAACCAACAGTGAAGGGAAGGAAACCAGGACTCAAATCAACGATTTGGAGCAGAAGGAAGAGATAAACATTCAACCAGAACCGAATGAAGAAACAAGAATTCAAAAAAATGAGAGGCTTAGGAACCTCTGGGATAACTTGGAATGTTCCAACATCCAAATCATAGGGGTGCCAGGAAGGAGAAGAGGAAGAGCAAGAAATTGAAAACTTATTTGAAAAAATAATGAAGGAGAACTTTCCCAATATGGCGAAGGAAATAGACTTCCAGGAGGTCCAGGAAGTACAGAGAGCCCCAAAGAAGTTGGACCCAAGGAAACACACACCAAGGCACATCATAATTACGTTATCCAAGATTAAAGATAAGGAAAGAATCTTAAAAGCAGCAAGAGAAAAAGAGATAGTTACTTACAAAGAAGTTCCCTTAAGACTATCAGCCAATTTCTCCTAAGAAACCTTGCAGGCAAGAAGGGGCTGGCGAGAAGTATTCAAAGTTATAAAGGACAAGGACCTACATCTAAGATTTCTTTTTCCAGCAGAGCTATTCTTTAGAATGGAAGGGCAAATAAAGTGCCTCCCAGATAAGGTAAAATTAAAGGAGTTCATTATTATCAAGGCCTTATTATATGAAATGTTAAAGGGATTCACCTAAGGGAAAAAAGAAGATAAAAATCTATGAAGAGTAAAATGAAACAAACTCACAACTGTCAACAACTGAATCTAAACACACACACACACACACACACAAATAAAAACAAAAACAAACTAAGCAAACAACTAGAACAAGAACAGAATCATAGCAATGGAGATCTAAGGGGAGGGGGAAGAATAGGGGAAAAGGTACAGGGGATAAGCAGCATAAATAGTAGGTAAAAATAGGCAGGGGGAGGTTAAAAATAGTATAGGAAATGGAGAAGCCAAAGAACTTACATGTATGATCCATGGACATGAACAAAAGTAGGGGAAATGCTGGAAGGGAGGGATGGTGGAGGGGAATAAAGATGAGAAAAAAAACTGGGACAACTGTAATAGCATAATCAATAAAATATATATTAAAAAAAAGAAAAGAAAACCACAATTGGAAACTGGCTTTTTGTGTCCTGTTTTAAAAAAATCAGATTCTTATTGGATTTATGCAAATAAACATATTGCCATAGAAATAATGATACTCACTCATAAAAATTTCCAAATACCAGAGGAATCAGGTAGGAAGGAAAATATAAATGCTTCAATATTTGTTATGAAAGCATAAGTTTCAAACTGCTTTAAGAAAAAAAAGAAACAAGTTTCTGTATGTCTAAAAAGCAAAAGGATTAAAAATTAACAATATCTTTAATAAAAAGTTATAAAACTCTATTCATGTTCAGTTTATTCTGTCCCATAATCAATTTTTGTTTATGCTGATTATTTGCCAGTATTCCACAGTTATAGGTCCAGTTATTCCACAGAGTTCTAGTAATCTTCATCCAGTTCAAAAATATGATCTGAAAATTTATTCTCAGAAATATGTATGATAATTTAGAATAAACCAGAGTCCTTTCCGTGGATCTTTCTGCAGATGTAACATATTTATAAGTGACATGGTTAGAGATCTGATTATAATGCAATTGATAAAGGAATCTGCTTTCCTATAACAACATTATAACAATTAAAATGACAAATAAGAGTACAACAGAACTTTGTAGACCCTTGGGTATCTTAATATAATCTCTAGAACACCCATTTTAATACTATAAATATGTGCATACAAATAGAACATATTATTTCTTTTTTTAAGATATTTTATAGACTAGGCTATTACAGTTGTCCCATTTTTTTTCTGCACTTTATCCCCCTCTGCCCTGCACCCCCCACTTCCAGCACTCTGCCCCGACTTGGTCCATGTCCATGGGTCGTACATATACGTTTTTGGCTTCTCCATTTCCTATGCTATTCTTAACCTCTCACTGTCTATTTTGTACCTGCTATTTATGCTGCTTATTCCCTGTACATTGTCCCCCTGATGCCTCCCCACTGATAACCCTCCATGTGATCTCCATTTCTGAGATGCTGTTCCTGTTCTAGTTGTTTGCTTAGTTTTTTTAGATTCAGTTGTTGATAGTTGTGAGTTTGTTGCTATTTTACTGTTCATAGTTTTGATCTTTTTCTTAGATAAGTCCCTTTAACATTTCATATAATAAGGGCTTGGTGATGATGAGCTCCTTTAACTTGACCTTATCCAGGAAGCACTGTATCTGCCCTTCCATTCTAAAGGATAGCTTTGCTGGGTAGAGTAATTTTGCATGTAGGTCCTTGGCTTTCATGACTTTGAATGGTATAAAACATTTAAACTTAAAATAGTGTCCTAAATTTTAATACATCTACCTTTTAATGTTTTTAACTACTTCAGTACTGTAGGAAAAATTAATCAAAATTTAGGACACTTAAAATAGTGTCCTAAATTTTAATACATCTACCTTTTAATGTTTTCAACTACTTTAGTGCTGTAGGAAAAATTAATCATTAAAAAAACAGTAAAAGTATATAAAGGAAACAGTGTGCCTTAGGTTTGAGGAAGTCTCAGCCAGGCACTGGCCGCATCCTCAAGTCATTCCACTGGAGGGTCCCAGGATTGCCTAGATCGGTGCCCAGATTATAAATGTTTTCTCCTTTCCCTGATTCATGTCTTTCCTCCTCAAAAAACAACTGTGAATTTGAACACATAGAGCAGCACACTCTGAGCCATCAATTCCTGAATAAACCGGCACTTTTGTAAACTGGCCTGGCTAAAACTTTCTCAGAGGAAGGAAAGGTCACCTCAGGGGCAGGTCCAGCGGATAGCGAAGCCTCCGGTTCCCCCTGTGGCGCTGGAGCCTGTGGGCCATTTCAGAGAGTTGGACGCCCCCTTTGGCCACTGAGACGCAGAAAAGGGAGAGTTGTGTGCACTGGTGAGCTGTGGCCACATGATTAGTTTCACTGCAGTCCGTTGAAGCACTTAATGGCATAATCTATTTGCTAATAGTGCTGGTGATGTTTTGCTGCAGCCTCTCCCTGTCTCATGGCTGTTAAAAGCAGGAAATCTTTATGCTTTTGAGATACCTGAGAAGGAAAGCTTCTCAGTCATACCAGAATGACAGGACCTGCTTTAATTATTTTCACTACAAAATAGGAGACATTAACATCCAGAAGACACAAACCACTTGTTTCTGTCACCAGATCCTCACCCGGTCCTACACAGACCACAGTACAGATCTTCGACCTGTTCCACACAGAAGACTGCAGTAAAGCTTGAAGTAAGATTTGCTGGTTAGATTACTCTCAGCCAGTCTGGAACACCTGGAGCAGAAGATGAAAGTAAAAAAGCTGTCTTGTTCTTGACTGTTGTCTAAAAGTACTTCCAAGGAATTAGCAGCTTTCTAAAGGAGGAGAATACAGCTGCTGTACCTTGGAGATTATCAGCAGAATGAGTGAAGCATGCTTTTCTCCATTTTATAAATTCCAAAGAAAAATCAGGAAATAAAAAAGTTATTCTCATGACACTCTCTCAAATATATTATTGTTTGTAAAATCCAGGAAAGCAATCTGTACTATATTATCTACTTGCTATAAAATATCTAAATCAAAAATTAAGGCTTTATATTTAAAATATATTGAGTTTCTAAAATATATTCAGAAAAGTAAATGATCTATGTTTCTTAAATAAGTAATCCTATGATAATATTTTTTGTTTATATTTTCAATTTTTGGAGGGTATTTGTTGTCCTTAGAATCCTTTTTCATATTGTGTTGTTACAGACTTCTGTTAAGGTACTGGACAAATAGATAAACATGAAATTATCAGAATTTTAAACATAAGGTTTATCTTCCCTTCATGTAACACCTCAAGGCAAACATTTCTGATCCAGATGACTCTCGGTTGGCTCTTCCCCAAACAGTGATTCAGGGACCCAGGTGCCTTCTATTTAGCACCTTTGCCATCATCAATATGTGATTTTAAGTGTGGCTGCAATGTTTGGGTTTATTTTACCCACTTGTGAAAGGGGAAAAAAACATGGTGGGTCACATCGGCAAGTTTTCATGGGCTAGACCTGTGTAAAGAAAACATAACTTCCAACCACATTCAGTTGGCCAGAGTTCATTCACATGGCCACACCTAACTGTTAGGAGAGTGGGAAAGGGAAGCTAATTTTGCTACCAGTGGGAAGAAAATACAAGTTTGGTGAATAAGACCACTGGTTATTATTAACTGGAAGTCTGATTCCACAAATTAACTCATGGCAAGGAACATGAGAGGAGAGGACATGGGTGTTCATAGTGTATTGGCCCTTTAAAAGGGAGAGTCAGATGGATTTCCAACAGCAGAGTTGAAACACTCATTTCTGGATTGGAAGTACGTATAGGGTCCTTTTTACAAACCAGTCTCATCTTAAGCTCTCTGCTGGTTGAGGCCTTGCTGGTTACCAGACAGCACGCTTAACCATTCTCCCTCTCAATTAACCCCTACCAAGCTTCTGGGTCGCTGTTAATCACATAGAAGATTTAGGCTGAGAGCTCTTATCCACTCACCTCTGCTTCCTGGCCAATGTGTGTAGAGTAGAAGGGGTCAGTAGGATAACTAGCCCCTCTCACTGCCTATAGTGCTTCAACCTTAACATGTCCCCTTTAGGCAGCTGCAGCAATACATACTGCAGAGATCCTCATATCCCCAGAAATATGGGTGTGCATTCAGCAACATTCTGGGAAAAGCTGGACCATGTGAATAGAGACAGTCACTTTGAACTTAAGAAATGGGCTGAGTACGAGTAACTGCATAGGGGATGAATGGTAACATGTCTGCTCCTTCTCTTTATGTTTTGAAGAAACTCTGTTCATTGTCAATAACATAGCGTAATTAGAGTGATTGGAATTTGCAGTTAGGCTGTTTGGGGTTGGAATCTTGACATTATCACTCTGTAACTGTGTGGCCTTGGATAGATCACCATTTCTAAACCTCATTGTCCATATTGGAAAGCATATTAGAATAGCATTATTGACATCATACACTTTACGATAAACTTACATTCAGATGAAATATAAAAGCGGGAATTTGAATCTCCTGAGGGCTCTGCAGTGTTGGTGTCACTGGTGTTCCTGCTCTGGTCCTCCAAAGCATGGAGCTGTAGGAACTGGACGAGGTTGCTGGTTTGAAGAAATTCTGCACAGCCGGTCTTGGAATCTCGCTTCCAGGAAGGGCAGGGGCTGAAAGAAGCACTCGAAGATTGTCATACAAAGGTCCAGTCTACGGTACACTATAATTTTCTGTTTCTTTACCAAAAAATGTCATTCACTTTGTCTATGATTAATAAAGACTGCTTCTTGCACATGTTATCTGCACTATTGAAGATTTTTTTTAAAAAGACTTCACATCTTCTCTCCATTCTCTTAGGGTTAGGAGCACTATTTTGAATTTATAGAATCAACCCCTAACTGGACACACTGAAAGAGAAGAGAGCTGAGGGTTCATGGTAGTCCTTTACAGTCTAATTGCTGGTCATATACATTTCCTGTGGGGGAAGAGAGAAAAAATTTACTTGGCGAAAAGAGAATTTGCATGTGGAGTAGTGTACTTAAAGAAAATTGCCCTGGCTGACCCAGGTTGTTAGATTTCTTAGATAAACCTTTAACGTCTGTGGATCTCAGGTGATGTGATGTTGGCTAGTTAGGAGAAGATAGGAGGCTTGGTCCATTTGCTCTCTGAAGTCATTTTCCTATCTGGGATCCTATGGGAAAGGTCTAGAGGAAATATATATTAGGGTGGACTGTGTACCCCTCTGTTACTGTTTGCTCCTTAGTTCCCCTGAAAAGGAAAACCCTACTACAATAAGATCAAACAAGGGATAATTGACAGATATCTTCAAGACAGTTCCTTAAAAAGCTTTGGATCTTTCCATAGATTTCCCATCTCACCTGGGGAGGCTGGAGTTCTAGTGGATTCACCTGGAATCTCAGTGCTACCTTTTCATGCCTATGTCTATCCCCTGCTTTGAACTGTTTCCACATACATCTGATTTCTGTCCAACTGCCTCCTACCTGACTACTTTCTTTCCACCTTCCCCCTTGAGCCTGATGGGTAATTAAATGGTCACTTTTCAGTAATTCCAAGGGTGTTAGCTCATAGTCTTTCTCGTTCAGTACTTCATAGTGAGACCCGGAGATTCTCCATGATCAGCTATCTTGGTCCTGGACCAGAATCCCAAATTCCACTTACTTAAAAAAGATATCAGAAACTTAGCTCCAAGGGAAGGAGATGAAATTTAGCTTTCTCTAGTGCATATAATTAGAATGATCCCGATTATTACAGGAAGGTTTTTGAACCTGGCTGGGAAAAAATTACATTTCTAGACTCATCATGAGCTACTCACGTCAGTGAACCTCTTCCTCCACAGTGAATTTTCTTTGGCTCTAAAAACTCTGGTGCTTGGTCTCTCTCTGCCTGCCCTAACTGTGGGCCCCTGGCTGCCACTTCCAGCCCTGCCAATTTGTCCTGATCACTTCAGCTCACACAGACAGTGCTCACTGTCATGTGTCCATGCCATAGGCGTGTGATTCAATGAATGTGTCTTGTGAAAGAAATTGATATGTAGAACTGAGAAAGTTATCGATGGAGAAGATGGGTGAGCAAATAGCAGAACTTAGGGATTCTTGGAGAAAACAAACCAAAACACCCAAACCCTTCATCCCACGGGTTCAAGTATTAAAATTTGATCAATTTTCTTAGTGTGGTGCTTGGTACAATGTAAGCCAGCCAGGGAAGATGACAACAACAACAATATTTACAAAAAAATACTTAATTAAATTAAATGTCTCTTTTTGGTTTAATTAGGCTGATTATACAAATATAGCAATTAAATATGTAAATGTACTCTGGGGTAAGAAGATGAATAAATATGTGGACCTAAAAAACATAAATTTCATACTATTAGAATTACTATTATGAATTAGAATATTTTCCTTTACTTATACATTTGATTCTTTGTTTTTAAAGAGGTAGGACATCAAAATCTTTCTTTTATTTCTAATTTCCTGCCTTCTTCCCAGCTGGAGGTCATGGAAGAGAGCCCAATATACCGTCTCTAAACCAGTATTTAACTTATGTCCGGTAGATGGCAGTATTACACCAAAGTTCCATATCTTTGGTTAAGGACTGCGTTGCTCTCTAACTAGCCAAAGCAAGACTACAAAGCCGAGGGCCTGGAGCACAGATAAGGAAGGTTCCCTAAAAATTTTTATTCTTTTCTTGTTTTAGTTTGATCCAGTGCATCAGTGGTTAAAGAATCCCCACAGAAAGGCTATTAAATGCCTACAGTAGGAGTTGGGAGGAGGGGATTGGGATAGTCTATGTGACACTGACCTAGATCTTTCAGTTATTTCCTTAACTGTAAGTGAACCTTGCTACAATTTCAAAAAGTCTAGGAAAACATATCAGAAGCTATGATGACTAATGATGGCAGCAATAGTATCTTCCTTCAAAAAGATTTTCTATTCCAGGATGAGAGCTGTCTTCAGAGCCAGCTTACAAGCTAGATGAAAATATCAAACTCATTGCTTTATAATCATCCTTTATCTTAAAATGAGAATTGTTAAATTCAAATTGATTACCATCTTACCACATGACTCCTAAAAATTTTTAATATTGAGATTTGGACTATATGGTACTAATGTAGCATACTGCATCCAACTTACTGCTCACATGCATATCTATTTATATCATGTTCCTTATGCACACAACTATGCTGACTAAAAGCAACAGTCCCAGTAACAGCTGGTAGCAAATAATAAAGTCAGTTAAAATTAGTTTAAAAATTGTTTTTAAAGTGTTATGAAATTTTTCATTCAAAAATTAAGAAAAACTTTAAATTGTTTAAAAAGGTATGTTGTCTGTAATGACAACCGGAGAGGGGGAGGGAATGTGACAAGTGTCAAATATATAAAAGTAATGTAAAAAATAAAGCATAAATAATAAGTTCGAGAACCAAACACATAATGGTTAAGATGCTTAAACTTCCCTAATAAAAGAAAAAAAACCCTTGATTAGTTTTAAACAAAAACTGTTGTTTCTTTGCATGGGGAGAAAAGCGTAAAATCAAATAATATAAAAAACTTAATACTAAAACAGTAAAAGAAAAGCTGGGCAAAGACAGCAAGAAAATACAATGGAGAAAAGTAGACGTGGCAACATTAATATCAATATTGATGTCTATGAGAATTCAATGAAAATGTGTTAAATTTGAGAAAGGGTAAATATACATAGGCAACAAGTAGAATCTAAAATTAAATTATAGAAGAAACGGAACTAATATTCAAATAGTATAAAGCATTAGGCAAAAAATTTAGCATTTTAAAGGAATGTGAATAGGAACTTGAGGTTAGCATTGAAATTGTAGCACAATGCTATTAGTGTATAAAAATAGTGTATAAAAATAGTAAGAACAAGAAGAACTGGAAAATATGACTTGAAAGAGTAAATTAGTAACTAAGACTCTAGGGCACTATGACCTAGAACAGGAAATATGATCTCTTTCAAATATTTATAAATCATTCACAAAAATTTTCATATATTAGATTACAAAGAAAATATCAATAATTCCTCCAAAGGAAAAAAATACTAAGTTGTATGCTCAGGTAACAAAGCCTGAATTAGTTTAAAACAAATTTTAAACCATTGTTTAGATATTTAAAACCATAATAATAAATTATAGTCAAGTCAGGGAGAAAAAATAAAATGACAAAATTTAGTAAGTAATGGAAATTAAAACACTACTCTTAAAACTTGCAGAAGTAGTCAAAGTTATACACCAAGGGAAACTCATAAGTTTATCAAACATATGAATTGACAATAGACTGGCCTCATGCATTAAAGTCAGTTTGAGTTCTAAATAACATTAAAACATATAATAAAAGCTAACCTTTATTGAATGTTCTCTATGTAACAGAATCTGTTCTAAAAGAAAAAAATTTTTTTTATCTTTCCAACAAACCTACTAAGCTCTAAAAGAGTAGATTATTCTCCATTGCATGTCCTTAGATGATAACAACCAACATTTATTGAGTACCTATGTGAAAAAACAACAGACCACAGAAGCTATTGAGTAGCACAACTCTGATCCAAACCCCATCAGTATTTTCCCAGTTTCATATTCTTTCCACTGTGACAGAATTACATGTGACAGACATGGCTCTATCTCTCCCTGGCAGACAAAAACCACTAGGTTTTCACCACTGTTTGCTATGTGGGCAGCTGATCCTAGCACTGGCTGTCTGTGCTTGGGAGCCATGTCTGGGGTCCTGGCTTCACTCCCCTCAGGGGCCGATCCCAGAGACACCCATTACTTTGGCCTGCTGCCCAGGGGAATGGAGACATTCCCTTTTGTGCCCCCACCTTTCCTACAGGTATCATGTTGGTTTTTGCCTGTCCTTGGTTAAAGTCTCTTTTCAGAAAGTCTTTAGTTGTTTATTTGAGGTAGCTGTTCCTCTCTCTATGTATTTGAGTATTTCTATGCTTATTTGGTTCTGGGAGGAAATATGAGAAAGAGTCTTCTACTCTGCCACCGTGTCATGACCCAAGAACAACTTTTAAGGAAGCTTCACCAGGCTTCTTTTTCAAATCTTCTTTTTCCCACCTCTGAATATCTGTCATGGAAGTCTTGATCTGGTGTGAAATATACCTGAGCTTTATAGTCATGGATTTTACTTTCTTTTCTGTTGCAAAAAATTTAGTTTGTTAAATTTGGTTTTATTTATTTATTCTATTTAATTAAGAAAATTACTGAGCACTTACTATGTGTCAATCATTATGCAGAACTCAGGCTGGATATACCAAGATAATCAAACCTCCAGTTTTGCCCCCAAGAAGAGTAAAGTACAACCACTACTACCAATTAGGTGTTCAAGCAGTTAGAATGCGTGTTTGCTGCTTTGTGACAGCCTCTTTGCCCTAGCCCAGGCCATTGTCCTAGCTCTGTTGAAGTCGTGGTTAAGCAACCTATTTTTTCCTTAGCTAATTTTTCATAATTTAAAAATTATTGATTCTTTTTTGTATTTGTCTTTTTATTTTGTAAAGGTTGTTCTAATGCTCCTGCAATATTTTCTATTTCCAATTTGAGGTTTATTGCAAAAAAAGAAGAAAAGGAAGAGAAAATATAATGGAAAGAAAAGCTAGCATATTTCCTCTATGATTTTTCAACACATCAGGACTTTCCCCTCTCTTTTAATATTCTTAGAAAGTAAAAATAAGCAGTTATGGAAAACTAATACACAAAGACAAATCAAAAGTAAATGTTGAAAATGAAAAAAGTGAAGTAACATCATCTTTATCCAAATGACAAAATGCCACTTAATTACACAAGTCAGGGATTAAGAGCTCTGCAGGATGACAGGCTTCAAACCAGCCCTTGTGAAATTATTGCAGCTGCAGACAAGTGTGGAAGGAGGGCAGCCAGCTCTCCAGGGCAGGCTGTTACCTAAAAGGCTAGTTTCAGCTTTGCTAAATCAGAGAATCTATCTATCTATCTACCATCTATCATCTATCATTTTTGTCACTGTCCATGGAGATTATCAGATTCCAAGGATTAGTCACACTCAAAAGTGACTGGGTTATAAACTGGATGGCCATTTTATTAATGTGTGATGGGTTAGCTATTACCTGGAAGCTAATAGATGCTAGTCATTTGGACAGGATTCCCTGTCACATGAACTCAAGCTCATGTTCACATAAGAGATGAAATTAGAAATAAAGATGTTTTTTACTGAGCTGAGAATTAAAGGAGGGGAAGCTGATCATCTCAGAGAAACTTCCATTCAGTTCCCATAGTTGGATAGGTTAGATTTCTCCATTGTTGGAAAGGCTAACAGATGTTGAGTGCTTCTTTTGTTCAGCATTGTCTTAGCCACATTACATCACTCAATCTTCACCACAACCCAACAAAAAGATATGACTCATTTCCATTACAACAGAGGAGAAAAGTCACATAAGCAGTGTTGGCTGGAGCTGTGACACTGTAGAGGGAAATGATAACCAAACCCTGACAACAGGTGCCATTTTGTCCTTGGCTTACACAGTAACCGCCATTGTCCACTTCTGTAAACACCTGTGCTTCAAGCTACCCCCTGCCCCACAGAGGGATCCACCCTCCTCCCCAAAGCATAAAAGAACTCCAGAACCGCTGCTCGGGGCCCAGACTTTGCCAGGTTACTCCACTGGGCCCACGTGCGTCGATAAAGCTTGACTTCCCTTCACTGTTCCTGGTGCCGACTGAGTTCTTTCCGATCTGCCATAACAACATACACCCAGACTGTCTAGCCCCAGGGTTCACTGTCCAAACCGCTAAATTGGGGTGTGTGCTCTGACAATGCTCTTCCAGTCTTAGATGAACACTTACCAAGTTCTTACTCTACAATTCCCATTTTTTGCAGTCAATAAAAAGCAGCAACCTTCCTTCATTTCAGAGACATTACAACGCACTTGAAGAGGATGCAGCTTCCTTTTCACCTGCTAAGTTCCAGTCTGCCTATCAAATGATGTCTTTTGAGTTATCCTGAAACTTTGGAGCTCCATGTTCCCATCTGAGATTTCTTCAGAAATTATCCAGGAGGATAAAAGCAAAGCATCAGTTTGAAATTTATTCTTGCTATCCTTGTTTTCAGAAGACTGTCATTTTCTGACACAGCTCTGAAACTCTAGGTCCGCTCCCTCTTCGGAACGTGTAGCTCTCTTTGTCCTTGCTATGGGATAGAGAGCCCTCTGTGCATGTCCTCTGTGACAAACACATTTTTGGACACTCAGACACGGGTGTCCCTCAGGGCTCTTACAGTCTTGTGGGCAGTCAGATGTTAAACTATTAGATGGACTACTTAATTATAAGCACACAGAATGCAAAAAAGAACACTTAAGGTTAATGAGGAGTAATGCGCAAACAGAGCAGTAAAGCAGTAAGTACCACTTACGTAATAAATTGTGGCTTTTAGCAAATTAAAGAACTTGTGAGTTTTCATTTTCCTCATTTGCAAAATGTAAATAATTATAGTAATTATCTCATAGGGAAGCTGAAAAGACTAAATAAAACAATGTTTGTAAAACACTTTGCTGAAGACCTGTGTATAATTAAAGATTTCTGCCATTAATTTTATTAAAAATAATCTGTGTATTACAGATTCCATGAAGACATGGCATGATAAGCCTGGAATACCATTGCAGCCCCAGTATCCCTGAATGTGTGGTAGGCTATCACTGATTGACAGGATATCTGAGATGATTTTACCTGCATTACCACACAATGACTGAGGCAAGTTTTTACTGTGAAATGGTGTATCCTTTAGAGAACAGGGAGAGTCACATAACCAGCAATCTTGAAACTTTTAGGAAACCGACACCTAAAAGGTATCTGGCAGACCATAGGTGCATGTAATTTATTTTTAACAAATGATATTTGTGATAATGTTCCCCTAAAATATCCTCAGTGAATTTGAGACCACTCAGGTAGTATCTTAAGGTATACATGATACGGGGTGTAGGGGGTTCAGAGACTCCCCTCCCCCCCCAACCTTGCTGAGAAGTGGACAGCCATCAAGAGTTATTTTGCATATCTTTGTCAATTTGGCTAGCTTCAAAGTTATGCTAAGTAGCTGAGCCTCCTGCACTCAGGGTGAGGAGATGGGTGTGACTTTAACCCTTGACAAACCCAGGGATTACAGCACATCTGGGAGAGCTCGGGGGCAGCTGGCTCCTCATCATGGGGCTACGCCTGCCTGGACTAACAATGGCAGCCTGAGAAAGACAGAAGATACAGGGATGGGCACATATAGTCCATTGTGGGAGGAGTCAGAAGTAGGGTTATGGGAGAGGAGTAGGTTGAGGATTTAAACTCAAACATGGCAGCCATTCTCTCATGCTTTGCCATGTGGTTTAGGAAGGAGAAGGGTGCTTTACCATGAGGCTTGGAAAGGACTAGAAGAGCCATGAAGAAAAGATAATGTAGCAGCCATGAGTCTCTCTCACTCCTGCTCCTTCTCTCTCTCTCTCTCTCTCTCTTTCTCTCTCTCTCTCGGCCATACAGGGAGTAATAGTGAGGGAAGAAACATGCTATCTGTAGCAAGGGATTTTCCCCATGCAGTTTGAAAGAGAAGAGTGAGAAGGGAGAATTAAGCAAGCAACTATGTAGTTTGTAGTGAGAAAGGAGGCCTTGCGGCCTGGACTAATAAGAAAGGAGCTGTTGCTTCTGTGATCGTGCCTGCTCTAGCTGACCCTGGAGCTGCAGAGGACTTTCTTGCAAGATCTTGTCCTGCTGCGCCTGGACTTTACCTGGACTTTTAAGACCTCTGCCTTTCCTGAGTTTCACCATGATCCAGAGTAACACAGCACATACTTTTCTGGACTATCATATGGAGGCTGTTGACCATGTACTCCAGATCTTGAAAGAGGAAGCTGCTGGGTAAGGATGGTGACTTTGATACCTTCCAGAGGGACTGGAGAAGTGTTTGTGCAGCCAGTTTAAGATAAGGAAACGGGGAGCTTCTACTTTTGGGGTTTATGGCTTACAGCCTTTTGGGGAGCTTGGGAAGTGCCAGGATTCCTGGGAAAGGAGGGCTCCAAGCTGAGGTGCTCTCAGCTCTCCCAAGGCTGGAATGTTGTAAATAAAGACCTGCTCCTTCCAGCATCAATTGTTGGGTCATTCATCAAGGTGCCCTGTGAATGAGCCCCGTCTGCTCGGTAACACATACACAACTGAAATTTTTTTAAAGAAAGGAAAAATATGAATAAGGAGGAAATTTTTTTAAAAAATCATAATCTGTTCTTTTATATTTCTTGCTGTCCTGAGAAAAGCCATTTGTTGTATGAGTGTGTCTCTCTTCTCTGGCCTCATCTAGGCTTTTTTCCTTTAAAACAACCTAGGAGATATGAAAAATACGTTATCATGCTGCGGAAGATACTGCATTGACACATGCCGTTTAGAGTCCCCCATCTAAACACTCATGTTAAGAGATGCACATTTTTGATAAACTTCATAAAATAAAAAGTAGAAACAAGGAGCAGGATGAAACCAGAAATAAAGTTTCTCTCCTTCTTATTTAGAAGAGATTCATCACCCAAAGTCCTCAGAACTTGCAGAGGCTTTTCCTTCCGGCAGTCCTGTGGAGTCCCCTGGCTCCACAACGACCCTGGTAGTGCTGCGCAGGGGCGCTGGGGATGCCACCTGCCGCCCCGTGCTCTCTGCGCCGTGGCCTGCCTTCGAGCCCTGGTGATCCAGGAACCTTCACGCTTTTGAGTCAAATGGAGAGAAAATCTGTTCTGTCCTGTCTGAGGGACAGGACTGACTTCAGATTTCCTCAGATACTGGAGGACAGGAGCCAGTCTGAGAAGAAGAAAGCCATGGTTGTCATGCATGAAAGGCTCCAGTATATCTTTAACCTCTTCAGCGTAAGCAGTTCTTTAGCAGCTTGGAATGAGAGCCCCCTAGACACAGTCCTCAATGGACTTTATTAGCAGCTGGATGACCTGGACACATGTTTACAGAAGGAAAGGGAGGTGGAATGGTCACCTCTGGGGAGTGAGAAATCTAGACTGCCTGGGAAGAGGTACTTCCCAGAAATCAGGCTTTACCTGAAAGAGAAAGAATGCAGCCATTGTGCCTGGAAGGTTGTCAGGGCAGAAATAAGAGGGTGCTTGTTCTTCATTGGCACACTCACAGGAAAACCCAGGAAATAAAGAAGACGTTGAGACTGAAAACCGTTCATCTGGTCAGCTAGATGGCCGCTTCCTAAGACTCAAAGTACAAGCTTCATCTCTATTTTTATAGAGATGAAAAAATAAGTAATAGCAAATGTATAAATTATAAAATTTCATTAAATGTTGTAAGTTACAATAAGTCATTTAGAATGGAGAAATGAACAATCCATTTGCTAGTCCTGAAAAACCTTTTGTAATTTTTATTTAAATTAGTTGAAGTATTTATGCTGTCCATAATATTTAAATAATTATTGTTCATAAGACATTGTTTATTATTTTTTTTTACAAGACTACTGTTCATATTTAAGTACGGTAAATACGGTAAAAACCTAAAAATAGGTTTTTAAAAAATTGAATGTGGTTCCCTAAGATACAGCTGAGGGTGGAAGGGTCACCTGCGGAGGAAAGCCCAGGGCCTGGGAGGAAAGCCCAGGGCCTGGGCACAATTGTCTGCTTGGTGCCTGTAACAACTGGAGATGCTACGAGGTTTAGTGGAGAACCACCCAATGTGAGATTTTTGTTATTGCTGCTGTTGTTATTAGCTGTGCACACAACACATAGTAAATAATTATTCATCTCTGGCTTTGTTGTATTAATTATATAAACAAATTCAACTACCTCTTAATCTTTGGTTAATGCCGCCACATTTGCAGGCCTGGGGAGGAGGAACTGGCCAAAAACAAAGATAAACTGATTGAGAACTTACAGTGCCTCAAAAACCATAGGACAAGAGTGTGGGGGTGGGGATAAAAGTTTTGCATAGATAACAGCAAAAACCTAACCTAATTAAAAACTGGGCACAGGACTTGAACAGACATTTCTCCAAAGAGGATACACAACAGTCAACAAGGCCATGAAAAGATACTCAACATCACTATTCTTTAGGAAATGCAAATCAAAACTACCATGAGATACCACCGTGAGATATAAAAAAGAGAGTTGGCGAGGATGTGGATAAATTGAAATCCTTGAGCACTGCTGGTGAGAATGTAAAATGATATAGCTGCTCTGGAAAAATTATAGTAGTGCCTCAAAAAATTAAGAATAGAATTACCATATAATCCAGCAATTCCACTTCTGAGTATATACCCAAAAGAAGTGAAAGCAGAGTCTCAGAGATATCCGTACACTCACGTTCATAGCCCCATTACTCACAACAGCTAAAAGGTAGAAGCAACAAGTGTCTGCAGATAAATAAATGGATAAATAAAATGTGATGTATCCATGCAATTGAATATTATTCAGTTTTTAAAAGGAAGGAAACTTGGGGATGTAAAGTTACAGCATAAGGAATATAGTAAATAACAATGTAGTCATTACGGTGTCAGGTGGGCACTCACTATACTTGTTGGGGTGATCATAAGTTAAATATATGTCTAAACACTCTGTTGTATGTCTGAAACTAATATAATATTGTATATAAACTGTAACTACAAATTTTTAAAAATAAAATAATAAAAAATAAAATTTTAAAAAAGGAAAGAAATTCATTACATGTTACAGGATAGTTTGACCTTGTGTACATTATGCTAACTGAAATAAGACAGAAATGACAAATACTGCATGATTTCAATTTTATGAGATATCTAGAGCAGTTAAAGTCATAGGTACAGACTGGAGGGCACCACAGGCTTGGAAGAGGAGTGGATGGGGAGTTGTTCAAAGGGTACTGAGCTTCAGTTTTATAAAATGAAAAGAGCTCTGAAGATAGGGTGTACAATGTGAATATACTTAACATTGTTTAACTATCCACTTAAAAATAGTTAAGATGCTAAATTTTATGCCTGTGTATTTTACCACAATTAAAATTAAAAAAAAAATTTAAAGTCTTGCATGAACAGCCAAGAATCGTGTAATTGTAGGTATGGGCATGGGATTGTTCCAAGTATGAACAAAAGTTTGAGCCAAAGTTTAAGTTCTGGCTTCCTGTTAATTAACTGAATGATCTTAAGAAATACACTTAACCTTTTTGAGCAGCTTCAGTTTTCTTCTCTGCAAAGTGGGAATGATAATACCTTCCTTGCAGGGTTGTTAAATTGATTAAATGAGATGAGGTATGTACTATAGAACAATACTTAGCCCCTAAAATGGATTGTAATTATTGCAATTATTAAAACTGGGAAAAGTTTGTTGAATTTGTCAGTCAGGTCCTTTGTGATCATGAAGAGGGTAATGTCAGCAATGAGGTAGTGATAGACTGATGCCTATTCAGTGAGAAATGTGAAGGCAGTATTAAGAAAGCTATTCCATTACAGATAAATTACAAAAAAATTAAAAGAAAAACTAAACCAGGGACTCATGGAAACTTCTCAGGTTATGAGCTCTCATCATTTTCTCCTTGTCCTAACTTATTGTAGCTTCTTGCATATACATTTATTGGGTATTACATTGTATTATTAATAAATATTTCGTTTTCAAAACCTACATAACAGGGAGAAAAATATTCAAGTGTAAGTATTCTTGACCCCTTTTTTTCTTTTACCACCTATTTGTGTCTCTTGGTGATCAGGGTTGGGTTCACTTGGGTTAAGGATGAAGATGCACAAATGAAGTTACTCATAGGATGAAAAAGTCTGAATCAGCTGTTCAAAGGGTGGCAAGAAGAACAAGGCAGGCTGGGGTTTGCAGAGAGGTAAGAGAGATGTGAGGATGAGTAGCGGCCATGGTAAGTATGACTTTAAAGAACTGAAGAGGATTTCTTAAATTTATTTACACTTACAAAATACACTTGAATATACTGTCATTGTTAACTTTTCGAATAATTCGTGTGAGGAAAAAGTCCACCCTTGACCTCTTGGAGGATCCACCCCAATTCTACACAGCCAATACTTTAATGTGTATCCTTCTAGACATTTCTCCATGTATTTAGTAAATCTACACACACATAAATATTATTATTCCATATATACCAATCTCTGATTTGTTTGTTTTACTTGATAATAGACCTTAGAGATTTCCCCCTCTTAGTACATAAAAGTTTACTGTATTCTTTTCAGTTGCTGCATTATGTATTAATATGAGACAACTCCTTGCAGTTTGACAGCCAGATGCTCATCAAAGCATAATATTTATTCAATAAATAATACTTAAGTTCCTACCATGGGCTAGACACTATTCTAATGACCGAAGATATCAAGTGTGGATTCAAAAAGTCTAAATTCCAGGAAGAAACAATAAATAAACCATCAACTACAGAACAGAACAATAAGTCTTCTAATAGAAGAGCTGTAATTGCAAAGAGCCACAGGCATGGTGGGGGATAGAGGAGAAGGGGGAGTAAAATGGAGACATTATCAAATAATCAGTGCTTTAAGAGTGGGAGGACATTTAAATAATTGGATCATGGGAGAAGGACCAGATATATGCAGGCCATTTGGAAGCAAAAGCGAAACCAAAAGCATTAGCAAAATTGGACATTTTATAAAAATAAGAAATAAATAAGAGCTAAGAACAAGATTAAGTTTCCTTCCCTATAAGGAAGGAGTCCAGAAATGAAAGATGGGAAAGGTAGACCAGGCTGGAATACTCCTACTAAAACTTAAAGACCAGCATGTTGTTATTAAATTTCTTAATCCAGGAAGGGAAAAGAGACCTCAATGTACCCAGCTTCATAACTGTAAAACTAAGATATCATAGTACCTCATCATAAAACTGTGGTGAGAATTCATTGCTTTAATTTATGTACTGCGCTCAGAATGGTACTTGGCACTTAGGAAGGGCTCCTTACATGTCAGTTCTATTTGAACCTGGTTAGATGTTTATTCCCTTGAGTTCTCAGTCAGTGGACAGGAAGATGAGGCAGTTCCTAGAGAGCTATCCAAGGGACTTATTGCCACCTCAATCATTGCACAGGGGAGAGGAGAAATAGCCATTCGCTGGCATGACTGGGCCGAGTGTGTCACAGTAAACATCCCAGATGTCTAGGCAGAGCCGTTCCTACTTGGCACACACACCAGCTGTCTGCAAGGCCATACATTCTTCCACTGGTTTCTTGGTTTTCCCTTTCAGTTCAGGAACTAAAAGTTCCCACCTAAATGACGTAGGCATCTGGCAGGCAGCCAGAAGAATCCTCCCCCTTTTGAAGATTTCGTTGCACTCCACTCAGCCAAGCCTCTAGGCCAGAGGGAAACCCTGACCTCATTCTTTAAATGCAGTTCGATAACTTGGATTTAGTTTCCTTTTCACTCGTTGCATCAGCTCATTATGATTTTTGCTCCACTCGGTTCATGACACAATCTCTGGTGATGAAATAAAACAAAATGTAGTTGCAAGTTTCAGTCTGTAGAGGGTTTTCACTTTAAATATCCTGAAACTTCTTCAGAGACAGGAAACTCAGAAAACAGACACAATGTGCCGAGAGTTAGCAGAGGAAAGGGAGTTTGTGCTCTTTCAGCAGCTGCTGTAAATGTGTTGCCCGTTTGATTTTCTTCTCAACCCTAGTCCTGGCTCAATTCAACCCCCAGAGAATTAAATATGTCCAGCTTAGAGAACTGCCTGTTGGCTAAAGGGAAAAGTAAATCCTGCCTTGGAGCTGACTGGTATCTATGTCTAATAAGGCCAGTCTGGAGTCTGTCTAGCAGCAGCAGGAGTCCTAGCAGCACATGCTGGGAGACAGTGGGTGGTCAGCCCCTGTGCATCCCTGGGCCAGTAACCTGCTGAAGGCATGTGGCAGGGGGCTCAGAGTGCAGAATCCTCTGGCTGGGTGTGTGTATTGGAAGAGGGCTGTAGTTAGCAAGTTAGTTAGGCAGGGCCCCCAATGAAGTGGCCTGCTCCCGGCCACTTCCTCAGTAATCAGGAGGGATACTGAGAAATGAGTCTAATCAAAGGCTTGTGGCTAGATATCCAGGGTGTGGGAAAGAGAAAAGGAAGAGAGGAGTTTGAACCAGTGACACTTAGACCCCAGCTGCATAGTCCCCCGCTTCAGACCACGTAGGAGGCCTGAAGGTGGAGTCTCTACCTCACCAGCTGTTGACTTGTGATTACAGGGAACTCCTGGCCTGGGCAGGATCAGCTCGGTGCTGAGGGAGAGTGAGAGTGAGGCAGTAAATGGAAAACTGGGGAGACAAACTATTCCTTCACCCTGAATATAGGCTTTTTCATTGTGGTCCCAAAGTTTCACAGGAACTCTCTAGGCTGCTGAGCAAAGTATCTCCAGTGAAATTAGCACTTGTAGTGAATATCACTCATTTTATTGTCTTCTTCCTTTCCTGTGTACTCATTAGCTTACCTCCTCTTCCTTTTTCAATGGACTTTACTCCAAGTAGACTCTCACACCACAGATGATACCCAGGGGTTAGAAAAAATATCATATTTGTTATTCTATGATTTGAATAGAATAAGCAATTTAAAAGATTGTTAGTATAAATGTATAATAATCATTCTCAACTAATAATCCAAATAGGTAATTGTAAATATTATTAATATCAGCAGTTCTCACATGTTTTAGTCTTAGGAACCACTGATGCTCTCAAAAATTATTGAGAACCTAAAGAGATTGTATTTATATGGGTTATACTTATTGATATATACTGTTATTAATTAAAACTGAGAATGTTTGAAATATTTATCTTTAAAAAGCCTAGTATTTGTCAACATAAAACCTTTTTTTTGAAAAATAACTATATTTTCCAAGACAAAAACAAATGAAAATATTTTAAAGTTTTGCAAGTCTCTTTAATGTCTGACTGTTAATAGAAGATATCTGGTTCTCGTATCTGCTCTGAATTCAATCTGTTGTGATATGTTGTTTTGTTTAGATTTTTTAAAGGGAAATCAGTCTCGCATAGATATGTAGTTGGAAAATAGAGGCCCTTGGAGACCCGTAAAGAATGTCTGGGAAGCCCAGGGGTCATCGGACCACATTTTGAAAACCACTCATGTATATCATTATCCTAGAAGATTGAAATAATATTTATGGCCCACAGTGAGCTTGAATTTCTGTTGACTTTCTGCCTCTTTTCCAATTCTGCTTATTTTCATTATAATTTAGAAAACTAAGAAGGGAAGATATACTCTTGCGGTTGATATCATTCAGGATTATCAGCTATCAAAGATTTAGATAACAGTAACAACTTTGATTCTTGTTTACTAAACTTTTTTATTGTCAAGTATAACAATCATATACAAAAGGACACGAAAAGTAAGTATGCATTTTAATGAACAGTTAAAGTGAATACTCGTGTAACCACCACCCAATAAAAACAATCAAATTTTGTAACATTATGGAAGCCTCACCACCAACCACCATCCTGTGCTCCCCTTCTCGGACCTAATTCCATCCCTCCTCACTAAAGGCAATCTCTATCCTAAACTTTATAGTTATCACTTTCTCCCTTTTCTTTATAATTTTACCCCAATCATAAAAGTCTAGTTTTGCCTGTTTTCAACACCTATACATGAAATATGTATTCTTTTGAGTTTAGTTTCTTTTATTCACCATTATGTTTGCGAGATTCCCCCCCTTTGTGTATATAATTGTGGTTCTTCATGTTTATCACTTATGATCCTATCACATACATGGACTACAATATATGTATCCATACAACTTTTAAGAGATATTTGCACTGTTTCTAGTTTGGGACTATTATGAATATTGCTGCTGTGAATATTCTTGTGCGTATCTGCTGATGCATATCTACATAATTTTTTTCCCTGGGGTAATTGTAAGAGTGGACTTACTGCGCCATGAGCTCTGCATATTTTCAGTTTTGCTAAATGATGCCATACTGTTTTCCAAAGTAGTATAGACATATGTGCCCAACAGCAGTTGAATGAGAGTTCTTGTTGCTTTGGATCATCATCACATTTAACAGTTGCAGTTCTTTAATTTTTTTCCTTGCCTACAAAGCATTTGTTTATCTAAAGAGTTGACAAATCAACAGAAAACTTTTAGACATAGTGTTTACAAAGTTGGCCAGGTACAAAGCCAAATTAGTAACTTTTATATATATGTGTGCACATATATGTATATGTGTGTGTGTATTTATAAATATGAAAATGTAATGAAAAGTTAGCTCTATTTAAAATTAGAAAATGTAATGAAAAAAATCATTTGATTCATAATTGCAGCAACAATAAAAAATGATAAAATACATTGGAATAAATCTCAGAATGAATGTGCAAGACATACAATCAAGCTAACAGTAACTTTATTGAAAAACATTTAAAAAATAGCTTAATAAGATGGTTACTGACAGAGGTGTTCTTGCCATCTCCTGCTGCACAATCGAAATCAAGAGAAGCGGCAAAGCAGACTCAGAAGAGAAAAGGTTTACTAAAAACGAGATGGGGGGGGAGGTTGATGCATCGAGGGACATACAATGGCAGAGAGCATGGCTCCTTGAAATGCTCCTGGGGTCTGGCTTACATAGCGTTGAGTTTCTTTGCACAGGTGCCGAGTGGGCCTTTTGTTCTCCAGGTTCCCGCCATGAGCTGGCATTGACTGGTACAGATGCTGGTGCCTTGGTTTGGGGATTACCTGAAGGGGAACCTGATCTTACCTAGAAGAGGCGCAGGGAGTAACCGAAGGACACTCCCATCCATCTAAAAGAGGCTTAACCGGTCTAGATCCACCATTTTTCTTTATGACATGATTAATAAATGTTAACTAAATAAATATTTATTCAGTATATAAATGTGTGTTTCTCAGGAGAAGGCTGGCCTCGGTAGCCTCCTGTTCCAGAATGTGACTTCTCTTCTTATTGATGCTTACATGTGCTTAAATGTCCCTTGCTCACTTACAATAAGAACAGGTTGGACCAGGTACTTAAACCCTTTTGATGACTAAGTTGAAAAATATCAGTATCAATTTAGGGAAAATACAATGTTATATTTTTCTTTGGTTTCCAGCCATCTTATTCAAATAAAACATTTAATTGTAGACTTGCATTTAGGGGGCAAGAAAAAGATGAAAACAACTTGCCCTGTGTACCTTAGTTTAAAAAAATTAAAATCCATACTTTATTCATATTTTAACAATTTTTACCTAATGTGATTTTCTGTTCTGGAATCTCATTCGGAATGGCACGTTACACTTAATGGTACTGTCTTCTTAGACTTCTCTTGGCTGTGACAGTTTCTTGATGGTAGACTTTTTGTTATCGTCTATGGTGTCACTTTTTAAATGTCATTTTCCAAGTTTTTGTTACCAGTATAAAAAGAGGTGATTAATTTTTTAATATTGATCTTATATTCAGTGATCTTGATAAGTTTATTTTTAAATTCTAATTAGTGTATCTATAGATTCTTTTGTATACTATATATACACAATTATATCATCCGTAGCTAATAAAAAGAACTAAGATAGTCAACAGGAGATTTGAATAGGCTTCTCACAAGTAAAATATCTAAATGGCCAAGAAGTGTATGGAAATGTGCTGAACCTTATTAGTAACCAGGGAATACAAATTAAAACTGTAATGAGGTATCACTATATACCACTAGAATGACTAAAATGAAAAAGACTGGCAATACCAAGTGTTGCCAACGGTATGACACAACTCTAACTCATATACACTGATAATGAGAATGTAAACTGGTGCACACATTTGGGAAATATGTTTGATATTATCTACTAAGTCTGCACAAATATGTATTCTATAATCCAGTTACTTCATTTTAGGCACACACCTAACAGAAGTATGTATAAAGCACTTCTTAAGTATCTTACTTTTTTAAAGTAAAGTATCATACTATTTTTAAGTACTTCTTAAGTACTTTTTTAAAAGTATCTTACATATTTTGTATGTAAGTATTAAGTATGTACAAGATACATACAAAGGTTTCCATAGCAGAATTAGTTATAATGACCAAAAAAAATCAGGAGAAAAAGACCCCGATGCTCATAGGCAGTGGAAAGGATAAAACACTGGCATATATAAATGGATATGAAACACTGATGTAATTTAATGAACTATAATGACATATAGCAACATAGATGGATCTCACAGACATACCATTGAGAGAGCAAGTAGCCGTTTATACGAAGTTCAAGAACAGACAGAATATAGGATTTTAGAAAGCAGTACTGACATGAGGAAGGAAAGTACTGAGGGGGAAGGAGAGAGGGATAATATATGGGAGAGGACAAGACAGAGATTTTTGTTCTGTTGGTAGTGTCTGTGTCTTCACTTAATTTGTGGCTTTGAAGGTATGCAGTTTTTATTTTATAATTTTTGAGCTGTATTGTTAAGATTTGTGCATGATTTTCAATATAGATTATATAAACTTTCTTTTCAAAAGGGTGAATGAGAAAGTCTCCCTTTTAAGTATCAAAATACTTACTAATCATCAGAGAGATGCAAATTAAAACCACAATGAGACGTCATCTCACACCATGTCAGAATCAATAAGTCAACAAACAAGTGCTGGCAAGGATGTGTAGAAAAGGGAACCCTAGTGCACTGTTGGTGGAAATGCAGACTGGTGCAGCCACTGTGGAAAACAGAATGGAGTATTAAAAAAACTAAAAATGAAACTCCCTTTTCAGGATTCTTAGGGTTTATTCTCAGAAGTGGAATTTATTCCCAGGAATCCTAAGAATCCTGAAACAACAAAGAAAAAATATGCACCCCTATGTTCATAGCAGCATTATTTACAATAGCTTAAGTGCCCTTCAGTAAATGAATGCATAAAAAAGCTGTGGTATGTTTATACAATGGAATACTATGCAACAGTAAAAACGATGGAACTCTTACCTTTTGTGACAGCATAGATGGGCCTAGAGAACATTATGTTAAATGAAATAAGCCAGTCAGTGAAAGGCAAATACTGTGTGATCTCACTTATATGTGGAATCTAATGAACAAAATAAAATAACAAAATAGAAACCGAAGCACAGATCTATGGAACAGGCTGACAGCTGTCAATGAGGGCTGGGGGCAGTACTGGATTTAAGAAGGTGAGGGGATTAACCAAAGAACTGTGTGCATGACCCAACGGCATGGACGAGGAGATGGGATTGCCTGAGGGAGGGCAGAGTGGGGCTGAGTGGATGTGGGCAAAGAGAGGAAAAGGCGGGGCGGGGCGGGGGGTGGGGGGAGGCGGGAAACAGTTGTAATGACATAAACAATAAAAAACACACAAGGAAACACTCTCAATGTAGAGCTTGCTGCTTTTTCCAAAACATCTCTGAAAAAATTGTTTTGGCTTAATTTCTATTTTGTCAAGGTTCATAAAACTTCTCAGTAACTCTTCATCTAATTTATCATTTTTATAAGCCCCTTTCCTTCAAAAAATGGTGGGAGAAATAAAAAGGAAGTAGCTTTAATTTTGATTCCTGGAAACATGCATAGATAATCATGTTTAAAAGGAGAAGAAGGAACCTCTGTGAGGTTTACAGTAAAGTAGCTCCAGAGCCAAATGATAATTTCAAATGGCTGGGAACATCATTCAAGTTTTACTTTCTGAATGTCATTTTGCATCGCTGAGAAACCTCATTAACCAGAAGAAACTGGTTTAGGGACAGGAAGTAGTTCTCCATACCACTGAAAGTTGGTAGGAAAGAATGCCTGCAGACACAATCTCCACAGAAGGCGAAGTCAAAAATAGCTTCCAATAACAATGGAAAAGATGAGACGAAAGGGCCAGGGCATTAAGTCTGTGCCATGTGTGCATGCATTAGACTGGCCTAGACTCAAACTTTCCTGCTACAGACACGTTTATATGAATTTTCCTGGTTATTGGGATACATCTTTAATAAAGTAGGGGAAATAAAATAAAAGATGACGTCTTACAAAGGAAGAGATTTTAACCCATTCCTAGATAGACTTGTGCTGTGATTATCACCAGATCCTCAGGCGAAGAAGAGGAGAAACTTCACACTGGCACTGGAAGAGAAGTATTAGGAAACCCCACATGAACACAATAAGAGGAATTAGGAGGAAGACATATTCTCTTTGTATTATTCTGCATCCATTCCCTTTCTTCCAATTCCCTAGCTGTGGCCTTTATTTTCAACCTCCATGAGATCCTCTGGACAAGACTTCTCCTTGTCTCTCCTTGCTCCCCTTCACCTCCAACATTTTTGCCTAGAGCAAAACTCCAGTCCCTTCTCTGCTGAAAACCTCTTAAATTAGGTGCAAACACTGAAGTCTGGCATTCCAGAGCCTCCACAATACATTTCGAGTGGATTTTTTTCACCCTCAGACCCCTTGACGTTTAACACTTAGTCTGTCCTCAATTTGAAGCTCCTTCTAGTTGCTCTTCACAAACTTGTCTATTCTCCTGGTTCTGTTCATGCTGCTCCCTCCATCTAGAGCTAAGCTGGCCATTATGGTAGCTATTAACTACATGTAGCCTACTGAGCACCTGGCTAGTCCAAACTGAGCTGTACTCTGAATGTAGGAATATGCATTATAGTGCAAAGTCTTAGTATGAAAAAGAGGAATGTAACTATCTCATTAATAGTTTTATATTGCCCTGGCTGGTATGGCTCAGTGGATTGAGTGCCAGCCTGTGAACTGAAAGGTTGCCGGGACACATGCCTGGGTTGTGGGTCAGATTCCTGGTTGGGGGCGTGCGAGAGGCAACCAATGGATGTATCTCTCACACATTGATGTTTCTCTCCCTCTCTTTCTTCTTCCCTTCCCTCCGCCTAAAAGTAAATAAATAAAATTTAAAAAAGTTTTATTTTGATTACATGTTAAAATGACAATATTTGCATATATTATAAAAATACACTATTAAAATTAGCCTCACTTGTTTCTATTTTTACTTCTTTAATGTAGCTACTAGAAAATTTAAATTACCTATGTGATGCTCATTATATTTTTTTGGATGGCTCTGGTCTGCAGTGCCCTCCACCATGACACCTTCGCCACAGCCACCACTCCCGGTATTAACCACACCACTCCTGCATGAGGTGCTTTGAGTGTCTCCTTATCCTCCCCAACAGTTGTAACTGCTTTTTCCTTTGAGAGTCACCATCGCCACCTTGCCACCATGTACCTCTTTGAAGGCATTGACCATGGTCTACTTTGTACTCTAACTGTAATATGCGGAGAAGAGCACAGGTTCGCTGCAACCCACTCATTTTATTAGCTGTGGGCATGTTATTTAGCCTCTCTGAGCCTCAGTCTCTTGCTTGCTCAAAGGAGGATGTAATAACCTACCTCAAAATGTTTACTATGAGAAATATTCAGAGAATGGCATATAGTAAGTGCTCTGTATATGGTAACTTATATTACTACTACTAATACTACTGCTATTATTTTTATTCCATTAGTTTATGAACTCACTCAGGGTGGAGAATCAAAGGCCTCTTGGTTTGGGGAGGATGAACAGGCTTTTTGTCACACTTGGGGAGGCCAGCTCTACATAAGTTTGTAAGTCACACTGGAGGGAAAGGCCCCAATGACCAGGGTCCTTGGACTACCTCTCTACCGAGTATAATAGACTGTCTGTAGGTTAACTGACCTCTCTGACTCCTTGCATTGGCCTTTGTGCTGTGAGCCATGGATGATTCCAAACTAATTCAAGAATCTTTTTTGAATAACTGACATAACTGAGCATTTAAAGATGAAACAGCTGAGAGATGATTCTGCTCTTTCTATAACTCATTGTATGGAACCCATGAGATGGCTGAGGTTCTGTTCAGAGCTGGTGTGCAAAGGTCAAGAGGCAGAGAGACTGAAACCTACATAAAAGGCAGAATAACCAGAAAAGCTGGGGTTTACTGGTGGTTTTTTAGTGCAGATTAACCTGTAATGGAAGAACACATTCATTGGGAGAAAACTGGAAAACCACAGACACAAAAGAAAGTAATCTCCCTTTAGTTTCACGAGTCAAATATAACCACTAATAAATGTTGGTATTTTTAAATTTTTCTCTACATACTTTGAGATAGTTGTGCTGTATGTACAATTTTATGTCCTGCTTTTGAACATAACTGGGCACTTTTTATTTTCTAATGACACAAGTAACATATGTTCATTATAAAAAAAATTTTTTTAATGTGAATAAAACAAAAGAAAGCCTAAAAATTTAATTAAATTTCTTTCAAACAAAAATGTACACTAAATTATAAATGCCTAATAATCTTATCTCCCAGATATCTTCTTATCATGGTGAAAAGCCCAGGTACAAGCAGTATAAATGTACACAGGGAAAGATTTGTCTTCTTTGATGCATCCTCAGCCTTCAGCATTCTCCCCTAGGACTATTATTAATAGAGGAGTGAATGTACCTAGAGAAAAAAGTTATATATGTGTATTAGCATACATATCTATATCTTTCTATTAAGGTACAAACAAATGATAATACCATATCCATTATTATATGTATTTCTCTTTTTATTAAATATATCTCAGATATAGGTCCATATTAGCTAACTTTCTTTTTAATGTCTATATATAGTATTCCATTTTGGTCTGTGCCAGATTATTACTTAACCAATTCCCCTAGTGATGGATATTTAATTTGTATTTTTTACTGTAACAGTACGGCAACATTCATATATGTTTGTGTAACATATCATGTATAATATATATACATACATATAAACATGCTTCTGCAGGAATATCCATAGGCAAATTTCCAGCCTTAAGTTTGCAAGTTAAAGGAACATTTGTATTGCTTGAAAATTTAAATTTTGAAATATATTGCTAATATCTATGTGGTCTCTCCTTGTGAGCTATTTTGGGCTTTCTCACAGCATGGCAGGTTCAGGACAGTCAGACCATTTACACGGGAGCTGAGGGCTTCAAGAGCAAGATGCTGCATAATCTTTCCTGAGACAGCCTCAAAAATAACACACCATTACTCTACCACAAAATTTTGCCCAGATTTGAAGGAGAAGGAGGCCACCTTCTCATGGAAAGAGTCAAAGTTATACTGAAATTATCACATGGAATGGAAGACATTATTTTGCCTATATTTGAGAAAACAATCTTTCCCACATTCTAAAAAGCTTGTATAAATTTATAATTTTATTGAGCATGATTAGAATACCATTTCCCCATGCCCTTTGCAAATGTTATTGATGAAAAGTGGCTATCTCATCACTAGTTTGATTTATATATTTTTTATTAACATTGAACAGATTTTTATATCTTTATTGGCTCCTCATATTTCTTTTCTGGCTATTTATAAACTTTTCTATTGTATAAAATTTTATCAATTTTAGGAGCTCTTCATAAGTGAAGAAAAGCATCTTTTCCTTATTGTGTGTTGTAACTATATTTTTTATGTTACTCTTTCTCTTTGAATTTCCTGGTATGTTTTTGCCATACTGAAATTTATAACTTGTTAATAGTCATATTAATAAATATTTTCTATTATAGTTTTGGGGTTTTATATCTTCCTTACTGCAATATTATTTTTTGAAATCTCCAAATTTTTCTGATTTTGTTTATTTTACCTCATAATCTGCTCCATATAATGTTATATGGACTATGCAGAATTGAAATCTTCCTCACTTTCCTGAAAATAACTCCCTTTGTCAATTTATAATTTTTTTATGTACTGATTCTAGTTGCTAACATTTTTTCCCAGATTGAAGCTTTTCTCCAGTGCCAAAATTCCCCCAAACTTCTCATTTCTTGTGACTGTATCTTATTCAACAAAACCTGGAGTTTTTACTTTTATTTCTAATTATTTTCTACATATGTTGAGTTTGTACGATTCTCATTTATGTTGTTTTATATAATTAAAAAAATTTAAACTCCTTTGTTAAACATGTTAAAATTTTTATCTGTTTTGTGTGGCTGTATTCCTGGTATATTTTCAGTATCCATCGAGATATTCTGCTTCTTATTCTTATTTTTCTAAAAGTAACTTTGTATGAGAGTCAATACCATTTTGTTGTTTAATTTAATAGGAGCTTATTTTTCCTGAACTAGCAGTGGTCGCAATGGTTTTTCTAACTTCACGGAGTTCTCTCTTCAAGAGTTGTTTTTGTGTTCAAAACCAAGAATGCTTGTTTTTTGAACTGTCTACCCCTACACTAGCCTGATCTTCTCTTTTCTTTTCATGTTCCTTCTTTCTTTCTTTTTGTAAAAAATTTAAGTCCCCCCCCCCCCAAACCCTAGTTTATTTCAGCATCAGCAACATCTCAGCCATCACAAAAATAAGCTCTGCCGAGGGCAACAGAAGTCTCTAAGGCGAGGCGAAGGGCTCAGCAGCCATGCGGTGAGCATAGGAGTGCATGGTGGGCACTGCCGCCTCAATAAGTTAAGAAGCAGCAGGGCTGGTGTCCTTGGTAGGTGTGGGCCAGGCCTTCTCTTCTGGGCGGGCACGAGGTCATCAATGGCCTGGCCCTGCTCCAGCCACTGCTTCAGCCGCTGCTCCAACTGCTGCTCCATCTCAATAAGCAGCTTCACGCAGCCCACCGCCATCTGAACCAGCTCCACCTCCGAGAAGCCCAGGCAGTCTGTGCTGGAGAAGTCAAAGACCGCGCCCACAGCGGCGGGGTCTACGCCACCAGAGCCTGGCGTCTGGAGCTGCAGCCTCTCGAGCACCGCCGGGAACTTCTTGTGCTTGCCCAGGTGGGGCAGCTTGATGTGCATACCTGCCCGCAGCCCCGTGCCCAGGTTGGATGGACAGGTAAGGATGTAGACCAGGTGAGGGCTCCACATGAACTCATAGTTCTTAGACTTCAAGGGTGTCTCAATTTGGGTGAGGCCGTTGCATAACCTGTGAACACTTCCTTCATGTTGTCCCCCTTCTGCATGGAGATGACCCACAGGTGGTCCTCTTCGTTGATCTACACCAGGAAGGTCTTGCTGTCATTATGCCAGATGCCCTGGGCGTCAGGCCAGTCCAAGGCCATGCCCAAGGCCAGCAGCAGGGGCGACATGGGCTTGTCGAAAAGAAAGTGGTCGCTGATGAGGGGCTGCTGCTCCGCCTCAGTCATGCTCTTGAGCGAGTAGTACCTGCCACCCAGGTTGCCCTTCAGGCTCGACAAGGCTTCCACGGAGAACTTCTCGATGTCTCAGAGCTCCCTGCCGCTGCAGGGCGGCAGCAGGCAGAAGCTGTGGATGCTGCGGCCCGTGTGCACCTGCGAGCTCAGCACATAGTTGGGGTCCAGGTCGTCGCTGCCCTGCAGGCTGTCAGGGTTGAGGTTGGTCTTGTGCTCGTCAATTGACTGGTAGCTGCCATGCTGGTACAATATATGCTACTGGGATTATACCCTAAGAATCCTGAAAGACCAGTTCAAAAGACCCTATGCACCCCAATGTCCACAGCACCACAATTTACAATAGTCAAGTGCTAGAAGCAACCTAAGTGCCCATCAGTAAATGAGTGGATCAAAAACCTATGATACATTTACACAATGGAATACTACCCAGAAGAAAGAAAGAAAGAGCTACTACCGTTCATGACGGCATGGATGGAACTGGAGAGCATCATGCTAAGCGAAATAAGACAGGGGGTGAAAGACAAATACCATATGATCTCACCTGTAAGTGGAACCTAACCAACAAAACGAACAAATGAGCAAAAAAGAACCAAAGATATGGAAATAAAGACCAGTGGGAGGTAGAAGGGGGGTAACAGGGAAAAGAAGGGGAAGGGTCAAGTCAAGGAACATGTATAAAGGACCCTTGGACAAAGCCAAAATGGGGAAAGGTTGAGGGTGGGAGATGGGGGATGGGTGGGGCAAGGGAAAATAGTGGCGGGTAAATGGAGAGGATTGTACTTGAACAATAAAAAAAAATTTTTTTAAATAAAAAGAAAAAAATAAATTCTTTGCCAATAAAAAAAAAAGTGGTGGTACTTACGTATACAATGGAATATTATTCAGCCATAAAAAAGAATAAAATCTTGCTATTTGTGACGCTATGGATGGACTCATTCGGATTATACCAAGTAAAATAAATCAGAGAAATACAAATATCAAGTGATTTCACTTATATGTAGAATCTAAAAACAAAATCAATGAACAAAAAAGACAGAAACAGATTCATAGATATGGACAGCACATTGGTGGTTGCCAGATGGGAGGAGTATTGGGAGGCTGGGTGAAAAAGATGAATTGATCAAGAAATGCAAGTGGGCAGTTACAGAATAGCCATGGGGATGTAAAGTACAGCATAGGGAACACAGTCAATAATGATGTAATAACTATGTGTGGTGCCAGATGAGAACTAGACTTTTTGTGTAATCCTTTTGTAAGTTATACAAATGTTGTATACCTCAAACTACGTTGTATACCTCAAACTATGTTGTATACCTGAAAATATGTTGTATATCAACTAATTGGATGAAAAACAAAAATAGGAAACATAAAAATGACAAAAGAAAACTGAAAATGAGAACTGAAAATGGGAAATTCCTCAGAGACAGAAAGGGTGAGATGGCCATATAAATAGTCCATACTGATGGAGAAAGTTCATTCACATTGGGAACCCTGTGTGAGGTTTTGCTTCGGTGCCTAGGTGGAAGTAAACACCACTGTTCCTCTGATCGTCATGGCCCAGAGCTACATCCTCTGCACAGCTTTCCTCTTCTGTTTCTCTACCACAGCTCTTTCCATGAGCTCTAATGTTCTTCGACTCCAACAGAGACACAGTATTTCAGCCAGTCAGACTCTCCTACGGCAGTTGAATGGAACCTTTCAATGTCACCTCGAGGACAGGATGGACTTCAAGTTCCCGGAGGAGATTAAACTACAGAAGTTTCAGAAGGGGCAAGCCTTATTGGTCATTCATGAGGTGCTCCAGCAGATCTTTGATATTTTCAGAAGAAATTTCTCTAGCACTGGCTGGAATGAGACCATCATTAAGAACCTCTTTGTGGAACTCAGTTGGCAGGTGGACCATCTGGAGACAGCCCTGGAGAAAATCATAGAGGAGAAAAACTTCAGCTGGGAAAAAAACACGACCCTGTTGGACCTAAAGCAATATTACTTAAGGATTGTACAGTACCTGAAGGCCAAGTCATATAGCAGATGTGCCTGGACAATAATCCAAGTGCAAATCCTCAAGGACTTTTCCTTCCTTTACAATCTTACGGGTTTTATCTCCGATAACTGAACATCTGTCAGCCTGTGCCCCTGGGAAGAAGCAATGCTGACTGTGACCTCAGGCACTCCAGCCAGTCACTCTTTGATGGACAGCTAATGCACTGCCTTTGAAAGGACAGTTAGACTTTTCAAAATTTTATTAAATTATTAAATTATTTTTAAATTATTTAAACTTTTACTTTGGAAAATAAAATTTTTGAAACAAAGTCAACATGGCAGTTTTTATTTCAATTTGATTTATATAACCACCACCATTAAAATTTACAGGGCACCTATTAGATGTTCTTGCTAAAGTATGCCTGCAAAGTAGTACTGGCCTCTGTCTTCAGGGAATTTAAAATTCAAGGAAGCCACATGGAATACCCAAGGTAAGAGACAATAAGGGGACCTTTATCTTACTGGAGGATAAATGTGGCCTGAGCCTCTATAAAATTAAAATTGGAGAGGCAGGTAGGTGGCTCTGGAACTAATCCAGGGTGCCTACTGCTTCTACTCTGTATCCCAGGCTCTCTGGCCCTAAAGTTAGACTTTGACTGGCTTACGGGGTAACCCTAGGAATATCTTGTCTCTGTGTTCACCATAAACTCATCCCTCTCATCTCTGGGGTGCTCTGCTCACCATCCAAACCCGCAAGATTTAAAAATATTTATGTGCTGCCCACAAGGCTAAGGGTGAGAAGTCCCAGGCAATTCTATAACACTGTTAAGTAGCAGCACCTTCATTTTAGTCTTCACAGGACAGCCAAGACGTAGGGGTTCCTGAGGGAGCTGTGGGCTCTGAGTGCTCCCAGGACACAGATAGCAGAGGGAGAAAGAACTCTGCTGTATATCCCTGACATCTGGTTAGGTTTTCACCCCATTTTTTTTTCCAGAAAAGCAAGTTTGCTCCTGATCTCCCCTGCTTTGCTTATACAGAATTTCAGGAAAATCTTACCTGATTTTCCTCCTGCTCTGCATCTGTGGATCCATATAGTCCCTAGGGCCAAATCCTGGGCAAGGGCAGAAAATTAAGTCATTTCGGGCCAAGTGAAAAACCAGGATGCATGAGAGAAAGAGAAATTCGGGTGAGGTAGAGAAGGTACTAAATTTCCCCAGGGCTTATACTGGGAAAATCAAGTCTTCCTCAGAGCTCTCCGGGCACAGGGCCAGCATCACTGGATTTCTGTCTTTGTGTAAGAACCCTTTGGGTTTTGGGTTATTATGACTGTTCTGTTATGAGCAGGCTCTGTGCTGAACTCTTATGCACATAACCGGATTTAGCCCTCTTTGCGAGCACCCCGCTGATAGACACAACTATATTATTGCTATTTTACAGGTCAGGAAACTAAGTCTCAGAGAGATTTACTAACTATCTCAAGATCACATAACTAAGTGGAGGTTTAAAAAATTCAAAGGGAAGAATCACATACGATTGTATTTGTATCTAGGCATTTTCTCCTAGAGCACGATAGAAGTCTGAGTTCCTTTTAAGAAAGTCAGCCTAGAGGGGAAGTCAGTCAAATTTTGAACACTGCTAAGTCTTGTGCAGACAATGAACTTGGGGCTCCCCCTTCTGACTCAGGATGGGTAACACACTGGCTACCGAACAAAGATGCTTCACCCTGGTGGGTCTGCTGCTGTAACACCACACCAGTCACAGTCTCAGAAAAACAATAAACTTTCTCTTTCCGTCCAATTCCTTTCTCTTTGTGACCCCACACCCCAGAGGTGCCAGGAGCCATTCGACAGTCATGCTTATTTTTGCCTGGAAATCAAGACAAGATTAGCACATAGAAATGCAGAGTAATAGGCAGTGGCTAGAGCAACCAAGAAGATGCTAAACCAGTCTCTCTCCGTCAGGGATCTCCAACTGCCCACTGCTTTCTCTGGGCCAGAAAAGGGAGGCTGGGGCAGCCCAGGAAAGTTCTGTGCTGTACGTGTGCTGGGGCCCAGGACAGAGAAGAGGCTTCTTCTGAGGAATTATAAATAATTGTGCCACATCTGAGCATGTTGGCCCATCCAAAATAGCAAAAGTATGTCCATTACCAGTAGCAGATAAGTGATCATTAATATTAATTTCAATAAGAATGAGGGAGGCAACCCAAAGTGTATATGTATTTGCATATGCTAAATAGATAGTTACATATGAGGGTGTAGTTTATAAATTTATTCAAGCACTAGAAAACCTTGCAAGGAGAGCCCTCATTGCTTAGAAAAATATTGGATGTTGTAAGTGTAGCAACACAAAAGACAGTACAACACCAGTAGCTTGTTTTTGGGAGGAGAAGAGAGAAAGAGAGAGAGAAACTCACTTGATGGTCTGGAGCGGGATGCTCTGTGGAAAGGGACAACAGTAAAAAATGTCTGGTGAGGGTGAATAAAGGACTTATGAGAACAAGAGCGTCTCACATGCAACTTGAAATTATGTGCAGTGATGTGATGAAACCCTCACCTGTGTCTCTTCCAAACTCTCAGAGGGGATGGTTCCCTACACAGAGTCCCCATGTATGTAGAAATCATAATGAGTATCCCGGTCTGTATAAGGAAACAAGCACAGGAATTCCAGACATTTATACTTGAATCAAATTAGTGGAGAGAGAAGGCAGAGCCATGACAACAGAGCCACGTTTCCACCTCTTTCCTTAGGAACTCGAGGAAATCACGCACAGGACATGGTGGCTCCACAGACACAGATTGGAAGGGAAACAGTGTCATCTAGCTCTGAAGCTGTTAGGAAGCCCTGGCAAACATCTGGGCTACAGTTAATACATAATATTGCCTAACAATTTGGACATACAGATTATAGGGTAATATCAACGTATATTTGTATGGTAGATTTTTTGCAGGTAACTAAGTTGGTATTTAGGCACTTTTGGTGTCATTAGTGTTTTTAGGTACTCAGATACAGCTGATGTGGGGACTTGTTCAAAAGATACTCTTGAAAAAATGCAAAGACCATGCATCAACTGGGAGAAAATATTTGGCCAATCAAATATATGATAAAAACTTGTATCCAGAATATACTTTTTAAAAATACTATCAAAGCTAAGCAAGGCCCTAGCTGCATGGCTCAGTTGTTGGGGTGTTGTGTCCTGATTCCCAGGCAGGGCACATACCTAGGTGCCGGGTTCAATGCCCGGTCATGTTGCATACAGAAGGCAACCGATTGTTTCCCATATTGATGTCTCTCTCTCCCCGCCACCCCTTCCCCTCTCTTTAAAATCAAGAAACATATCTGCAGGTGAGGGTTGAAAAAAAATACTAAACTAAACAAGAAGATAATCGCTCCCCCCAAAATAGGTGATGTATTTGAGTGGATTATACAACAAAGAGGTACATGAACAGCAAATAAGTCCATGGAGAAGCTAAAGGCTTCTTCATGGATTTTTAGTGGCTTAGATCAGATAATGAATGTGAATTGTTTTTTGATTACAAAGGAGACCATTCTACCATGAGGACCTAGCATAGTCACTGGCCTTTCTGAGGAAAATCCAGCAGTCATCCTGGTTGAGTTTTACATACGATACACCTGAGGTCTACCCAGCAGACAGGGCAGGGCGCTTCACTAGTCTGGCTGTGAGACACACAGAGAGAACCAGCAGTTGGCAGTGAAGTCAGAAGGCAAGTGACACTGAGTCAGACCTTGCCAATGCAGGCATTTTTATTATCAATAAATTTACTGTGCCAATGCTTACTATAAATTTAAATTTATAATAAAATAAATTATTTTTTTATTTATGTCTTATAAATTTATCCTTTTGTTATCTTTTTTTTATTTTATTGATTATGCTATTACAATTGTCCTATTTTTTCTCCCCTTTATCCCTCTCCGCCCTGCACCCCTCTCCCGGAGGCATTCCCCCGCTACCCACTTAGTTCATGCCCATGGGTCGTACATGTAAGTTCTTTGGCTTCTCCATTTCCTATGCTATTCTTAACCTCCCCCTGTCTATTTTGTGCCTACCATTTATGCTTCCTATTACCTGTAACATTTCCCCCATTCTCCCCCTTCCCCCTCCCCATTGGTAACCCTCCATGTGATCTCCATGTCTGTGATTCTGTTTCTGTTCTAGTTGTTTACTTAGTTTTTGTTTTTGTTTTTTAGGTTCAGTTGTTGATAGCTGTGAGTTTGCTGTTATTTTACAGTTCATAGTTTTGATCTTTTTCTTAGATAAGTCCCTTTAACATTTCATATAATAAGAGCTTGGTGATGATGAACTTCTTAGCTTTACCTTATCTGGGGAGCATTGTATTTGCCTTTCCATTCTAAATGACAGCTTTGCTGGATAAAGAAATCTTGAATATAGGTCCTTGCCTTTCATGACTTTGAATACTTCTTGCCAGCCACTTCTTGCCTGTAAGGTTTCTTTTGAGAAATGAACTGATTGTCTTATGGGAACTCCTTTGTAGGTAACTGTCTCCTTTTCTCTTGCTGCTTTTAAGATTCTCTCCTTATCTTTAATCTTGGGTAATATAATTATGATGTACCTTGGTGTGTGCTTCCTTGGGTCCAAATTCTTTGGGCTCTCTGAGCTTCCTGGATCTCCTGGAAGCCTATTTCCTTCACCAGATTGGAGAAGTTCTCCATTGTTTTTTTCAAATAAGTTTTCAATTTCTTTTTAAAGTTTCTTTTTTAAAAAATATATTATTTATTTATTTCTAGAGATAGGGGAAGGGAGAGAGGAAAGAGGGAGAGAAAGATCAATGTGTGGTTACCTCTCATGCATCCCTGACTGGGGACCTGGCCTCCAATCCAGGCATTTGCCCTGACTGGGAATCGAACTGGTAACCCTTTGGTTCGCAGTCTGGTGCTCAATCCACAGGGCCACACCAGCCAGGACAGTTTTTAATTTCTTGCCCTTTCTCTCCTCCTTGTGGCACCCCTATCATTCGAATGTTGGAATGTTTAAAGTTGTCCCAGAGGTTCCTGGGCCTCTCCTCATTTCTTTGAACTCTTGTTTCTTCATTCTATTCTGGTTGAATGTTTATCTCTTCCTTCTGCTCCAAGTCCAATGACCTTTGAGTCCCATTGTCCTTCCCTTCACTGTTGGTTCTCTGTGTATTTTTCTTTATTTCAATTTGCATAACCTTCACTTTTTCCTCTCTTTTGCAACCATAATCAACCATTTCTGTGAGCACCCTGGTTACCAGTTGTATTGTGACCAATCAGGGTCAGGCCCGGCGGGGCTAGGCCATTCCATTTGTGACTCAGGTAAATGGACAAAAATGCACGGAGCCGTGGGGATGCTAGACATGCCTTTATTCGAGGAAGCCATGCAGGCCACAAGCCCAGTCTATGTCTGTGCACCCAGTGAGAAGCCCCTACCTTCTTAAGTACTAGAAGGAAAAAAGCCAGCTACAGGCCAAATTGTTAGGTAACATAGCATGAGCCGTGCATACGAGCCAACTTCATGTCATGGGAACCGTTTATTGGACCTAGACTCAAGACTGTGAGACCCAGTCTCAGGGCTGTGAGAACACTCATTTATCAGACTCCTTCAAGGTTGTCAGAAGCTGCTGCCCTTAGTTACCCAGACACCTGGATGAGGAAGCCAGACTGCCTCCACTTACCCTACTCCAATGTTTTGAACACTGCATCTGATAGGTTGGCTGTCTCTTAATGGCCTAGTTGTATTTTTTCTGGAATTTTGATCTGTTTTTTCATTTGGGCCATATATCTTTGTCTCAGAGCACCTGTTACATCATGAGGGGCAGAGCCTTAGGTATTTGCCAACGTGGGGCAACCCATTTCACTGCATTGTGGTGCTGCCTGTGGGGGAGGGGTTAGAAAGGGAACAACGCGGACTGCCCCACTCTCAGCCGGCTTTCAGTCGCTTCCCCTGCTACGCACAAGCAAATCGGGACCTTCTGGTGCTGATTTCCAGGTGGGTGGGTTTGTGTGCAGGAGGGGCTGCTCTCCTCACTCAAGCACTTCTACCCCTATTCAGATAAAGACTCTCCCTTTCTCTAGAGAGATTAGGAAATTCCCATCTGCTTCCTTGCCAGACTCAAAAGAGAATAGTTTTCCTAAGGGCTTGAGAGGTAACTGCCTGAACCATGAGTCATAGTTTTCCGTGGCTGGGCTGCATTTCCTCTCTCCACCACTGTGTCCTTATCCCTTACTAGCTCTTGTGCAGTTTTCTTTTCAAGTCTGGCACCAGGTGCTCTCGTTATCTCACAGGAAATTTTAAGAACCAAATGGCCTGCATTGTTTAATAATAACACACCACAACTTTATCTTCCCCTTCACTTTTAAATTTATTGGCTCTGTTTCTTTCTTATAAAAACCCAGAGGTAATACAAATAGTTTGCAAAGCCGAAAATGACTTACTAATCCACCATGCATGAATTGGAAATATGTGAATTAAAAAGTCTAAATATTTAAAAAATAAAGTTTACCCTATTTATTTATCTATTTTTAAAGTATATTTTATTGATCATGCTATTACAGTTGTCCCATTTTTTTCTCCCTTTTCTCCCTATCCACTCTGCACCCCATTCCTTTCAGTATTCCCCCTCCCCTTAGTTCATGTCCAGGGGTTGTACATATAAGTTTTCCGGCTTCTCCATTTCCTATACTATTCTTAACCTCCCCCTGTCTATTTTGTGCCTACCAGTTATGCTTCTTATTCCTTGTACCTTTTCCCCCATTCATCCCCTCCATGTGATCTCCGTTTCTGTGATTCGGTTCCTGTTCTAGTTGTTTGCTTAATTTTTGTTTTCGTTTTTTAGGTTCAGTTGTTGAGAGCTGTGAGTTTGTTATCATTTTATTCCTCATAGTTTTTGATCTTCTTCTTTTCCTTAAGTAAATCCTTTTAACATTTCATATAATAAGGGCTTGGTGATGATGAGCTCCTTTACCTTGACTTTATCTGGGGAGCACTGTATCTGCCTTTCCATTCTAAATGATAGCTTTGCTGGATAAAGAAATCTTGGATATAGGTCCTTGCCTTTCATGACTTTGAATACTTCTTGCCAGCCCCTTCTTGCCTATAAGGTTTCTTTTGAGAAATGAACTGATTGTCTTATGGGAACTCTTTTGTAGGTAACTGTCTCCTTTTCTCTTGCTGCTTTTAAGATTCTCTCCTTATCTTTAATCTTGGGTAATTTAATTGTGAATGATCTTGGTGTGTTTCTTCTTGGATCCAACTTCTTAAGGACTTTCTGAGCAGCTTGGACTCACATGTGTATTTCCTTTGCCAGATTGGGGAAGTTTTCCTTCATTATGTGTTCAAAAACGTTTTCAATTTCTTGCTCTTCCTCTTCTCCTTCTGGCACCCCTATGATTCGGATGTTGGAACATTTAAAGTTATTCCTAAGCCTATCCTCATTTTTTTGAATTCTTGTTTCTTCATTCTGTTCCAGTTGGATGTTTATTTTTTCCTTTTGTTCCAAATCGTTGATTTTAGACCTGGTGTCCTTCCCTTCACCGTTGGTTCCCTGTATATTTTCCTTTACTTCACTTTGCATAGTCTTTATTTCTTCCTTTATTTTGTGACCATAGTCAATCATTTCTGTGAGCATCCTGATTACTAGTGTTTTGAACTCTGCATCTGATAGTTGTCTTGTTTCTTGTTGCTTAGTTCTGGAATTTTGATGTGTTCTTTCATTTGGGCCATAGTTCTTTGTCTCAGGGCACCAATTACATTGTAAGGGATGGAGCCTTAGGTATTCACCGGGGAGGGGGCAACCCACTTTGCTATATTGTGGTGCTATCTGTGGGGGAGGGGTAAGAGAAGGAACAATGCCATTTGCTAGCTTGCTTGGCTCTTGCCCCACTTTCTGTCACCTTCTTCGCTACCCATAGCACAGTGTGACCTTTCAGTGCTGATTCCCAGGTGGGTGGGCTTGTGTATGTTTTAGGACCCTGTAGGTCTCTCCAATGAACTCTTCTATGAGACTGGGAATTTCTCCTGCTGCCACAACCCCCAAAGATTTTTACAGCCAGAGGTTTTGAGGCTTTCTTTTCCTACACTGGAACCCTGGGTTGTGTGGGTCTGTCTTACTCCCCAATTGTTCTTCCCAGCTCATCCACAGGAGAATGTGGGACTACTCAGTCCACCAGCTGCCAGTGCCCTCTCTTCCCAGGCTTCCCATGTCCGCCCCTCCTACCAGTCTGGATAAATGTTTCTTCTTTAATTCCTAGGTTGTTGGACTTCCATACAGTTTGATCTTCTGGCAGTTCTAGTTGTTTTTTGTTTTTAAATTTATTGTTGTCCTTCCTTTGGTTGTGTGAGGAAGCAAAGAATATCTACCTAGGCCCTCATCTTGGCTGGAACTCCAAAGCTTTTTTTTTTTTTTAATAAAGGACAGGGAGTTGTACAAACCTCAGAGTTATTGTGGGTTCTGCCATTTTCTAAGTGTATGATCTTAGGCAAACTATGTAAATTGGAGATAATCATACCTCAAATTCTTGAAGAATAAATGGAATGTATGATGTGGTCTGTTACAGGGCCTTGCTTATGAAGGTGCCCAATGCTTAACTTAATTATAAGTGAATAAAAGTTTCAGAAATTTCTCATGCAAAATTAGGTCAGCTTCTGGAACACTCTTTCCAAAATCTCATATAAAAAGCAAGTCTTACAAAGAAGGACCCAGCAATTCCAAAGAAATCCAAAACACTAATTCAAAAAGACATATGCACCCATATATTCATTGCAGCATTATTTATAATAGCCAAGATGTGGAGGTGACCTAATTGTCTATCAGTAGTCAAATGGATAGAGAAAAGTGGTATGTATATGCAGTGGAATATTACTCAGCCATAAAAAAGAAAAGAATGGAATCTTACCCTCTGCAACAACATAGATAGAGGTAAAAGATAGTATGCTAAGTGAAATAAATCAGACAGAGATAACAAGAAATAAAACAGAAACAAACTCATAGGTACAGAGGACATTTTGATTGCTGCCAGATGGGAGTGGGTTTGGGGCAATGGGTGAAAAAGGTGAAGGGATTAAAAATTACAAATGGTAGTTATGAAATAGTCATAAAAATGTAAAGTACAGCATAAGGAATATAGTCACTAATATTGTAATAACTTTGTATGATGTCACAAGTTCCAGATTTATTAGGGTGATCACTTTGTAAGTTATACATATTTCTAGTCACTATGTTGTATACCTGAAACTAATACAGCCATAATTCAAAATAAAAACACTTTAAAAGTAAAATGAAATATGGAAAACAGATGATTATAAATGGTAAGATAATTTAATAAGCTAATCTTAAGTTTAATGGATTCCCAATAAAAATGCCAACAGTTTAAAAGGAAAGCAAAAGGCAAGTCCTAAATATGTCGATATTGATAATGCTATTGCTCTCATAATAAGATATAAATAAATGTAATGTCCACAAAAGTTGTGTTTATAAATATTGGGAAAAAATATTCAGCATCTATGATTACCAAATATAAATAAGACATTTCTGAATTTCAATTTTGGCATTTCTAAAGGTGGCCTTCAGAAAGTTATCTAAGAAGCACGAGGAATTATCTCACAAGTCTTTGAAATGTCAAGAAAAAAGATTAGTGAAAGAAACAGACTGTGAGAAAGGGTAAACAAGAACAAGGATCAATCTTTGTTGATCTCCTATGATATGTCTGAACTGTGCACAGCTCTTTTCATATCATATTGGACACTTGTGGTTGCCCGCCTGGCACCAGGGCCACCACCTACAGTAGCTGTGGGAGTGGACATCGGACTTGGGCTGGGCTGCTGAAGGCCCTGACTCCTCCAGGGCCACAGGGACTGGTCAAGAAGAGATAAGTGACTCGCGCAGAGGCCATGAGAGGAACAAGCAGAACTTTCGCTGGAACGCTGGGGGAAAGGAGGAAGGGTTCCACCTGTGGCAGCAGGTATCTTGGTCCATTGTAAGCCTGGAGCCAGGGTGGCCACGTCCAGTTGCACAGCTTGTGCTCTGAACAAGGTAAGGCGACGCCTCTCTTGGATTAGCCTGATAGGACCCACATTAGAACAAATGTTTAAGAATAAAGCCAACTCAAAGGAGAGCAGAAGGGAAAGACAGACAAAGAAACACTCTTGAAAATATTGTTTCAGTCAGGACTGAAGCCAGGTGAACTCCTAAATGTTTGTTTTCTGAGCCTTGAAACAGCGTTAGAGGAAACTGGGAAATAAACTAAAAACCCACCACAATGACCTCCTCCACTTTTTTGAAGAAACCTATCTGTACTTCTTTCACCTTCAGCTTTGTGAAGGGCGCTCCAGGTAGGTCTGCCCATCCTTAGAAGTGTGGGGTGGTACTCTCAGTCCATGCCGGGCAGGCTTTTTCCTTGCCTTTCAGTGTGACATGATGTTTACATGCTAGTCAAAGCCAGTGATTTATAAAGCTGCCTACAACCTTGCCACTGAATGTTTTAGAACGGGGGTTAGCTAAATCTTTACAGGAAGATAGCTGTGGCTTCAGAGTTAAACTGCCCTCTCATTTCTATTTAAAAGCCACGTCTTCTCAGACACACATAGTTTTGTCCTTTGATGCAATTCAACACAGGTTTCCTAAATGCCCACTGCATACCAGACACTGGGCTTCCATAAGCAAGCAAGATATAGACATTATCCTCAAGAAGCTCATTTTCAAGAGAAAGAAAGCGATAAGTACAATATATGTCTAAAAATGATAGCATGATGATAAATGTCTTTCTAATGTAATGAACAATTTCCTACAGAAGCCCAGATTTGTTCTGTCTGACAGGATTTGAGCAGCCTTTACAGAGAAGATGTTTGAACTGGGATTTGAAGAGACAGTAGCATTTTAAATAAAAAGAATGGGATAGAGAGCATTCAAAAGAAAGAGCATTCCGAACAAGAGAACAGTCATGAAAACACATGGCCTGTTCAGGCAATGACACAGAGTATGCCGCAACTAAATGACAGGTGCTGGGTAAGAGGGGGAAGGAAAGGAAGCTGGAATTTAGGTTGGGGTAGAAGCTGAGGGCCTGGAGAATCAGGGTTTTCAGGAGAAGAGTGGCATGGTCAGATCTCTTTAAAATAGGAGAGTCTGGTCACAGATTGCAGCAGTAGATCAAAGTGAGGTGGGACTGGAGGTTAAGAAGCTACTGAGGGTCTGAGCACAAGGGGACGGTGGCCCAAACTGGGACAGAGCAGGGCTCAGTTTAGAAACACATGCCATGGAAATTCAATTCCATATAAATCTCTCAGGCTTAATATGCTCATTTCTTTTCCTATTCTCAACTTAACTCCAATGTTGCCATTGTCACAGAGATAAATTTTTGAAAGGACTGAAATGACAATTCTCAATCAGACTGAGAAGCAACAGTTGATGCTATTCACGAGCCACTACTAAAGCCTCAGAACCTCTTCTCAGCTCACAATAAGGCTTAATTGGGGATCTGTAAGGCAGGAACCATGTACAATTAGTTAGGCACAAGAAATCACTTGAAGAGATTAACATCTTCTACATATGCACAAATTATAAATCAACTTGTGCACAAGACAGAGTATTGTTCCTATGTGGTTGCACCTCAACTGTTTTTTTTTCTGGGAGTACTTAGAAGGCTTTCCCATTCATTGGTAGGTATTACTGATCTTTCAGCTGCATGGGTAGCTGCTCTCTGGCTAATTCAACAAAGCTATGACAATTCTAGGCAATGTCCCCTCTCTCACTTGCAGATGACAGTCTCTTAACCCTGATGAAATCCAGACTTTGGTGGCAGGGTGTGTCAGTTTGCCAGAGCTGCTATACCAAAGTACCACAAACTGGGTGGCTCAAACAACAGAAATTTACTTATCTTAGTGTGAAGGCTAGAAGTCCAAGATCGAGTTGCCAGCAGAGTTGGCTCCTTCTCAGAGGTGTGAGGGAGAATCTGTGCCAGGCCCCTCTCCTGGCTTTTGGTGGTTTGTAGGAATGCTTGGCTTTGGCTGTCTCACCCTGATCTCTGCCTTCATCTCCATAAGGCATTCCTCCCGTGTCCATATTTCCTCTTTTTACAAGGACACTAGTCGTATTGGATTAGGGAGTCCACCCTACTCTACTAAGACTTCATCCTAACTTAACTAATTCCATCAGAACAACCTACTTCCAAATAAGTTTTCATTCTGAGGTATTGTGGATTAGGGCTTCAACATATGGATTTAGTAGTGCTGGTGGTAGGGACACAATTAAACAAATAATGAAGCAGAAGCAGAAGATGAAATACTTCCTTCTCTTCTCCCCACTACTTTGTATGGGTTGGGAGGAAGATTATCAACTCTTCTGTGAGGTTTTGCCTTGAAGGAGTGTTCCACTCTTCACATTAGGTTCCACCCACTGCAGTAGACAGAGGCAGAGACAACTTTAAGTCCTTCGTATGCTGCTATGAAGCCAAAATGAAAACCACTCAACTAAATACCATAGAAATCTTCAAAGGCTATTAAGATCATCCCCTCTATTTTATTTGCTGTAAACTTTATAAATAGTTAAAAGGACATGAATATATTTGTTAAATTGGCTTTAGAACAATTGACAGTTGGGCATGTGTGAACTTTAGCATCTGTTGAGAAAGGGGAGCCACATAAATGAAGAAGGACAACATTTAATATTAGCTTCTTCCCCTCCAGGCTGCAGCTTGAGCTCTCCCGAAATCCAACGTAGCTGAATTCCTGGATTAGTTTTCTATCATACACCCTATCCCTGAGACAATAACTATGCTCTACATGAGAGATTAATTTTCTTTCTATTTACTTAACTTTTTCTTATTCTTATGGCCTAATGACATTAGATTTATTAAGTTGAGAGTGCTTAGCCTCCCTGGGCTACCTTATAATAATTTCTATGCTGATCAAAAAAAAAGTTCCCTTTTCAAATTGCTTCATCCTAAACCCTTGGTTTCACCCCAGGCTCTGTAGGCTTGGGGAGGTCTGGGGACGGGATTGTGGCAGACATTTCCATTCTGTATCCACTACCTGTGGAGGGCTTGTCGAGCACATGCCTGACATACAGTAAGAGCTCAGTAAATGGTGATTGTTTCATTGTCTTTATAGACAATTGCTATCTATTACTCCATTGCTGAATTTTAGGAGCCTCTATTACAAAGAACCCCATCCCTATGCCAAAGTATAATTTCATAAAACCTACAAAAAATCTCAGGTAACTCAGACAATTATTCTCTTCTATGTAGTGAAAAACAACAACACGGTTATGTAGTTGGCTGGCCAATAAGACAGAACTTAGCATGAGACCCATGGCTATCTCAAATGTATTTTTAGAAGGAAAAAAAAAATGGACCAGACTCTTGTCTTATTTTGACTCCATGAGCAGTAAAGTTTCTTGTCTGTCATTGTACAATTTTACAAACGTTATTGTCTGAACCCAGCCTCCCAATGGAATTCTCTTTATGTTTGGTGTCCCAGAATGGATCACTAGGCTGACTCTTACTCCCCATTCCCTAGTGGCCCAGCCATAAAAACACCAAAATGAAAAAGATGACAGGGACAACTTTTCAGCTTTAGATGTCTTGTCACAGGGAGCTGTTACTAATCCCTAATGAGCCTTCTGCCTCCCACCCCCCTTTTTTTCTTGCTTTTCCTCTCTGATCATCACTTGAGAATGGAGAAACACAGGCAACCCCACAGGCTGAGTCACTGGGGACACTCAGATGGGGCCGAAGAGCCTTCTCAAGGTTCTGAGCAAGGATGGTAGACTCCAAAGCTATGATAATATCCAAGGAGACATCATCTTATTCATCAGCAACAACTTTTCCACCAACAAGTCTAAGAACTTTCCTGATGTTTTTTCTCTTCTTTTTTTCTTCTGACTTGTTGGACGTGATAAATAATAATAACTCAAAGAAAAAAGAGTAATGGAGGAAAGCAGTGGGAGAACAACTTACAATTCTGATTTGTTGACCTTGATGAACTGCTGTTGAGCAACTTGGAGAAGACTGTCCCTGTGGAACCCATTGTCAACTCTCTGTGATACTAAGTGGCCACTTACATGATTGTATGTGAAACACAGTTTGCCTCCAACAGAGGAGGGCCCATCAGTAATCTTGGCCACCATTAACCAACCTGAATAGGAAAAAATATATTTTCGTAGACTTTCCCCTGGGTTTGACCACTCAGTAATAAGTTTGCAGTAACCCCCAAAACAATAATCCTCAACTAGTTCTAACATTATTTCCCTCTTGGTCAAAACATCTAACCTAAGGTCACACTGTCTAGTCACAATGCTCTCTGTATACATATCCTATCTTTCTCACGATAGCATTTTAAATTCAAAAATCAGATTTGGCAAAGAGCAGATCAGAGATTAGAGCATTGCCCTCCCTCCCTCGGCCTTCATTGTTCTCGCTCAGCAATCCCCACGGCCTCAGGAACAGATAAGGACTTCAGCAGCCTCCCTTGGGACCTTTTCAGCAGAAGTAAGTACCCTACAGGAAAGGAAAGAACATTCTAGGTCATGTGAAGTTTGATCCAATTAACTTAAATATCAAAAAAGAAATGCTAAATTCTTGATTCAACATGGCAGGTAACCTCCTTCTTTTATCTCTTCCTCTCCCAATATGTCTTTGAAAATAACAGTAAACAAGTGTTTAAAGGGTAGAGTGATGAAATATTGTCTAATGTGGATGAAATAAGAGATAATGATTTGAGCATGTAATTTATACTCATATTTACTCTCACAAGTATGTTTTATATTATGCTTACAAAGTCACCAAGGAAGAATGAAAATAATATAATGATTTCTGTTAGCAATGTTTTCAGGTACAAGTAGGAAATAGCCTTATTAGCAGTAGCTGGAACAGAAAAAGGCTTATTTTCCCTGCCTACAATAGATCCAGAGATAGGCAGTCAAGGTAGCACAGACTGACTTTCTTAAAAAAAATTTGAATTGAATTTATTAGGGTGACATTGGTTAATAAAATTATATAGGTTTCAAGTATACAATTCTACAATACATCATCTGTATACTGTGTTTAACACCCCAAGTCACATCTCCTTCCATCACCGTTTATCCGCCCTTTACCCTCTTTTACCTCCCACACCCCTTCCCTCTGGCAATCACCATACTGTTGTCTGTGTCCATGAGTCTCTTTTTTCTTTGCTTAATCTCTCCCCTCTTCTCATCCAGCCCCCAAACCCCTCCTCTTGGACAGCTGTCTGTTCTCTGTATCCACGTGTCTGTCTCCACTTTGTTTATTAATTTATTTTGTTCCTTAGATTCCACATATAAGTGAAATCAGCCCAAGTGCCCATCAGTAAATGAGTAGATAAAAAAGCTGTGGTACATTTACACAATGGAATATTACTCAGCCATAAAAAGAAGGAAATCTTACGTTTTGTAACAGCCTGAATGGATCTGGGGAGCATTATGCTGAAGTGAAATAAGCCATTCAGAGAAAGAGGAGTACCATGTGATTTTACTTATTTGAGAACACACTTTGGACAGTGGTGCCTGGGACTCAAGTGCACTATTTCTGCTCCATTGTTTTTATTGTCACTGGTATACTCGTCACTTCATGGTTGTGTCACCTCATGAATGTTGTACCTGTGGGCATTGCCTCCACATTGCAGCAAGAAGCAGCAGAAATGGGTATAATGGGACTCAAGAAGGCAGACGCTTTCCCAGAGTTCTTTATTTTCCAAATGGAGTCTGGGATGTGGGGTCTTAGCTGGATATATTGCCTCTGTTAATATGGTGCAAGAAGGAATGAAAGTTGGAGGAAATGTTTTAAATAGTAAAACTGTAACAATATCTAACACAATCCAGAGAAAAGAAGGGAAGTGGCAGAGATATAAACAAACTATCTTTACTATATTTTAGAGCACGATGTGGAGTTATTATCTAAATTAATAAATCAATCGAAATAAAGATTTCAGTACATTATTCAGAATTGCAGAATGAATCATAAGTTGTAAAAGGAAATAAATAGAAAACAGGTTGCCTCTGTAGATCGGAAATGGGGATAATGCACTGAGAGAGGATGTTTTTTCATTCCGTTTCATTCTGTTTGAATCTTTTTTATGCCCTGTGCATATGGTCCAGTTATAAGAACTGTAAAGAGAGAGAGAAAAATGTGTGCTGATTTTGTACATCAAGCAGGTAAAATAAGATAGATTTGTTATAAATATGCCTAATACTTAACACAGTGCCTACCTGCCTACCTAGCACAAAGTGTATGCTGAACAAATATTTTTGAATGAAAAATTAATTTTTATAATAAAAAATAAAATTAAATATTTACACACTTCAAAATAATGGCAAAAGAATGACAGAAGTGAAGCTATACGATGTGCTTCAGTCTGATGAGACAATGTCATTGTCTCAAGTTTTGTGTGTTGGTTAAAATGCCCACAACAAGCAAATATTTTAAGTGTGTATACCTAAATGTGCATGCCTTTGGCCCTTCTACTTGAATTCAGCCTTTGATAAGCCCTAGGAAGAGTGACTATGAAGGCACATGGAAACGAACAGAAGGGATCACAACCAAAGTGAAGAAAGAGGAGTCACAAAATTGAAGAGGGGTTACCAACTTTATCTGTTGCATGATTTTGCCAGCTGCAAAGAGGGGTGTCAGGAATCTAAGCTCGCTTTCTTCACCGCCTGTCAAATGATAATAAAAGTACCTACCTGAACTTTTTTTTAGAAGGATGTATTTTTAGAATGATTTGGGGAACTATTTGTGCTGTGAATGTCAAACGCCATCCATTTGGCTTGGGAAGGAACCAATAGTCTGCGTTTTAAAAATAATTAGTACCCAGAATTAGTAAAATAGATAGGCATTGAACACAAAATAACACAACTTTCAGGTTACTTCTAATTCAGAATACTCAAATATTCAGCAACTGGAATGGTAGTGGACAACACCAGAAAATAATGGCCAAAATCCTTGAAGATGCCTATTCCTTCTATATTCAGCAATTGTTTCTGGAAATATACCCTGAGGAAATGATTAGACAAATTTTGAAAAGGTGCTTATAACAAGGGTGTCTCTTGGTGCAGACTTTGTAATACTTAAAATTTGGGAGTAAATATAAATTTTTAACCACAGAATATTAATTAAATGAATTGTGCTCTCATTTCAAAATAGAATGCTATGTAGCCATTAAAAGCAATTTGCTAGATCTCTATGTATTGACTTAGAGAGTATTCTATTGCTAACATACTGTTAACTGACAAAAGATATATTTTAAAATAATATACAAACCATAATCTCATTTTGTGATGCATATAATGAAGTCTAGAATTATGTAAATAGTAAATTATAAATGAAATAGTGAAGCAAATATCTCTGAATGATAGATTTATGAATAGGTTTATTATTTCTCTTTGTACTTTTTCTGAATGTTTAACACATTTAAAACATAGCAGATAATGGCTTTTATAATTACTTAATAATAATAAAGTGATCTCGGTTTTGAAGAGGAAATACGTTGTCTCCAATCCTATCACATTCCTAGTTGTGTCTTGACTTTCCACGTACCCCACCGTACCCCTGACAAAGTAACTGAACACACGAAAATAAGCTCTGCTTGATACAGTTGTAAGTCCCAATTTAATTTCTGAGAATCCCATAATGGTATTATTTTGTACCTTGATGCAATTTTAAAACATAATTACTCACTCATAAACTTTTATCACTAGTAGAAAATGCATGAGATTGGGATTTAAGAGGTAGGAATACTTTTCTCTCCTCAGCTGCTAGCTAGAGGGCAAATCTCTTCACAGGGCTTACTTAGAGGCTTTCAGAGGCTTGGGCCTATAAGAATTTTGGTTCTATCACTCAAAGATTTTCTATTTTATCTGGTTTCCATCTCTTTTTAAGGTTATGATTGAATGCAAAGGACTTTGCCTGCTGATTTTTAATATACCTAAAGCAAAAAGTCTGAATTAAAATATTTCTATATTTGAAATCTTGTATTTATAAGTCAATACTTAATAACTTGTGACATTGGATGAATTTTTTAACCTTTTTGAAGTTTAGTTTTATCACTTTAAAATAGGCTAATAAAATGACCTCTCTCTTAAGATTTAAGGTATGAGATATTATGTTGAAAAACCTGTCACAATTCCTGATACATAGGAAATGTTAGGCAAATGTTAGTTATTGTTATCATTGGCTACCTGGATTATTCACCTATATTCAAACACAGATTAAGCTCTAGTAATAAGAGAATATGTAAGATTGAGAAGAAGAAAACTGAAGTTTTTATTAGTATACATCCACATGTCTTCATTTGTTAAGTATAAATAGACTTCTATTCTGATGATAAACAGAAAGGAAGGCATTAATGGAAAAAAGAAGACATGATGCTACCACAAGAATTTTCTGGGTACCATCAAAGGAATTCTTAATATATAAGAACTAGAGAGTCATCTTTTTTTTAATCATTAGTTAAAACAGTTTGTTTGAAATGTTGAACAGCAACCACAACTTAGAATGCTCTAATGAAATCAGCTCATTTTACAATAGTAGCTAAACAATGATTTAATTCAAGTATTGATTTCAGTAGATATTTTTATCCATTTTGATTCAAGAGTCTTACTCAATAAATTGTATTTAAACATTATTAATGTTCAAGCTTGTACAAAGATTGCCTGTGATTTTAGAAATACACAGGTTGGTTTTTTTTTCTTTCTATAAAACAACACTTAAAAGTGCTCTTGTAATTCAACCCCCAATTCTGAATTTCAAATGGAGAGCAAGGGATTTACCAAAATATGTGATGAAGAATCATGTTTTCATGTTCTTTCACTTTGGCAGGAACTCTTGTTTCAATTGAAAACATTCCCTTGCCATTAAAGAAACCCGGAGGGCAATCATGAATTAAGACCTGGAAAATAAAACTGAGAGGAAAGACTGGAACAACATGTGGTTGTCATTTTCAAGGCAACAGAGAGGGGAAGTGGTTTCCCACTGCTAGCTAAGCAAAGGCAAGCACACACACCGTACTAACATGCAGGGCAGAGAGTAAAAATACAAAGAGATAGTGGTTCCCTGTTTTCATTCATGGCGAAGCAGGTGCTGACTTGCCTTGAAGTTAGTTAGGACTGCTTAGCTTAGGATCTTGATGCCACTTCATATTTGAGGTAAAGATTTTTTTTTTTTTTTACATACATGGTCTTTCACAATCACTCTGAGAGAGGTGGCCATCCCGCTCACGTGGGCTCCTCTTTCACAAATCTTAGCCTTAGAAGCTTGTGGGACTTTCCCAAGACCACAGTTAGAAGTTTCGTAGGAAATCATCATCTCTAAATTTTAAGTCTTACGCATTATTTTCCAGACCTAGAAAGAAATAAAGAAGGGAGGAAGGCAGGCAAGGAGGGAAGGAGGAAGGAAGGAAGGCAGTAAGGAAAAAAGGAAAGAAGAGAGACAGAAAGAGAAAAAAAGAGGCTGGGTGTGTTTTTTTTTGTTTCAAAAATATATTTATGATACCAGATTGAAAAGACAGTATTAACTTGTAGAAATGACATCATTCTTCCATCCTTCTTTATAGCTTGTGATAACCTTTCTTGTTTTAATCTCCCTTCATACACTCCAGACTTAAATGCGGCTTCATCCGTGTGTGAGCAAACAAGACACATACCTAAGATACCGTAATGCTTACCGGAGGAGGGCAGCTCTCTTTCCTCAATCACGGGGCAGTCATTGCTGCTGATCAGAGTGCTCTTTCCACCCAACCCAGCTGAAGCTTCAGGATCCTTCTCACTGCAGAAAACAAACATCAATGGATTTGGGAAGCAGTCTCTTTGTCATCTCCAGTTTAGATCACAGCCTCTTAAACCTTGTAGCTTCGCCACGCAAAAGCATTGCTTCTGCCAGTTAAGTAATATTTGGTACATTTAATCTTTCTGAGATTCACTTTCCTCACCTGCAGAATAAGGATCATATAACTAACTATCCCACATTGAGCCTGTAATAAGATAATGTATATCAAAACACCATGCAAACATAGAAAATAACTATTATTACCTTTAACATTATACAATTATTTGTTTTCCACTCATTTTAATAGTTCCATCATAATTAGGTTTCTTCTCCAGGAAATTCTGGCCTGCCTTACACACAGTAGTGCATCAGCGGGCATGGTGCCTGCACATTATTTGTTCCCTATAAACATTAGCCTGCCCACTGCCCATTCCTGACTCACTCTTAGTAACATTACTTATTCACCCACTGTTGGTTTTCACACTATCATCTGCCCCAGTTCGATGAATTCCTAAGCATGATGTCTCAAAGAAGGATTTAAAAACAATATTGTGACTGGTTTCCCTACTCATGTATACCCACGGGTGTAACATACTTTGTCTCACAGGAGGAAAACCCTGGAAAGAAGTATGTCAGCTGCAGGGAAAACCAGGCTTTTCCCTCTTTAATGGGATGATGATAGTGATGCTGCAGCTGATGTTGATAATAATAAATATTAATTGAACATTTCCTGTGTTCCAGTCATCAGTCGCTAATCTTTATAACAATTGTATGGGATAATATCTTTACTTCAGAGATCAGGAAATTGGCTCAAAGATGTTAAACAACTTGCCAAGTTCATGCAACTATTAAATTGGCATAACAGCGTTCTTCAGAGAAAAAGAACCAATTGGATGTATAGATATAGATATAGATGTAGATAGATACAGATGTAGATGTAGATTTTAAATATGGATATAGAAAAAGATCTATTACAGGAATTGGCTCACACAATTATGGAGGCAAAAAAAAAGCACCCCATTTTCTGTCATTTGCAAGCTGGAGAACCAGGAAAGCTGGTGATAAATTCAGTGTGAGTACAAAAGCTTGTGAATAGGGGTGGGAGAAAGGGGGAAATCCAAAAGTTTTAGAATCAGGAGGGAGCACTAGCTCTCGATGTCCAAAGGCAGGAGAAGATGGATGTCTCAAGCAGAGAGAGAGAGAATTTGCTCTTCCTCCACATTTTTGCTCTAGTCAGGCCCTCAGTGGATTGGATGATGCCCACCCACATTGAGGGCCACCCTCTTTACCCAGTCTTCTGATTCAAATGCTGATCTCTTCAGAAGACATTCTACAGGCACACCCAGAAATATCAGTCATCTGGGCATCTTTTAGCCCAGGTAAGATAACACATAAAAGTAACCATCACATGAGGTCATGAAATTCCTAAGTATGGATTCAAACCCAGGATGTCTAGCTCTGGATGCTGTGTTGATAGCCACATGGAGCCAGGGCCTATCTTTCTTCCTTGAGCCCCTTTCCTTCAGCTCCTGGACTGGATGGGCACTGTCCAGGCATAGCCTGATTTTCCTGCCTTGGAATCTACACCTCATGGAATGATTTGGGCTTTTAAATATCTCACGCTAATTTTCTGATAGCTGTAGAAATGTAAAGATGTATATAGAAGTATAAATACATTAACTAGGCATGAAAAGGTTGAATGGAAAGGTAGACAGAGACAGACAAACAAGCAGATACAGGATAAAGAGAGATTCTGGCTGATTGGGTAAGAGGCCAGAAAACCTATTCAGAACTGTCAGCTAATTCACTCAAAAATTATTTCAGAGGAAGACCAATATTAAATCTACATAATCCTTTCACTTTGTATATCACATCATCATGTTGTACACTCAACATCTTACAGTTGACAAATAAACCCAATAAATACAGACTAAGCAATATTTAGTGTAATCCTTTGGGCTTCACCTACATGGTTATAAGTCTGGTCCAAACCCAGGCAGCCCATCCTTAGCACTGGCCTTCTCCATCACTCTGCCTTACTGTTTAGGGGGGAAAAGAGGAACACAGTGAGTAGAAGTGAAGTGAACACAACTAAATGAGTAGATAGAATACCAAAGACAAACTTCGCACATCCTACAATCTTGATTTTGCCAGCGGTGGGGGGAGGGGTGGGCGGGGAGGCAGGGGCACAACTAACAAAATCTCAGTGTAATCAAGAGAAAAGAACTTTGCAATGCAAATTTGTGATAAAGTACAATTAGCTAAAACAAAGCCTTGAAAATCATACCAATTATCTAAACAAGCATTTTATCCAGAGAGGATCATCCTTGATTAGCATAAGGATAGCAGCATACTTGGTTGACAGAAAGCCAGTATAGGCTATGCATAGAAAATGCAAATAAGGCAAGAACATTACCAGCTTTGTTTTCACTTACAGATTGCTGGTCTTTCATAGGAGATAGTTTATATCCATCATAATTCTAAAATTGAATGTGCATATTGCTGTCCTAAGATGATACGGCGCTTTTTTATTATTTAAAAGTAGTAAACAAAAAGTGGAAAAGCACACGAGAATGTAGGGGGACCCTGAAATGTCATGCAAAAACAAAACTCCCACAGATGTGTAAATTGGGAGATGTGGAATCTAGTCAATGGGAGGCAATTCACATCCAAGCTCTCTCTAAGGAAGGAGCAGCACTGTGAAGGGGCTCACCGTGATCAGCAAGGGCTTCCTGGACCGGGCCTTGGCGCTGCTTCCTGTCGCTACTGCTTGCTCCCTGGACGGTCACTTTCAAAGGAGAAAGGGCAGCTGGGAGATTTTACAACATTTAGAAAACCTGGAAGGAAAATTCCCTCTGAGATGTGTAAAGGACAGGAGCAATACCAGATTCCTCCAGGTTTCAAAAACTGGCCAGTTTCAAAGAAAGTGCTTTCTTTGCTATCTGAGAAATGCAGCAGATATTCAACACTTTCAGCCTGGATGTCTCTCAGTCTTTCTGGAATGAAAGCAGTTTAGAGACTGACTCCTAGGGGACTTTATCAGCAAATGGAAAAGACAGGGGTGTGTCTAGAACCGGGAAATAGGAGGGACATTCACCCTCGCAAAAGGAGAATATCAGACTTGGGACAAAGAATTATTTCCAAGGGACCTGAGACTATTTGAAAGACCTAACTTATAGCCACTGTACCTGGGAAGTCAGTCATGTGTGTGGAAATCCAAAGGTGTTTTCTGTTCACTGAAGAGCTCACAAGAAGTCTTCAGGGCCAAGAAATATAAGTAATTTGAAGTTGATTACTGGTATTATTTTAGACATTTCCTCAAATCAGTTTGATATTTCTAAGCAACTTTTTAATTTATCTTTTTTATGGCTTAAAGTAATATTTTCAATTTTCTGAAGTGATAAAATTATTTTACCATTTGCATATATTAATTTAAAGATTTGTTTATTAAAATTAATTAAATATTTTTATTAAAATTTTAATATACTTGATTTATATGTAATATTTTAAAATTTAATGTATGTTTTTTATTTCAGTTTTACAATTAATGTCTTCTAAATTCACTATTCTTATAACTTTGCTCAAAGGATAATCTCCAGACTGCTTCATTTGACACAGAAAATAGTTATCTTAAGCCGTCTTTAGGGTCATCTTGTTACGGAAAGCCAGACTCAAGACACGATTCAGGGAACGGAGTAAGCCTTTATTCACACGCGCGGGCTCAGAGGAGGCAGTCTCCAAATTCTGAGCCCCGAATCGGGGTTAGATAGGGGTTTATAAGCCCTAGCACTCCGGCGGGAAACGGATGGGCTTCCCAGGTGGGGGAAGGGATTAGCATTCAGGTGGGAGACTGATGAGATTGATGTGCTACCCAGGCAGGGGAAGGGATGTGAAAACGGGCTACAGGAACAGATAAGCAATGATTAACAGTCAACCTGGGAGGGGTCTCTGGCTAGGCTGCTCCTCTTAAGTCATCTTGCCCTTATCAATCTCACAAGGTAGAAGGAAAGAGTAACTGGATAGTGGCACTATTAGGTGATACAAAAGATTGTGGCAGTGATGAAAAATCGGGCAATTTCTATTCTCAGTCAGTCCTAAATTTGAGCTGGAACAGAAACACATCTTCCACCCTAGCCATTATCGCGATGCTGAACATGTCTATCTTCGACTTTGGATAGTATACGTGATTCCATAGAAAGTGAGCATGAGGAAGAAAAGCATGAGGAGAAAGACGATGGTGGATAAGGAGTGGTGAGGGAAGGAAAGAAAGGTGGGGCAGGGACTCCTGAGCTGTACTACCGGCGCTCTCACACCAGAAAGGGCGGAGAGCCCTGGAAGACGGTCACTCCCTTCTTAGATTTCCTGTCCTTCACCTAAGCCCGTAAGTGATAAATTACAAACCATCAATATGTATTTATTCAGTGTCGTCTTCCATCTAGGTGAAACTTGGGGTCACATTCTCAATCTCACAATTTATTCAGGGAAATTTGGGCACAAACACGCAGAGGAGAATGTTATATGAAGACAAGGCAGAAATAGAGCAATGCATCTACAGTTTCGAGAATTTCAATGAGCCCTGGCCGGTGACTCAGTTGGTTGGAGTATTCTCCTGTGCACAAAAGATTCGGGGTTCCATTCTGGGCCAGGGCACATACCTAGATTGCAGGTTCCATCTCTGGTCGGAGCATATCAGGGAGGCGGCCAATCAATGTTTCTCTCTCTCTTCCCCTCCCTCTCTTCCTTCCTTACTCTCTCTAAAATCAATAAACATATCCTCAGATGAGGATTAAAAAAAAAGAAGAAGAATGTCAAGGGATGCTAGGAGCCACCCGAAGCTAGGAAGAGGCAAGGAACGAACCTCCTCTATCATTTCCCAAAAGAACGTGGTCCTGCCAACATCTTGATTTTGGATTTCTAGCCCCTAGAACTGAGAGAATAAATTTCTGCTGTTTTAAGTCACCTAGTTTGTGGTACTTTGTTATAGCAGCCCAATGAATCTAATATAACCACCTTGACTCAGGTAACTCAGTGGCTCACGTCACCTTGTGCCTAGTGGTAACTTTGCATTGATCATGACCTTTTCCCATAGTCCCATGCTCTCCCCACGTTCCAATGAGCAGCCTTCTATTTGCCGATCTGTCTCACCGCCCCCTGAGAGAGAGGAGGCATCTTCCTGACCTTGTTTTTGGTACAAAGAAAAACAGGGTTTCTCAGAAAAGCCCACTACTCAAAGATGGTACCCGTGGGAATAATCAGCTGGTTTTTGTGATCTCTTAGTGCTTTTATCTTTCAACTGCTCTCGTTGCTAAATTAAGAGTTAATACCCCTCCTGTGTACACATCAAAATCTGTGTGCAGCCTCAGAAACATTTCACAGAGCTTTTTAAAGCTGTTGAAAGCTTTTGTTTATTTTCCAGTGAGTTTAATAGAGAATATATACCATATATGTATGGGTTTATAAGATTTAAGAATTAGACTACAATAAAATACAGCAGTAAAAGAAAAGTAACAATAATTTGATCTTTTAAGAAATATTATTTCAAAAGGTATTTTTGTATTCTACCTACAGTTTCCCAGAATCCATACTTAAAAAATTAATTTTCACAGAAATATAAATGCAATTCATAGCAACATTTAGAAATCTGTCTTTGGATATTGGCTAAAAAAGTTTACAGTATTTAAGAAGTTCTTCTTTTTAGTAACTAAGAGCTCATTGAAATCAGGGGCCTGCACCTAAATCCATTCAAGTTTCAAACCCAGGGACTGATGATCATAACAGATAGAGGCAGAGTAGAGCAATGAGCACATGACTTGGGTCAGAAACCCTGGCTTACAGCAACTGCTAGGTCTTGACCACCATTTGCTTTGTGACTGGACAGTCACTTAGTCCCTCTGAGGCTCAGTTTCCTTAAGCCTAAAACCACATGAATAATATCTACCCTTCCTACTTATTAGGAAGAGTATATGAGATAATGTACATAAAAATAATTGGTAAAGTATTAGATACAATGTAAACCTTGTATCTACCAAAAATACATTTCAAACCAATTCAAGGAACAATTTTTGCATTATTTGTCACTTAGATTTTTAAAAATAACAACAAAATATAATTGACTAAATATATTTTTTAAAAATTACTGCTTTGTTTTAAGAGAGAAGGTCTTTATCCCACCACAATGTTTATCATCATGAGACAGTAGCTGTTACATGAGAAAGGAGTTAACATATCCACTGCTATTGATTAGCAGCAAAATTCTAGCACAAAAATAGGTGTATCATACTTGCAAATTATGTATTTTAATAAGTAATTAATTGAATTTCAGCCATAATAGTGTGCCTGGCACTGTGCTACGTGTGCGTGTTTCTGTATGCATGTGTGAGTACACACACATACAAAGAACTCATACAAAATTTAGTTTATTCCCTACCTCAATGCTGTGGATTTGAGACGATTATAGATAAGGAAACTAGAACTTAAATGAATGAATACCTTACCCCAAAGATCTCATTGGTACTAACTGCAACTTGCCCATGGTATTCATATTTTTTTGAAAAAATAATTGATATATTTTTGATGATACATCATTACAGCTTAGACATGATTGTAAAGATTTTTTTCTCCTCCGTTCGTCACACATCAGCGTTATCTTCTTTTAAAATACACTCTGACATGTGTGAGGATTGCATCCTCCAGACCTTCAGCAACGCCCAAACACCACTACTGTGGATTTTCCCCTGCCTACCCACAAAGGACAGGTCCTTCCAGCATTACAGGCACCCTGTGAGGCTGAGGCACCTCCGGGAGCTTCCCTTACACAGCCCCGCCTGCGCTGCTGCCTCCCCACAGGTGGGTACAATTTAGCGAGATCACATGCATCTTGAAGGTGAAAATCAGTGACCGTTTAGAGTAGCTCTCCAATCACTAGAGCCAAAAGTGTTAAATGCCTAAACACCAAAGATCAACATATCCGTATTTTGTCATGTAGTGTGCTCCTGTGTATAATACGCACCCACATTTTTGGACCAAGCTTTCAGGAAAAAAATCTTTCATTTTAATTTTTAATTCAATTATTTATTTATTTATATTTAGAAACAAAGCTGATTATCATATTCCAGGGTAATATTTTGCATGTGGATATTGTTATTGTTTTCTAGAGTTACACTTTTAATGCCTAAGCATAAATAAAAGAATTAAAAGTATTTATATAGAAACAGAAGTAGTACAATTAGTACTACTCATATATAATGTGCACACTTATTTTCCCCTCAAAAATTTGGGCAAAAAGTACACATTATACAAGGCAAAGTGTGGTAGTGCGTTTGAGGAAGAGCTAATAATTATCCTGCTAGAATATTTCTGATGTTCAGGAAAATTTGGAACAAATTTGTTTTCTGAGAGAAGGAACCTTATAGCCCAGGAATAGCAGAACTAAGAATGTGAGGATATTTCTCTCTCCTTTTTGTTCTCTAATGTGCTTCCCACAGTCCTGCTCAGGATAGTATCTCCTTTTCCATTTCTTGAACAAATTTAATCACTTATTCTCCACAGCATTCTTCCCCTGGGTTTCTAAATGTGCACAGTCTCCCAAATGTGGAGAAAAACTTCCCTTGATAGCAATATGCATGGTTTTCCTGGAATTCAATTCTTTGTGATCCCCAAGGAGTCTTTATGGGGTTACCTACCAATATTCTCAATGGTAGCTATTTCAAATAACATCAAACACCATTTCATGAGTACTCCTCAGCTGGCATTATGCCAAGTTCCAGTGGTCGGGGGTGCGGGTAGGTACAAAAATTCCTTTGCTCAGAAAGCTCAAAGTGTGATGAAGAGGCAGATGTACAAATCATCATCATCATCGTGACTATAGGTCACAATCAATGTAGAGCCTGAAATGAGAAAGAAGACCCAAAGAGGGAGGAAGAGAACTGAGGAAAAGGACAACAGTAGAACACAGGGGGTTTAAAGAAGCAGGAAGTGGTTGACAATGTCAAGGGAAGGAGAAAACCAAGGAAGAGGGGGTCCGAAAAGCATGCCAGCTGGGTCATGGAAGGAAGGAGAGAGATACAGCAACAGCTGGAGTGAAAAGCACAGTCAAGGGAGAGGGATCTGTTAGCTGCGTCTTAACATGACTCAAGGGTGACAGACTCAATTGCTTTAATGTGACAGCTGCCGCAAAAAAATGTGATGGTGATGGATATCTGAACAGTGTCAGACATAATTAAATTAGGTTGGAGTGAAAAGCATATCATCTGAAACACAGGTTGGAATTTTAGGTTAGTGTAAAGACTAGTCAATGCTCCATTTATAAATACCACCTTCTAGAGTTCTGAGGCAAAGTTTTTAATCCAGCATTTGAAAAACAATTGTAAGGCAGGGTTCAATCATTTGAGTCAACCTGAGTTCAAATCTTACCTTTACTGCTTGCTATCAGTGTTAACCGTGCGTAACTCACTTAAATTATGTGAGTTCTGGTCTCTTCATCTGTAAAATGAAGAGATAATAGCATACCCATTGCATCTTAATTCACATAAAGTGTTTAGAATAGATACTAACAACATTCAACAGTCGATATAATTATCTATCGTCATCATTATTATAATTATTAATACCATTATTTGGTCGATTGCTTATTTTGACTTTATCTCTTTTGTTTTGTAAGTTTCCATATTAAAAAATGTTTGTTAAACATGCTGTAATTTTGCTTCTTGACTCTGTATATGTCATACAACCACAAACTCTTAAATTCTCAAAGCCTAATTCATTTTTAAAAATTCCTTACCTTAAAACACAAAAAAGCCACTCTGGCTTTAAAAGTGATTTGAATATAAGGCAACACTTTTATCTAATGAAATCAACATAAAAGCAATCTTTATATCTACATTTATATCTGCAACCCAAATAATGTTCCCATCATTACAAAATTAAAACTTATCTCAAAAATTACATTTATTTGGTCTCCCTGTAGCTAAGTCCTCTAAAGAGTTTATAAAGTGAATTAAGCTAAGAAAAGTAGTTTTCAGTAACCAGAGACAATGACATGGAACAAAAATAGATAGAAATGAAAACTGGATGTGAATTTAAATAAAATCTTAGCTGCATGTAACAGGGGTAACAGTTTTGAAATACACTATTTTGTTTTTCTCTTTGCATTTCTTTGCATGTGCCCTTCTTCCTGGCCTGCCAGAGGCATCCTTTTGCCTCAGGAGGCATGGCCCGGGTGGGGTAAGACTGTGAAGGGACAGAAGGGTTCACTTCACTCTCAGCTTTTACCTATCAAAGCGGCCTCTTTGGTTTCTAGTGAGGCAAAGGTTTTGAGTGTCAAATTTTGTTTCAGGAGTAAAAGGAATTTCTAAATTCTACAAAGACTCCTTTTTATAAAGCAACACTTGGAGAGCTGTGGATTGAGTTTTAAAATAAACCACAAGGACAGAAAACTTAGTATTTGACAGTAAGAGAAGACACACCTGCCTGGAGAATTAGTGTGGAGGTTTCTAGGGTGAGAGGAAAGATAGATTCTTCAAAAAGGAAGCTGTAGAAGGACGAGACCTAGAGCACAAGTCACTGTTTTCTCTCCCTCACTCCCTCTCAGTGTTGGCAGCCTGAAAGGAAACACCTCAGGTTTTGCGTGGTAGATGACTGCTAGCCTCATCTAGTCCCAGCCCCGCTGCAAAGTTGGTAATAGAATCATCCTGAGCAATACAGAGGAGTCAGTAGCCTTAGGTTCAGTGTCCTTCTTTCTCAGGTGGACGTGGGAAAACCTGCGGGCTCTTAGGGCAGCATCCCATTCAGCACAGTGCCATGTCCAACATGATGTGGGAAAGAGAGGGAGAGGCTACATGGATAGGCTGAAAAAATAAGTCTTATTGCTCACAGCTTGTTCCAGAAGTTTCCCCATGACTCCTCCCCTCACCCCCCAGAGAGGATGAGGAAAAGATGGAAGATAGAGGACCAGCAGAGGCCTTAGAGGTAGAAAAGAAGGCTGTCAAGGTGAGGGTAGAAGACAAAAGGCAATGAGGGTGGGGCCTGTAATCTGTAGCGAGTGGGACCAGTTTAGCATCAGCAGATTTAGTGAGGACATGTCTAATGTAGAGACACCAGCAGGACACAGCTTCTTCACAAGAGGCTACAGGTGCTAAATGACAACCCAAGGGCCTGTGTGTGCAAGGTGAAACCCCCTCTTCACCACCTAAGGGTCGTGAGAATGTCCCCATGCACCAAGGTGCCTTGGAGAAAAAAACAGTAATTCAGAGACTGAAAGAAGAATATCGAGTTCCTTTTACTGGAAAATTTTGTTTTGCATTGTTTCCTTTGATTATCAATGGGGCGCAGGTTCATAAATAAGAATAAATCAGGTGTTTTATTTTTCATTTAAGATATTTCTTTTTTTAAAATGATTTTATTTATTTATTTATTTATTTATTTATTTATTTATTTATTAAAGAGAAGGGAAGGGAGGGAGAAAGAGAAGGAGAGAAATGTCAATGTGTGGTTGCCTCTCGCATGCCCCCTACTGGGGGCCTGTAGGGGTCCCCAGGCATGTGTCCTGACTAGGAATTGAACTGGTGACCCTTTGGTTCACAGGCCAGCACTCAATCCTCTGAGCCACACCAGCCAGGGCAGTTGTTTTAAAGTAAACGACCAAAAAACTACATTTAAAAAATAAAATATTAGTGTGGTAAATTTTAGCAATGTTATCCAAGTGTAACTGGCATACAATAAATTACACATATTTAAATTTGGTTTCAAGATAGTATACACCTTTGAAACTCACCACCATTAAGACAATGAACAACATACCCGTTATTCATGCCCTTTGCAACCCTTCCTTTCTATCTCTCCCCTCCCCCACCCAATCTCAGGCAATCACTTATCTGCTTTCTGTCACCATAAATTAGTTTCCACTTTCTAGGATTTTATATACATGGAATCATATATTATAGTATGTACACTTTTTTACCTGGCTCTTATACTCAACATAATTGAGTTTCACCCATGTTATTGCCTGTATCAGTAGTTCATCCCTTTTTATTGCTAAATAAGTATATTCTATTGCGTAAATATGCCAGAATTTGTTTAGCTGTTCCTCTGTTGATGGCCATTTGGGTTATTTCTAAGTTCTGGTTGTTACAAATAAAGTTGCACATGAGAGTTCTAATTGTACAACATGTCTCTGACAGTTGATATGGTGAGTCTTTTCAATTTTATATATTCTCATATATGTGTAGTGATATCTCATTATGGTTTTAATTCATATTCCCCTAATGGCTAATGGTGTTGAGTGTCTTTTCAAGTTCTTGCTATCTGCGTATTTTCCTTGATAAAGTTTGTATTTGAATTATCTGACTTTTTAAATTATGTTATTTGTTCTATTATTGAGTTTTGAGAGTTCTTCATTTATTTGCATACAAGTTCTTTGTTAGTTACATGCTTTGTAAATATGTTCTCCTAATCTATACCTTTTCGGTTTTATCCTCTTAAAAGTGTCTTTTGAAGATCAGAAGTATCTAAGAAATACTTGCTTTGATAGATATCTAGGAAGTATCTATGAAATATCTAGGGTCATATCAAAGAAATCTCTGCCTAACCCAAGCCCTCAAAAAATTTCCCCTGTGTTTTCTACTAGAATTTTTATAGTTTTAGGTTTTACATACAGTGTTACATTTTGACTCTATTTCATCTGATAGTAAGAAAACCAGCACTTTCAAACAAATACTGATCCTATGAAACAAGTTAATATAGCACAGTGATTAAGAATTCATTATCTGAAGTCAGATTGATGTTCTAATCTCAGTTCCACCATTTACTAGCTGGGTAGATCATAGTCAACATAGTTAACTGCCCTGACCTTTTTTTCTAATCTATAAAATTAGGTAAGAACAATTCCTAAATCACAGGGTTGCTCTGAGGATTAAGTGAGATTACATATAGAAATCACTGTCAAGCACACATAGCTAACAGTCAATAATGTAATCATGTAAACTGTGTGGGGAGAGTGCCCATGGCATAGAAAACAGATTTAAAAATGGCTCCTTCTTAGTTGAATGAACCAATTACACAATTGGACGCAATTGCCTTGGAATTGAATAGAGGACAGATTGGGTAATAATGAGGCAACAAGACAAGTATTCAAGTCCAGGGTCTGATCTTCTTCTGAATGGAATAGTAAATGGGGAAGTAGAAGCAATGCTTTGTATCAGCTGGAAAAGAATGATGATAGAGGCCAAGAGTATGTCCAGGCAAAGATTACAGTAAGTGATTATGACTAATTGCTGAGCAAGATAAGATAATGGGGAAAATACAAATGAAAATTTGCACAGTCATATGGAAAGGGATTTCATCCCAGTTTTAACTAGCTCTTTGGTGTCTGTGAAATAAGGAAAATGAATCACATCTTCTTTTGGGCCCTGTATGGATCTAGCAGCCTGTGTCATTTCCAATCTGTGTTGTGGGGTTGGGAGTGGGAAAAGGGAGAGGTTGTGATCTCTGAAAATCCATGTAGTTGAAATAAAAAAATAAATCTAGAATGGAAAGTTATCAGAGAATAACTGGTTCCTTAGAGAGCCATTCATGGCCAATGGAAGCAAGGGTGGGCAATGGGGCAGTTTCCCAGGATCTCTGCCCTTGGTGAGTATCACATGAAGTACTGGTATTCAGTAATAAGACAGCCAAAAGATGGGAGGGAAAGCAAATCAAAAACAGGACGCTGGCTGGATAGATGTGTAAGTATCCAAAGTTAGAATATTCAACCATTAGACTGAATTTCTCTGAAGATCATTGTGAAATATATCCTATCACTTCTTGCATATATATGCATTTTTAAGTCTTTAGCCATTCTGTTACCACCATAAAACGTTTCAAGGCTTTAGTCTTCTACCTGGTGTTCATAGGGATAAAAGCAAATTTAAACATTTGCCCAAGGAAAACAAAACTCACATGTTCAAATAATGTTAAAATTCCTCTCAAAGACAAGAGTTTATTAATTTTTAGTTATTTGAACTGTCCTGGCTTCTGACTTCTGCACGAGTAGATAACTGAAAGTTTACTATACATACAACAGTAATGTAACAATCACTGAAAGTTTTGTTTGGTTTTGGTTAAAATTTTGGGAGAGAAAAACTCATTCCAGGTGAGGGGAAGTTTCATCCCTTCACTCAATACAATTATGGACACCTATCATGCCGAGCACTGTACTAGGTGCCTTTATACGTTTTCACCTGTACATTTTAGTATTTAATCATCCCAACAATTGCGTAGTTTTGACAAAAGAAACTTTGATTAGAGAAGTTAAAACTTCCCAAACTCTTTCTGTTACTAAAAGGTAGAGCCCTCTGGGAATCTGTAATCTAGGTGAGTAAGCAGGAACCTTCATAAAAACACCTTAAGGTAAATGCCATCATAGATTATGCATTAGCCCAGTGTAGCTTTCCGAGGAAGGCCTGGGAAGGGCTTTCTTCAATGATACAACTTTGACCAGAAAATACTGGGCTGTGAGAAGGGAAGGAGGTAGGAAAAAACTCACGGTAGAAGCAAAAAGTTTCATAGATGCATGACGGCCAGAGATACCTGTGTGGTCATGGAATGGCAAGTTGCTGTCACTCGTGGGATAGGGTACTACAAGATGTCAGCATGTGACAAGCTTGAAGATAAGATGAGATGTCACTGTAGCAGGCAACAGGGAACCAGCAAAAAACCTCAGCCAGGGGAATGGCAGGATCAGGAGAGCATGTGCTCCCCTGGGTAGGAGGAGAGACTGGAGGCAGGGAGGCTGGTGGGTGCACTCTAGGTCCTGGGGGCACGGCCTGTGGAAGACCTGCCCTGGGGTCCTGTCAAAGGAAAGGGAGAACTTCAATTCCCATCCAAAATGTTCTCTTGTAACTCTCTCCTGCGCTTATTTCTTGGAAAAGCCAGGTTAGAATTCCCTAATTGCTTGATTTGGAAGCTATTTTGTTTGTAGTTTGTTTTTTGTCTAGCAAGAAAAAAGGAGCTTTTTTTATTTATTGATTTTTTTTTTTTTTTTAGAGGGAGAGAGGAGGAGAGAGGGAGAGAAACATCATTTTTTGTTGTTGTTCCATTTACTTATGTATTCATTGGTTAGTTCTCATATGTGCCCTGACCAGGGATTGAACCCACAACTTTGGCATATAGGGATGACCCTCTAACCAACTAAGCTACTTGACCAGGGAAAAAGAGGAGCATTTCTGTGTGTATGTTTGTGTCCTTTTTTGCCCAGGTCCTGGTTAGAAAGGAATGAAAATGGAACACTAGTGATCTCAAAAGGATGGAAGGGATAGAATTTGATTGAACGAGGAAACTAAATGATGGCTCCAAATTTTAAAACTGAATGACTAAGAAAATGGTTGTCTCCCTTTGGGAAATAAGACAATGATTTTGGAATAAAGACAGTATGCTTATTTTAAATAGATTCAACTGGAAGTTGGAATAAGATTTTCATGTAGAAATATCCAGAAGCTGTTGAAAGGCAGAGCTGGTGTCCATTAAAAATTAGGGGGTGGAGATATAATCAGCCTACATCTATATCCATGGACATAAAGTCATAGGTGGTAGTTGTTTGTGCTGAGGGATAACATGGTGACAAGCGAGAAAGACTGCCCAGGGCAGACCTTTCAGAGTAGAGCAGGAGAAGGGCATCTACAGAGGAAAAAGAGAGGGGGTGGGAGAGAGAGGCAAGAGCAGCAGAATATGCAGAGTTGTAGGGGTAAAGGGAGGAGAAGGATGTAGCTGCAGGGTCTGTGCTTGATGATAAAGTGTCACTTCCTCTGGGCAGCCTTTCTGCCCTCTCCCTTCCCCCCACATCCAGGACTTTCTTATCTAGTTGGCCTGAGCACAGATGACATTGAGGACAGCTCAGCCACCAGTGCTGGCTTGCGTATCAGTTTCCCCTTTAGGTTGAATGCTCCCAAAAAGCAAGACCTGTGTGGGGTAGAGATTAAGGCAGCTCCTTGAGAGCAGTTTCAGGAGAGTGTTGGGAAGGAAAGCCAAACTGTAAGGTGTTATGGAACAGGGAGATGGTAACAAGTGATAGGACGGTCAGGGAGTTATGAGAAAAGGAGAGAGAAAATTATATCAAGAGAGGAGCGGAAAGAATATAATGTTTAATTGTAGGGCAGGAGAGATTTGAGTATGTTGCTAAACTGTGATGAAAGCCAATGAAAAGGAGAGAGGATGAAGATGAATGAAGAGGCAGTGAGTGGGTAATATCTGATGGAGCAACGCTGAGAAGCAACTGGTTAATGCAGAGGAGGGGCGGGTCTCTGAAAGAGGGCAGGGGTGGGTGAGAGTGCAGACGATTGTAGAGGCGAGAGGTGGCCTACGAGGTGCGAGGTCAGGATGAACTATGAGAAAGGTGTCTATGGCTTAATGGAAGGGGAACCCCCCCCCCAACTAAACGACCTTGAACTTGTAATGTTGCCGTCTATCAGTCACTTTTTCAAAGCTTCAACTTTTCTTTAGGTAAAATGAGGGTATTACCTTCCAACTCCCCAAATCAGGCGGCATTGTCCCACTTTCTTGCAAGTACTTTCTTGGCTACTTGCTTTTTTATTTTTATTTTTATTTTTTTAAATTTGGGATGTTCCTTTCAGAGGGCATAGAACCTGGAAGGTGGTCTGGATCTTATCAGCAAAGCAGGAGGTGGGTCATCTGAGCATGAAGTGATAACAGAGGGCTGAGCGAACAGCCCTATGGTGGTGGGCGTAGGATAAGGACGTCAACGCGCAAGAAACCCAAAAGGATTTGCAAGCATCAGTGGGTCCCCAGGGTTGATGGGAGGACAAGGATGCCTGATCCTGGAGGAATCAGGCCCATTAGCTGAAAAGTGTTCCGGGAGGTGTGGCCACAAACTCCCTCACTGAACCGGCTCCCAGGGGAGGGTTATAAGAGAGGCGCGCACCTGGGGCCCACGCACCTGGAGAGGCTGTGGGATGGCGTGATTGCCCGCTTTTGAAGGCCACGTGGGAGGGCCCGTTAATTTTTACGAGGCTGCAACGGAGTCTCAACCTTGACACCAGGGCGCTCTGGAAAAAGCTACATGAACCTGCAGAGAGCACGGGGGTTAAGTGGGCATGTTTGGCGTATTTGGGCTACTGCCAGGCCGGTGTAGCCGGGACCAGGAGGAGGTGGGTCATTTGTGGTGCAGCTCCTTGCGGCCGCTGCAGGAACTTGAGGAACTTGATGCTTTGCGTGCCCGTTGCACAACCTTATGCCTTTTTTTTTTTTTTTTTTTTTGTAAATTGCAGAATGTAGCGAGGCCCCGCCCTTCCGCGCCCGGCCGCTGGGCTGCCCCTCCCGAGGTCCCCGGCGGTGCTCCTTCTCCTGACGGCGCTGGAGGGCCTGGCGGCGGCGGCCCACGGGGCCCATGGCACTGCCCGCCTGGCTGCAGCCCAGGTAGGGCGCTCGGCCGAGGCCGGAGGAAAGAGGGTGCGGGGAGGGGGGCCGCCGGGGCGGAGTCTCCCCCACCCTACCAGCGGCTGTGCAGGCACCGGAGAGCGCTGAACAGCGCAACCCTGTGCCCCACACATTCTTGAACTTTTGACCAGCGATTAGCTAGTTTAATTCTCTCGACAACTCCGGGAAGATGGCTCGGTTATTTCCCTCATTTTACAGATGAGGAAATAGGAAGGACAGGCGGGGCGGCCACCGCTTCATTGTGTGCGCTCTTTGCCTGTCCTTCTTCCCTTCCCTTCCTACCCGGTGCCATTCCGTTGGCTTTCTCAGACTTCTTGTAGCAGGATAAATTTTAGATCTGCGGCGGAAACACCTATGGGGTGTGTGTATTCGAGGGCCCAGTTCCAGGAAAACTCATTCAGTGGTAGGGCTCGGGGACTGCGTGTGTAACCGAGACTTCAGGTGATTCTGATGCTGGTTTAAGGGAGGTATTCCTCTTCCCTACCCCTTCAGCAGCTTGTGTCACCAGCGGGGTGCCGGAGTAAAGTCATAAAACTACACTGTGTCTGCTTTCCAGCCTTACTTTTCAGAGGTTTCACGTGCCCAAGTAGGAGCAAACCTTGTCTGCACTGGCAGGGCCTCTCCCACTACCCTTCTGAACCCCCAGGGAGCACTTCAGCCAGTGCTTGGCTGGACTCCTTCAGAGGCTTGTCTGTCAATCATCTCTTAGCCGTCGCTCCAGCAACCCATTTTTAAACCCAGCTTGACTTCCCTTTTCTGGCCTGAGCCATTAAACTGCCTTCTATGTGTGTCTGATGAAGGAAACATCTGCCCTTGCAAAACAGGAGGCCGTGGAGAGATACTGACCTAATCACATGCTGCAATCCAAGGTCAGGTGTGTCCAGTTACTGAAGTACCCACCGTTTGGGAATGCCGTCCCCGTTTGTAACTGTAAAGCAGTTACCAAGTTCTGCACTTACAACACATATTGACTACATCAACCCCTTCTCCATGTATTTTTTAAAAAAATATTCAGAGTAGTCTTTGCAACGCTTACTTTATCTGTTGTTTATCTGTTGATGAGCAGCAAGTTAGAACTTTATCAAAGATGAAGTGGATTTTGAAATAGAACCATATTTGACTTTAAGCAATTTAGGATACTCATTCGTGGATGGTGTATGCAATGGTTTTTTTAAAATCTGATGACCATTAGAGGAATAACCAAATAAAAGACTGAGAGAGAACAGTTTTCTCTTGTTTGCTCAGGTTGACCAGTAGGTTAGTTCAAAGATGTTTATTATGCTGAGAGGATAATTATAAAGGAAATGTTTAATTGATTTTTCTGTATTTATAGGTATAGGAAGAATACCTATCTTTTCATCTACTACTTAATCCAGTTCTGTGGCCACTCATGGATATTTACAAATATGACAGTCAGATTCTTTTCATTTGGAAAAGGTAAAACTCTAAAACACTTCTTGATTTTTTACTTTTTTCTTGTTTTCACTTAGTCTTGCTTATATTAATTTTTTAACTTCTACCAACTTTACCTAATATCCTTCACTCCTCTAAATTTAGTGACCACATTTTTCAGAAACCATACTTCTTGCTGAGTGCAAAAAACAAAATCTTTTTGGAGCAGTGGGCAGGTAAGATGAGGAAAAGAGGTTTGGCTTCCCCCTGAAAATGTAGACATGGCATTGAGGTGATGCCGTTTCTCTCTGTCCTCTTGGTTCTGGAATGAATCTTAGCAGATTTGGTGTGTTTTGAGGAAATCTGTAAATTACAGGATGTATAACATTTTATGCAGAGAAATGAGAAATTAACCAAATTTTTCCATTATTTTTAACTTCTTAGGTTTAAGGTAACTGGAGACTACGAATAAATAAAAGACAAACTGTATACACCCAGGCCTTTATTTGGTTCCCTTAAGGAATACTGTGTCCCTAAGAAAATGACACACTTTGTAGATGACTCATCACTTATATGGAAGTTGGCATTAATGGTTTAAGTTATAAGCTTCTTCCAGTTTCCTAAAATGTAAAGATTTTAAATAGCATTTCAATGTTCAGAAAAATGAATCACTAAATTTGTCAAAATAACATTCTTTTCATGTTCCATCCCCACATGAGTGTCATCGCAGTTTACAACTGTTGAGTGACTTGACAATGTGAGCAACTGCTGGTTTCAGCTGAAAAACGAACATGTAGAATGTGTCTGGGAAAAGTCATGCTGTGCTCATCAGTTTAGACTTTTGTATCATCAGGAAATTAATCACCTTTTGAGGCATCCTAAACTATTTTATGTTGCTTTTTTCTTACTGCAAATCTACAGGAAAATTCTTTTCTTTGTTAAGAACCTCCAAAGGTACAACCTCTTGAATTTTAGCTGAGTGTTGCGAGTCTTCAAGCAGAGGAAAACACAGGCAATGGGAAAACTTCCTTTATATTTTTAGAAAAAACAAACAAACCACTTCTAGGCCTTGGAAGCTGGCTGTGGCTTTGTGGGCATATCACAGGTCATTCACAGCACAAGTCACAAGCCATGGACTCCTTTACTGCCTGGCCTTTCCAGTGGGAAAAATTGCTTTAGTCAATGGTCTATTTATTTCTTAATTTTATCCTACTGTTATACTTATGAAAGCTACTTATTAAAGAAATATCACCTATTCATATGGAAGGCAGACTGAACACGACTAAGTGGGGCTTCAGTAATAAGTCTTGAACCAATGTAAAATTAGTAAGCGGCTTATAGTAAGCTAATCACCTGAGCCAGTAACACCTGCTTCCTTCCTCTGTCAGGGAGCTGTGTAAGTGACAACGCTCGTCAGAGCAAGTGCAGGCCACTGGAGAAGAGCACAGGCTGTCTCGGCCTCAGAGCTCACCTGTGAAATGGAGATGATGTTAATAGTGTGCACAAACAGAGCTGCTGAGGAGAGAACCCTGTAGTGCTCGATGGTAATTTAGGATCACTAGGCAGTAAAGAGAGCAGAGTCTTCCTTAGATATTTTTTGATATGGCAGGATTTCATTTTAAAATTGAAACTGACATATTTGTCCTATTTAGGGGAACATTTGTTTCCCTCCCATTTTAGCTCTCTCCAAATTCAATTTTTCATTTGGGCCCTATACAGTGCAGACTCCAAAAGCCCCCACTAGAGGTTCAAGTTCTGGTGTTTCAAACTAACCAAAATTGAGGGGGGTTGATGAAGGATGAAGAGGGTAAAGGGGACCAAATACATGGGGATGGAAGGAGACTAGAATTCAGGTGGTGGGTACACAACAGTATACCAGTGCCATGTTATCAAGATGTACACCTGAAGCTAATGTCACCAAAGTAAATTTAATTAAAAAACTAACAAAAATTCAGAGAACACTAAGTATGTATAGGACACACATACTTGATACACATAAGATGTTATTTGATATCATGGCATCATTAATATCATTTCTATAAAGCTTCTCTGAAATCTTATTTTTCTCATCTCTCCTCAATGGAAAAGCTGTAAGCATAACAGCTTCTGTAATAAACTCACCTCCAACCTCTACATTATTTAATTCTCATATGAGGGCATGTTTATTGATTTTTTTTTTTTTTTTTTGAGAGGGAGAGAGTGAGAGAAAGAGAAACATAGATGTGAGAGAGAAATATTAGTTGGTTGCCTCTGTATCCACCCTGACCGGGTATTGAACCCAAAACCTAGGTATGTGTCCTGACCAGGGATTGAACTTGCAAACTTTTGGTGTATGGAACGATGCTCCAACCAACTGAACTACCTGGCCAGGGCTCCAACTTGTTTATGTTTGATCTAGTGTAGATTCTACTGGTTACTTTTATGCAGGAATTGCTTTATAATCTCATAAATGAAAAATAAATGCTATAGCTTTGGCCATGGAAGCTTCTTTTTCGAGTTTTTACTTGTTTTTGGAAGAGGAACCATTAAAATGTACTATAATATGAACTGACTTCTTCAGTTTCATACACTTAATGATGTAGTAGTCTATCTAGGAAATTTCTCACATGTACAATGAAAACAGGGGTAAATGATCTCAATTTTATTTACAAGTGCTGTAGATATGTGGGTTGTGCTCTAGTTTTTATTTACTATATCTATATTTTTAATTCACTGGACACAGATTCAATGGTTGACACTTTTTATGCTATCGGACTTGTGATGAGACTTTGCCAATCCATCTCCCTCTTGGAGTTGCTGCACATATATGTTGGCATTGAATCAAACCATCTTCTTCCTAGGCTTCTGCAGGTAGGTTTTAATCATGTTATTATTCTTTTTTAATCTGTTTCATACTGAACTTGTTTTATTTATAGCCTCTCTTGACTTCATGGATGTTAAAAAGCCAGTCCTTGCATACTTATAACCCAAATCACTAATACAGAGAACTCCATGAAAAATTACCCAACTTCAAACACTGGACCGTTGGAAGAGCCAACTGGAAACATTCGGGGCAGTGAAGCTTGTTGCCCTGTGCAAAACCACAGTGCTCCTCTCCTGGAAGGAGATTTCACAGGCACTTCCCACTCTGACTGCCAGCGCCTTGGGCAGGAGAGGGCCGAGGAGAGGCACCGGGTTGGAGCTGTTCAGGTTGGGTTCGATGCCTGGCTCCGTTACCTACCCTGTGGGATCGCATCGCCCACAGTCAGTTGGCTGTTTTGGGGAAAGGACACCACACACAATACTGGTAAAGAGTAGATGATTAAAAAAAATCTTAATTTTTTGAGAAACCTCTGTACTCTTTTTCCATAGAGGCTGCACCAATTTACATTCTCACCAGCAGTGTATAAGGGGGCCCTTTTTTCCACATTGTTGCGAGCACTTTTTATTTCTTGTCTTTTTGATAATAGCCAGTGTAATGCGTGTGAGGCGTTAACCCAGCCCACTGTGGTTTTGATATGCATTTCCCCTGTAACTAGTGATATTGAACATTTTTTCATGTCTGTTGGCCATCTTTTCGTATGTCCATATGTCTTCTTGGGAAAAGTGTCTAGTCAGGTTCTTTATCCCATTTTTAGTCAGGTTGGGTTTTTTTGTTGTTGTTGAGTTATGTGAGTTCTTTATATAATTTGCATATTAGTTCCAGATGTTCAATTATAATTTTGTATACCTGAAAATTATATAATGTCATTAACCAATGTTACCCCCTATAAATTTAATTTTATACAAAGTCTCTTTCAGAGGGGAAGGGGGTAGGAGGAACCAGAAGAAATTAGCCAAAGAACATAATATATGTATATCTGCACAGCCCGGGGACATAGAAAACAATGTGGTGAAGGCACGCGAGGGGGGCTGGGTGGAGGGGTGTAAAGGGGGGCGTGGAGGGCATCTGCAATAGTGTCAACAATTTAAAAATTAAAAAAAAATAAAAAGTTCCTTCTACCCCTATTCAGAGAATAGAATATTTCCTAGCCATTTCTTATTCACTCTGCCACTTTCACTGAATACAAATGGAGAAGAGAGATTGTTCATGGTTATCTAGTATAGTGTCTAATCATAGACTTGGGGATCAGCCAGACTTGGAGTCATATCCCAGTTCTACCTCTTAGTAGCTGTGTGCATTTAAACAAGTCGTATAGTTATTCCAAATCTTATTTTCTCATGTGATATGAAAGTAACATGTATCTCACAGGGTGACTGAGGAAGTAGGTGAAATAAGTTGCCAGCACTTAGTTAAGGGGTTAAGGGTCAGGTGACTATATTGACATGTATTTAAAATCTTCAGAAAAAGGTATTTCCATGAGTATTGCCTTTTAACTATTCACAAAATAAATTGGAAAAATGGATAAACAACTAAATTTGACAAATTTGCATTGTAAAAATAAAATGTCAGAGGTTGATTATATTGCTAGCACATAGCAAAGTGCTTAGAATATGAACCTTCAATTTTTGTTGAATGAAGGACTGACATAGATCCTTGAGTTAAAATTTGCTTAAAATACAATGAAAATTTAAAAGATGGAAATAGGAGTCTAATACTAAGGAACTTAATAAGAAATCAGCCTTTTATCCATCTTGAGTTTATTTTAGTGTACGATGTAAGTTGGTGATTGAGTTTCATGTTTCTGCGTGTAGCTGTCTAGCTCTCCCAACCCCATTTGCTATTTTTACTTCATTTTATGCTTCTGCCTCTTTTGTCAAATATTAATTGACCATAGAGACTTGGGATTATTTCTGGGCTCTCTATTCTGTTCCATTGATCTATGTGTTTGTTCTTATGCCAGTACCAGACTGTTTTGATTACCTTGTGATACAGTTTGATGTCAAGTATTGTGATCCCTCCTACTTTGTTCTTTCTCAAAATTGCTGAGGCCATTCGGGGTTGTTTATGGTTTCATACAAATTTTTGAAATGTTTGTTCTATATCTGTGAAATATGTCATTGATATTTTAATAGGGATTGCGTTGAATCTATAAATTGTTTTGGATAGTGTGGACTTTTCGATGACGTTAATTCTTCCAATCCATGAACACATTATATGCTTCCATTTGTTTGTGTTTTCCTTAATTTCTTTCTTCAGTGTTGTATAGTTTTCTGAGTACAGGTCTTTTACCTCCTTGGTAAGGTTTATCCCTAGGTACTTTATTTTTCTTGTTGTTACAGCAAATGGGATTTTCCCTTCTGATTTCTGATTCTGATATTTCATTGTTGGTGTACAAAAATGCCTTTGATTTCTGCATATTCACTTTGATAAGATTGTAGAGAAAAGGGAACCCTAGTACACTGTTGGTGGGAATGCAGACTGGTGCAACCAACTGTGGAAAACAGTTTGGAATTTCTTCAGAAAACTAAAAATGGAAAAGCCTTTAACCCAGCAATTCCACTGCTGGGATTATACCCTAAGAATCCTGAAACACCAATCCAGAAGAACCTATGCACTCCAATGTTCATAGCAGCCAAGTGTTGGAAGCAACCTAAGTGCCCATCAGTAAATGAGTATATCAAAAAACTATGGTACATTTACACAATGGAATACTATGCAGCAGAAAGAAAGAAGGAGCTCCTACCGTGTGTGACAGCATGGATGGAACTGGAGAGCATTATGCTAAGTGAAATAAGCCCGGGGGCAAAAGACAAATACCACATGATCTCACCTGTAGGTAGAACCTAATCAACAAAACAAACAAGCAAACAAAATATAACCAGAGACTTTGAAATAAAGAACAAACTGACAGTAACCAGAAGAGTGGGGGGAGGGGGAAATGGGAAAAAGGAGAAGGGTCATGAAGGAACATGTATAAAGGACCGATGGACAAACCAAAGGGGGGAAGGATTGAGGGTGGGAGGTGGGTATTAAATTATGAGTCGGGTGGTGGGGAGTAGTAGGGGGAAAATGGAGACAACTGTACTTGAACAACAATAAAAAAAGCAACCAATTTCTAAATATTAAAAAAAAAAATCAGCATTATAAGTTTATGGGAGATTTTAAGTTTTACTTATTAAATAAAAGTAGAGAAATAGTATTCATCAATATGAAGACATTTTAAGTGTTGAAATATCAAATGTAAAGTAAAAATCAGGGCTATACTATTAGTTCATACAATTTAAAGTATGAACTACTAATAACAGAGTAGTGGTTAGCTAACAGTCAGTTAGCTAGCCAAGACCTAGATGGAATTCCCTTAAACATGTTCCCTTATAAAAATAAAAGGTACATATGTCTCCCAGTAGAAACATATTATTTGGGAACAAGACTTATTGATGTTTATTATTTGTTAACAACCAGAATGCATATAATACCAGCATCCCATGGTGCTAATTTCAGAGAGCAGAATTAACAACTCAGGTTAAATGAAAGTTGTATTCTGTAGTATGAAATTATTTTTCTTGGAGCATGGTCAAATTCACCTAAAATCTAAGTTATGTTTTCTTTTGGTGTATCTTTTTGAACTTTTTACTTTTGTAAGCTAAGTTGGCTAATATTAATTTTAGCATTTTCAAAATTAAGAGTGGTGTTATTTGAGTTATTGTTAATGTATGGGATACAAGTCAGAAACAGGACAGTTAAATTTGTAAGAAAGAAAATAGAGTACATTGAATATGCTTAGAAGAACATGCACATTTTTATGCTTTCCAAACTTATATAGTCTTGCCCAATTACAGAAATTATAGACAAGTTAGAAATCCTATTTCTTGGAGTTCCAGAAAATTTAAGTGTGATTTTAATCAGTATTAATTGAAACTATAATGACTTATAGAAATATGATCACTGTAACCAAACTGTATTCTGTTTGGTAATTAAAAAATAATGGCAAATATATATCACAACTTTTTATTCAAAGTTGACATTGTAGATGCTACTGTTCATGGGATTCAAATGATTTTTAAGTCTCTTTTTTTGGGAGAAATAACGGGTCAGAGGTCACCATGTTGGGAAGACAATTACTGTTTTCATCCTGGGATGATAATTCATTTTTGTTTTGATTGTTTGGGCCCTCTTTTTTATCTCTTTGAGAGTTCATCTCTTCTCTATTTGTTTTATTCACTCACTGTCTTTTCCATGGTGTTCAGAATGGACATGGTATTGGAGAAAGCTTCAAGAACAGATGCAATCATGCCCAAAGTTTCATTTTCTCCACTTTCCTTTTTTAGCATCCTGCAGACAGTTAGAATTCCTTCATTATGAAATGTTATGAGATGACTCTGAGCCCGCTGCTTTAAAATAACCAAACAAAACTAAGGCTGTAAAATCTTTCCTGGTTTTCCTGTTTCCTAATTTTTCAGTGAAGAAACTGTAGTTAGGAATGTGGCTAAGCTACTGACACAGTAATCATAGCTGATTGTATATGATGCGTATGTAGCCATTGGATTGCATATGGTGTCTTGAAAAAAAAATGCATGGTGCCCATGGTTTCAAGGAGGCTGAAAAACGTGTCCACACATTTGTGATGTTCTTTTGCTATTACATTTGTGTGGTTGCTAAGTCAAAACTGAATTCTCTTTTTGGGAACTGGTCTTCCAAAATATCAAGACAAGTCATTCCAAAAATCAGTAGGGATAATAAGCTAGTTGAACAGTTAGAATCATATGTATCAAATGGTTGTGGTATGTGTTTAGGAGGTGTTTGTTTTCTGTGTTTTGTTCTGTGAGTTTTTAAATGTTTTATACATACATCTTTATTTTGACAGAGAAAAACCATTATGAGTTTTTAGAATTATATACAATTGCTAAAGAAAAAAAGGAGGAAAAAGCCTTATAATAAGACTATCATAATTTAACACACAAGTACATATTTTTATGTATTTAAACTCACTTCAGAGGAAAAGGGCAAACTGTCACTTAAATAGTTGTTTATAGATATCCATTTTTTGAAAATGATTGCATGCCAATTAAAATTATATAAGGAAATATAGTTAACTGTTGGTATTTAAAATTTATAAAATGGGAAAGTAAAAAACATCCAAAAATGCAGGTATCTGTTATTGGAAATGATGATACAAGTAAATTAAGCATCTCACCGCTCTAATCCCTTCCTCCAGGATGAGCTTGCATACTTTATTAGCTTGGTTAAAGAAGAAAAAAAACACTTGAATTGGTAAATTAATTTACTTAAGTAGGTTTAATGAAAACAGCCTGGCTTCTACAGAGAAGAAATACTGCCAACTCTGAAATGTTGACTTTGATATCTTTGAAGGGCTTTCTTCTGATTTTGCTTGATTGGAAGTTTGAGAAAGTGGTTTCTATTGATATGGCTTGAGGATGCTTCAGCTCAAGGAAGGGGAAAAATATCCCCAAAGCAAACTTTTGTGTCATTAGAGTGGTGTGACTTTAGGAAACTCTCTGAGTAATTCAGCTTATTTACTCCTTTACCTGTTGAGAAGTGCTCAAAATACAAAGATTTCATGCAATACATAACTGAATTAAAATGGTTAAACTCTGCATTCTTTCCTTTGCATCACAATAAACATGACTGCACATGTATGTTTTACACAATTTTCAAAATCTACAAATTAAAACAATAGAAATTATTACCTTGATATTGTAATTCCATTTGTGAGCCCAAATTACAAGATCATCTTTATGTTTACAAATCTCACTTTCTATTTCTGATAAGCCAAGCAAAAGCACTCCAAAGATTTCATAGTTACAGATTTTTATGAGCACAAACATAAAGGAAATTCCAAAGGAGAGTATTTTAAAATGAACCCTTTTAGTAAAACAGCTGTCACCTTAATTTCTTTTTAGCTGTGAAGCAGGTACTTCTTTGCATTGCCAGATTAAATAATCTGATTTTCCATAAAATCATGTAGATTTTCTCTCCAGTTTTGAATTGGGGACAGGTGGTTTATATTGTTAGAAATAAATCTAAAGATAGTGTCAAGCTATGAGATTTTCAAAATTTCAAAGCCTCCTGGAAATGAATTATACACACAGTTCACCCTGTAGGTAAGATTTTAGACTTTCCTCTATATTTTGCTTTTGAGTCATGGAGTTCTTCAGTGTGATAATTATAAAGCTATATTCACAGTATACTTTTAAAGATACTGAGATTAATTTTTTATTCAGTGATAGTCTTGCCTATCTATAGGGAAAAAGTATATTTTTTTATTAAACACTAATCCCTACATTAAATTATGTTTTTGTTTTTGTTTTTTTTTTTTAAATAATAGCTTACATTTATTTAGGGCTTTCTATGTGCCACCAAATACTTTTCTAAGTTCTTCACATAAACACATGTAATCTTCATAACTTCATCCTATATATTTATAATACTAATTATTATTTTCAGTATAATCACTGAGCACAAAAATTAAATAAATTACCCAAGGCCACATAAATTGTGATTGGTGCAGGAAAAATTTGGATTTGGGCTATTTGTCCTGAACTCTCAACTATCTCCCCAAGTAGGATGTAAATACTATGAGGGCTACTGGGACTTGGTCTTGTTCATAGCTTTACACCACAGGACCCAGAACTGTCCACTTAATAAATATCTATTGAGTGATGAGGGAGGAAACCAAAAATTTAACACTATAATTATTTAAATGCTTTTGTCTTATAGAAGAAAGTAATTGGTGGTTTGTGACCATACAGGGGTATGTTTCTGAAGTTCTCAAAAGTTCACAGCATTGAAAGAGTAAAATAGTCTTTGAGGCTAAAACTAATTTATTTAAAGATTCTAGAAATTCTCCATATAGTTGAAGTATCATTTTACCCCCTTCAACAGTTTATAACTAAAGTGCTAGCTCCCACGTATAAGGTAACAACTTAGCTTTAGTCATTGCTTAACATGGAGTTTAGGATTCCCAAACAGAAGATTAAAATGTGAAGTATTTTTATTTTATAGTTACCATACTTTGGAGCACACCACATTACCACCATGTTTAATTTGGGCTAAGTTATAGAATTTTTTACTGTATGTTTATTCTGTTTGAGTAGCACTAAACATTACAAGACATTCATTAGTAATTAGTCATGTCTTCATAGGGTTTGTTTAAAATGACAAAGTGCTAAGTTCTCCCAAATGTAAATCTCCAAATGACTGGTGAAACTATTATAGGTAAAGAAAAGTTAAAAAGATATAAAATTGTTTTGGTATTGATTTAGAATATTAAGGAGGTTCTTGTTTTAAGGTTTAACTTTTGAGGAGAAACTTTTTAAAAGAATAGACTATAACCTGGATAATAGGCACAGGGGTAGCCACCAAAGAACAAAGATGAACATGTCTTAGTGTTTCAGAACAAGGGATTCAGAACAAGGGACATTGCCTAGATTTTGATTCCAGGTCTTTAGGCAGGTCACTGTCACTTTATGAAATGCAGAAGCAGATAATAAAAGCACTTACTTTTAGGGTTCTTAGGGAGATTAAATGAGTGATATATAATTGGAATCTGGCATAAAGTAACCAATATATACTGACTTTTATTACTTTGAGAGTATCTCCACCTAAATTCCCCCATTGTATTGCCTTTGAACAGTCAAGTTAGAGTTAGATAACCAACGGATGATTTGTTAATTAGACTGACATTGTCGGGGGCGGGGATCTTTACATACGCACATGTATGTACATGATTGTGTGTTTTTTTGAGGGGGGGGCATGTTGATTGCTGATTTCTGTGAAATTCGATTCTATCACTAACATGCCAGAGACCCTCAAGTGATGATTTTCAACAGGATGAATTTCATTGTGCAACTCCAGTTTCTCCTTTTGGAGATATTTTCTTCTATGTACTCATTAGTTATGTTATGGACAGCTCGACATGGTGGGTAGCTTACAGCTCTGGAAACCAGGAAACTTGGGGTATATATATTTTCAGGTCTGCCACTAGTTTGGGCAAGTCACTTCACTTGTCTGGTTCCCAAATTCCTTATTTGTAAAAAGGTGGGGTTGGATTAGTATCTGGAGAGGAATACTAGAGATCCGTCTTATCAAGGGGTATCTGAGATTTTTCTTTCAGTAGCCAACTATGTAATTAGAAATAGGTGTTTTGTATATGTATTTGTGTGTGCGTGTCTTGAAATTCTAAAAAAAAATGGATGATTTTCCTAATTGGCAAGCAGTCATGAAATGTAGGATTAGGTAGTTCCTAAATTGTTGTTTGCTGCTAAGATCTTATATCTGAAGGCTGCGAGGTGTCATGGCAGCAATCTTGGATCCTTCTCTAACTATCTCGGCAGTTAAGTGTAATTCATTGTAGAACTACAGTTAAATTAAGAAACAAAAGTCCGATAACGGTGGACTTCAAACAGCCCCGGGTCGGTCGCCCCGGAACCGCCAGGCCGCACTGCGCCCCCCGCCTTTCCTGCAGCCCAAACGTTACTTTTCCCATGAGAAACTCCGGCCTTAATGGCATCAGGCGACAAAGGCAGGCGTTCGCCCACCTTTTCATGTGGGTGCCTGGCTCGTGAGGTGGGTGGGGGAAGGGCCAAGTCACTTCTCCCTCGTGCGAAGGGCCTGGGGCCCCTCCCCAGTGGGGCGGCCCAGGCATCCCCGGGACATGCATGAGGGCCTGGGTCCCTGCCCCGTGCAGGGTGGCAGCGCTGGGCTGTGCTGTCCTGCACGCCCACTGGGAGCAGGTCTACCGGGAGTTCCGCTGTGGCTCAGGTGGCGACAAGGACGAGGACATCGCCTGCCTGGCTGTTTGTGGGGCCAGGCCCCTGGGCCAGCGCCGCACGTGAGCCGCCGCCCAGAGACAACCTCTCGCGGACACTGCAGGTCCCCAGACCCGCTGGAGGAGATCTGGGGACTCGTTCAAGGTCGCATGCGGGCAGCCGGGCTGGGGGAGGCAGCTGCGGGAGCCCGTGGGGCCAACGCCCAGCCCGCCTCCCCCGGCTGAGCGTCGTCCTCGGGAAAACAGCCCTCGCCCCACAGCCACGCAGGCTGCTGGAGCGTGAGGGGGTTTCGAGGGTCGAGCAGAGAAAGGCCTCGGCCCGCGTCCCACAGTTAGTGACATCCCAGCCCCTGCCCCTCTGGGCCTTGGCCCCTCCCCTGTGAGTCGGAGCCCCAGGGCGGGACGAGATGCCAAGCCCCCGCGTGCCCGCGGGCTCGTCCCTCGCCGGTCTCCTCATTCTCTGCTCCCTCGGCCGGCTCCTGGCACCGAGCGCCTGGGCCCTCACAGACGGTCGCGGTGGGAGCGTGTCAGAACAGAAAAATAGCTGCTGGGACATCCGTGCCCCTCCCTTGTCCCAGCCCGGGGCCCCCCTCCGTGTACTCATATCACGGACCCAGACTGGTGGAATAAACTCGCGCATTCGTCCAAAAAAAAAAAACCCAAACAGTAGATAGCTTCCACATTTGACTAAGGTTTGAATCATATCAAATTCCTGTAGCTAAGCAGGGACCCTCTTGACTCACTTCTGTAGTCACAAACATGCTGACAGAGCTTAGACTTGCGGATTTCTGATCATGTGGCCCACTGTTGGCAAATCTTGGATTTCTCTGCACTAAGTGATTTTCCAGGACTAACAGCCTATGATTCTAAATCATAGATTACCCCAGTATTTTCTCCTTGATCTGCTTTAAAAACAAAGACAGCGATTGAAAAATATAAAGCAACCTTCCCCTTTCTTCTATCACTAATATGCTTCCTCAATCTCCATTGAAAGAAAAGTAAAATGTTCTGTTAAAAACATAAAAATGCAGACTGTATAGGGGATATAAATACAACATCAGAAGGCACATTATACTTAGATTGGGAAAGAGGAATGTATTTTTTGAAGTCAGTAATTAGAACTAAGCCATACTTGTGTGAGCTCTCAATAATTTGTAAACACTGACTTGAAAAAAATGAATATGTTCAATTCTTCATTTGCCACTAGCTTATGAAGGTTAGGATTATATTACTTTCCCTTTCCCCCTTGCTAAAAAAAAAAATAAAATAAAGCTACGATGGCTTCCTTGTTGGATGAAATCGAATTGTATTGGCCTGTCATTCAATACCCTTTACAACCCAGCCCCCAAGACGTTTTCAGTTTTATCTCCTGTTACTCCCTCCGTGTGCCCTACTCTAGTCCCCGGGGGTCCTCATTACTCCCCCGCACACCCTGTTTCCACATCTTTGACTCTTTGTTGAGGCTGCTCCCTTGGCCTAGGATGGCTCTTTTCTTATCCAGTCTGCCTCATGAACTTCTATCTGTTCTTCAAGATCTAACTGAAATGTTGCCTATCTTCATAAGTCACTCTGCATTCTTTCCCCAGCCAGGTATCTCCTGCACCTGGAAGTAACGCTTTAAGTGACAGCATTATTCACACTGTGTTACAGTTACTGTCTCACATTCTCTTGCTGCTGCTACCCTCTGGCACAAGGACCACGCTTTCATAATCTCAACATCTAATATAAAGCAGTTACGCAATAAAATCTTGCCAAAGTGAATAAAAATGTATGTCTTACAAGAAGGGAACTATCCTGATTCAGATGAAATATGTTATGTTTTCAACCATTATATGTGTTGGAGAATACAAAAAAGGAGGAGGAAATGAAACTCACCTATAACCCTACTCTGTCAGAGATCATTTTAAGTTTAGGATATGTATTTCTAGCTAAAGCATACATTTAAGAGGGACTCTGGTTTTTTAATTAGAAAAATGCCTACATACCTAACTGATGATCCTAATTGTTGACTTTGCTGTTTTTATTGTTATTAGCTCACAGAAAGAATAATCATCCTTTTTGTGGTGATCACCAGTCAAGAGGAAGTCCAAGAGAAATATGTGGTGTGTGTTTTATTCATCTTTTGGAATCTATTGGATATGGTTAGGTAAGGAGACAAAATAACCTCTTAAAACAAAGCCAAATTGCTTTCTTCAGTGAAACTGGTAATATCTGCTTATGTTTGGTTACTTGGAATGAAAGAAAAAAATAAACCTTTTTCAAATTATTTTATCTTTATGTGAAAATGTATTTTTAGTGCTTTCCATAATGGATATATTGAAGATAATGAAAATCTACCATGGTATTACAACAGCAAATCAGTGCAGGTATCTAGCAGAAGACTTGGCATAACAACAATTTGGAGTAAACCTCACAGCTGTTTGTTAATGAAAGGCATTCCTTGCTATTGCTCTGGTATGTTACTCTAATAAGCAAAGCAAGACTTTGTATAGTATTATAGTCAGAACTTACAAAGTTGGTTTCTATGAATTCAAGAATATTTTAAACATAGGGCCCTCATCTCCCTCAGAAAAAAATGTACCTCCACATACATTTTTGTATGCAATTCCAGTGCATTCAAATGCCTGACTGAAGTTCTTTCATGGACTCCCTGGGAATCCCAGTTAGAACCCTTGCTTGCATCTACTCTAGTAGATCATCTCCACTTTCTCTCTAATTTCCCTCTAATTCCAAAACTTTGCAAGGAGATGAGCCTAGTCTTATCTCCACCAGTGGTGGCATAAGACAGCCTGCTTTGCTCCATGGCTCACTTTGAAGAGTTGTCCTAACTGCTACTTCAGCTTTCCAAGTGAGAACTGCGCCTCTCGCTTGAAAGATCTGGATGTGGATGGGTAACAAATTAGCTGAGGTTATATACATTTTTTATTACATCGTCAATAACTTAGCTGAGTTAAAATATTTCTAAATAATGGGTTGAACCCTAGAGTGAATTAAAAAATTTTGTTGAATTCAAAGACTATAAGTTGTCATATAAGTTGTATGTGGAACTTAGTATATTATTTCTCATTTTTAACTGATAGTTTTGTAGACTTGGACAAACTTTCATAGATTTTTGTAGCCCACGACTTCCTGTTCATGAGACACAGAGCCTCTCTTGGGACGGTGGCTTTCTATGTATTATTCTCTGGCATGCCTGACTCTTTCCGAGTCAGTTCAGGTTCAGATAAACTCAGTTAGACCCATAACAGAGTGAAGTGATTTGTGCATTAAGAGTGGTATCATGGTGTCATCTAAAGACTTGTGGATGCAGAAGGAGATCAGAGATCACAGGATGAACCCCACCTCCACTATTACTAGCTAGTCACTTACCTTTAAAAAAAAAAAATAACAGCATTGAGATAATTCGCATACATTGAAATTTTCCCTTTTAAAGTATAAAATTTGGTTTTTAATGTATTCAAAGATGTGTGCAACCATTGCCACTATCTAATTTGAGAACATTTTTATCACCCCTAAAAGAAACTCCAAACCCATTAGTAGTCACCTCCCATTCCCTCCTTCTCCCAGCTCCTTGCAGCCACTAATGCACTGTCTCTGTGGATTTGCCTGCTCTAGAGATTTCATATAAATGGAGTCATACAATATGTGGCCTTTCGTGACAGGCTTCTTTCACTTAGCATAATGTTTTCAAGGTTTATCCATGTTGTAACATCTCTAAGTACTTCATTTTTTTTTGTGGCTGAATAATATTCCCTTATATTGATATACTGCACTTTTCCATTTGAGTTGTTTCTACTTTTTGGTTATGAGGAACACTGCTATGAATATCCATGTGCAAACTTTTGTGTGCACATATTTTCATTTCTCTTAATGTAGGAGTAAAATTCCAGAGTATCTAACCTTTTTAAAACTAATTTTTTTCTTCTATAAAATGGGAATACAATTATCTTCCAAATTTACCCTAGGATGACTTTTTAAAAAGCAAAGATCAGGGAACTTCCTCAACCTGATAAAGGCATCTACAAAAAAATTACAGCTAACTTGATGGTGAATGATGAAAAACTGATGCTTTCCTCCCGAGATCAGGAACGAGACAGACAAGACTATGCTCGCCACTTCTATTCACCATTGTTCTAGCCATGGCAATTAGGCAAGAAAGTGATGTAAAAGACATCCATACTGGAAAGGAAGGAGTGAAATTGTCTTTATTGGTAGATGACATGATCTTTCTTATACATAAAAAATCATAAGGAATCCACTACAAATACTAAAACTAATGAACTAGTTCAACAAGTTTATAAAATACAAAATCAATATACAAAAATCAATTATATTCTGTATACTTGCAATGACCTAAAGTAAAATTAAGAAAATAATTCCATTTACAATAGCATCAAAAAAGGAGTAAGTTTAACAAAGGATGTACAGAATTCAGACACCAAAAACTATAAAACTGTTAAGAGAAACTAAAGAAGATTAAAATAAATGAAAAGCTAGCCAATGTCTATGGGTTGAAAATTTAGTATTGTTAAGACTTCCCCAGTAAATCTAAAGATTCAGTGCAGTCTGTATCAGAATTCCAGCTGGCTCCTTTTCAGAAATTGAAAAGCTGTTCCTAGAACTAATATGGAAACTCAAGGAATCTACCATAGCCAAAATAATCTTGAAAAAGAATGTAATTGGAAGGTTCACATTTTCCAATTTTAAAACTTACCGCAAAGCAACAATAATTAACAGTGTGATACTGGCATAAGGATATATCGTGGAATAGAATTGATGGTACAGAGATAACTCTCATATTCATGGTCAATTGATTTTTGATAAGGATGCCAAGACCTTTCAGTGGTCTGGGACAAATGTATATCCACACGCAAAAGGATGAAGGTGGACCCTTACCTCATGCCATATACAAAAATTAACTCAAAATAGATAAACAACTAAATGTATGAGCTAAAACTATAAAAACCCATAGAAGAAAACATAGGAATAAATCTTCATGATCTTGATTTGGTAATGGATTCTTAGATATGACACCAAAATCACAAATAACAAAAGAAAAATGATCGATTGGACTTAAAGTGGCTTTTAAATATACCTGCTCTTGTAATAAAAAAAAAGATAGTGAGATGCCATTTTTTTTTTACTTAGATTGGTACAGATCAAAAATTTCGTTAACATGCCATGTTTAGGGAGAGTTTGCAAGGTTGGTATATAGTATATATAATAAATATACACACAGATAAGCAAATGCAAAAAATATTTCTGCGAGACTACATAAGAAATTGGCATTGGTCATTGCCTTTGGGGAGTGGAATTAGGGTTCTGGAATAAGAGAAAGATTCACTTTGCACCATTGTGTTTTCAAGATTTTGGATTTTGTTTTGCCATATGTATTCACTGCCTATTCCTGTAGTTCTCAAAGTATGGCTGCTGGACCAGTGGCGTCAGCATCACCTGGAATTTGTAATACAAATTCTCAGGCTCCATCTTGGACCCATTGGGCCAGACACTTTGGGAATAGGGCCTAGCAATTTGTGTTGTTGAAAGCCTTCTGGGTGATTCGGCTATTTGCCTAAACTGGAGAACAACTGGCCTATTCAGAGAACAGAGAAGTAAAAAGACATAGCCTATTTCATCTGTTGCATCACAAAAGCAGGTTTTCAACTACCTGCTATAACCCAAACAAGCTCCTCAGCACAGTTCTTCAATTTATCACAGAAGATGGCATAACTCCATAAGCAGAGGGATGCCAATAGGATTTGGAAGACATGTTATTTTTAAAATTCACTCCCTAGATATTTACAAGTTTTATTTGTCATTAAAAAAGAGAAACAAACAAAACAAACAAAAAAACCCCTAGCTGCTTGTTGCATAAAATGGGCTTGGCTTCTGAGTGAAATGGAAGTCACTAATCAAGGAGATTTTGATTATCTGTGATCCACCTCATGAGACAAGTCAGATTGACATGGTTCCCCTTCTCCCCATGTTTTAAACTTCTGCTTAAATTATAGGAGATAAAGTATGGAATCTGTAAACATTCCAACTTTATTTGTGCAATTACAGAGTAAAGTATTTCATTCTCTTATTTTTCAGACATCAGCAGTAAATGATGCTTATATGTTCCTTGTCTCCTTTTAGGTACACTTATAGCATGTTATCAGTCATAGGAATATCCTATGATGTCCTCACGTGGCTCAGTCAAACGCTATGGATGCCAATTTATCCTTTGTGTGTTCTTGCTGAAGGTAAGAAAAGAGTGACTTGCTCTCTTGCTTACTGACAAAAGCCATCTAGTAATAATTGTTCACTAAATGTTTTGATGATTAGATTACTATTTTCGGTACCGCTTAGCTGACTCAATGTGTCTTTCCTGACATACTTCCCTCTATACAAAGAAGCACAGCATGAAGTCACAGTTAGAGGAGGAAGCAGCTCTGCACAGTAAACAAAATATTGAATGAGCAATGAGGACATGAGTCTATAAATCTGCTTATTTGCCAAGGAGGGGATTAACATTTAGTGATTTAGCAATTATTTTCCTCCAATTTGAAAAAAATTCTTTTAAATTATAGTTGACATAGTGTTAGTTTCAGGTATACAACACAGTGATTCAACATTTGTATACTTTACAGAGTGATTGCCATACTACTATTTGTCACCATACATAATATTACTGACTCTATTCCCTAAGCTGCACATTACAACCCGTGACTTATTTTATAATTGCCCAAGTTTGTATTACTTAATCCCCTTCCCCTTTTCCACCCAGCCCCCAATTCTCTGGTAAACATCAGTCCTCTGTAACTGTGAGTTTGTTTTGTTTTTTAGATTCCACATATAAGTGAAATTAAACAGTATTTGTCTTGTCTGACTTATTTCACTTAACATAATACTTACTTAGTCATGCTGTCTCAGATGACAAGATTTCTTCTTCTTCTTTTTTTTTTTTTTTTTTTAATGGCTGAAGCCATGGTTGTCAGTTCTTCGCCTCTTTCCCTCTCCCCGGCCTCACCTCCACTCAGCAGATGGCCTGTGGTCATTTCACACATGTATCTTGTGTTCTCTAATAGGTGATAAACTCTTTGAGAGGAAGAATTTTGTCTCCTATGTCTGACATTTCTTGTAGCTTCCAGTTTGGTACCCTTCCCCTTACCCCTGCCCTATACTAAGTTTTTCCTGAATGGTGTCTATAATTCCCTAGGTAGGAATAGGTTTTCTTAAATCATGTTAAACCTTCTTCTGGGTTATCATTACAACTTGGCTTCTGATCCAATGTTGCTGTTATAGTTGGATTTTATTCAAATTTCAATACCACATTTCATTTCAAAAAGTAGGTTAAACAATTAGTTTTGGTTATATATTTTTCCTTTTTTTAACCAAGTGAAATTCTAAGTATCTTAAGACAGACTCTAAATCTGAATAGAGTATTTGTGATGACATAATTTTATATACCAGTAATAGGAATCAATCTTGAAGAGCTGAATTACAGGCCAAGGAGTCATTCAGTCACTATTAGGTTGTCTAGACATATTTAGCAATGCATTACCTTGGTGAATGTCTAGACCTCTTTTCCTTGACTTGTTTAAATGTGTAGCTATTTGATTTATGATTAGATTATGTTAGATTGATTAAAGTTTCTACTTGAAAAGGAAATTTAAAGTTTTCTTATGTGAGGAAAGATGTGGCATATGTTATGAACATCACCTTAAGTACGGAAAGTGGGAAGCAATATTTTTAACGGCCTAACAAGGCTTGACATTTGTAATTGATTTTTACCTGGAAACTAGAGAAAAATCAGGACTCCCAGTTCAGCACATTATTTATCCAGACTTTGCCCATCAAGTCTCAACTCCATTTTGTGCTAGACGAACTGATCAAAATAAGTCCAATTATGTATGGCATTTTAAAAGAAATTATTTTTCAATTACAGTTGACATACAGTATTAGTTTCAGGTGTACAACATGGTGATCAGACATTTCTATAACTTATACAGTGATCACCAAAATGGGTCTAGTACCTATCTGACAACATAGATAGTTATTACGATATTATTGTATTATTCCCTATGCTGTATGTTCATCATGGTCTCATGACTATTTTTATAACTGGCAATTCATACTTTTTAATCCCTTTTACATTTTTTACCCATCCTCCCAATCTTCCTCTCATCTGGCAAACATCAGTTTGTTCTGTATATCTGTGGGTTTGCTGTTTTATTTAGTTTTTTAGATTCTACATGTAAGTGAAATAATATGGTATTTTGTCTTTCTCCAACTTAATGTCACTTAGCATAGTACTTTCTAGGACCATCCATGTTGTTGCAAATGGCAAGATTTTATGACTGAATAGTATTCCATTATATATATGTAAAAAATCTTTATTTGTTATTGATGGATGTTTAGGTTGCTTCCAACTTGGCTATTTTAAATAATGCTGCAATGAACATGAGGGTGCATATATCTTTTTTGAATTATTGTTTTGTGTTTCTTTGAATAAATACTAGGAAGTGTAATTGCTGGGTCATTAGGTCTATTTTTAGTTTTCTGAGGAGCCTCCATGCTGCTTTCCGCAGTGGCTGCCCGTCTGCATTCCCGCTAACAGTGCACCAGTGTTCCATTTTCTCCACAGACTCGCCAGCACTTGTTTGCTGATTTGGTAATAGCCATTCTGACAGGTGTGAGATGGTGTCTCATTGTGATTTACCTTTGCACTTCCTTTATGATTAGCGATGGTGAGCATCATTTCATGTGTCTATTGGCCGTCTATCTGTATGTCCTCTTTGGAGAACTGTCTATATATGTCCTCTGCCCATTTTTAAATGAGATTATTTCTTTTTTTTTTTTTTACTGTTGTTCAATTACAGTTGTCCCCATGTTCCCCCCGTTACGCTCCCCTGTCCTACCCTCTCCCCGTTTCTCACATTCAGTCCTCCTCCCCCGGTGGCTTTGTCCATGGGTTCTTTATGTATGTTCCTTGACTTGACCCTTCCCTAAGTGAGATTATTTATTTTTTGATGTTAAGATGTATGAGTTCTTTATATATTGTGGGTATTAACCCCTTATCATCAAATATTAATTTGCAAATATCTTCTGCCATTCAGTGGGCTGCCCTTTTGTTGATGGTTTTGTTTGCAATGCAGAAGCTTATTAATTTGATGTAGTCCTATTTGTTTATTTTTGTTGTGGTGGTCTGCTGTAGGAGGCATAGCTAAAAAATATTGCTAAGATCAGTGTCAAAGAGTTTACTGCCTGTGTTTTCTTCTAGGAGTTTTATGGTTTGAGGTGTTACATTTAGATCTTCAATCCATTTTATTATTGTATATGGTGTAAGAAAGTAGTCGTTTCATTTTTTACATCTGTCCAGTTTCCATCATAATTTGTTGAAAAGACTGTCTTTATTCCAGTGTAAATTCTTGCCTTCTCTGTTGTATGTTAATTGACCATATAGCATATGGTCATTTCTGGGCTCTCTATTCTATTCCATTAATCTATGTGTCTGTTTTTATGCCATTATCATGCTATTTGATCATTACACTTGTAGTACAGTTTGATATCAGGTAATGTGATACCTTCAAATTTGTTCTTTTTTCTCAGTATTGCTTTGGTTATTTGGGGTCTGTTTTGGACCCTTGTAAATTTTGGGATGTTTTTCTTCTAGTTCTGTGAAAAATGCCATTGGTATTTTGGTGAGGATTGCATAGAATCTGTATATTTCTTTGGGTAATACGAACATTTTAATGATTCCTATTAACCCAAGTTATTACTATTCATGAGCATGGTATATGCTTCCATTCGTTTCTTAAACTTCTTCAAGCAACGTCTTATAATTTTTTGTGTACAGGTCTTTTACATCCTTGGTTAAATTTATTCCTAGATATTTATTCTTTTTGGTACAATTATAAATGGGATTGTTTTCTTAACTTCTCTTTGATAGTTATTGGTGTATAAAGATATATCTGACTTCTTCCTAATTTTGTATCCTGTGATTTCACTGAATTAACTTACTAGTTTTAATAGATTTTTTGGTGGATTCTTTAGGGTTCTCTATACATAGGATCATAGCATTCTATAAATAATGAGTTTTATTCCTTCCATTTTCGATGCCTCTTATTTCTTTTTCTGGTCTGATTGTGTGGCTAGGACTTGCAATACTGTGTCAAATAATAGTGGTGAGAGTGGACATCCTTGTTTTGTTTCTGACCTTAAAGAAAAAGCTTTTAGCTTTTCCCTCTTGAGTATGTCAGTTGTAGTTTGTCATATGTGGCCTGTATTATGTTGAGGTATTTTTCAACATAAATTTTTTATCATGGATGGATATTGAATTCTGTCAAATGTTTTTTCTGTATCAATATGATCATATGATTCTTATCCTTCATTTTGTTTATATATCATGTTAGTTTGTGAATACTGAACCAATCTTGCATCTCAGTTGATCATGGTGTATGGTCTTTTTAATGTATTGCTGACTTTGATTTGCTAACATTTGTTGAGTGTTTTTGCACCTATGTTCATCAGGGATATTGGCCTGTAATTTTCCTTTTTTTGTGGTGTCTTTGTTTGGTTTTTGTATCAGGGTAATGCTGGCCTAATAAAATGAGTTTGGGAGCTTTCCTTCTTCTTTAGTTTTTTGGAAGAGTTTGAGGGCAGGCGTTAATTATTCTTTGAACATTTGGTAGAATTCACTTGGGAAGCCATCTGGTCCAGAACTTTTGTTTTTTGATTAGTGATTCAGCTTTTTATCAGTAATTGGTCTATTCAGATTTTCTATTTCTTCCTGATTCAAGTACTAAGATTGTATGTTTCTAGGAATTTATCCATTTCTTCTAGATTGTCCAATGTATCAGCATGTAATTGTTTTTAGAATTTTCTTATAATCCTTTGTATTTCTCGTCATTTCTTTCATTTCTGATTTTATTTGGGCCATCTCTCTCTCGGTAAGTTTGGTGAAAGGTTTATCAATTTTGTTTATCTTTTCAAAGAACCAGCTCTTGGTTTCATTAACCTTTTTCTTTTTTTAGTCACTCATTTATTTCCTCCCTGATTTTTATTATTTCTTCCCTTCTACTCCTTTGGGCTTTGTTTTTCTTTTTCTATTTCTTTGATGTGAGGGTAGATTGAAGTTTTTCCTGTTTCTTTATGCAGCATTTAGGTAGGTATATGAAGCTCTCTTAAAACTGCTTTTGCTGTGTCCAATGGATGTTGGGTCATTGTGTTTGCATTCTCACTTGTTTCAAGCTATCTTTTGATTTCTACTTGATTTCATCGTTAACTCATTCATTACTTAGTAGCATGTTGTTTAGATTCCATGTGTTTGTGGGTTTTTTTTGTATTTCCTTCTTGTAATTGATTTCTAATGATTGATATTTAGGGAAAAAAGAGAAGATATATACATATAGAGTAAAATATCGATGTTTTTCCACTTATTTATGCATTCATTGGTTGCTCCTTGTATGTGCCCTTACTGGAGACTGAACCTGCAACTTGGTATATTGGGACAACACTGTAACCAACTGATCTACCTGGCCAGGGCTTGTAATTGATTTCTAATTTTATCCTGTTTTGATCAGAGGAGACACTTGAGATTTCTAGCTTTTAAATTTATTGAGACTTATTTTGTGGCCTAGCATGATCTATCCTGGAAAATGTTCCACTGCACTTGAAAATAATGTATATTCTGCTGTTTTTTAAATAAAATGTCCTATAAGTATCTAAAGTTCATCTGTTCTAATGTTTCACTTAAGGTCACTTTCCTCATTGATTTTCTGTTGGATGATATATTCATTGATGTAAGGGGGGTGTTAATATCCCTTACTATTATTTCATTAAACTATCTCTCCCCTTATATCTGGCAATATTTGCATTATATATTTAGGCGCACCTACATTGGGTGTGCAGATGTTTACAAGAGTTATGCCTTCTTGTTGAATTGACTCCTTTATCATTATAAACTGTTCTTCTTTGTCCTTTGTTACAACCTTAGTCTTTTTTTTTTCCTTTTGCATGAAATATCTTTTAACATTTCTTCATTTTATCTCTCTGTATCTTTTAATCTAAGTTATAGGCCACATGTATGCAGGTCTTAGTATTTTATCTATTCAGCTACTCAGTGTTTTTTGATTGGGGCATTTAGTCAATTTACATTTAAAGTAACTATTAATAGGCATGTAGTTATTGACATTTTATTATTTTTTTTATTGTTTTTATGGGTCTTCTCTGTTCCTTTTTTCTTCTGCTCTCTTCTCTTACATATTAATGACTTTCTCTGGTGTTATGTTTGAATTCCATTCTCTTTTTCTTGTATGTCTCAGATTTTTGGTTTACGGTTACCATGTGCTTCATATATAACAGCATATGTTCATAGAAGTCTCCTTTAAGTTGATGGTTGCTTTCAGAACATAGTCTAAAATAACATTTTTTTTATATCCTACATTTATCATTTTGTTGTTTTTTACCTCTTGTGTGTTTGTGTGCATCCTGTAATTTATTATTGTATTTATATATAATTTTCCTACTTTTGCCTTTAATCTTCATACTAACTTTATAATTGGTTGATTCACTACCTTTCCTAGGTATTTGCCTTGGAGATTTTTCATTTCCCACATTTTCTTATTTTTAGTTTCGGCCTTTTCTTTTGTACTTAAAAAAGTTCTGTTAACATTTCTTGTAATGCTGGTTTAGTGGTGATGAACTCCTGTAGCTTTTTACTTGTCTGGGAAACTATCTCTCATTCTAGTCTAAATTATAACCTTGCTGGGTAGAATAATGTTGGTTGTAAATTTTACCCCTTGCATCACTTCGAATATTTTGTGCCATTTTCTTCTGGCCTGAAAAGTTTGTTGAAAAACCTGCTGGTTTCCTATGGGAGCTTCCTTCATGTAACTCTTGCATTTCTCTTGATACTTTTAAGATTCTCTTTGTGTTTAACCTTTGGCAGTTTAATCATGATGTATCTTTGTGTGGGCTACTTTGGGATCATCTTGTATGGGTCGTTTGTGCTTCTTGGACTTGTATGTCTATTTCCTTCACCAGGTTAGGGAACTTTTCAGTCACTACTTCAAGTAGGTTTTCAATCCCTTTCTCTCTCCCCTCTTCTTCTGGGACCCCTATAATGTGAATGTTGGTGTGCTTGATGTTGTTCCAGAGGCCCCTTGAACATCTTAACTTTTAAAAAATTTTTTTCTTTATGATCTTGCGATTGCGTGTTTTCTATTACTTGTCTACCAGATAGCTGATTTAGTCCTCTGTTTCATCAGATCTGATATTTATTTGCTCTAGTATAGTTTTCATTATGGTTATTATATTCTTCAGTTCTAATAGATGTTTAAAAAATATTTTCTGTCTGTTGAAGTTCTCTTTATCTGATAGATTGCTTGTCTCTGTTTTATTTAGTTCTTTTCCTGGGATTTTGTCCTGTTCTTTCATTTTGGACAAGTTTCTCTGTTTCCTCATTTTGGCTGTCACTATGTTTTTTTAAAATATTAATTGGGGTAACACTGGTTAATAACATTATATAAATTTTGAGTGTACAACTTTCTATCTGTATACTCTATGGCGTGCTCACCACCCAAAGTCTAGCCACCTTCCATCACCATATATTTGTCCCCCTTTACCCTCTGTGTCATCTACCCACCCCTATCACCTCTGATAACTACCATTCTGTTGTCTTTATCTATGAGTATGGCTTTTTTTGTTTGTTGCTTTTTGTTTTATATTCCACAAATGAGTAAATTACATTTGTCATTTTGAATGTGACTTCTTTCACTTAGCACAATATTCTCAAGCTCCATCATTGTTGTCACAAGTGGCAATATTTCACCTTTTATGGATGAATAAATGTACCATTGTAAAAATGTATATCTTCTTTAATTATCCATCAAAGGACATTTAGGTTGTTTGCCTGTTTTGACTATTGTGAGTACATATATCATTGCAAATAAGTGTTTTCAAAATTTTTGAGTAGATTCCCAGAAGAGGGATTGCTGTGTGATATGGTAGCTCTATCTTAATTTTTTGAGAACCTGTCATACTGTTTTCCATAGCAGCTGCACCAATTTACATTCCCACCAGCAGTGTATGAGTTTTCTTTTTCTCCACCTCCACTCTAACACTTATTGATAATAGCTATTTTACTAGGTAAGAGGTAGTATCTCATTGTGGTTTTGATTTGCATTTCCCTTATAACTAATTATGTTGTATATCACTAGTAAATGGGATTATTTTCTTAATTTCTCCTTCTGATATTAGTGTATAGAAACATGAAAAATTTCTGTATATTGATTTTATATCCTAATACTTTATTCATTTATTATATTAATTTTCAGTAAATTCAGTGAGTAGTGAGCTTTATTACTTCCTTTCCAATTTGGATGCCTTTTATTTCTTTTTCTTGTCAGATTGCTATTACTAGGAATTATAATATTATATTGAATAACAGTGGCGAGAGTGGGTATCCTTGTCTTATTTCTGATCTTAGAGGAAAAGCTTTCAGCTTTTCATTGCTGTTTATGATGTTAGCTCTGTCCTGTCATATATAGTCTTTCTCATCTTGAGGTAAGTTACTTCTATAACCACTTTGTTGAGATTTTTTTAAATAAATGGAGGTTAGATTTTTTCAAATGTATTTTCTGCATCTATTGGATTATATGATCTTTATCCTTGGTTTTGTTGATATGATGTATCACATTAATTGTTTTGTGATATTGAACCTTTCATTCCTGCTATAAATCCAACTTGATTATGGCGTATCCTTTTAATTATTGAATTTGGTTTGCTATTATATTTTGTTGAGAATTTTCTGCAATGTCTTCTTGTTTTAGTGTAAGTAATGCTGGTCTTACAGAATGATTTTGAAAGCATTCCTTCTTCCTCTTCTGGTAGGGCCACCGTATGTGCTAGTGCTGAAGTGCCTTACTAGTGGGGCTCTGTCTCCCAGTGGGGCAGCCCCACATGCATGTGTAGGAGTCCCTGCTATCTCTATACTTTCTCTGGGTGGGAGAACCCCACATGCATGTGTAGCCCAGTGGGTACATACAGCAGTGCTCTGCAATATTTACTAAATTAATTTCTGGGTGGAGAGACCCTGTGCATGCACATGATGGCACCCTTCTGTTCCTGCTGGAGCTCGACCTGGAGCAGTGGCTGGGGACCTGCTACAGTAGCCTGAGCCTGACAGCTTGGCCAGAGACCCTGGATAGAGCTCCTCACTCACTATACATGTGCAAGGGAAACAAACAGGGATTCCTTCAGTCCTGGAGAGTTCCCCCAGTTTCAGGACAGCTCTCACAGTTCCCCAACGGTTCCCCAACCTTCTGCATGTGCAATTGGCCCTTGGTTGTCTTGCAGGAGGACTTGTTCCAGATGTAATTGTACATTCGACGTGTTCTTGGGAGGGGGTGAGCTCAGCGTCCTCCTATGTGGCCATCTTGGACTCACTTCTGAAACCAGTTACTTTATTGCAGAACTTTTTAGAATCTCTATTATATTAATGTGTGTTGTGAAACTCCAAGAGGAAAATATTTGTAGTACTTTCTAAATTTGTTTATCTATAACCCACCCCTATTTGTGGCTAAGGGGACAGGTATTTTGAGATTCAAATCAGAAGAAACATAAGCTATTTCTTAGAAGGCAGAATGAAGTATAAGATGAACAACAATTCAATAAGTCACACTGCTGTTTTTGCCTCACCAATTTACTTATTCAGCAGGTTTCTATATCAAACTGTAACTTTAGCTAAAGAATTCAGCATTTGTCACAAAACTGTTATCAAAGTATCCTTCTATTGTGCAGACATATATACATATCCCCATAGCAAGTTAAGCAGAGAAACTTCCATGATTCCTTCTTTTTTTCTTTAAACAGCATTTGCCATCTATCAGTCACTGCCTTATTTTGAATCATTTGGCACTTACTCCACAAAGCTGCCCTTTGACTTCTCCATCTATTTCCCATATGTGCTGAAAATATATCTCATAATGCTTTTTATAGGTAAGTGTCTTTTCTGTTTTGTCTTGTATTGCCTCTACCTTAACAGAAAAGTCTATAAACATGGGAGAGACCAAAAAGGAAGCCTGATACAATGAATTAGATGTTGGTAGTATAGGACCTAGATATTACTGATACTTTTTTAAGATATCATAGATCAAATGAATAAGAGATGAACCAGAAAAGTTTTATTAGTGGAAAACCTAATTGCTATGTATAAAATATAGAAGTTTTGACCACAGACTTGGATATCTACAAAAAAAAAAAAAAAAAAATCTAGATGTCAAATTGAGCAGCCTTGTCTATTTCTGACTTTTCAATTTATATTCATTTGCTCTTCTGTTTGTTTGGCCTGCCTTATGTGCTAGTATTTCCTAGTAGGCAAGTGGGAGAAGGAGCTAAAGACTCAAGAAAAATGCATGCAACAAAAACATACAGTTGAAAAAATTTGATCAATTAATTTTTTTCCAGAAAATTGGGAAAAAGACTTTCATTTTTAAATTTTAGCTTCCTAGCTCTAACCATCACAAACCCTCAAGATGGTGATTACTCTTCTAGAAGGTAACAACTATCAGATATATAAGGTCAACATGTAAAAGAGAATACAAATGTGAAACATTAGGGGAAAGGGAAAGAGCTACCTTAAACAAAGGGGAAAATTCCTTGCAATCAACAAAATAGAGATGGAGGGGTCTGCCTTACTCTTTCCCTTTGGAAGAAAACATGGACACTCTGTTAAGCATTCCTTCGTTAAACCTCCCCTGCCAGGGTCCCGCCCCTGGGCTCCAGGCAGCACTCTGAATTTTAAAACTACAGTCCTCTGCAAAGAAATGGTTAATTCATCTTACTTACTTTTACCATTTTCTTCTTCATGTTAGGTATGTATTTTATCTACAGTCATCTTTACTCAGAGAGAAGAGACGTCCTCAGAGTCTTTTCCATTAAAAAGAAGAGAACATGAGGCACACCATCCTGATGTGACATGAGAAAAAACAGGCCTCGCAGATTCTGCTACAGTAAACACAACACAGGAAGAATTTTGGTGGAAAAATACCTAGTATTTGACAAAAATCCATGACAGCTGTCTATGATTCTCACACATTATATTTTCAAAATGTATACTCTGAGCAACCTGTTTCTCCAAAGCTGTGGATTTTATACAAGTTAAATTTATATTGTATGAAGCCTGATTATTTTGCTGTAAGGGTAATGAGAAATAGATTAACTGTAGTAGATGCAATTAAATTGAGAAATTGAAGTTGTTAATCTAACGTACATCTATTCACATCTATTTCTTTTCACTTCTGAATTCCCAAATAGCAGCAGGTGCATAGGAGGGCTGTGGTGTGAAACATGCTCTGCAGTTGTCTAGGATAACATTTTCTAGACAGATGTCACCATTCCCAGAGTAACACTCTCCTTAAACATCAGACACACTTAGAAAAGTAAACATTTTTCCAAACCCTGGAAGAGTATTCATTAATATTATACAAATTATTTGGGCTTTGATGTCTTAAAAGAGGAACCTGATGAAAACAAAATGGGCTTTTGATAAATACACAATTAATGCCCCATATCCCTTTACAAATATCAGGCCATATGTACCTTCCAGGGAAATAAAAATTACAAAAATAGAGTAAGCCATTTAGAGTAGGTAAGAAAATCAAGAGCTAGTTATGTTTCAGATCATTTACTACAATTCAACTATTGCTAATTACTATAACGTCATATGTCATCACTTATAGTATTGAAAACTGATCCTTTCTTTGAAGATTTAAAATATATATGAATAACTGACTAATGGAATAATTTCTGAACCATTGGTATATCATTCACTTTTTTTTGAAAGAATTATAGAATCGTATTATCCAGCAACTATATAAAAATGGTACTAAATATTTTGTTACATAAAAACCAGGTGGTAAAAATGTAATTACAAAAAAATAGTAATCTTATACCACTAAATAAAACAATGAAAAAGAAACAATTGAGAATTAATAAAGATAACTGATATCCTTATAAATTTAATATGTTTAGAATTTAAAAATAAATATTAAGATTATCCATTTAAAAAGCTGCATTTTATTTTTCTTTTAAAATTGCTTATTTTACTTCTAAATTTAAAGATTACTTACTGAAAGCTTTAGTGTGCAAAGAGCACAGATATCCTTGACAAACTTTAGGTGACAGTCTAGCTTCCTCCCAATACAGATGACTACATGCATTGCTGAAATATACATCTAGAATCACTAAGATGAAGATAAAGAACTAGACAAACTATGCCTTATTGGGTCATGTTAAGAAATTAAAATTTCATTACTAAGTAATACTTTAATTTTTTAAAGCAAATTACCTGAAGAACCTTCCTACTTATTAAAATAGAAGACCAAAAAGAAACACGAGTAAATTTATAATTATGGTAATTTTGAAGTAGAGATGTGCATTGACAAAAATTTGAGATCTCTGCAACAATTGTAATGTAGAAAAGATCTGTAATTTCCTACGGTGACATAGTCACAATTGTTAGTGTTATTGTGGTTGGCTGCTTATATTAAAATTGACATACTAGATGTCTCTAATAAGAACTAGAGGTTAGTGACGATAAGGGTGTACTTTTTTCTCCCACCCAAGTTCATGTTCCCCGGGTTAAGAAAACAAGAGAGTAACCATCTAGCTAATTGGACGTCACCAAGATTGCAAAGTTCATTTCTTTGGCTGTTTTAACTGTGTCCATTAAACCTCCATTTTGTTTTGTTTAGTCTGATCAAAGGCATAGTTTCTCACATCTAATTAATATACATTAAATAGGAACCATTACATATTTCAAAAACTTAAGATGTAACTTGTAACCGATCTTCTTTGGAGTTCCAAATGCCAAGGTGAATTATCTGAATTTCCAAGTAACCCAAGCAAAGGAACAATAATCACAGCAGCAGTGCCTCTGGTGGAAAAAAAAAAGGAAAACCACACCAAATCAGAACTTCTGTGGAGAATTTATTTATCACTCAGCAAAAGTCTACTAAAAAATACAAGTAAAACACACACACATACACACACTCACATGTAATATCAGAGTCCCTGAGCTTTTCCTTTATCAAAATAGTTGAAATAAGACAATAACAGATACTCCTTTCAAACATATTCATTTAGTTAGATGAGTTTTATTTTACTGTAGTATGCCTTCCATGAATACGCCCATCCTGGTCTTAGCTTTTGATCCAATAAACATGATAACCTTAGTAGAATGAGTTGAACTGTAGTTGGCTGCATTACACATGCTTATGTTCACTCAACAAGAAACACTTACTTTGTGCCAAAATGTACCAGGCACAGGTCAACATGATAAAACCTTTACCAGGCTTCCTGTGAACACATCTGTTATTAAAGAATGTACCACATCTCACTTGAAGTCCCTAGAGAGTTAATTTTTTTTACCCATACATTATTCTGCCTATATTGAGCAAATTGTCACACATAAGAATCTGTTTCTTCCAAAAGTTGAATTAGCTATAACACCAATAGCTAAAAATTTCTCTGGAGAAACTCACATTTATTTAAATTTATGCACGAAGACAACAGTTACATTTTATTGTGTTAAAGTATCTAATTCAAATAAAAATTATCTGCTCTTTCCTCAACATCTTCCTCTCATTTACTTTTGCTTTGAAACATTATTTTGTTTTTCCTGTGTTTGGATATTTCTTGCTTTCTTCTTCTGGATCTAAGTGATATGCCAATTTTGATTTGGCACTTTTCTCCAGGTCATTTATTCATAGTAATTCCAGGGAGCAGTGGTCACAGAATTAACCAAAGTGCCTGTTTAGAATGTGGATTCATTTTTGTTTGTTTGTTTTTGTTTTACTCAATCCCTTTACCCAGTTACCCTTCTGGCCACCCCACTAGATGTTGTCCTGTTCTCCATCTATGAGTTTGTCCCCATTTTCCTTGTTAGTTCAGTTTGTTCATTAGATTCCACATATGAGTGAAATCATATGGTATTTGTCTTTCTCTGACTCTGGGCTGAACTAAAGATCCGTTAATTCAGCAGCTTTGTAAGGGCCCAGGAACCTGCATTTTGATAGGCCCCTTAAATGTGCCATATTCACACAGTAGTTTGAGACCCACTGCTTCTGAGTGTACTGTATTTCAGCTTTGGACAGAAAATTGCTAATAAGAACTATAAGAACAAGTTTTCCGTGCTTTTTCTTACACTTACATAGTTTTTAAAGATACTAAATAGGAATTATTAACTATAATTAATCTATCTTTGCTGAGGGTAGCTGTCGTTTTAAATCTTGATTTAACAAAGGTTAGTCAATTCTATATGAAAATAAATTAGTAAAACTATCCCTTAATTCATTAGATAATGTAGGAGTTCACTGTGTACTTACTTCGTGCTGCTCAGCTGAATGACGCAGTCCTGTGAGAGAGAATGGCGGGGTCTGGAGTTAAGAACTCTGGCTCTGATTTGAAATGCAGCTCCAATATTACTGAATGGCTCCCCAAGTTCCGGTTTCCGTAACTGCCCAAGATTATTGTGAAGAGCAGATGAAGGGTGATAAATTAAACCTTTATAAATTATAAAGGGCTACACAGGGGTAGGAAATTCATAATGTTTCCTGGATGCTTTTCTTTATTGCATGATGGTTTACTGATTTATATTTTCTGAACATATGCTCCATGAGGACAGGAATGTCATGTCTTGTTCACTTTGTCCTCTAGAACCTTGTATGGCGGCACACTGAAGAAAATCACAACTGTTTTGCAAATCTGTCTTTATAGATTACTACTAGTACATCCAGAAAAAAACATTTTAAGAAATGTAACAGATTAATTAGGTCATGTTTCAATTATATTTGATTAATCTTAGAGTACCTCATGTTCAGAAGAAACCTAGTTTTTAAAAAAAATTTATATAAGTATCTTTTCTTAATGTGCTACTACTTGTTTCTACTGTGCTACTACTATGTCATAATTGTTAAGGAGGACACTTTATTAAGAAATTTCCATTATCTTACCAAGTCCCAATGTACATATCAGGCCTGTATTTAAGCATCATAGCAACTATTTTCAGTGAAACATATAAAAGTAGTAGCATTTTTATTACATTTTAGAATTTAAAAAGCATATTTTTGTTTTCTTTTAACCCTCACAAGTACTTCGTGAGTTAGGTTATTCCTTTTATCCAAGAAATAAAACCGAAGTCAGGGAGTCATCCCTGTCATTTTTATTCAGTTTCGTATTCAATAATTTTGCTGGATATTACTTCACAGTTTCCTTATATTTGACAAGAATTGAATGACCTTTCTAAATTACAATTAAAAAAATTTGTACTGCTTGTGAATATTAATAGATTAAATGCTAACTTACTATTTCATAAATACAATATGTATGATACATTTTAAGAGACTCTAGAATTTCCAAATTCATAATTTCCTTCCAGAAAATATGAGGCATATTCCCTTCTCCTAGACCAGAGCAGTGATGAACACGTTTATACATGAAGGTGATGCTGTGAGGCGGCTTCCACAAGACAGACGAGGGATGGGAACTGTCGCAGCTGCACTCTGCCCCTTGGTTCCACCTGAGATGCCCGCCGCTAAGAACAGGCTAGTTCGTAGGCTATGTCTCAAACGGACCAGAGACGTAACCTGCAACTCTGCCTGTAAGGAAGGCCCCATCCTCTTCACCAAGTGATCTGATTTCTCTTCTACAACAGCAACTTACTAAAATGTTTTTCAAAAATCTAAACCTACTGCTTACTTTCAAAGTGACTGAGTCATTTCAAGATACTAGTTGAGTCCTTAACAAAGTCTTATTCCTTATATAGCTGTAATACCAATATCTTTGGTTAAAATCATTTGGCGAAATTAACCCTGTCAATGAACTTCAAAAAAAGTTTATTAACAATTTATTTGTTACCATAGAGCCATTAGATTACAAATAAAACACAAAGAAGATTTTAGGCACTTACAGGAATCCCAACACCTGTTCCAAATGTATACTTTTCAAATCAAGAAACAGGGCGTTTGGATACTTCTGAGACACATACCATGGCTTTAACCCCACACAATAATTTGTTAATGTATCTCAGCTTGCCTTTTGTCTTAGCAATTTATGATTTCAAAAAATAACAGAAAATGACTTGTAGGGAAACTTTTCCTTTTGTATATAGTTTGGAACATCGGGTCTAAAAAAGCAGGGATTTCTGGTTTTTAGGGAAAGAAGTGAAATATCCTAAGGGAATAATTAATTCTTATTTCAGGTCATACAGGTAACCAAGTGAATGGGTGTTACTATTCCAGTGACCTATATCGTAAAATGTTGAGATTTTAAAACTTTTAGGTTTTCAAATTTAGAATCTTCTGTTTTAGACTCTTTAGAGCCTCCCGTGAATAGGAAAATCCTACAAATTTTATGCTCAAGACTGCTGGAGACAAAAACCAGGAGCCAGGGAAGAGGGGATAAGGTATATCTCATTTCCTCCCTTTGTACTCTTCTGTTTTCTTGTCAAGGGCAGGAGGAGCAGGGACACAGGTCGAATGGGAATGGGCTGAATCAAAACAGGCATTTGGGTTCCGAAGTCTAGGCTGATTCTTCATCCTTTCCTTGCGCACTAGTCAGCTTTCTCTCAGGGAGAAAATTGCGGAGTATTTCTTCAGTGCCCACTTCCTCTTCCCTATTCTTTATTGCCATCCATGTTTGCAACCTGGTCCAGGGATCTACAGTCCTTCAGCCCACGAAGGACCTGTTCCTGTGCACCGTAGCTCCTAAACTTCCCAATTCCAGAGACTTACTAACATGAGGCAGGGTTATTTCTTTGATCTCACTACAGCAATCTACATTAAGCATATTAAGCCATAGGTTTAATAAAGCATATTAAACCATAAGCATATTAAAATCAAGGTTTAATACTTGGTGGAAGTTTCCATCTTAAAGTGCGTGTTAATGAGCCTGATGTAATAGAAAGAGAATTGGATGTGAATTTCTCTTCTAGGAGCTTGGTTCGAGGAATAGCTCTGCTACTTATGTGTTTTCTCCATTTAAAAATAGAAAGTAATGTCTCTTCACAGTCTTGTTTCAGGAGTTAAGTAAGATTATACAAATGAAAGCTCTAGTGCACTAACAGTCTGGCATGTAACAATAAATATTAGATAAATTTCAACCTCTCATTGAGGGAAGTATGAGAAACTGTATGTGGGAAAAAGAGGGAAGCTGGCTTCTAACAAATTTTCTACCTTTCTGCTTCCTTTAAATTCATTTCCTTTTAGCTCCGCCTCTAAAGAAGAATATATATGAAATATTGGCAATGTGGATAAATACTACCTGAGAGTTCGCTTTCCCTTCCTTTTTTTTTTTTTTCCTGTAGGTATCTCAGCAAAAGAAAGAACTGTGACCTGGGAACAGAATGCAAGTTACACAGTGAAACAGAATTATGTGAGACCTAAAAACATAAACCCAGCTATTTGAAAAACAAAACTAATAGATCTGTTTTATCCTAAGTAGGTACACTTTGTGACAACATCGAGGTAATGTCACCTGAGAATGCTGAAATTTCCGCTGTGCTTACAAAGCAGCAGGCACTGCACCATAGCATGACAGACACAAAACTACGCTAGTCCAATGACAAGACTCCCCCCACGATCCTGTGTATGTATACAGCGGTATGTTTATAAGATTGGCTAATGACAGCCCTGATTAATGACTGCATGAGGCAGTCATTAGCAAACATCAAAATTAAAATGCTGCCTGATTCTCAAGCCCTTGAGTAAAATGCAACCCTCAAGGATACTGTCACATACCTTCATTTACTTGTCATTAGGCCTCTAGTCATCCTGATTAAGATAGAGATTTGTACTTATAAAAAAGATCAATCTTTCAAGGAGGTATTTGTCATTTTTTGCTTGCCTAGCATCCCATAATCTTTCTTCTGGGGAAACCCGGTAGAGGGGGACATATGACCCAGGCCTGGTCATTTAGACGCCGCTTCCGAGGGACTCACGTGACACAAGATGAGTTGGAGTCCTCCTCCTATCGCTACTGCCACACCTGGGAGCAAGGACAGCATTCCTTTCTTTGAGGTTGCTGGCGGCCGTCTCGGCGACTCTGTGGAGTGACCCTGAGAGGGACAGAGCCTGATGGCGTTTTTGGGCTCATCGGATACGGCTGTGCCTATGCAGATCCACTCTTTAATTCTTGGTTTGTGAATAAGGTATATTCTCCTTTTTAGCAGAAGTCATCTTCAACTGGGTAACTTTCACTTGCATTCAAGAGACTCAAGTATAAGAAAATTATAGCCATTGGTAATGAATCTGATTTAGCTAATGTTTAACATCACGCTTATTATTTAAATGTGTATAGCAGTTCCAAGAGAGTTGCTTCATCAATAAGAATAAGAAAAGATGTCTAACTCATTGAGTCAATTAATATCCTTGAGACACTTAATGGGAAATAGATCATAATGCCTCTGTCACTACTACGGTTTGGTTTTGCTAGTAAAATCTTACCTACACCTTAAAGCAAATAAAATCAGAAAACCCAAGAGATTATTTTACTAGAATTTTTTTTGGAGGGGAGGAGCTTATATACAATGAAAATCTTAAGACTGAACTCTAGCCAAATAAAAGAAAGTTCAATTTTCAGTCTCCACTGGCCTGGGGACCAGAGCAATGCCCGATCTCGTGGCACTCATGGTTCAGGCTGTTCGTTAACTCTCTGCATCAAATCTCGGTGATCCCAGGTGCGTATTCTGAGACATTTCTTCCATTTGCGTGGTTTTCCTCTTCCAGCTGAGAATGTGGCTGGCTATGGCGAAACTGTTCACCAACCATACGCTCTTGTCCATACGGCTTTCTTCTTAAACTCTGGGAGAACTCGTAAGGACAGCAGGGTGGCTAAGGGGACAAAAAGAATGCACTGTTGTATCTGTTGGCGCTGCATTTGCAAAGGTAATTTAGATTAAAAAAGTATCAGAACAGAACCTGCCTTTTTCTCTTACTTGGCTAATCTTTAAGACTAAGACTTCCCATCAAGCTTTAGGCAGAATTTTAATGGCAGAAAACCATTAATAAAGACTGGGGAAAAGTTTTTCTGTTTTTTTTTTTTTCAACTAGCTCAGGGGAAATTCTGCAGAATTATAACAAAAACTGACTTCAGGGATATTGAAGATATTCTTTTCCTTAATCTGGGTGCTGATTACATAGGCATGTTCCCTTTAAAAAAATCTACTTGTGACTTGAGTACTTTTTTATGTGAATGTGATTTTTCCATTAAATACTTAACTAAAAGGTAAATAAACAAAACAACAACAACAAAACCCCCCCAGCTGATCCTATAATGAAGTTAGGTTTATGGACTCAATGGAGCAAGTATAACTATACTAAACTATATTTGAACATGTACCCATAAGTCCACAGCTTTTCTGATCTGGCATGGGTCCCTCAGGGATCAATTTAAAACAGGGAGGTTCTGTGTAATGCCTCTAGGTAACTTATTATAAATACTATTTTAGAATATTAATATAAATATATCGAGATGTTATTTAAAAATATAATAGTGTGAAGGAAGGTAGGTAAGCCAGAGTTACACAATTATTGTCTAAGACTCTAATAAGCCCTTGAATATACAATCAGGTTGAATATGTACTTTCTTGACCCAAATAGCTCTTTTCCTCATCAGTATCAATTGTTTGTTATTTTCGTAACCTAAGACCGTATATGTTTGAAGCAACCAACGGTATCATGGACCCACAGCCATTAGAAATGAGTTCAAACTCCCTAATGCAAACAAATGGAGGAAATCCTGGCAGCAAATCTCTAGGGACAGATCTAGTGGAAATATTACAGGCCCCAGCCCTTATTCTCAGTGAAGTTCTGTAACTGGTCAGAATCACCTTCATAGCAATGCCCTCCATCCACACCTTGTGGGTAGGAAGAAGAATCAGAACCAATCTTTTGGGAAATTATTGCTTGTTTGGCAAATAAATTATACCACACTTAAAGTAAAATATGGTCATGCTAGGACTCCAGGCTGGAGATGGGCCTGGTGGACTGTCCTGAGAGTAGGCTGACCGTTGCCAGGTGTCAGGAGCACAGACTCCCCACCCCAGCCCTACGATACGGATGACAGTAGAAGCTATCTTGGGCCACAGGGCCAATGCCTAAAAGACTTCTCATACTTGAGTAAAAAATCTGCATCACTTTCACAGAAAGCCCTTCTATGTTTGTGGACCCCACAGTCATGGTTTAACAAATCAATAGAGGAATACTAATGAAAACACAAAAACCATGTAACTATGTGAAAGCATAGAAAATGACCACCCCCTAGGCAAAGTACTAGGCAGCCATTAAAAGTACTCTTATGAAGCCAGGGTAAGAGCATGTTAAATGCTTTATAAATAATTTAAAAATGAAAAGGCAGTATTCAAAGTGTCTATGTATATTTTGTCAATTATTTATGATTTTAAAGATGTTAAAACAACAGATACACAGAGGGAGCAAAAACATCTCAGGAAAAATATCGAAGTTATTGTTGGCCAATGGGATTCTGGATTCTGCTTTTTCTTTTAATGAATTTTCTATATTTTAATTAAAGCCATATTTTACAATTACAAGACATTTAAATAAAAATTAAATTTAAAGACACTGCAACTCTTTTTAAAATCCACTTTCTAATTTACAGTGCCACACTGGTGAGAGCTCTGGGCTACTTCTCTAAACTGAACCAAGAAGAGCCCTTTCTGGAACAACATCCACTAAAGGCCGTTTTGTAACACAGACAATGTTAGAAGGTTTTCACCTACATTGGGCATAAGGCATGAAAGTCGTACCTCTTAAAAGACCCCTGGATCTTGCAGAGAGGCCTTCTTTAGGGCTTTCCATGAGGCTGAATAGCCAGTCAATGAACTAGGATGAAAACAAAGAACAGTATTAGTGAAGACAGCCCCACCATCAGTCAGAGAGCAGTCAGACCCTTGTGCCTACGTTCATGTGGATCGGCACACTGGTTCCTGGATAACCCCTGACTGGGCTGGGAGAACCCCTGGAGAAAGGGGCCAGGCATAAGATGTTACAGACAGACATAGCTCCTATTTAGTCAAACACCTACAAAATCGAACCTTTTTCCCTTGCTGAACACCCTGAACCCGGCTACGGGAGGCCCCAAAGGCCTCCTGTGTGTCACGAACATTCTCTGTTGTTACTCTGAGGGGACCAGGCAGGTCAAGAACTTGGCTCAATTGTACTCGCAATGAAGGGCAGAGTCCAGAGTTGAACCCAAGTGTACCAAAGCCTTACATCCTTTCTCTGCATCATGCTGCCTGCTACCTGGGTCTGTGTGCATCCAGGCCTATAGGCTCCTAGGCTGGGCATATTTGTAAAATAAAATATGTCTCTGTAGATAAGGATAGTTTATACCCAAATGAATGTGAAATAGTAAGTTGAAATGTAGGAGAAAAGGCATAAAATAATTTACTAGGTAGAGCCAAGTGTGTTAACTGCAAATAAATCCTGCAGATAAGGTGGACACTCATGGACCTCATGAGTCTGACTGATTTCCTAGGGTGCAGAATTGTTTTTGAATCAAATACAGGGTAATTCATTGATCTCTGAATTTTACCAACCTTGACTCATTTCAACCTTGGACATGAAGCTGGGTTGAAGAAAGAGTAAAATAGAAAAAAATATTCCTAATTCCCTGCTTTAATTAAAAGTTTATTTTCTTTTTATCAATTTTGTTTTAAAATATCCAACTGGTAAAGTAAATAAATCAAGCCCTACTAATACATAATAGATTCAGGATATCTACCCTGTAGTCCTAAGTGAACATGTTGTCCTAGGTCAGGTATAACACGAGGGGTACCAAATTTAAATTTAGTTGACTTACAGTGAAACATAAAACACAAAATTTAGGACAATACTACTAATGCACATCAGGTTTAAGAAAACAAAGGCATTTTAATTGAGATACTCAGTGGAGTTGTGCATAGCTAAACTGTGGGTCCACAGTTTAAAATATTTTTTAAAGATTAGTGATCAGGTTTTGTGAATAAGCCACATAAAGCTAGTTTTAAGCTTTCAATCTCATAAAAATCCAATTTTGATTAAATGGCATTCAGAAAAGAATCTTTCAAACAACTGTATGGGCATGTCAGATCCACATAATGAGAATTCCAGGAAGCACAGTATTTTCATATGCTCTGCATGGAAACTAGTAGCCTGGACAATCTTAATATCAAAAACCAAGGGTGATCACCCTTGGGCACCCTTAGGGCAAGGGTGATCATATTAGATCGTTACAAACCTCCCCTCAGTATCTAGCACAAACCAGGAGCACGGTGGCACCTGGAACCTGGCTGCAGGGTGAAAAGGGTTGAGCTACAAGAGGACGGAGGCTGCAGGCTCATGCTTCCCTGTAGAAGATTTCCCTGATTCCCTCCCAGGCACTGTTGATTACCCTCATCCTTGTTCATCACCACTGTGTCCTCCTTTATCATACCATCTTGCAATCTTGAACTTGTCTTCTTCACTTGGAGATTCTGAGTTCTCAGAGACTCACCATTTCATCTCCAGGAGCAAGAACACATGTGCCTTCAATAAATGAATGCATGTATAAGCTTTTCTTTCCACCTCACCTCCACTGTAAGCAAGTTGTTACTATCGTCATTGTTAGCCTCAATCTCTGAGGCTTTGCAGCTGGCTGAGACTTGGGGCTGAGCATGAAAGCCTGTGGTGTGATTCAAGTTTCATTTAACTCCCACTTCAAATCTACAGCAGAAATTACTGAGGAGCAAATGGCCGCCTGCCCTGATAAGCAGGTGGCTGACAACCTCACCTTCTGGGTCTGTTCCTTCCATGGCTCTTTCTGCAGCAGAAGAAGCATGCTACTGGGAAGGAGAGTGAGAGCCTCCTGCAGAGTGACCCTGTGCATTGGACTTCTGCCAAGGAAGCTTGATGCTGGCTCAGCTGGGTCATTTTCTCGATGCCATGGCAACCAACTGGCACTGAGACCGAGGAGGAGAGGGGCAGCATGGTCTGCCCATGCAACCACTGCGGTTGCAAATATCAGCAACAAAAAGTCCAGAGCCTACAATGGAAATAGAAACAAGGCTAGGTCATGTGTTTTCACAATACAAAGCAACACATGTTCACATACACAGCCCCCATCATGATGCAATGTTATCTTCCCCTTCACTCAACCCCTCCGCCCCGCCCCACACGAGAAGAGGAACTGGACTGAAGAACAAAGTCTGTTTCTATACTTAATACAGAGACAATGTAGGGCTTTGGTAGGTTTTTGGGATCCTCTTTTGTGAATACAGAAGGTTCATCAGTTTCATTATTATTGCTCTAACATTTCAGGAGAGACGTGATTTAATTCCTAATCACAAAGATCCAAATACTCATCTGATTTGGTGTTTTTAAAGATACTAAAAAATTAATTAAGAGTGGTATGAAGAGGGATGTTTTAGATCTTTTGTTATATGGCTAAAAATGATTTTATTAAAAATATTTAGAGTCTTACTCTATTTTTGAACAATAATAACAAATAAGTCTCCTCATCCATTTAAACAAATCTGCCTAGAATCCATCCCTTTAGATTTTAGACTAATCTAGACAGTTGTAGAAATGCTGGTAACAGGCTGTTGGATTACTGTGGTTTAAATTATACTTTCTGCTTATCTATATTTTCTAGGTTTTAAAAGATTTTCATAAGAAGGCAGGAGGCTTATAAAAATTTGGGAGAGAAGAAAAAGAGGACAGATCATGCTAGTTTTAAAAAGTTTAAAAATAACTCCTCAATCTCTTAAAATTCCTATTTTTGCTAACTAAAATTTTAAAACACACACAACTCCCTAGAAACATGGGGTAGAATTTCAAACAACATTCCAAGTTCTATACATTCCTACTCACAGAGGAAACATGTGAAACATGCCTATAGAAAAAAAAATTATTCCCCTAAAAAAATGCACAGTGGGCAGCTAATAACATGAGGCGAGTGGGAAGGTGCTGTTATCATTTTATTTATCAATCTTTTTCTTTTTTAACTTACCCAATACCAGTGGTTTTTAACCTTTTTTTGGTCACAGGTCATTTTGAAGGTGTGCTGAAAACTAATACACGCACATGCGCCAGTAAGTATTGGCGCGCACAGATTACTTGCACACACTCCAGGAATTCTCCAAACCAGCTGTGTGAAGCCTCTTGGGCCAGTGTGGAGGCCAGAATCCTGAACCCCTGAACCCCACGTCCTTTGTGGGATCAAGCCCAAGTACACAGGACCCTGGGTTCCTGCTCCAGCTAGTGTCCTCGTCTGCTGCCTGTCAAGGAATGTATTCTGTTGAAATATTTTTCAAAGGTCAGCCCAAGGTGTCTCCAAGAGCCTGGTAAGAATATGTATTTGCTTGTGACATTAGAGTTGTCACCAGTGTTGTTTCCCAAAAATAAAAACAAAGAGGAAAAGAAAGCTACAAGTAGTAATATATTCCTCTTTTAGGGGAGCAAATATAAGTTCTGTATTTTAAGAAAGCTACAAATTACTTCTCTAAATTGTACCTCAGCAAGAGCCACATTCTGCACAGGTGCTGACTGGTAAGTAACGTTTCTGATATAACCCATCAGTTCCAAGAGCCATTCCATTCTCTTCAACACACCTGAAAAGGAAAAAACCATTTTCTTAACCAACCATGGTTTTTCCTTTGAAATGCAAAACAGAACAATAACAACTGTCATAACTCAAGCAGAACAGCTGGTGAGGATTTCATGAAATAGCATCTCACAATAGTGGTGACTTGTAGTTGTTCATGAGAGTTCACACTATTTACATCAAATGACTATATTTTGGTTTTCATTTTCAATAGCTAATTTATTCTTCAAACCTACCCAGCCACTACTGATAAAATGCATTTACTGGAGTTTCTTTGTCAACATTAAACGCACTATGGGAAATCTAGCACACCAACTAACCAGTAATGCCGAATCTTGGAGCAGTTTTTTTTTTTATAGTTCTTAGCTTAAATGTTCCCACTTTATGCCAGAATCACAAAGAAAAACACCTATCCCAAGACATAAAAGGAAAAACAGAAACCAGCTGTTACAGAGTAACTGGAGAATAAATAACATAAATATTGATTTTTTTTTTCCTTCTTTATTTTTAAAAACTGAGGATTCTCATTATAGTAAAAACTACTTGGGAAGGTTTTCAAAATTAAGGTTAGAGCCAAAGGCAGCATCAAATTTATTTCAATTTGCTTCATTTATCTTCATGCTTAATTGGGAACACCTACTGTATTTTCTTTTTCCTTATACAGTTTTGATTTAGAGGAAAAAGAAAATCTAGTTTCTCATCACAGGTTCATTTCTCATTGGTCAAGCACTAATGGCAGATATGAGACAACTATTTCAACTGTCAAAGAGGTAAAGGAATCAAAAAGTTTTGAAAAGAGTATTACAATTATGCTTGCCAGTTTTCTCTCAAAACTTTAAAGATACAAGGGATAGTGAAAACAGGGCAAAGAAACGTAAGTAACTTGCCTATGGACACAGGGCTTCCCAGCCACATCTGGTCTGCTGAAGCCAGGCATCACCCAGAACCTGAACGCAGACTCAAGAAATTCTAAGAATATGACCAAAGGCATGGGAGGAGAAATGAGGGCATTCCCTCCTCAGATGACTATTAAACCCTAAACATCTAAAAGGGCTTCAAAGTTGTACCATATGATTCATTAGCAGAGCCTCAGGCCTGGAACTTCTGGCTTGAGGACATAGGTAGGTTGTCCAGATTTTGTTCTTCTCACCTCGGAGACGTTCTTTGATAGGACAACTATTTAATTTCATTGTTGCCGTTTTTTGTTTGTCTATTAAATAACTACCCAAAAGCCATTTTCATGAAAACATCAGGCGTAATGAATGGCTATCCTATCTGCCTGAGAAACTGCAGCAGGCAAAATCTACCTGATAAACTTGCTGGTATCTTTGAGGACCAAAAACAAGATAAAAATCCTCAAAAGAATTTGTTCGCATATCCAAAGAGTGGATGCTGTGGGATGTAACTGCTCATTTCCATCCAAGGTGCTCCTCATTTGGGGTACCAAGGCCTCACCTGTTCAAGGAGCGCTAAACCAGATTTTAAGTTGAGGAAACAATTACAGCTCAAAAGGGATGGCAGGCAGGCCTTTCTGCTCCTGATGTTCGCCCACGCTGGCCTCACCTGTGTTCACGTGGCCCACAATCCGTGCATGGTATAAGCTGTGCAGCATCATCCAGGCCAGTGTGTCTTTTTCATGGTGCTGAACGGCAACACCGAGCATGTCAGTCAAGCTCATCAAGGGGAACCGTCCTTGAGAGACCAAGTACAGTCTGACAAAGGCAGCCTTTTCTATGCTGCTCTGCAAAAAAGCAAATTGTTCAGTTGCTATTAAATTAACTGAAGTCATTACAGAACCTCAGGGCAAGGGCACAGCAGAAAGGGTGAGAGTGAAGTTGATTATTATTCCAAATGCTAAAACTGTTCATTTCCTGCAGCGTGTGACCTATCTGCCTGCATAGTCTATTAAAATGTACATGCAGATCGAGGATTGTAATGTCACCTCCTGTTTTCTTATAGAAACCATACATGATTTCGGGGGTTAATTGGTGATGATATTTAGTAAAAATACACAAATAAAAACAATGATAACACACACACAGAAGTTATCATGTGTCAGGCACCATTCTAAGCACTTATGATGTATTAATTTGGCAGTGCACAGACCTCTGGGGGACCCCGAGACCCTTTTAGAGGATCTGTGAGGTCAAACTATATTTATAATAGCACCAAATAGTAGTAATAATATTCATTATATTTTTCACTGCCACTTGAAATTTTTTAAAAATCTAGTTTCACTTAAAATGTCCCTGTAAGTAGAAGTTATTGGTTTCATTAAACCTTCGCCCTTGAGTACACATCTTTTTAATATTCTGTGTGACCAAATGGGAACTATGCATAAGGGACTTCTGTTCCATCCTGAGGTATGATGGTTGTCTCAAGGAAAAACACTTGTAACACTGAGTTGTAAGCTGAAATAGCAACTCTTCTCGTGGAACACCTATGGTTATTCAAACTGAATATTTGAAAGGCTATTTTCTTAAAACTGAAGGAAATGAGACTGTCACTTCAAGGGAAATACTTGACAATATTCACTGACAATAATAAACTCTGAACTTTCAAGCACAGATTAGATTTTTGGAAAACTTCTATCTATATGAGTTTGGCAGCTTCCCAATACATAAAAGACTTTTCTGATGTGAATGCTGGAGATATTAATTAATATGATATTTTGATATTATATAATGAAATGTATGAATGTATGAAAGATTTGCAAAACCTAGTGATTCCAAATTTTTCAAATGGCCAATGTATGATATTACAAAATCATGCACTGGTGAAAGACCCAGAGCACAAGAGACTGATGGATTTTAATGTAACAGAATATGTGAAGTTCACTGATAATTTCAGATTCCAAACCACAACCAACCTACAAGAAGCTACCACATGTTGAATTTCGGTGCAATATCAAAGAAAGATACTCATAATCACCTCACAAGCCTATTAATACATTCTTCCCTTCTCTACCTACATATCTGTGTGATGCTGGGTTTTCTTCACATAGTTCACCAAAATAATGGACAACATATTGAAAGAAGCAACAGCTATGAGACTCTGACTGTTCTCTATTAAGGCAGACATTGAAGGGGCTTGCAAAAATGTGAAACTGCCACTTTTTCCACTATTTTGATTTTCTGGAAAATAATTTTTCTTATTTATGTTAAGATGCAATGGGTTTATTACTTTTAAGTAAATATTTTTAAGTTTCCTAGTTTTAACTTCCAATATGGTAAATATTGACAGATATGATCCATGTAAATAAAAGTTCTTTGGAGCCATCAATAATTTTTAAGACATGAAAATGGTCCCGAGACCAAAAAGTTTAACCATGGACTTTTCACATCGACTGTATGCAATAGGTTATTACTATTTTCACCACCTCCTTTTCAGATGAGGAGACTGAGGCACAGAGGTTAGGGAACTTGCTTAAGGTCACACAGCTTTGGTGGCAGAAAAAAATTGGAACCCATGGAGACTGAAGTCTTCGCCACTGCAGTATTCTGACCTCTATTCTTTCCAGAAATGAAAACACTGACCTAAGTGGAACACACTAACTCTTCTGGAGATGTCAGAAGACTAGTATGTTGCAGTGACAATGTCCTGAATGGTACTTTAGGGACCCAAGTGAGTGGCTCAGCAACCTTTAGCATTACCTTTGTATGCTAAATTGTATGCATTACCTTTGACTATATTACATGAATATAATAACAGGATATAATAAATTATATGAATATAATAATTATGAAAATAAATCATTATTGAGTACTTGCCTTGGGTCAGGTGCTTTTCTAAGAACTTAATGTGAATTAAGTCATTTAACTCACCAATTAACCCAAACAGGTAGGTGCTATTACCTCCCTTTTATAAGTAAGGAAACTGAGGCAGAGAGAAGTTATGAACTGTAACTAAGGTCACATTGGTAAATTAGCGAGCTGGATTTCAAATCCTGGATGTGAGGCTCCATAGTCCATTCACTTAAGCTTTTCCCAATACTGCCTTTCTTTCCTTAAAATCACCACACTTCCAAAATGCTGACATTCTGAATTCTTCAACAGTATTCTCCAACATCAGGAAGCACCACAGTCGCCCGGAAGAATCACTGAAGCACACATTCCTGGCCCCACTTCCAGAGCTTCTGACTGAGTAGGTCTCGGGGAGGACTTGAGAATTTGCATATCTAATCAGTTTCCAGGTGATACTGATGCTGCTGGACCAGGGAGTGCCTTTGGTGAATCACTGCTACTTGATGCAGAAATTCAAGGATTTGATTGAATAGGTAAAACCTTCCTTAAAGTGGAATAAGATGTCCACCAGCTATTGAGGGCTCACAGTTCTACAGAACTTTGATATTACCTTGTAAATGGGGTTGCCATTTGAACAAGTATGTCCATTGGGATGTACTTATACTAAAAAATTATTCATTGTTTACCTGCAATTCTAATTTAACAAGCCATATTTGCAAACTCTGGCAAATTTACAGATATGCTTTTTGCTCACTCATCACTTGACTGAGCATGGGTCTGAGGGTACTTGTTAGTTATCTTGTGTCAACTAATGGTGTTTGTTTTTCAGTCAGACACCTTTCTTTATTCCAAAAGGATAATATCAGGTGATGAATGATAAATGTGAGACCTGAACTATTTGTGCCTTCCATGTACCAGAAATTCTTTGGGCAGAATATTCCCATTCTTGTGTATTTTATATTGAAGGCATTGCCCTGTACTTTTGCCCGCAGGTGACACTAAACTGTCCTTAATAAAGTGGGGTTAATTAGGTTAAAACAGTTAAGAATCAGCCATACTACCAGGCTGGACACAAGACCTAGAGTGAAACAGGTTTCTGAAATTATCAGTGACAAGTAGGAAACAAAACTAGATTCAACCAAAAGGATACTATAATCACCTCTTCAACTGTAATTCCCACCTCAATAATGAAAAGAGACATAGTTATGTTATTACCTCAGTAACCCGGGCAACCCGATTGGCTTCATCATCTGTCATTTCCGAGAGGCATTTTGCTACACTGATATAAAGCTCTAAATCATTTCTCTGATAAAGAAAAAACAAGTATGTTAAATACAATGTAAGGTAGGTATAGTCTTAATGTTCCAACAAATTATTAGATTTGGTTATCTCCACAAACAGCAACTGGTGAGACGCTAATTGTTTTTAAAATCCTTACCCAAGGATATGTTTTTATTGATTTTAGAGAGAAAGGGAGACAGAAAGAGAAACATCAAAGTGAGAAACATTGATCAGTTGCCTCCCATACTCGCCCCCACTGGGGATCAAACCCACAACCTCTGTCATATGGAACGATGCTCCAACCACTGAACCACCCAGCCAGAGCGAGATTTTAATTTTAACATGTGGCCATTCTTTCTCATTAAAACAAAAACAAATATTTTTCCTGTTATTTTGTGTATTTGTTTAACTGTTCTTTCTTTATTCTCATCAGGATCCATCATTACAAATGGATTATTAACATCTTTGTAAAACTACAATTCATGGGTCTTTTGGGGGAACACGGAGGCTTGTATTATATTATATGAATAGTACATTGAAAATCATGCTCAGGGATTCGCCAGCTGTAAAGCTGTAAGGGTTTCTGAGTTTGCTCAACTCTTACAGGCATTTGGTAAAAGGCCTAAGAGCAAACATCCTGGTGTTGCACTGGTTAACTGGCCTCTGATTCTGCTCAAGACTTTGGTTCTAAATATTCAACCTCAATTTAGATCTTGGAAACAAACACATTCTTCGTGAAGAACGTGGTTATTTCTTGCTGGCCTTCCCACCACATTCTTAAAACATACACCTCCCTGCCGTGCCAGAAAGGCTTTAAAAATCCCAAACACAAATTGTCAGGAATGTAAATATTTTTGTTCCTCACCCGAATCTTACTTGGAAGAAGGTCAAAAATTTTCCCAGTAGCTTTACAGAGCAGGCTCCAGAGGTGGTGGGCAGGGCTGGGCAGTTTCACAGCTTGGCTCAGACCCTGCAGGGCGCTCAGGCACAACTCACGACTGGAGAGTGGGGAAGCTGCTTCAAACACTGCCACCACCAAGTTTTCAACAAAACCCAGGATCTGGTCATCGGAGACATGTCTGATCCACAGAGGTGCAGATACCAGGAGATATTTCTTGCTATTCAGCTGAAAGTAAAACACAAGAGGTCAGATGTAAACAGGCAAGTCTGAATTTGCAACGCTCAGAACTTGCAGGTCGTCACTGCATTTGAGTAGACTCAGAGATGCCCCTCAGTTTCCCACAGCCTCGGGGTCCAACGGGCCACCAGCGCATGGAACTTTGGCTGCTGCAGTCATTCTGACCAGCCTGACTCACGTGTGTATATGGTATCGGCCACACCATCCGTAAACTATTCAGCTTAAACCTCGGATCTTTTCAGTGAGGGGAGTAAAACGCTACTTCTGAAACACATGACAGTTGCTGCTATTCAGTCCTAACAGGTCACATTTTCTGTCGAGAAAAGCTCCTGAAGATGAAAGGCTCCTCTGCTGGAAATAAACGAAATAGAGTCTCTGATATTACTAATAACTCCTTCTGAGGAAGCACAGGGAAATAAGAGGAACTGGCATGCTGAGTCCACTTCTGACCAAAGAAGAGCCAGCTGAGCACATGAAACTGACCACGGCATCTCAGAGCTCAGGAGAGCTAAGAAAGGGCACGGCTAACAACAGTTCTGGGCCACAGAATTTAAGACAGCAAGCTTCAAAACTTCCTGTAAACATTAAGTATGATGCTAAATAAACCGCAAGTCTAAAAGAAGTGGCATAAAAAAATAAAATCTGACAAAAATCAGTAAATATCTAAGATCGGTGTTATTGTATGAGAGCTCACTTTAAAGAATTATACCATTTCAGAATATTTTTTAATGAGAAGGTTTAAAATTAAGAAAATGAATTCACAAACTCAATTTATTAATTAACAAAGATAATTTGAAAGGTCCATAATCAAGGACAAATGCAAAAGAGCAGCACAGATCTGAAAGAGAGACAGGAAGAAAACTAAAACCTAGAACAATTTCTGAGGTCAACAAAATAGGCTGGGAGAGTTACACCTGATTCGAAAGCAGGGAGTTAATAGCATAGTGTTCAAGACATAGGCTTTGGGGTCCCTTAGACTCCCTTCCATTTGTTAGATATGTGAACTTTGCCTCAGTTTATCAGCCTGTAAAATGAAAATAACAAAATACACTGCTCAGAAGTAAAATAAGCCAGACATAGAAGACTTCATATTATACGATTCCATTCTACAGAATTTCTAAGCTTTATAGGAAATTTAAATTTATATGAAAGTTCTTCTAAAAAGGTAAAATTACAGAGACAAAGAACAGATCAGTGCTAGCCTGGGTCTAAGGCTGGGAGTGGAGATTGACTACAAGTAGGCACATTGGAACCTTTGGGGCAATGGAAGTATTCTTGGTGATGGATGAAAATGTATAAATATTCTAAAACTCAAATTACACTTAAAATGGCTATACTTTATGGAATATAAATTATAACTCAGTAAAGCTGCAAGAAAAGTCAGCCTGTCAGGGTTGAAGAGATTTAATCTGATGTCTGAAAGTGCTCCTTCAGTGCTTATAAGTAGCCGTGCATAGCATGCGCTCATTAAGTGGTAGCTAGATGGGAGCTGCTTGGAGCAGACAGGCAATGATAAAAGCTGACAGAAAGGATGCAGACATCAATAACATCGACCTTCAGTTAAAAAGTATTAGGAGACACAGGAAAGCTTAAAGGAAAAAAAATGAATAGGGGCTGAAGCCAACAGTATGAGGAAATAATAGGAAGGCTTTGCAGTATTCTCAAAGAATTAAAGCCTCCTAGAATAGAAGAATAACAAAGATAAGGTCATTTAACTTATTATCCATTGGCAAACCTCTAAGGACGCATGGAACATTTCCTTCATCCCTTTGGAATGAAGAAAGGAGTACAACTGAAAAACAAGCATTATTAGCCCTGACACAAGGTAATTAATAAGTGACAGGCTAGATCACTACTTTCTCAGCACTGCGTTGAAGCTGAACACCCTAGCAGAGATGTTCTATCCCCTGGTGTCTCTAACTTGATGCCTAGCCTTCAAGGTTCACTTTAATTGCTGTCTTTTCTGTGAAAAGGGGGAATCATCTATGCTGTACATGTGGATTGGTCCCTCTTAATACCTACCGAAATGATTACGTATATCATATAAACAAATAAACCTAGGCTCCAATAACTCTACAACTTTCTAGCTGCATGAACTTGAAAAGGGAACTTTAATATCTCTGACCCTCATTTGCCCTTTTTATAGTAAATGGGAGCTGACAGCATGAATGGCGACAGCGATGGCAGAGGCCTCCATCTCACAATTTTCCTCTCTGCTAGCCAGTTACTGTCATACCCTCAATTCTTCTAAAATCCCACTTGCCCACTCTTGACTCTGAGAATGCACACCCAAATAAATATTAACCTCCCCCAAAGAGCCATACCCTCCTGTGGCCCAGCACCCTCAGTTACTTCGTACACTAAGACTGTGGACCAGCGGCGGCGTCACCCACAGTCCCAACAGTGCGGCTGCATTCTGGGATGACTGTGCCTGAGTCACCATAATTTCAAGGCATAGTTGCTGTATCTCTTCACCTAAAAGAGAAGAAAGAAAAAGAGTATATAGTGTAGCTGCTTCTCTGATTTTTAGCCTTCAGTGTCTCAAAACAAGGCATCTGCTTTGTGACTTCTACAGGTAACAGAACTTCAGGAAACCAAGAGGTATTTCAAGAGACCTTCTGGAGATGAGGTGAAAGAATGTATCCACTGGTGTCACAATACCAAGTCTTATGACTGACAAGGGCCTTGAGCTAGCTGGGGTAATATCTGTTACGATATCCAGATAAACTGAAACACTCAAATGCTTATTAAAACTTTGAGTGAATTTTAGCTAAAGATCTCTTTGCCTCTGCTTTCCTCTCCTCTCAATCTTGCATTCAGCATAGAGAGAAACCTGCCTAGACATGGAAGGGCTGAAAGATGTAGCCACATTCTGTAGTGATCGAGTCTTTTTAACAGTCTGATCCCCATCAGCAGACATACTTTCTTCTTTTCTCTGAGGAGTTTACTAATACAGAAACTTTGTCAATAAAGCACGAAAAAGCAGGCGAGGGCCAGGGAGACTTATTTTTCAAATGACATCTCTGATAACACAGTACAGTAACATCATATCTTATATTGGGGTTAGTTTAAAATGAAAACATTTAAATAAAAAATTGTGTAAAGTTAAAATTATCTTTGATTACTCTTTAAAACATAAATTATAGTATACAGATCTTTCTATGTATTCTATATAAGTAAACACCCTACTATAAAAATTAGCACTCATGACAAATACACCCAAACACCCACAACCGCAGCATTGTTAAAATTTCTCTCTCTCTCTCCCTTTCTCTCTTTGGGGGAGGGTGATGGGCAAGTACATGAAGTTAAATTTGTGTATGCTAAGTCCATAAAAGAGGTTGCTGTGTATGGATTAGAGGTAGGGAGGAAGGCATGCTCCTCACCACAAAGTACCTGTGGTAGATAGAATAATGGCCCCGAAAGATATCCACATACTAATCTCTGGAACCTGTGAATATGTCACTTTGCATGGCAAAGGAACTCTGCTGATGTGATTAAATTTAATGACCTGGAGATGGGGCAGTTATCCTGGGTTATTCAATTGGACTCGTTTAATTTCATGAACCCTGAAACATGGATAACCTTGTCCAGCTTCAGAGAACCAGAAAGATGACAGCATGAGAAGGCCAGCCGTCTGCTGCTTGCTTTGATGATAGAGAGGGGGCGAGAAGACACAAACCAAGGAATACGGGAGGCCTCTAGAAGCTAGAAAAGGGAAAGAACATAGATTCTCTCTATCTTAGTCTGTTTGGGTTGCCGTAACAAAATACCACAGACTGAGTGGCTTACAGACAGAAGAAATTTCTTTTAGAAATTTCTCCCAGTTCTGGAGGCTGGAATTCCATGATCAGGGCACCGGCATGGTCAGGCTCTGGTGAGGCCCCTTTTGGGGATGCAGACAGCCAACTTCTCACTGCACCCTCACATGGCGGCAGGGCCAGGGAGCTCTGCGGGGCCTCTCTTCTGAGAGCATTAATCCCATTCATGAGGGCTCCAACTCTCATGACTTAATCACTTCCCAAGGGCCCACCTCCTAGTACCATCATACCGGAAGTTAGGGTCTCAGCATATGAACTTTGGAGGGGCACAGATGTTCAGACCATAGCACCCCCATAAAACATCTAGGAAATGGTGCTGCTCTGCCAATACCTAGGTCTTAGCCCAGAGAGAACCATGTTGGACTTGTGTTCCACAGAACTGTTAAGATGAGTAACTAAATTTGCATTGGCTCAGGCCACTAAGTCTGTGGTAATTTGTTACAGCAGCAATGGAAAACTGCTACAGCATCCCATTGGCTGCTTTCTGGAAACACAGGGCTCTGGAAGTACAGTTTAATAAACATCCAACCTGGCTTTTTGGTGCCTGCAACACATGCCCAACAACAAACACGTCACAGTTAAGTATTATCTTGATGAGCACATCTTTCTGCATCTGTCCGTGTCTGCAGACCTGCTCCTCCTCACTCTCAACTGTTTACCCAGTGACCAGTGAAAGCAATCCAGTGGTCCCATGCAGGAGGCCAAACCTCAAAATCCCAAAGGTCTATCCTGTCAGTGCCACCTGAGACACAAAATCCATTTTTCTACCCAGGTCGCACTATAAAATCAGAGTCCAAAGACCTAAAAACACTTGATATTTACCAAAGTTTAACCTCATAAGTGGAGAGAGCAGTGCAGCCCAGTTCACAGGAGGGTACTGGTAGTTTTCGCCAACTGTTGCTATGGGTTTCATCACCACCTTGAGAAGGGAAGGCGGCACAGATTCAGGACCTGCAACAGAAAGGAAAACAATAAAACAGTTCAACTTTCCCTCCTTGTTCTTCTCACTTCAAAGGGATTTGGTATCACATCTTCCATTATGGTCTAACCTTCAATCTTGTGCTCTTAATCTCAACCCTGTTTATTACAAAATCTTGTTCCCTCTATTCTTCTCTCTCTTGTTTGTTTCCAGGCTTTCCCTCTTGTCTGGATAGGAATATCTGACATAACTGCTTAGCTGTCTTCCATGCTTTCTCATGTATTTTCACCCAGCTTTCTAAAAAGATTAACTTTCTCTACATTACTGCCTCACTGCTCAATTCACTTCCATAAAGGGAGACAATTACTGCCAACTCAGGCACATTCCCTTTAAAGACCGTGGATTACCTTAAGTCCCTGTGGCCCTAAATGGGCTTGTATTGCGCCATGTAATTCGCCCTTCTACTCCTCAGCTGGTGCCATGGCCGACTGCTCCAGAGGTGAACATCTAAGGTAATAGCTAATCCGTAGGTTAACCAGCTATCTATGACACAGTACCATGACCTTAATATTATATCCTTTTTATTTAGGTTGGGGAGTAAATTGAAATTGAAAAAAAAAAAAATGAAGCATGGAACAGTTATAAGGAAGGCCATAGGCAGTGAGGACTGGAGTAGCCATTAAGGGTCATGTAAAAGTAAAGTTACAAGGTCAGAAATAATGGATAGAAAAATAGAAGACCAAGAAGGAGATGCAAAAGTAGCAGGAACAACTTGAGCAGTAGAGGGGAAATCAACATCAGCAGAATCAGCAAAAACAAAAGCATCACTAGGAAAGGAAAAGAACGGTTAGATTCAGTAGAAAGAGCTGCAGAGTCAGCAGACGCTGAACTGGAAAGCAGAAGCAGGGACAGAGCCAGCAAAGGGAAAGCAGCTGCAGAAAGGAGAAGGCACGGGGAAAGGAGAAGCAGAGGCGGAATCAGTAGCAGAGTCAGCAGACGCTGAACTGGAAAGCAGAAGCAGGGACAGAGCCAGCAAAGGGAAAGCAGCTGCAGAAAGGAGAAGGCACGGGGAAAGGAGAAGCAGAGGCGGAATCAGTAGCAGAGTCAGCAGACGCTGAACTGGAAAGCAGAAGCAGGGACAGAACCAGCAAAGGGAAAGCAGCTGCAGAAAGGAGAAGGCACGGGGAAAGGAGAAGCAGAGGCGGAATCAGTAGCAGAGTCAGCAGACGCTGAACTGGAAAGCAGAAGCAGGGACAGAGCCAGCAAAGGGAAAGCAGCTGCAGAAAGGAGAAGGCACGGGGAAAGGAGAAGCAGAGGCGGAATCAGTAGCAGAGTCAGCAGACGCTGAACTGGAAAGCAGAAGCAGGGACAGAGCCAGCAAAGGGAAAGCAGCTGCAGAAAGGAGAAGGCACGGGGAAAGGAGAAGCAGAGGCGGAATCAGTAGCAGAGTCAGCAGACGCTGAACTGGAAAGCAGAAGCAGGGACAGAGCCAGCAAAGGGAAAGCAGCTGCAGAAAGGAGAAGGCACGGGGAAAGGAGAAGCAGAGGCGGAATCAGTAGCAGAGTCAGCAGACGCTGAACTGGAAAGCAGAAGCAGGGACAGAGCCAGCAAAGGGAAAGCAGCTGCAGAAAGGAGAAGGCACGGGGAAAGGAGAAGCAGAGGCGGAATCAGTAGCAGTGTCAGCAGACGCTGAACTGGAAAGCAGAAGCAGGGACAGAGACAGCAAAGGGAAAGCAGCTGCAGAAAGGAGAAGGCACGGGGAAAGGAGAAGCAGAGGCGGAATCAGTAGCAGAGTCAGCAGACGCTGAACTGGAAAGCAGAAGCAGGGACAGAGTCAGCAAAGGGAAAGCAGCTGCAGAAAGGAGAAGGCACGGGGAAAGGAGAAGCAGAGGCGGAATCAGTAGCAGAGTCAGCAGACGCTGAACTGGAAAGCAGAAGCAGGGACAGAGTCAGCAAAGGGAAAGCAGCTGCAGAAAGGAGAAGGCACGGGGAAAGGAGAAGCAGAGGCGGAATCAGTAGCAGAGTCAGCAGACGCTGAACTGGAAAGCAGAAGCAGGGACAGAGCCAGCAAAGGGAAAGCAGCTGCAGAAAGGAGAAGGCACGGGGAAAGGAGAAGCAGAGGCGGAATCAGTAGCAGAGTCAGCAGACGCTGAACTGGAAAGCAGAAGCAGGGACAGAGTCAGCAAAGGGAAAGCAGCTGCAGAAAGGAGAAGGCACGGGGAAAGGAGAAGCAGAGGCGGAATCAGTAGCAGAGTCAGCAGACGCTGAACTGGAAAGCAGAAGCAGGGACAGAGCCAGCAAAGGGAAAGCAGCTGCAGAAAGGAGAAGGCACGGGGAAAGGAGAAGCAGAGGCGGAATCAGTAGCAGAGTCAGCAGACGCTGAACTGGAAAGCAGAAGCAGGGACAGAACCAGCAAAGGGAAAGCAGCTGCAGAAAGGAGAAGGCACGGGGAAAGGAGAAGCAGAGGCGGAATCAGTAGCAGAGTCAGCAGACGCTGAACTGGAAAGCAGAAGCAGGGACAGAGCCAGCAAAGGGAAAGCAGCTGCAGAAAGGAGAAGGCACGGGGAAAGGAGAAGCAGAGGCGGAATCAGTAGCAGAGTCAGCAGACGCTGAACTGGAAAGCAGAAGCAGGGACAGAGCCAGCAAAGGGAAAGCAGCTGCAGAAAGGAGAAGGCACGGGGAAAGGAGAAGCAGAGGCGGAATCAGTAGCAGAGTCAGCAGACGCTGAACTGGAAAGCAGAAGCAGGGACAGAGCCAGCAAAGGGAAAGCAGCTGCAGAAAGGAGAAGGCACGGGGAAAGGAGAAGCAGAGGCGGAATCAGTAGCAGAGTCAGCAGACGCTGAACTGGAAAGCAGAAGCAGGGACAGAGCCAGCAAAGGGAAAGCAGCTGCAGAAAGGAGAAGGCACGGGGAAAGGAGAAGCAGAGGCGGAATCAGTAGCAGAGTCAGCAGACGCTGAACTGGAAAGCAGAAGCAGGGACAGAGCCAGCAAAGGGAAAGCAGCTGCAGAAAGGAGAAGGCACGGGGAAAGGAGAAGCAGAGGCGGAATCAGTAGCAGAGTCAGCAGACGCTGAACTGGAAAGCAGAAGCAGGGACAGAGCCAGCAAAGGGAAAGCAGCTGCAGAAAGGAGAAGGCACGGGGAAAGGAGAAGCAGAGGCGGAATCAGTAGCAGAGTCAGCAGACGCTGAACTGGAAAGCAGAAGCAGGGACAGAGTCAGCAAAGGGAAAGCAGCTGCAGAAAGGAGAAGGCACGGGGAAAGGAGAAGCAGAGGAAGGAAAAGTAGCAAGATTAGCAGACACTGAAAGGATTAAAAAAAAAAAAAGTGAGGATAGAGCCAGCAATAGGAAAAACAGCTACAGGAAAGAGAAACATAAAAAGGAAATATAGAGCAATATTGGCTGAAAAGTAGCTGAATCAGGAAATGCTGAAAATGGGAAAGAAGTGGAGACAGAGTCATCAAGAGGAAAAACAGCTACAGAAAGGAGGAGCACAGGGAGAAGCAACAGATGAAGAATCAGCAGGAAAAGCAGCAGAATTAGTAGAGGATGAAAATATGGGAAAGCGGAATTGGAGGGAGAGTCAATAAAAGGAAAAAATGTTGAAGAAAGGATAAACATAGGGAAAAGAATAAACGTCTAAAAATGGGCAAAGAGCTTGAACAGACATTTCTCTATAGATGATACACGAATGGCCAGCAAGGATATGAAAAGATGTTCAACATCACTAATCAGGAGAGAAAAACAAATCAAAACAATGAGAAATTACACCCATTAGGATGGATACTATAAAAAAAGACAGAAAAAGAAAATTAATAAGTGTTGGTGAGGATGTAGAGAAATTGAAATACTTTTGTACTTCTGGTGGGATTGCAAATTGGTGGAAACACTGGAAAATATTATGATAGCTCCTCAAAAAATTATAAATAGGATTACGATATGATCCAGCAATCCCACTTTGGGCATATATCCAAAAGAACTGAAAGTAGAGTCTTGAAGAGATATTTGTACACCATGTTTACAGCAATACTATTCACAATAGCCAGGAGGTGGAAGCAAACTAAATGTCCACTGATAGATAAATGGATAAATAAAATATGATATGTATACACAATGGAATAGCATTAAACCTTAAAAAGAAAAGAAAACCAGTTATATGCTACAACATGGATAAATCTTGGGAACATTGGGAAGCGTTAGCAGTCACAGCGGGTATCTGAAGTAATCAAATAGAAACAGAAAGTAGAAGGGTTGTGACCAGGGGTTAGGGTGAGGGACATAGGATAAGTATTGTTTAATGGGTCTAGATTTTCTTTTTTTAAAAAAGTTTTCAATTACAGTTGACATTCAATATTATTTTGTATTAGTTTCAGGTGTACAGCATGGTAGTTAGATAATCATATATTTTACAGAGTGTTCTCCCCGATATTTCCAGTACCCCCCGGCACCATACAAGATTATTATAATATTGACTGTATTTCCCATGCTGTACATCCCCATGACTATTTTGTAACTACCAATCTGTACTTCTCGATCTCTTCACCTTTTTCACTGTCCTCAACCCCCTTTCCTCTGGCAACCATCAGTCTGTTGTCAGTATTGACGAGTCTGTTCCTGTTTTGCTCCTTCATTTATATTGTTCTTTAGACTTCCAGTTTTGTAAGATGAAAAGTTCTGAAGACTGGTTTAACAACAATGTGAATATACTTAACACACTGAACTGTATACTTTAAAGTGATTAAGATGATAAGTTTTATGTTATGTGCTTTATATAATAAAAACCTTTTTTTTTAAAAAAAAGGAGGGACTGTGGGTTTCTGGCTCTACATGTAAGGGGCTTGGAATTTGTCACTGTCCTAGCAGCACATAAAAAGCTAAACAGACTGAAAAATCAACACTCTTCTTGGAACCCTAAAAAGGGGAAGGACACAGGGAAAACTGCAGGCCCCAGTTTGGAGACAGATGACAACTAGCGTTTTTTGTTGTTTTTTTTTTAGCAATAAGGTATTTTAAATTAAGATACATAGATTTTCTTTCTTAGACATAATGCTTTCGCATACTTAACAGACTACAGTATAGTGTAAACACAACTTTGATATGCACTGAGAAACCAAAAAATTCATGTGATTCATTAATTGTGATGTTTGCTTCATTGTGGCATTCTGGAACTGAACCCATAATATCTCCAAGGCATGTCTATACGGGGAGTCATGGCTTACCAGGGCAGAGACTCATGAATGGAAAACACTGCAGGAACCAGTGCTGGGGAGAAAAACGTGAACTGTAATCGAAGAAATCCTGAATGCCCTGTGTGGACAACTCTTACACACAAATTTGGTAATCTAGATGAAATGGACCAATCCCTTTAAAGACAAAATCTAACAAAATTTACACAAGAAGAAATAGGTAATCTGCATAGGCCTGTATCTATTTAAAAACTGAATCAATAATTAATAACCCTCTAAAACAGAAAGCACCATGCCCAGATGGGTTCACTGGTGAATTCTACCATATATTTAAGGAAGAAATTATACCAATTTTCTACAGTCTCTTTCTGGAGATAGAAGCAGAGGAAATACTTTCTACTTCATTCTATGCAGACAGCATTACCCTAATACCAAAACCAGACAAAGATATAACAAGAAAACTACAAACCAATGTCTCATGAACACAGATAAAAAATCCTCAACAAAATATTACCATATCAAACCTAAAAATGTATAAAAGAATCACACACCATGATCAAGAGTTTTAATTCAGGTATGCAAGGCTTGTTCAACATTTAAAAATCAATTAATGTAATCAATCACATTAGCAGGCCAAAGAGGAAAAGTCACATGAACGTGTCAATAGACGTAGAAAAATCGTTTGACAAAATCCAACATCCATTCATGATGACAACTCTCATTAAACTAGATATAGAGAGAAACTTCCTCAACTTGATAAAGATTATGTACAAAAAAATTAAAGCTAGCATCAAACTTAATGGTGAGAAACTAGAAGCTTTCTCACTAGGATCAGGAACAAGGCAAAGATGTTTCAACACTCCTTTTCTTTTTTTAACTTATTTTTCTTTTATTTATTCAAAGAGAGGGAAAGAGGGGGAGAGGAATATCAATGTGAGAGAGAAACATAGATCTGTTGTGTCTTGCTTGTGCCCTGACAGGGGACTGAACCTGCACCTCGGCCACATGCCCTGACCGGGAATAGAACCGGTGACCTTTCAGTTTGTGGGGACGATGGCCAACCAAAGGAGCCACACTGGCCAGGGCAACACTCTTTTTTAATATTATATTGGAAGTCCTAGTTTATGTAATAAGATAATAAAAGGGAATAAAAGATACACTGATTGGGAAGGAAGATGCAATTAACTAAAATAAAAAATGAACTGGGATTATTTCTACTGACTTTACAGAAATAGAATGATACCAGAAAACTAGGAAAATTGTATGCCAACAAATTAGATGATCTAGATAAAATCAACAAATTCCTAGAAACATATAAATTATCCAAAGTGACTCAAGAATAAATAGAAAATATGAACAGACCTATAACAAGTCAAGAGATTGAGTCAGTAATCATAAACCTCCCCACAAAAAAAATCCAAGACCAAATGATTTCACTAGTCAATTCTACCACTTAAGAGTTAACATCAATTCTTCTCCATTTCTTCCAAAAAAGAGAAGAGAAGGAATTCATTCATGAGACCAGCTTTATCCTGACACAAAAGCCAGGCAAAGATTATCACAATAACAGAAAACTAAAGACCAATATATGTTATAAATATAGATGTGAAAATTCTCAGTAAAACACTAGCAAACAGCATCCAACAGCATCTTAAAAGGATTATACACAATGACCACACAGGATTTATCCCAGGCCTGCAAGTGCCATCAACATAAGAAAATGAATCAATGTAATATACCACATTAATAGAATGAAAGGGGGAGGGAACATGTCATCTTAGCTGACACAGAAAGCTGTTGATAAAATCCAAAATCCTTTCATAATAAAAATTGTTCAGAAGCTTATGAATAGAATGGAATGATCACAACATGGTAAAAAGCATTTGTTAAAAACTCACAGCAAACATCATACTCAATGGTGAAAGACTGAAACTTTTCTCTTTACAATTAGGAGCAAGACAAAGATGCCTACTTGTGACACTTTGTATTGGATGTTCTAGCCAGAGCCATTAGGCAAGAAAAAGAAATAAAAGACAATCAGATGAGAAAGAAGGAATAAATGCATTAAAATGTCTTTCTATATCCCAGCAATGATTAATATAAAAAGGAAATTAGGAAACAATGCTGCTTGCAACAGTGTCCAAAAGAATAAAATAACCTGGGAATAATTTATTTGAGGTGAAAGACACATACACTAAAAAGTACAAAACTTTGTCAAATGAAATTTTAAAATATATAAATAAATGGGAAGACATGTTGTGTTCATGAATTGGAAATTCTGTTAAGATGACAATACTAACCAAAGCTATCTATGGATTCAAACAGAATCCATATCAAAATTTCAACAGCCTTTTTTCCCCCCCTGAAATGGAAAGGCTGATTCTCAAAGATATATGGAATTGCAAGGGGCTCCAAATAACCAAATCAATCTTGAAAAAAATGTGAAGGACTTGCACATATTAATTTCAAAATTTACTACATAGCTACAGAAATCAAAAACAGTTTGGTATTGGCAAATATAAGGATAAACATATAAACAAATGGAACGGAATTGAGAGTCAGGAATACTTTATGACCAATTGACTTTTGACAGGGGTTAAATTCAATGAGGGAAAGAATGGTCTCTTCAAAAAATGGTGCTGGGACAACTAGGCAGCCACATGCCAATAATAAAGTTGGATCCCTACCTAACATGATATACCAAAATTAACTCAAAATGAATCAATGACTTAAATACAAGAATTAAACCATAAAAATCTTAGAAGACAACAGAGAGGTAAATCTTCATGATCTTTGATTTGGCAATGGATTTTTAGATATGACACTAAGAACCTGAGCAACAAAAGGAAAAATAGGTAAATTGGGCTTTGTCAAGGTTAAAAACTTTTGTGCATTAAAGGATACTGTCAACAAACTGAAAATGCCACCTACAGAATGCAAGAAAATATTTGCAAATTGAATATTTGATAAAATCCTAGTATCCAGAATATAGAAAGACAACCTAATTTTTAAAATTGTCAAAGGACTTGAATAAATAATTTTCCAAAGAAGATATGCTACAAATAGCCATCAAATATTTGAAAATATGCTCAACATCACGGTCATTGGGGAAATCCAAATTCAAACCAAATTATATCACTTAACATTCACTAGGATGGCAATAACAACAAGAACAACAAAAACAGGAAAAAAAAATGTTGGCTTGTCCTCTACAAGGATGTGGAGAAATTGGAATCCTCATATGTTGCTGGTAGGAGTATAAAACGGTGCAGCCACTGTAGAAAAACAATTTGGCAGCTCCTCAAAAAAATGACACGGAATTAATATATGACCCAGCAATTCTACCATTCCTAGCTATATACCCAAAATAATTGAAAACAGGAGTTCAAACAAAAACTTGTACATAAATCTTCATATCAGAACCACTCATAATAATCAAAAGGTAGAAAAAACCTACATGTTCATCAACTGATGAATGGATAAAAAATATACATCCATACAATGGAGAATTATTTGGCCATAAAAAAATATGAAATACTGATACATGCTACAATATGGATGAACCTGGAAAATATTATCCTAAATAAAAAAGCCAGACACAAAAGGTCACATAGTATATAATTCCATTTAAATATACAGAATAGGCAAATCCACAGAGACAGACAGGAGACTCTTGGTCCCTGGAAGCTGGAGGAAATGGGGTATGGGGAGCAACTGCGGAATGGGTACAAGGCTTCCTTTTGGGGTGATGAACATGTTCTGGAACTAGATGGTGGCGATGGTTGCACCACAGTGTAAATGCACTAAATGTCACCAAGAGGTACACTTTAAAATGGTAAATTTTATGCTATGCCTATTTTACCACAGTATATTTTTTTTAAAGCACAAGAAGCGTAGAAAGGGATGATGCAGTCACTGGAGAGAAAAGCAGAATCCATGAGGAAGACTGATCTCATGGAGCCCCTGAAAGACAGAGTTTCTGCCCTTAGATTTCAGGGAAAGCTAGGAATACTTGGAATAAACACCTTTACTTTTGAGTCCGATGAAGTGAGTTATTGCTGTGTGTAATGAAAATACCCTAACACAACTGCAATCTAGTTACTGACCCCACTGCTCCACTTGAACTGTACTTGCAAAGACTTTTAATTGCTATATAAATGCCAAATTCAAAGGCATTTGTTTGTCTTTCTTTCTACGTTTTTCTCTCTAAAACTGTACCATGCCGTCATTCTTTAAAGAAATGCTTCTTTAAACTTCTGTTGTTCCTCTGCTGAGTCTCATGGCCTGAGCTCATTCCCTCTAACAGTTTCACATATTACTCATGTGCTGATGATCAGTAAATCCATACTTCAAACCCAGGCCTTTCTCTGATGTTTTAGACTCATATTTCCCACTAGAGCTATCTCAGAAATCAGCATGTTTTCTTAGGTTGGCCACCAAATATCCTACCTCCTTTCTTTTGCCTCTGCCGGCTTCGGAAAGTAAATCTAATTGTGTGCCTTCCAGTGATGTTTCTGTTGTCCTCAACAAACACTTTTTGCTTTTTGAAAACATTAAAAGCTTAACACACTTGCTACTTTTCTATTCTGTGTTACCAGTAATGGAAGCTTTATTTCTATTCCATCTTGAGATGTAATACTAGGAGAGCAGAAATATTATTGGGAAGTTAACCACTGCTATTACAAAAAGAATTTCTGACAAAAACATAAATATATTCATGAACACATTCATTCATTCATCTGTAAGTTACCAGGTATTGTTCCAAACAGTGGAGACAGAATTGAACAAGACAGAATAGGTCATTATGCTCATGGAGCTGATATCCCAGTGGGAGGACAAACAGACATGGAAAAATCAGACGCAGTAAAAATTAAAATGCAGTGATAGGACTTTACTGGTTGGTTATTCACATAACTCTATACTGATTACACACATGTGGCAACTGTCCCTACACAAAGTTGGCTGCAAACTGGAGTCTTTGATTTCATAAAAAAGTGAACAAAAATTAAGCTTTTTGGGGGGAGGGGTGCCCTTTTGGCCCATGATTCATAATAATGGCCTGATGAACTAGCAGACAGCAGGGTAAATATTTGTGCACGGAATTACGTTTTTCTTTCCTGTTAAGGACTTGAATACAATTTTATATTGGATATCATTAACTCATAAGCAGAATTCTATTAATTTTTTTTCCATCAAGTGTTTTCAAAATTACATAAAATTTTACTCCAGGTCCTTCTACAAAATTCACTATAAAATTGTTGCAGTTTCCAGAGGACCTAGAGAATCAGGAAAGACATTAAACCTGTCCTCTAATACCAGGACCCCGGGTGAAATAGAACCATTTTCCAGATGTTTTACTGCCTAGACAATAAGCTCTCCCTTGAGAGGACAACAGAATCTCACCAATAAGTGCATTTTACTGTACACTTTTCATGTTGCTTCTATGCTTTGTAGGATTGATCTGATATATAACCAAGTGTCAGAAACAAGGAGAACTTGTAAAATGGAGCATAGGGTTGAAAATCAAGAAAGTGCTATAACACAATAAATCTTCCACTTTCAGAGGGCGGAGAAACAGTACCAGATAGCATAAAAGGAATCACACAAAATTTTCCTCTAACTTGCAGACAACAAATTCTGACACTAACTGGAATAAAAGAAATTATAGTAACTGTAAGGAAGGAAGAAAATACTTGACAGTTCCATGCAAATGGGGGGGATGTATGGAAAGAGAGGGAATCTGGAAGCCTGGAAGAATGAAGTCACATGGTTCCTTCCCCAGAGATCTTTAGCCCTGGACACAAGAATCCAAATCTCAGCAATGGGAATAGTCAGTTCCCTTATGAAAGTGCTTTGTCTTTCAAACAAGTACCTTAGATAAAAGGACATACTGAAATGCTTTATAGACAATGGATTTGGGGCTGAGAAGACCTAATAGTACCTATTAAGAGGATCCAGATGTTTTAAAATCCAGATACAAAGTTGCTTTAAATCTCTCACCCAGTTGACAACTTCTAAGAACCCTGATATAAATGGCATATTCAAACATACTGCATTACAACTGGACCCATTATCACATTTGGCTACAAAGATTTCAGACCTCTGTGTCACAATGCATATGTGTAAGCCCTATAAAGTCTGGTAACAAGTAGGCTAACAGCCAACGATACATACATTCCCATTACCAGCACGTTGTTGTGTAGTATGGACATGCCTTTACTTTCTCCATCTTCAGAGCTGTTTAGAAGCATCTTAGCTTAGAGTTATCTATTCCTGCATATGTGCTTAAAGCTGTAGATCAATAAGTATTTGAAAACTGTTACTTGCTAAGTACTCTTCTCTAAGCATTTAGGATAAAATACAGATGTTCTTCCTGCCCTTGAGGAAATTACAATCTAATGGGAAAGACAGACTTTAAACAAAGAGCCATAAAAAATTAAGCAAATCATTACACATATAAAAAGTAGTATGAAAAACATATAGAAAGGAGACTATTATGCTAAATGCAATAAGCCAGTTGGTGAAAGACAAATACCATATGATCTCACTTGTAAGAGGAATCTAATGAACAAACTAATGAGCAAAACAAAACCAGAGGCACAGGACCATGGAAAAGACTGGCAGGAGTAAGAGGGAAGTGGGGAGGTGAGGACTGACTGAAAGAAGGCGAAGGACCCAATGGACATGGACAACAGTGAGGGGGCTGATTATGGAAGTGCGGAGGTGGGCGAGGTGCGGGGCGGGGGGCGCAGGGAGAAAAAGTGGGTTAACTGTAATAGCATAAACAATAAAATATTTTAAAAATAAAAAATAAACTCCAGATTTTAGAAACTAAAAAAAAACAACAACAGCAGCAGCATCAGAAAGGTATCATAAAAGAAATCTAAACCAATCTGGGACCCTAATGGACTCCTCTCTCTTCTCCACTGAGGAAAGAATATTTAAACCAGGATGAAAAGGATGAGTAGAAATTTTCCAGACAAAGTCCTCAGAAAACACAGCCAGAGGTAATTACAGGATGGCATATTTGTGAGGACTAGGAGGTGCTTAGGCCCCAGTCAGAAACTATAATCATGATAGCCACTAGAAAAAGTTGATGATTCTGACATGACAGTCAGATACTAAGAGTTGGTAGGATGTTTTGTCTTAACACCAAGTACTTCAACCACATTCAGACCTATCAGAAGCAAAACATCCCTGGGCCCCTTAGCACCATGAAGGCTGCCCACTGGAGACCAGGGCCGAGGGAGAAAGGCAGCTGTGGCCCAGTGGAGACAGGAGATTGGTTACATTTAGAGGGACTCAGAAAATGAGCAAATATATTGAGAATAATGGGTGCCAGGTTTATTATTGTCAGAGAAGAAATTACAAATATGAAAAGAGGGAAAAGTAGAGTGAACGAACCCTGCGGTGTTGAATTGTAATTGGAGGTATTAGTGTAAACTTGTGGTTACACACACACACACACACACACACACACACACACACACGAGAAGGGGTGGAGAGAAAGAGGGAGGGAAAAAGAGGGAGACAGAGAAGGAAAGAGAGGATGTCCTAACTGTCCCCTGAAAGCGCCTGAGAGCAGTGATTATCCCAGTAGCGATGGCATAAACTGTGCAGCCAGATCTTAGCATCTAAATGTTATTCTGCAGCAGAAGGAACCTGAGCTATCTGCTTATCACAGGGCTGAGGTTGATACAAGGTGAGCGCAGTACATCTTCCTGTGCCACAAAGAAAGAAAATCTCAAAGAACCATGGGGTTACATCAGAAGGACACAAGAGCCACCTTAAAGAGGCTCCTACTAATCTAATCTGGAACAATCTGAGGATCAAAACAATAATTGAATAAAGAATTAAATAAAATAGAAATTTAGTAGCCCATATATTTTTAGAGAGAGAGAGAAAGAGAAAGAAAGAAAGAAAGAACTTCTATACAGTATAATGTCTACTAAATGAAAATGGAAACAGAATTTTAAGAATCACTTTTGGCACATTATACTAATAATTAATTCAGGCAAAAACACATTAATGAATATTAAAGCTAATGGGTGAAAAGTAGGATAAAGTCTCAAAATATCTCCACACAAAATACTAATCTATGATAAGGGGAAAACAAACTTTAGTGGAGAAACCTGGACTATATCCCTTACATGATCAAAGCTAACATCACCAGTGGAAGGGACAGAGGTCATGTGCCACCTGATGGGACGCAGTGAGAAGAGCAGAGCTTCAGGTCCATGGCGTTCCTGCCAAGGATGACGGACCTGATTTTCTTAGAGAAACAACAGTAAACTCAAACAGAAGAATGTTCTGTAATATACTTTGCTTCTAATTTTAAAACATGTTAAAGGCATGAAATACAAAGAACAACTCAGGAACTGTTTCAGACTGATGGAGACTGAAGAGATATGATAAATAGGTACAGTGTGACACTTAAGATTAAATTCTTTTTATGCTAAAGACATCATTTGGCCTGTTGGTGAAACCTATTTAGGTAAAAGGAATATAGGAGTTAGCTGACTGTTTTCACTCTTTTGCAGGTTTGAAATTATTTCAAAATAAAGAGTAAAAAAAAGGTCCATTAAAAAACTGTCTAAAATTTAAATACAAATAAACAACCTCTCAAATAGTAAATACATGCAAAATGTTTATTCCTTCTGCAATGCAATGTAAATTAGTGTCTTATGTTATCCTTTTATACCTGACTGGTTTTTGCTGTAGTCATTTGTTTATCTATACGTACGTTGGTTTGTTTTGTAATATGATAATTAGATAGGGTTTAACCTTTACTTTGTTTGCTAAGCATTGTTACGTAAAGAAATTGATTAACTCATAATCCTTACAAAAACTATAAAGAAGATTCCATTATTTATTTTATCCACTTTACAGGAGCGGTCAAAGCTTAGAGACCTCAGCAGCTTGCCTGAAGTTCCGTAGCCAGTACACGGCAGAAGCGGGGACGGACCCAGGCAGCCTGACTCCTGTACTTTAACCTCCGTGATACACTGCTTTGCATCTTCACACAGGGCTGAGGTACTGAAACCTGCTACCATCCTTTTGAAGAGCAATTAAGGCCATGCCAACCCCTATAGTCATCAACAAGAAATTGCTGAGAATTATCCAAAGGAAAGCTATATGCAGAAGAGAGAAAACTGCATCTATAAAGATGCTCTCTATATGTTCTCTATATTAGAACTTTTAAAATAATCAATAGGGAAATGGTTAATTTTGATTAACTTGATGGGATATTCTACAATCACTTAAAAATTGATAACTATGGAGAAATATCGAAAATAGGTATATGTTAATATTAATAAAATACTAAGGTAAAAATGCAAAGTATTTGTGTACTTGAAAATATGTAAAAATTGTGTGTGCTTAAAAGTAAATTAAAAACTAAAATTCAAAAACAGTAGTTGCTGTTACAAAGTCATGGGGATAATTGGTGACTTTTTTTTTTTTTTCTTTTATATATTTTCATGGTGTCTACAACAAAAACAGAAATCAAACACTACCAAAACATATCCATTAACAAACATCTAGAAAGTGATGCAAGGATTCTTTTCCTACTTTTCTCCAAGCCTCCCTTTGGAGGAGACTGATGGCGATCATGTCCATTTACATGGAAAGTTGTTAAATTTGTCAAAAGCAGATAACAAAGTACTATAAATCTTGTGATTTAAGATAATTTAACACACACATCCAGATGGACATATGCTGCAACATCTATTGTGGCTGTCTCTAGGTGGTGAGGTGTAGGGGATTCTTTCTTCTTCTTTATACCCTTATTAAACTTAGTGTTATTAATACACCTGTGTCCATTTATAATAACCTTTTAAAAAGACTTGGGTAGGTAAATTATTACTAAATTAAAATACTTTAAAATAACAGTCTCAGCAACTGACTCTATGATTTCATCAGAAAAAACAGGACAAGGGGAAGAGCTGAGGGAGGGAAGGAGGGAAGGGGCAAGGAAAAGAGGTGTGGGGGAGGCAGAGACAAATATATTTAAAAAGTAAATAAATTTAAAAAAATAAAAGAAAAGAAAAAAAAAGAAAAAACAGGACAGTTTTCTCATATCATTTATTTTATAGAGTTCACTAATTCTGCTCCTTTGGTTAGACTTATCAACAATTATATCTCATAGTCCAAAAATGATTGAGGATATACTAATCTATAGTTTATACATAAGCCCAATGCTTATATATACAGAACACTGACCAATGAAATCATATCGAGAAAAAAATTCCATTCATAATGACTTTCTTACAAGGATTTAAATGTACTTTCCTCAAATAATATTTCTTTCTGTGAACTTTAGAGTCTAACAGAAAAATACAAGCTTAGAAAATCAGTCACATTCCATAGCAACAGAATGATAAGAAAAATAATCCTAAATTGTTAGATATAAATACTTAATGTTAGCACCCAAAGATAAATTTACTTTTATTAATAATTTTTAATACATTTTAAATATTTCATTAAAAAAGTAAATAAAATCTTGAAATCTGAATATGCTATGATGTTGAAAAGAAAAAAAAAACCCCAGAGATCAGAAGTCAGAAAAAAAAGAATAAACAATTAGAAAAGCAGCAAAAACGAGAGTCAAAGTTTAAAGGCCCTTACGGGGAAAAACAATTAATTCCATGATACAAAGAATTCAATGATAAGCAAATTTTAAGCCTAGCATAATCAAGAAATGTTCATAGGAAAAGATAATGACAAAAGTTAAGTAATAATACATCTGCTAGAAGGCCAGGGCTATTAGGGAGGAAAAGAGAATGGTTACAGGGTATAGCAAAAAACAGTTACATTCCAAATTATTAACTGAAATTTTTAATAATTAGAAGGGATTTCATCTTTTAGGTATGGTTTTAAAATGTAGGCCTGCTATGAACATGTAGGGTTCTGTGAACATTTTGTATATTCTATCACATGAGTGAGAAAAGCCCTAACCATTAGAGAACAGATCAATATTTTTGCCATCTCAAATGTGGTTGCCTAAAATTGAGATCATGATGCTCAATCTCCTGGCGTAAGTGTGACGCAGGGAGAACTCATCCTATTTTTCTTCGCCTTGTGAGTTATTCAGTGGCACACAGAGGCAATGAAGACCTGCTCTCCCTAAAGTTTGCTCTCTTCTGTCTATGCCAGGCATGATTTTTATCCTCTAAAGCCATTTTTTCCTCAAAAGAGCTCACCAAAGTTGTCATCCTTCCTATCAGCGGCTCCACTGGGCTCGGGTGAATGACATCCAGACATTTAAACTCAAAAGCTGCTTCAGAAGGGAGTTATTAAAATTCAAATGAGCTGGGCATATTGAAGAAGAAAACACTCCTTTGCATGCACACCTCCGCATTTGGTCATCCCTTTTAGCCCCATAGAGCAGGGTCTGGTTTTGTTTTTGTAAATGGGCTTCGGAGACCGAGGTCAGCCTCCCACGGCCCCCACTCCTCTGGGTCATCATTAGTAATGTGTAAGGCTGAATAGATTTTCTTCTGAATCTAGTCTGCAAACCTGACAAGAAGGCAGCCCTCTCCCACAACCTGAAAATACCAAAAATCCTATTGATAATAGGGCATTTTTAAATACTTCATTTATCTGTTTTAAAACAGCGTTCAGGAAGACTGCATATAATGTCACTAATGCCAGCCCCCCAATTTTTCATTTTACAGAACATTTCCTGTTGTGCTGTGACTGCGTAACCATAAAAATGTTACATATAACTAAAAATTTCCCACAGGATTCAGAGAAAATTCATTTCTGCCAAGAAATATGGATCTGAGAAGCCAAATGACATTTTATTCACTAGAAAGAGCCTATCTTTCATTTGACCTTAAGATCTTTTTTTTTCTCGTGGAAGTGACCTTACATTATCATCATTTAAATTTTTATAAGATCCCTGGCTGGTGTGTCTTAGTGGACTGAGTGCCAGCTTGTGAACTGAGGGGTCAGTGGTTTGATTCCCAGTCAGGGCACATGCCGGGGTTGCAGACCAGGTCCCCAGTTGGAGGCGCATGCGAGGCAACCGCATATTGATGTTTCTCTCCCTTTCTTTCTCCCTCCCTTTCCCTCTCTCTAAAGGAAAATAAATATTTAAAAAAATAAAAATTTTATAAGATATTAGTGAGCAATCTAACAAAAAAATTGAACAAAAATGTATATCCCTAGAATTATTCTAGACATGGAAATTTTAAGTGCTCTTTTAGTGAAAATTTAATTTCTTACTAGTGAAGACATCTCTATTTATAATATCTACTTTAAATATACTTGATTTATGGCACTGTAAACAACTCCATATCATATACAACAATGATAAGAACCGTGTATCAGTTTCCACTGAGGATATGGAAAAGAAAATCATGCTAACTCACGACTCTAGGATAACAGCAGAATTTCTAGAATCCCAGAAACTAAAGGAATTCATCTCCAAACTATGAAGTAATTTATAATCTGGAAGCTCCAGGGATTACTGTTCCCAGTGGGAACTCAGGCGATGTGACATTTAATATTCCTTTCAATAATAAGATTTTATTCTTCCACAACCTTCATTAATCAGATTTCTTCATTTTCATTTGTTTAAAAACTTTTTTCCCCCCTAAAATTGGGATGGCCTTATAATACAGGCACTGGTTTTACCCAGACTGGCTTAAGCAGCCTGAGGAAGAATGAAACTAGCAAATATCAATGAAAGATTATTATATGAATGAAACTGGCTCCTGAGCTGTGGCATGTTCAGTTCGAATCCATCTTTTTCTCCCAGCAATGAAGATGATATGTATATCATTAAAGAGTATTTATTTAATAACATATATGGCATTATTCTGGCTCCAGTTAAAACAAAAGGCACTCAATCTCAGTTTTCAGACTGCTTGTGCTCTAATGTGGTGACAGCAAGAAAGAGCACATAGGGAAAAATGTTTGCAGAGAGAAAACATAAGCTAAAAATAAATGCCAGAGCCAGTGATTCCAACAGCACAGGGCGATCATACAAGTTTCAGGGTGAAGACCCACTTCCAAGCCAGGTCCTGAAACACAAACTGCACCCAGGTCTGTTTTCTCTTTTTAGGTCACACTCACTTAAAACTGACAAGAAAAATAATGGGTGCTTATACTTTTGAAATAACCAAATGGAAGATTAAGATCTTCACAGAGCCCCCTCAATGTCAGAGATGGTGATTCCAAAAGACTACACAGTGTGTAAGTTTCATGGACCGCTTTATGTAGTTGGGATCCTGATCATCTCTGTTGCAAAGACGGTATAGTAGAAGAAAATGTTCAACCCTTCAGATTTGTGCCGTTTAATCTCAGACGCATGCCCAGGGCACACAAACTTACTTAATATGTAGAAAAAAATGATAAAATGTAAGAAATGTGTTTACTTGCCTTTTTTCCCTCCTGTAATGAAGAAGCCAATGGCTGCTCTAATAAAACTGCTTTCAGGCAAATAGCTATAGTCAGTAGGAACTGTGGAGACAGAAAATGATCAAATTAACCAATGAACTTGGAGGGACTAATGAAGGAGAGATAATGATCTCATGCTGCCATATCAACCGAGAGACAAATCAGAGACATTTATGCCATTAATCTCAGCACAATATTCTGTGCTGCAACTAATTCTATTAAAGTGACTGGCCTTGAAGTAATCACTTAGGTTATGCAAGCTATCTAAAATGGTAGTAAACCTAGTAGAAGTTGAAAACCACAGAGGATGAAAATCTTACTGAAGCAGTTAAAAAAAAAAAATTCCTTCCCACATTGTCACATCAATGAGCCCCAATTCTGTGACCTCCTTAGTGTCCTCAAGGTATCTGCTGGGCAAGACCACCATTCTGGGAACTACTTCAACACATGCTGGATCAGATATATGAGCCATGAACTATAACAATCAGCATTAATAGCAACCAGTCTCTTACTTCATAAGGCAGGGACCTCTAAGTGACCAACATGTACAAATAACCAGATGTTGCTGACCTGGAACAGCGAGGCAGTGACATTTATGCTCATTGAGTCCTGGGAGTTTCCTAGATTCTTTCCCTCCCGGTCCCCCATAATTGTTGCATGAGATGGTTTTTACTGCAATAAATGGCTCAATTGGAAAATTCCATCAGAAATAAGTAGCCGTACTTTTCCAGACATACAATCATTTGTTCCAAAGAACCTGAGTGTAGGGTGATTCACTGTGACCTGACCTAAGGATATGTGGGTCAGACCATGTAGCCCCTAACATTTAAAAGCCTATATAAAAAAGCAAAAGCCTGATACAAGCATGCTGTTCTACCAGGACACTGTGAGAGCACTGCCCTTCAAAACCTGCACTACCAAGCGCTTCCTCTGATGACTAAGTTTGGTTTTTTTTTTTCCTCTTCCCCATTTTAATATGACAGATTCCAGCTGTCTAAAGTTCATTACGTTGGGAATGCTGTGGAATAATGTCCTATTTCTGTAGCTAAGGAGTGACTGAAAGTGAGGGAGACAGTAATTACAGGGGCCCATGTTCATGGTAATGCTGTCCACAGACTACCTGTCAAGGGATGTGTGAAACTAGATTTTAATGAGGAATCTTTGGTGCCTAAACCTCTCTGGCCTGTGTCCAAGAGAGCCAGTGGGTCAAAATTTTATAAAGAACACAGAACAGATACTGGTCCCACTACATTACAGTGATGTCTCCCCAGAAAATCTTCAAGTGCAAACATAAATTAAGCATATAGAAATTGCGAATATTCCTTATTGCTTGTTATTAAAAAATGGAAATAGAAAAAGCCTTGTTATATTAAGACCTAGGACTTCAGTGTCAGCCAATGAGATACACAACTTTAAATGCACTTACTCCATTATTTTCTCAAGAGCAGGAGCAAGGAGAACTCCAGCCATATATGAAGAGATTTTTAATGAAATACAAGTGGTATACAAACCATGATTATTACATCTAGTAAAATAAAAAGAACTCTGTTCCAAGCTTTAAGGACCTGGTTCTTTTTTCTGGATTTGTCACTAAACTAACTCTGTATGTAAGTTAGGTAATCTTTCTGAGCCTCAGGTTTTTCATCTGTAAAATATGAGCTTAGACGCAATTTCTACACTGTTTTCTAAGGCAGAACAGACAAGTGAGAAGAGCATGGGCTTTGGAGGCTGACAGATCTGAGTTCAACTGGTGCCCACCACTAACTACCATGTGACTCCGGATAGGTCACGAAGCCTTTCCATGGCCCATTTCTTCTGATGTAAAACAGGTATGGGAATACCCACACCCATCACTTAGGATTGTAGTGATGATGCTCTTAAAAAAGTACATAGCTCCACGTCTGCAATCCCTCCTTCCAGCTATAGTGTCCTATGGCTGTAATCTTACCAGAGGTTCTACTTTGATTTGAGGACAGAGTAGATAGGTGAAGATGTCCTAGAAGCCAGATTGCATTGGACTGAAGACCAATCACCCCAGACACACTGATGACCTGCGGGTGAAAATATAACCATTCAGTGATACGTCATGATTCAAACTCCATTCAATAAAAGGCCACTCACAGAAAGTCACTGATTTTTTATGAGATGGTGGCTTGTCTGGTAATGAGAAGTTCTATGTCTAGTGTATTGAATCTCGGTCATATAGGTGATTAACAAGTGTTGCTGAATCAATCAATCAGACAAACAACTGATGATAGAAGAACATATTAGTGCCTGTGTCAGGTATCACTGAGTCAGACTGGTCTCAAAGGATATTCAAAAAATGGAAAAGAAAATCCAAAAGGTAAAAAGAGGTGATAGTTTCTTAGGATTAAAATACTCCTAAAAATGGAAGGAGATATTTTGTTCTCTTCTTTAAATATTGTTCTATTATGTTTGATCATCCATAATAAGCATTTTTAAAATAGTTTCAAGTATAGGTTTTTCCACCCAAGTTATAGAACTTAAGCTTAAGTAGATTTTTTTTTGAGAATACTCATATTTATACATGAAAAAGATTATTTCTTCTGTTCAGAAATTTGTTTTCCTTTAAAAACATGAATTACTGAAACTTCTTTAGGTGTTATAATCAGCTATATTTTATAAGAAGAAAACAAGTATGTTAAGTAAAAAAAACTACAAAGTTCTCTATGTAATAAGAATACCAACTTTACAAAAAAAAAAATGCTTGAAAAGAAATATGACCAAATATTAGAAGCAGTTGTTTCAGGGTGGGAGGACCAATAGTGATATTTTTTCAGCTTCTTCCACTCTGTCTGGGCCTTCAAATTTTATGCTTCAGTAAACATATATTTTTTTAAAATAAAAACCTTAAGATATAAAATAATTTCTCAGCACATAAATATGTTTATTCGTCAGCCAAGGATAATGCTGACAACGATTTCCTCAAATACTTTTACCAGGGACATCTGAACTACTGCCACTTGACCATGCAGCTTGGAAATCTGCCCTGCCCTCTGATCACCTTTCATTTGCCAGTGTCCTCAGGGCCTGACATTCCTTGCAGTGTTGGGTTTTAATTTTTAAGGGAAACTAATGCCAATTTAAGTTAACTCAAAATGCCAACTTTCTTTTTTTCCAGAGGCAGTGCATGTTTGTCAGCAAATGCAGGGGCATAAACCACTTCCACGTGCCTGTGAAACTCACCATCAATAACCTGAGATTTTCTCATTTTCCAGGTAAAACAGTTTGTATCATGAAAGAGAAAAAAGACAGAGAGGAGAGTTTTCCCACTGAAGGGTTTTATTCAATAAATTCTTCTTCTCACCTGTGTTAAGGTTCTAATGACTTCATTAAGTCTGGCTTGGAAATGAGAGCTCTGGATGGCTTCTGACTTCAACTGAAAGAAACACAGGAAATATCCACTCCAGCATCCCCCAAAAAGTCAATGATGATATTCCTAGTATGAGCTGCCACCTTCTAAACTACAGAATAATTTATCATTATGTCCTTATATTTCTTTCTTTTTCTTTTTTTTTTTTTGTCCTTATATTTCAAACACAAAGGCCGTGCGCTCTGTGAGAGCAGAGCCCATGCTTTATTAATCGTTATCAGTGTGGCCTGTAGCAGCCACTTAAGAATCTTTACTGTATATACAAAGGAACTTCTTAGAATTACTTGTAAACTTATGCATATGTATATCGATTATGGAAAACATTTTAAAGTGAAAAAAATTTTTCTTAGACACTGACTTAAATGTTACAGATGCAAAATGGAGTTTCTTATGAATGACTTCTAAAGTTTCCTAAGATTCAGTCACTTTTCTCAGGCAGGGAACTTGGTGGAGAATACTGAAGTTGACTATGTTTAATCCTTATAAACCAAATAAAATAAGGAAAAATCTTTATGCAACGAATTCTCAGCAAAGAACAATTTTCCATACATTAAGTCACTGCAAAGCCCAGTATAGCCATTTTCATGAGCATATATTCTTCTGTCTTTAGCATACTGAGATATTAGGTATCCTGCTCTTGTTGTGGCTATGTACACATTCAGATTTCTTTTTTTATTTTTTATTTTTACCTGCATTACATCCCCTTCAGAGCCTACCAAGGCCACCATGCCATGAAGAGCTGCCAAGCAAAGCATTGTGGATGTGCCCTGAAAACAAAGAATAAGTCAAAAGGGAAATAGTCCCTGGGATTGAACTCTATTTAGACTTATTATATCACAGAGAAATAAGTGGTCAAAATGGTACTACATTTTTAGGGTCAGCATAACCTGTATCACTGAACCAAAAATGGCCTTAGACTTAAATGAAGCAACAAGTTATAGTTGTTAGATCATAGGTGGCTTCTTGTTTTTTATTTATCAAAGCCATAATGTTTTAAAATTAAGACACTGACCAAATAACCAATTTTTTAAAAAAACTGTCATAGTTGACAGGACATATTGTTCATAAGGGTTGAAAAATAAATGTTTCTCTTTTGTTTGAAATTGTCTTTTTTTATTGTTAAGCTATATACCTGAGCAACTCCTATAAAATGGTCCAATTAAGTAATGCTTTCTCCTTTATAAAAAAATAAAGCAACATGCAGGAGGTGACCTTTACCTCTGCTAACACAGTTCTGATCCAGGCAGGGAGCAGCTTGTTGCCCAAATCTTCAGCTTTTCCATGTCCACACACGGACAAACCATGAATGATGTTTCCTAATGCCAAGGCAAAACCGGAAGTCTGTTATAAATAAATAGAAACAAGGTGTAAGGAAAAAAGAAGAAGAATGGCATAGATTGGGAATTTTTACATATAGCAGCACAAGCACTTCTAGGGGCTCCCTTTTCTACAGACAAGTTTGTTTTTTTTTTCCATCTGAAAATCAGAGAGGGCAGATTTTTAAAATGTTGAGTTTGGTTTGCAACAGAAACTATAGTCTAATTGCAAGGAATTAAGCTGCAGTGAGTGATACAGTTGAGGAAAATAACCCTGCGCTATTGAGCAACTTGGCTCAAATGATCAACATTCTAAGGGTTAGGATGAAAATACCAAAATAGATCGCACAAGCTCAGTCAGCTCCCAAACAAGAAGAAAAAATGCCTCATACTGAGCATTGTATATGTGAACTTCTACATTTTGGTGTTGCAAAACCTACTGTAAGTAATCAGGCATTTAATCATAAAGTAGCAACAATAGCAAACAATTAAGCTTAAAACCAGTGAATTCTGAAATAAATCAACATGGTCGATATTAAGAGTTCAGAGAAACCTTTAAAAAATGAAGTACCGCCACTGTCAATGGGGAAATTCTAAAGCATGTGTAATCAAATAGAACATTTGTTTTTCAATTTTTTAAAACTGTGGTAAAATACATATAATATAAAATTTACCACCTTAATTATTTTAACCCAGCAGTTCAGTGGTATTAAGTATACTCATATTGTTGTGCAACCGTTGCCACCGTCCATTTCGAGAACTCTTTTCATTTTGCAAAACAAATTTTGTTCCATTAAACAATAACTCTCCATTCACACTCCTCCAACTCCTGAAGAGCACCAGTGTTCTACTTTCTGACTCTATGAATTTGACTACTCTAGTTACTTCATATAAATAGACTCATAGTATGTGTCTTTTTGTGATTGTTGCTTAGCATGATGGCCTCAAGGTTCAGCCCTGTTGTAAGATGGGATTTCCTTCCTTTTTAAGGATGAATAATATTTCATAGGCAATATTTAAGGGTATTAATTTAATTTAAATTTTCATTTAATTTAAATTTTCCTATACCTATTCAGTCATGAGTAGAGATTCTTTGCCTTGAATCTCCAAGGGTTTGACCTTATCAGAATCCTCTATGTATGCATATTGAAAAGCCTTTGTCTTCTCTCAGACACAGGGGATAAAGAGAGAAAAAGACACCTGTGATGGTTGGCTACAGCTGCGAGAAAAGAGAATAGTTAGAAGTTCCTGAGTTCTGGGTATGAAAAATATCCCATTATACTCTAATCAGAGTAAGTCAAAATTAGGGCTTAGAAGCAGCATGAGGCCCATAGAGAGAAATAATCAGGGCACGCATTCCAACCTGCTGGTTGTTCTCTACCAACAGTCGAAGCTTGTTCATAATGTCTTCAGCCTCTGCAGCTTCAATGATTCCAGCGCTGAATGCTGATGTACACACACAGCTAAGGGTATAGGCAAGGACCTAGAAGGGAAGACAGCAGGAAAATATTTCTTCATGAGGGAAAATAAAAGAACAAGGTTTAGTTGACGCAAATATTTGGTCAAACTTCTCCCCAGGATAAGAACTGAATTCAAATATACCTACCGCAGACAGGCATTGTTTTGCTGACCACTCTGTATTTCCTAACAATGTTATGAGATGGGAGTCATTATTCCTACTTTATAGAGAAGGACATTGAGGCTCAATTACACAGAGTTAGCAGGTGACAGAGCTGACATTCAAATCAGGTCTTAAGACTCTAAACCAAAAAGTTCCCTCACCAACTCTGAATATACCATCCATAAACAGCAGAGGCAGATTTTCATCACAGTGGATGTTACTAATTGACACACGCTCCCATCCAAGGGCAAACAGCATAGGAAATAGAAACACCACTACATTAAAATTCCACAGTGGAAATAGTACAATATGATGGACCACAACTGTGGATTTTAGAGTCAGATAAATTATGTAAAATAGAGATGATACTACTTACTTCATAGCACTGTAGGACAATTTAATAAGTGAATGAATGAATGAATGAATGAATAAATAACTGAATAAATTACAAATAAAAATGCTGGGAATAGAAACAGAATACTCAGGTATAAGTTCCAAATTCACCATTTACTGGCTAAGTAATGATGGGCAAGTCAAACAATCTATTTGAGTTTCAATTTTTGCATATCAAAGTTAATTACCCCCTCCCTGCTATCTTGCATTTTCATGATGAAACTCTCCCTTACAAAGATACTCTTAAGACAAAGCAGAAATGTTCACTTCCTAACACTGGTTTATATGGCATGAAAAAAAAAAAGAGCATGATTTCTAAGTTAGAAATTGTATAATAAAACATGAAAAGAGAAAAACAAAATGCTTGTCCAAGACCTTATAAATCAAACATCAAGCAGTCAAATGCCTCAATTATAAAAACCTTGCTTTCATTTATTAATCAAATTGCTCCTCGGTTGCAAAACTTTTTCCTTTTGCTTAAAAAAAATGTACTTTTAAATCATATTCTGCTTTAAAAATGGAAATGTGGTGCATATCTTAGAACAAAACTTCAACCCTCTGTGCCCCCAAGAAATTCACTGATTCAACAAGTCCCATGTCTGAAAGCAGAGGAGCCGAGCAGGGAAACACAGCTGCCATTATATAATCATCAATAGCTCGTGGGCAGGCCTGGATAAAATAGGATCTGCTCTAATGAGAGGGAGCGTCTGGTCAGGCCAATAGGTCGTCTTCAGCTCCTCCCAGAGAAGAGCACAAGCGGTCCAGCTTCACCTGGGTACAGCAGACACACGCCTCCCACGTTCCCTCCAAACATGGTCAGCTCTCAGACTGTGTCACACGAACTGCACCTCTGCATGTTTTTGTGCCATAACAGAAAAAGCTCTTCATTTAATGTGGTAAAGGGAATTTTCTCAATAATTTTTCATGCTAGCTGATACTAAAAAAAGTAAATGCCTTTTAGACCTGTAGTTTCTTAAGCTTTTTCCTGGCCATCTTTTAAAGTTATATTGGCTGGGGCATAATTCTAAAACTCCATTTAACCTTCCTCCAGAAATGGCAAGTCTTCTCAGAAATTGCCTTCTAGTGATGCTGACTAAGGTTTTTGTATTCACTCAAGGCTCTTATCTTATATGCCACATTTAAGTTTAAGTTGATTTAAACAGCTGCACAATTTGAAAACCTTATCATCTAATATAGGTTGTTTGCCGCTCAGATTTTCTCCTTATCCCAGTTGAAATTGAAGAAGAATTTAATTTCAAAGTCACCGAAATGTGACAAGTAAAAAATGAGCAGCAATAAGAAAACAAAAGCCAGAAAAGGGAAGAAGACTGTAGCCTCTTCTCCTACCTCCTGAAACGTCCTGCTCTGGCTCCCGCTGCCATCGAGATGCGTGGAGAGCTTGCGAAGTGATGCTGCCACATGAACTCGTGACTCTGTTTGGCTGCTGTGGCTCATGAGGGACAGAACAAGTCCAACTCCCAGGATACAGCCCGTGCTTGGATGTCAAAAAAAGATGAGGGTCAGCCATCACAGAAATCCACGGCATTGCTCTTCACTCTTCCTAGGAGTTTAGAGTGCTCTGCAATCTGAGGCGAGATGGCTGGACTCTAACTCTGCTGCCTGCTAACAGTGTCCCATGAAACACCATGGGTGTTCCCTTCTTTACCAGCAAAAGGAAACCTTTGTAACAAAACAGTTGTCCAGTGCCCCATGCTAGTGCTATGTATCCACTGGAGAAAAACAAACAAGTAAAAACATAAAATAGTTGGACTTAAACTCTATTGTGAGGAGAGGAGGAGGTATAAACTGTAGTGAAAACAGCTCTATTTCTGCAGCCCAAGAAAATCTGGGGTCCTCCCCACAGCCCTCACTCCCATGTTGAATGAACTATGATTAACTGCGTAAGGAGAGAAAAGATTAACTTTAAGGATAGGAGCTGAGGACATCTGACTAATAACAAGGCAGATAAATAAATGTAACACATGATTATCAGGTCCTGCTAAGTGCCTCATGTTTCCTAGTCAACTTCAACAAGTTGAATTCCGTTCTTATTCGTCTGTGCACAATGACATTAATCCTCTTCTCCCCTCTGATCCCTCAAAGTACCAATGGGTCAGAAGAGAAAAAGGACAGATGACAGGCTTGTCAAAAGTTACCTCATGTGATGATTCAATTGGGAACTTGGGCTTTGCGCCCCAGTTCTTCTGAAGGGGTATGTATCCATTTAAAGAAATGAATTATTCTCCCAGAAAGCTTCCAGTTAGTATAAGATAATAGAGCTTTTGATCTAATTTCTTACTTTTTTAAGAAAGGTTTTTGTCATCATGCTGTTTTTTAAATTGAGGGAATGCTGTGTTTTCCAGAAATCACCCTCACTCTGGTCTGGCCTCTCATCATGCTGCTGCTGCTTAAGAAGACATTCCAGGGCCTCTCTCCAGTAACATATTTCAGTGCCCATATGTTATGTTATTTTGCTCTTATATAGCATCTCCTTGGCTGGCATCACCTTTGCATTGTTTCATGAACATGTTAGTTATTTCCCCCAACACTTCTGTGCAAACAGAGCATCCACATTTGATGAGAGACACCCAAAGGATGGCGATGCTACAGGATGTGCTCAAGGTCACACAGAGCGTTTCAAGCAGAGCACGGCCAGAAGATTTTTTTTTTTTTTTTAATTCCCAGCCTTCTGTTCCATCTGCCAAACCGCAGGCCCCTCTGGTGCCCCGCATGTTGCTGTGATGGAATGCCTATGAGAAGGCAATATAGCTCAAGTGTGTTTTTCTAGGCTCTATTGCATAACAGTCTGGCATTAGAAAATCCTTTGTAAGGAAGCTACTGCAGTCATAATCTATCATTAGTCAGGCAGAAATGCTGTTACAGCTAGCATGAACTTAACAACAAGCTCAACTAGCATAATGCATTTTCAACCAGCGACATTGGCATTGAACATCTGAACACTGCATGCTTTTGAGACAAAGCAAATTTCTGAAAGAGAGCCTGCTCTTCATTAGTATGGATTCAAATCTTTCTTTTCATTTAGAATCTACAAGGAAGTTTTTCTGGCTATCTTTCTATACTGATGTACTGATGCATAAAAAATTTTGATAGAATTTTACCAAAGATAGAGTTAGACAAAATGTGGTTAATATTTTGGAAATTCTGACTTTTGCTCCCTCTTTGACTTTTAAATTGTTACTTATGCTTAAGATTTCAAATGTGACTTCCTCAGGGACACCTTCCCTGGCCCAGCAGGGAAGCACTTCACTATTCTCCCACAGGACCCTGTACTAATTTACTTCAGACAATTTTAATTATAAACACTGATGAGGATTATTTGGGGTAGTGCTTAATTACCATCCACCCCATTCACTAGCCTGCGAGCTCCGTAAGGGTGAAAGCCCTTTCTGTTTTTTCCTCACCACAATGCCTGTGGCACCCAGGATATTGCTGGATGGGGACATGTGTCCAACAAATACCTACTGAATGCTGAACAAGTGGCCAAATGCAGAGCTTCAAGGGAGTCTATAGTGAGAAGAAGCATGCCCGAAAGAAAAACAATAAAGAAAACCAAGACTTGATTCTTTCGTTCAGTTGGAGGCAAAATTCAATGATTATATCATCCAACCTTCAATCAAAACATTTGATTTCTATTTCCTGCCAGGCTGATTTGAGAAAAACGGGTGTCAGGTTCATGTGGAAAAAGGATTCCTTCCAAAGCTCACTTAAGTTCAAGGGTTCATCTTTCTCAATAAACAGGCAGTTACCTAAATCTTGTTTCTTGGGCCACTCTGAGTGTAGAAAAATCTCTGTTCCCTGGACTGCAGCTCCTCTTTTACCATCCCCGGGCATATGGGTATAAAGGCTTCAATCCCAGTTTTCATTCACATTTACCTAAATATTATCAGCATAATTAGGTAAGGTTACTATTCACTAACAGTGCTATTCATTGCTACAATGGTAATTATTTGTTATAATAAACAGATACATAATCTAACTGTATATGTGTGTGCCAATATAAATATGTTAGAGTGCATGCACCTATTGATCCACTACATTGTTTCCTTCTGTTGTCTCATTTTTCCAGCATGCACCAAGTAGTTAGTTCTAAACCTTTATTTCTGATGTTTCCTCTTGATTTCCAAACCTTCTGTATTTTAGCGTCTTTATCTTTTTGCCTAAGTCTTACAGATTCCCCCAAGTGCATAGTTCAGCACTTCTACACATCTCCAGCCTAGCTTCCCTGTGTTATGTCTGCCCGCTCTAAACCTAGACTAGCTTGGGCTTTCATATCTTCCTGTTCATTGAAAACAAAAAGGAATTAAGTGTTGGTGTCTCAAACATATGAGATAAAAATGAGTTATGCATAAAATTGAGGTTTTAGAGATGGAAATGTAAATCTTCTATACAAAAACTAACAAATAATAAAGAGAATTTGAGTTTTAAAATTATGTGTCCTGTTATGCCATTACTTATTTGAATGTCTTATCTATGTATATTAAAATATTTCACTACCAAAAAGAAATTCTGCAACTTCAAATCTATGCAATTCTGATATGTGTTACTATATCAACGGAGATATGCTATGTTTTTCTAAAATTAACTAGAGATGAATCTTGAATTCCCTAGTTTACTGTAGGCTATCCTGCAGATTAAGTACTAGGCCATCTAATCATTCGTTGTAATAACAGTTAACATTCACATAGCACTTTGCCCTTTACAAAGTGCTATACAAATATTATCTTATTTGTAAAAGCTCAATAGTAATTAACCAACGCTCTCAGGTGGATAGCATGACTAGTTAGGGCTGTGAGGATTGCAATGGCAGAACAGCTACCACTAGATGGCAGCAAAATGTAAGCGATAGGACCACAAATACAGACCAGCCCAGGTGCTCTCCTCGGGGACCTGTCCTTTAAATCAAGGAAGCATGGTGAATTTGCTCTGGGTGAATTCTATCACTTGAGGTAGCATGCTCCCAGATCTATTAACTACCTCCTGGTAACGCTTCCACTAATTCACTTGAGGGAGGACTGCCCTAGGCTCTTGCGATCTCATTAGACAGAGGAATACTTTATGCCATGAGCCAGGCATTCAGGCCTGAGACTAGTTAGACCGTTTTTTTTTTTAATGGCAAGCAAGACCCACATGCCAGAGAAAAATAATAATCCCCATATTGTCAAGGGTCAAACTGATTTATATATATTTTCTGATTTTAAAAAATATTTATTTATTTTACTTCACCTATTTTCCCACCCCCTTCCCCTTTGGCAACCATTAGCTTGTTCTGTATATCTATGGGTCTGTTTCTATTTTGTTTTTTTAAATTCATTTGGTTTGTTTTTTAGATTCCACATATAAGTGAAATCACATGGTATTTATCTTAGTCTGATTTATTTCACTTAGCATAATACCCCTAGGTCCATCCATGTTGTTGCATATGGCAAAATTTCATTTCTTATTATTGTACTATTCGAGCTTTCTTTCTGTTGAAGTGCTCTCAATGCTATACTATTCAAGAGAGAGAAAAATGGCTTTGAAGTCAGAAAACCTAGGGTTTCTCTTTGAGCTCTGTCACTTATTGTGTGACCTTGAAACAGTCTCCTATTTGAGACGCTTTCTTTACCACTAAACCAAAATGATGAAGATCCTTGCTTTGGTATCAATATTTAGGTTGCAAACAGGGCTTAATTACATGAGAAATGAATGTGAAAATGCTTAGCACAATTTGTGGCTACTCAGTAACTATTAATTGGACCTCAAACCTGAGAGGGAACAACATAAGCTACCCACAAAGCGTTAAGAATGACAAAATACTAAGACTTCATTAACTGTAGGAATAGCAGGAGTTTTGAGAAGATAGAGAGTTCCTTGAAGGAACTGAGCTTTTAATTGGTCACTGAAAAACAAGCCAGAGTTTACTAATGGACAGGGAGTTTCTGATGACCCTATTCTACCCGACTCTGTGGGATTAGTTCCCTATCTAGGCCCACCCGCCCCTCTCCAAATACAGTTGCTTATTGAGAAGGTAAGAATAAAGAATTGAGAATTTTATTATTTTAAAAAGTTCATTTTAAAGTTAAATATTCTTAGACATATTTAGTTATTACAGGTATAAATACCTACATTGTGGATAATTCAGCTATCTCCGTGGTCCTCCTTACCGTCAAATGACCTACCTAGAAACTAGTGAAGGTAATATTGGGTTGGCCAGAAAGTCCATTTAGTTTTTTCCATAAAAAGACACATTTTTCATTTTCATCAATAACTTTATTGATTCAGATATTCTGAGTATGTTGGCTACCTCCCATGTGGCATAATGTTGATTGCTCTCAATTAATGTCTCGATTTGATAGGTATCAACTTCAACTGGTCTACCCGACCATGGAGCATTGTCCAGAGAGAAATCTCCAGCATGAAACTTTACAAACGAGTTCTGACACTCTCAATGAGTCACAGTACCTTTTCCATACACTGCACAAATATATATATATTTTGTGTATTTCAGTTGCATTTTTACCTTTTTTGAAACAATAAAGTATAATATGCCAAAAATGTTATTTTCTTCCATCTTCAATATTAAAATGGGTACATAAAAATTCACCGATTTTGATAAGTTTTTTAAAATGTACGTTGATATGAGAGCTGTCATAATACAATCTAACAAAATTGTTTCTAATGAAGTTAAAAGACAACTAAGTGTTCCTAAAGCCATCTTAAAAAAAAACAAAAAAAACCAAAAAAAACAAACCCACAAACTTTTTGGCCAACCCGATACATGAAAATTATTCTTGATTGTTTCAACTGGCTGAAAGTTTAGAGCATCTTAATCACAAAAATTTTCCCCAACTATATAATAATTGAGCTGCAACTATGATAGACACCTTTGGAGGGAAGGCAGGAGAAAGGAGGGAGGGAGAGAGAGGGAGGAAAGAAGGGAGGGAGAGAGGGTGAACAAACCCATCTTACTCCTTGGCTGTAAAAGGCAACACCACCAATACATGGATTAGGCTCAAAAATCTCAAATTATTATCAGACCCAATAACACTTAAATGGCTCTAAACCTTCTACTAATCATTTTCTACCTTCAAGGGACTTTAATCATGCCACTGAACTCTCTTTTTCCATTATCAAAACCACACTCTTAAAACAGCATGTCATCTCTTAAGTGTTTTGTGATAAACTGGGTGAGCATAAATGGTTCTTACCCAATCTTAGCCTGAATCTGGAAGAACCTGTCATGACGACCTACTACATGAAGATTTGGTTTTGTTTATTCATAATGAAATACTTGATGCATAAAGCTACTTCTACCACTTATTCTTTTGTTAGTTTGAACAAAAAGGCTGGATGGTATAAATGTAACTTCAGATCATAAGTTCCTAAAGATCAGAAACATAAACTCTGAATTAAATCCTATTTGACCAATGCCTATAATAGCAAAAAAAGTAAATGTGTTCATAAATTGGAAGGTAGTGCTTATAACCTGTTAAGTTTCCAAGTAACCACAAATCCCTGAGGATCCAAACCTGAGGTTCCCAAAAGTATGTGAGTCCAAAATGGGACAACGTAGTCCTCAATGGTATCAATATTTCAGAAAGCCTAACAAAACCATGTATTTTCTCACACAAGTCACAAGGACTAATTGAAACACTAAATGCCTCACTAAATGAATATGTTTAACACTGCATTCTGAGGTATTCTTTTCTGGTTATTCCTTTTTGTTGTTATCTTTCATGGCAGCAATGAGAAAATGAATTAAATTTTAAAATAAGTATTTAGTTTAATAGACAGAATGTTAAAAAATTATGAGGTCTGTGGGGCAAAAAAGGATCTATTAGCATGGAGGAGGTTAGGAACCCCTGGTGTAACCTCTATTTCCATTTTGATTTCTCTGCCATTGGATTTCACAGAGAAATCTAAATCATGGGTCAAAAACTCTCTTAGTCCAATCAAATTTTTAAAAAAGTTTCTTTAAAAAGGTTAACTCATGTACACAGTCTCCAAATATATGCTTAATATGATTATTTCCAAGACACAACTTAATGACAGCCATAAAATAACACTTGCTGCTTTGTGGTGAAGCAAATTTTCTCTTGCTGAAACACTGTTTTCAGAACAAGTAAGCTTTAATTACAGATTTTTAATTATTACTGAAAATTCTTTGCAAAGGAATACAAGATTGGGTCTTACAAATATTTCACCATAGAATACAAAATTTATGGCAGAGAAAAAACTAATCTCGAAGTATCTGTTAAGAGAGGAAATGAAATCAACATACTTGTATTCAAGACTAGTGTCAAAGCAGCAGTTTTCCAGAGCATCCAAGGACTTCATCAGAAGAAGGTTCATCTGTTGGCCAGAAATATCACTAGGTAAAGACCAAAGGGGGAAATGAATTATTGAAAGTCATTCAACTGAATAAATTACTTACTATATAATATTTTGCTCACAATGTTTTACTGAAAACGCATTCATTTCAAAAAACATAAAAGTAACAATAATACTGATGATTTATATATACTTATTTTGTAGATAGAGAAACTGAGTCAGAGAATTTATTCAATACTTCGGTTTCTGAACATTACAATTATTTGAAAACCAATAAACCTTAAAATTGCTACTTTCATGTTTTCTCAGCCCATTAAAACTTTTTTGTAATTGAAGTATATTTGACATGCAATATTATATTAGTTTCAGGGGAACAACACAGTAAGTCAACATTTATATACCTTAAGGTATGACCACAATACGTCTAGTAACCATCTATTGCTGTACGAAGTTATTGTCATATTATTGACTATATTCCCTGTACTGTACACTACATCCCTGTAACTTATTTTATAACTGAAAGTCTGTACCTCTTATTTCCTTTTACCTTTTTCATCTATCCCCCCATCTTTTCCTCTCCAGTAAACATCAGTTTGTTCTCTGTATCTATGAGTCTGTTTCTGATTTATTTGCTTGTTCATTTTTTTTTAATCCTACCTATAAGTGAAATCATATGGTATTTGTCTTTCTCTTATTTCATTAGCATAATACTCTCTAGGTCCACCCATGTTGTCACAAATTTAGCCCATTCACATTTTAAATCACTAAAAAATAAGAACCGAAGTCAGAATTCCAAAACTAACATTTCTAAGAATGCTGAAATTATTGTCTTCTGAATATTTAATAAATCCATTAGGCTGATATTATCAATAACCATTCCAAATCTCTTTTTGTGCAAAGACATTACTTTTGATTTCATGTCTCAATCATAGAGGTTTTAGTTCTATTCCTTTCCTTACATTGTTTTAAAAGCGGGGGGAACACCAGCCCTATAGTTTTGTCTACAGTAATTGATGTGATTTTGTAATTGTCTTGGTGAGAACTATGACTCGTATAGTAAAATAAACTTAAAAGAGGTTTGTTGTTTTTTTTTTCCAGGCAGAGCTATGGGCTTCATCACCGGCACTTGATTATCAAGTGTCCCGCATGTCACCTCTCGTGCAGCCGCCTCCGCTGTGCTCCGTGGAACGGGGCCCCAGGAACGCCGGCCACTCGGAGGGCCCTTTCCCTGTCTTTTCAAACCAACACTACACTGGTTTGGCTTGAGGTGAAGGATTAAATTTTGCAATGAAAACACACACATGCACACACACAATTTTAATAGCTTTAACTAAATAAGTCGTATTATAGTTGTTCTCTGGAGTAAAATATATTTAAATATGCTAAACAAATGTTAAAGTACTAGTATCCTCTGGGAGTTACAACAAAAGCAAGGTTTGAAAAAATATGCTTTCCTGAATAAATTCTAGACTGGAATTTAAATTCATGTGACTTCTTTTCATAAGCTTTAGCAAAAAAATGGATCGTCACAATTCTCTTTTACAAGGTGATTTTTCATTCTTGAAACTAATTGTTTCCCTTTAAGGGGTTATTTTGGGTCACTTATTAGATGTCATTCACTAGTCAGAGTCGACAACCCTCAAAACATTTACCTTAATTTCAGAAAAACAGAAACTTTCTCCAAAAATGTCATTATCGGATGGCATTGTCATTATCTAGCAAAATATTTCTTTTTAGTACCAAAGGGATATATATTTCAGATTCCTCTGCTCCAAGATAATTAGGATGGTGGGAACCAGGAAAAATTATATTGGTGGCCACAGCAGCCAAAAGGAGGATCAAACACAGGGTCATTAAAACAAATTTAAAACCTGCAGTTATTCTGAGGGCACTTAGCCATGGGAAGGGCTTCCCTGGGTCCTTCCCCAGGGTTTCCTGCAGGTGCAAAGTCAAGTAAGAGAAGGTAGCAGTGGAAGACAGTTTAGGAACCAGGGATGAATGCCTTAGGTGAATCACCGTAGGTTTCTCCAGGTAGTATGATTAAATTAACCACAAATGCAAGCCTGTCAAGCCCTAAAACCAGCAGCAGCTCATGCAAAACTCATGAAAAAGGGAGCCACAAGATGGAATGAGTGGCTTGGAATTAAACTGCCAGGGCTTATTTTTAGTTGTAAAACACATTACTTGAAAAGGTACTGAAGAAAGGGCATGAACACAGATAGTAAAGAGACTACCATTTGTGGCATAGTGGCAAAGGAAAAGAAAAACCACTTTTAACTTTTAAGTCTTCAAAAATACTTTGTGTTCACATACACACATTATGTAACAGTTAATTCACACGCAAAGGGCAGCTTTTTGTTCACGTCCAGGCCTATACACACTAGCACTGGTGAATAGAACAAAATGGATATTCTACAAACATTTCATTTATGATCACAAAGACTAAGCCAAATCTTCCTAATCATCTGATGGATGCTTCCAAGAGCTGAAATAATTATCTGAAATACGTTATTTCCCTAGATCAATAGCAATTCTCATAAAGGTTTCATATATTGGTATTTGTACAAAACTATAATTACAAATGAAACGTAACCACGGGTTATACACTGAAATCTAAATGTAGCATTGTGTCGTCCAGTTTATCCACATCAACAGCATTGCTTGCCTTTGCACAGACAGTTCGCTTCTGCTAACCAGGGAAGTTTAACAGCAGCTCACTCTACAAAGGAGGCCCCTCCCTAATACCCTATTTCCAATGCCGGAAAATGGGGTTAAATTCCAATTCAGTGACATCTAAATATTCATGATACTCAAATATTCATGCTCTAGCACACTACACTAAATTTAGATGTATAAAATTCTAAGATTTATTATAAAATAAAAACATGAACAACAAAACTAGACTCATGTAAGGGAAAACTCTCCTATTGAGTGGAAGTTTCCACCTGGGTCTTTGACAGTCTATTAGCATGATTCAAGGGTAAAGCTAGCAGGCCAAAAAATGAGCAGACTGAATAAACCACGCAGTATAATATGCACAGATGAAGACTCTTTAAGGATTATAAAACTGCAACCAGGCACAGGTTAAAAGCAATATTTAAAACGGGGTACATTCAGTTCTCAAGTCATTCAGTGATTCCCACATCTTCAGGCACAGGGGACACCCCAATCCTTTCCTTCCATTTTACAATGACATCAATAAAGGATCAGCAATTATTTTTACCCTTATAAGCCAGGAACAAAAGCAGCTTTTCTTTATTTATAGCACCATAAGATCAGCCTTCTCCTCATATCTATTACATAGATGTATTCAGGGCTTTCATCTAAGCATGAAATGATTTTCAAGTCATCTATCACTTTAATAAGAGCAACCCTTAAAATACATTAATATCTATGTGATGATATTTTAGAAAGACAAATTCACTCATAAAGAATACATGATCAACTTGTCTATCTCAAAAAGTTCAGCATGCACATATTGCTCAGATAAAACGCTTATGTATGTGTGTGTGTATGTGTGTAAAATCCTCTACTATACCACAAAGAGGAAAAGCAGGGCTATTTTAATAAACTGTACCTGAGTTTCTCCTCACACAAGCGAGAGAGAAACATCCCCAAAGCAAGGCCCATGTGGATTTGCACAGCTTGAGACTCATCAGCGCTTGGTTTCCCAGGTAACCTGGCAGTCAGCATGTTCAGGATTTCCTCAACCTTCTCTTTGCAAGAGATAATGAAAACTGGCACCAGGAGAGACAAAGCCGCGGCGGCCGCAGAACGGGCGATGGCACTAGCTGTGTTTTCACCGGAATAGGATTTCTAGGACATGCCAAAGAAAGAAAACAGGGGGGTGGCCTTTTGTTTAAAACATGAAGGAAACATACCTATCACAAAAACACTATGCAACAATACAAACTTCTCTTAGATCCACCCCTGCCAAGTATAAAAATAATTTTAAAAATCTGTTTTTGTGTTTGTCTATAGGTTACAGTTTCACTCTTACTGCAAAAAATAGCTACAAGCAATCCCTTAACTAACAATATCCTTTCAAATTTGAAAAAACAAATTATAAGTGCCTCCTTTTAAAGGGTGTGAAGTCCCTCGCTAGAAAGCTTGAAAAAATTTCAGTGTTTTGAAAGCCCATGTGTGTATATAATGAAAAACCCAAAGTGAAGCAATCCAAGCTTGGAGAAATCACTAAGCCACATTATAAATGTCCAGAAAGCCAGGGGTTTTCTAGGAGAGAAAGAATGAGGTGGGATTGGGGGATAGGGGAACAGTTTAAGTTTAGTATGGAGGGACAAGTGTAAATTTAGCATAGGGATCTATTGGCAGATCTCCCAAAATCTTTGGTGGGAATGTTTCCCAGTAGATGGATTATTTCCTACAGGGGGTTAATTCCTTTTAATTAAAAAGGAAGTTGAAATCCTAAAAGCCTCTGGTTACAAAGCAATAACCAGCTATTGAAAATGAAATGGAGAGCCCTTATATGCTCCTTCCTATATGCAATTATGGGAAAAGGAATGAATAACAGCCCTAATACCATAACGGGGCAGCTGAATATGAACAGCTTCTAACAGAGTCTCATGTTTGAGAGCTCCGCCAGGCATTATATACACTTATAAACATGTCTCAAGTGGGAAAGAAAGTCCGTTTATCACTCCTCACTCTTACCCACTTCAAATTTTCAGACACAGCATAAAGGCCACGTTGTCTCTTATAGACCAAACACATTAAAAATGTTTTTAACTCTATACGCATTTGCTCTCTAAGCTTTAGCACTTTAAGGATAAAAATCAAGTATGTGCTAAGCATTCTTTTAGTTAATACAGCACTATTACGACAATACTACTCAAAATGACCCAGCTGCTAGGACACTGGAAATATAAAAAGTGACTCTTGAAACAGAGATTTGAAAAAGTATAATAATGCAAAAATCACAAAGGTAAGAAGCAATAATGACCTAGCTAATGAGGAGATTATTTTTATTGATGAACAAGAACTAAGCAGTGTTATTAGGAATCGATACAATATCCTGTCCTGCTCAAGATCTAAACCAGATAGTTATTGCAAAGACCTCCATATAAGCTAATAAATTTTTCATCCATCATTAAAGAAATAAGAACACTTCGAAAGAGAACAAATCATTGTAAAGAAAGCATTTCTGTGAGCAAAACCTACCTTCCAATTTAATTCTACATTACCTACTAAGGCATTTTACTGCCCTCAAGTACAGTTAAAATCTAGTCCCACACCCTAAGGCCCAGATGAATACATACCAGGCCCTGCAAGGGCAGGAGGACAGAGGTACAGGGAGAACACCTAAGGCAATGGAGTTTCAGGCTGAATTCATGATCTTAGCAACTGGTCAGGACCTGTGCTATATTTTTATTCTGATCAACTATAATCCTCTGCCACTCAGCTGATTGTCCCATGATCACTATAATTCCCACACAGATAAATAAAGCATTCACTCCAGCCAGTAAAGGGAAAATGAAACCTAAACAACAACAAAAAATGTGTTTTCAATTTGCTTCAAATCTTACAATATAAGCAAGAAGAAAATGACTAATAGGTGCTTTGTTTTGATCAATGATATTACTTCATATTTATAGAGTGTTTCACAATTTTCAAAAGGTTTTTTCCATATGTTATATAATTTGATCCCCACAATCTTTTATAAAGTTGGCAAAACATTAGTTTTTACCTTCATTTTACAGATAAGGAAAGTAAGATAATGGGTTAAGTGTCAGATCAACAGAAACAAAACTAATCAAGGGTGAAGCTAGGGTTATAATCACTATACATGATAGTGCTCAACTGCCTCATTTTATAAATAGGGACACAAGGGTCCTCAAAGATTAAGTGAACTGCCTATGCTCACATCTTCTGAAATGGTAAAAAAATACAAAACAAAACAAAACAAAAAACTATGACTAGATACTTAAGGTCTCCATCATCAGCCAGTGTTTATTTTACTATAACTGTAGCTCCTGACTCTGACTTACACATTAGAATAACCTAGAAAGCTTCCGAAATGATGATATCCAGGGCCTATCTCTGAGCAATTAAATCAGACATAAGGCCTACACATCTGTATCTCATATATATATACACACATACATATATACACACACACGCATATTTATGTACATATAAATATATATACATACATATTTAATATACATATTTATATTATATTAATTAATTTATTTAAATATCCCCAAGTGATTCCAATGTACACCTAAGAATCATTACATGACATCATGAATTTCATGTGAATAATTGATATGAGCAGAATCAACACAAGTTTGCCAATCATCTTTTATTTCTCAGACTTACATAATAAAACGAGGAGAAAAGTTGTCCTCTGGGTTGGTAGTGGTTGTCCACAATGACCAGGAGAGTATCAGATACCATGGAAACCCACTCTTTCATTGAAAGGAAATTAGGTTGAACCTGCAGATGAAGAAAAACATGAAATGATAGTGGAAAAACTAAAAAACCTAAACACTGTTTCTAGATTTAGGGTATAGCCCCACTCTGTATTAAAAAATGAAGTGTTGTTACCAGAATGTAAACTTCATCTGCCAGGACTAAGGAGATGGGTAGGCATTTGACAAACAGACACCATCACCAGCACCCCAACAGGAGTATTTACCTTTCATACAAGACTTAACAGAGGTGAGAGGATGGAGGATACAAAACAGAACGCATTCGAGAGCTCCTCAGAGCTCTCCTGAGTTCAGTGAGAATAATGTGGAGATTAAAGGGAGAGATGTACAGAGAAGGCAGTCAAAATTTCTCAATTCTATGACATTATTTCACGAAGGAGGCAATAAAGCAGCTAACAAAATTTTGAGCATTATCACTAGCATTTCTGCTATCACCATATACTTACCATGCAGGAAACATCACAACATTTTCCTAGCTAATCAGTTATAAAAACATAATTGATTTTCAGTTTGGAAAAGAAAAAAGAATATAAAACAACAAAGCAAAACAACAACAAAATCCAACTCATTGAAAAAAGACCTTGGTTTTAAAAATCACTCATGACCATGGATGTCAAAAGCATTCATTAACTCACATGGTATTTTCAGGTCATGCAAACTAAAGGTCAGTATAGGGTTAAGTAAGTAGCTCCTTGGAATTAATTCCTTGAATGAAACAAAACCGCCTTCTTAAGATCATTAGCTGTTTGTCATATGCAGATTTAAATGAAGTTTGAAAACTTCAACTTTAATTAAGTAATGAGATCTTGAGTTTGTATTGAGTAATAGCTAAAGCCAAGGTCATCAAGTATAAAAGCAAAGCCCCATCTCTGGGCTGTGTGGCCTCTCAATGTTTTGTGTACTCTGTATTACAGTGCAGAACAAAAGAGTAGGGGAATAAAGAAGATTTAGAAGGCCTGGAATTCAAACTCTGAACTATTAGCCCCATTTTTACTGAGGTAAAGTACACCTGTACAACTGCATGGCTCTTTTTGAAAGATACAAAACATTTCCTCTCTTGAAAATTTCATCTTTCTCATCATCAAAATAAGATTCTGGTTTTAAAGGTAAATTTTTATATAGTAAGTAATTACTATTACATTTTTATCCTTCATGCAATAACCCCTTGACCCCTTTCCCTTCCCCACATGCGATATATATTGGTAGCTTTTGCCACATGGCATCTATTCTCTTATCTACTAGTAATAGCACCCTTTAGGGAATCCCCTCCCCCATGATTTGAAGCCTGGTTAAATGCTCAATGAAGCTACCTGTCCTACCCAACCCAAAGTGTAGGAACGCATAGAACTCTATATCTTAAGTGAGTGATGCAAAGACAGTAAATGAGTAGAGCTGATCCAGCCCAGCGGGGTGAGCGGGGAGGTCTGATGAGATGGCTTATGGCACCTGTTCTGGACTCCCCAAGTTGCCTTGGTTACTGTTCTTCACAAAAAACAATTTTTAAGTTCTGTTTTCAGTCCCTTGGGCTTTCCGATTCCTTATCCTTCTAGTTCCTTTTTTAAATGAGGGCCATTTTCTTTGCTTACAACCAAAAACCCCACCATGAAATAAAGCAGTACAACAGGGCAGGCTGGCTTAGCAGTTAGTAACATAAGCTCTGGAGCCAGACTGCCTGGGCTCAAATCCTGGTACTGTCATTTGCTGTGTCACCTCAGGGAAGCTGTGTAATCTCTCTGAGCATTTGTCTTTAATGTGGGAAGGAATCTTATACCTAGGTCCTGAGTGGTTGTAAAGATAAAATGAGTTAAAAAACAGTACAGATGATCCATAAGACACTTTGTGGGGACAGAAACAGGCTGAATAACATTGAATAAAGTCCAGTTTTTGCAGCAAGAAGTGATGAAGTATATGGTGATGTTGACAATAATGGTGACTGTTATTGAGAGGTTAGTACCGACCAACCACTGTGTTTTCCATATATTAATTTACTTAATCTTTAAATAATCCTATGTGGTTAGTACTGTTATCCCCATTTTGGATGGCAGAATAGGCTCTGAAAAGGGAAGTTACCAACAGCAGACCATAGAGCTAGTAAGTGCAAGTATTAGGATTTAAATGAAGAACTCTCCTACTCCAAAGCCTATGTTTTTAACCACTAGACTATATTGTTTCCAGATACTAATAGCTACTATATAATGGGGCTTCTAAGAAAAATAAATCCACGCCTTTTTATTTTGACAGATATGAATTATATGAAAAAGTATATTGGAAATGAACATTGGCCAGCTCACCACATGTTTAATTAAGAAATAAATGCCTTGCAAAAATGAATAGGCACTTTGTCATTGACATCTACAATTAAAATGCAAAGTATAATTTTTTTTTCAGTCAGTAAACACTGCTTATTTATCATTTCTTGACAGCATTGTTCACTTTCAGTAAGCCTAGTTAACCTCCTGAGATTGGTTACCACTGATGTAATCACAAAGAGACAACCCCTGTTGCATAAAATTGGTACCTTCAAATTGAAATGACCACTTAACTGTGATGGAGAAAGCAAAACAGAAAAACTGCAAAGAAAAGTATCTGAAAGACACTGTAGCTCACAGTGTAAAGGCCCATCAACCAGCATAACTTGGGGCTGCAGACACAGACTCTAACGTCTTGAATTCAGAGCCATGCTTCCAGAGACTTCTCACTCTTCAAATGTCACACAGCCAAAGCCCACTGATTCATATCTCCCTTAGCTCACCTCCAGGACCCCCTCGGCATCTGAAGAGAGGCTGGCTTCATGTTTGGATACGACGACAGCAAGGCTGCTTAAGGCTAACAGTGCATTGCCTTTAACCACTGGGCTGTCCCTGTTTAAAACAAACAAACAAACAAACAAACAAACAAAAATTCCCAGAGAGGATTTTGGGGCATTAACTGGAAGAAAAGAAGGAGCTATTATAGGGAGGGCACATGAGGTCAAAAAGAACTTCCACTCCTTCAATGAGTCATAAACACAGGTCCGTTTGTTCCCTGATGCCAGCAGCTTCTTTCCAACTTCTGACGTTGGTACTGATTTTTAACTCCTTTTATAGATGGAAGGTTGGTCTACTTTTTTGTAGCTTAAAAATCCAAGCACATCTATACCTAAGTTCTTCCTAAAATTTTTATTTCCTCACGTGACATTACATTTCCTAAGCTATCTTCTTCTGTCATCTTTGGCCAATACAAATGTATTGATTTGTTCTGGAAACATGACCAAGGACAGTTAAGTGAACAGGCCCAGCTGAAGGGAATTGGCCTCTGACTTTCTTAAAGCACAGGTGTGTGGAACCAGCTTCCAGTGAACCACTTCAGACGGCATCCTTTCCTAGCAACTTCACAGACTGGCAGCTTTCCTCACTCACTATTATCCTCCCCTTCCGTCTCTTACCACATCAAAGACTGCAACCTTAAAGCCAATCTGTAATGTAATTTTGAGATCCTAGAAAAGATGCAAACTACCCCCCCCCAAAAAAAACAAACAAAAAACACCTGTTTTTAGGCTATTTGGATGGAGTGTTTCCCTTTACATCATCCAAAAGGTAGTTTTCTAATATTAGCAAAATCTTAAATTTGACTTCTCAACTTCGTATCAAGAAACTGAGCATTTTTAATATATTCACCACTTAAAAATACACATTTAGGATTATTCTATAATTCCAAAATTTGACACTATGAGATATTCTTGACTTGTCCTAACAGAACTCAAGGAGCAGAGCACTCATACTGTCGGATAGTTCAGTTCTCAGTGTGAGCTAGGTATAATTGTGGGTTCCCATAAATACAAAGAATGTTTCCCTAAACCTAGACTTGACACCTGAACTTGAATAAAGTACTGGTCCCTGTTTACCCTAGTGCTGGAATGGAACAGATATGTGGGATAAAGAAGACAGAGTCATGACTGAATGTGAGCTAGTGAGTATTAAAAAATTAGTATGCACATGTGTCCTTGCATTTTTGCTTCCATTCAGTAAGAATAGGACTCAGGATGTGCCATGTTCAAGTTCTTCCATTTATCTATTCACCCAATCCTTCCTTCCTTCTCTTTCTCCCACCTGGGGGTGGTTAAGCTCAGTGAAGTCTTGCCCTGCACACTTGGTCATTTTGTTCACCAATTTGTTTCTTAATTCAATCCTCTATGAGACCTGCCTTAAGTTGATAAGACAACAACATTTATATTGGGGGGTTGTGCAGGGGAGAAAATAGGAAGGAAGACTTGTGATCCAAGCAGGTGGCCTCACCGAGGTTTTGCTAGAGTTCTGCAGTTGGGATTACTGGGAACTCATATGCTAATAATGAAAGAAGAAGCAAGGCAAGACCTGGGTATTCCTAGGTAGCGCAGCCATTAAGTCATTTAACAAAACCAAAATTAAATCTTTTATTTCTCTTATCTCTTTCCTTTAGCTGAGAATGTTCTAAGCCTGTCTTGCTACGAAGTGATCATAAATTCCTAAAATTGGAAAAAAATAGTTTTAAATTCTCAGTTATTTGAGAATTAGATCCCCAGTTTTAATCACCTCGTAGAAAAACTAAGATGGTCACTAGAAACCCGGTACCACATCTTTTAAAACAAGGCTAGTAGACAAGATAACATAAAAAGTATCTTTTTAACTTTGAATTCTGAAAGAGAATTTAGCCTCCATTTTAAAACAGTGCCCTAAATAATTTTATTTCAAAAGTTTCACTGGTCTTGACATTCCAGAGCATGTATTGTTTCTCATAAAATGGAGGAAAATGTACTTAAAGCCACTGCTAATTAGAACTTGTATTACAGAGTAAATGAAAATTTGAACATTAATCTTTGAATAGAAAAAATTAGTCCACAGTCCACTCAGTGCATGCTTAGGCCAAGCTCTATGTTTCATAAAGGTACAATGACTATTAGCTCTTGATCATCTATGTATTCCCTACATGCCTAGCACAGTGACGTATAGAGAGAAAGCGCTCAATACATATTTAGTGAAATAAATTCGAGGAGGAGCTGGCCAGGTGAAAATCTACAACTGGTTCAGCAAAAACTCATCACACTGTTGATCAAATAACTATCTCCTACAGTCAAGCAGAAGTAACTAATTTGCATAATGACATGTCAGCATCAGTACAATATTTATCTAGGCAACACCACTGACATTTTAATTAAATTGTCCTTTGAAACAAACTGATGCCATTAACCTAATTAAAAAACACGTAAAAGGATGAGCTATGATGATGCTTTCTCAGGGACAAAGTATTATGTTATATATTAGTAAAGTGACCCAATCCCTAGGGGATTTTTACAGTCAGGTTCAAATCTATCTAATTAATAAGAGTGAAAATAAACTTACATCAATCATCAGGTTTTAACTGTGCTCTGATTTTCCTTTAGACCTATCCCAGGCGCTTTAGAAATAAACGCTCTCAAATGAGCAAATCAGTCTAATCCTGTAGACTGATGTTTTACTTCCTGCATTTAACTTATGGCTCAGAACAAAATAAGTCCTACACTGGCCCAGACCAGCCTGTGACGGCCCATGGTCCAAGGAACAGAAGACTCAGCAGCCAGGAGGCAGTGGTGGGAACTTCACATGGTTGGTTGAAGGAAGTCAGAGGGAGAAAGTAAAGGGAGGGCAGCAGAGTGATTCTCTCCCTGCTCTACCATTAATTCTTTTGCCTCTAGACGTTAACTCTCTCTTATCCATTTGCTGTCATGCCTAGTATTGTCAGGATTCCTTTAATAAGTTAAGGTCTATAAAGTGCTTTGAAATTTTTGATGAAAAGATAACACCATGAAAACATTTAGAATGAGAACACTCACTTCTTTGGTATTGAAACAATGAAACAATGCTTTGGAAATCGAAGATTAAAGTCTTGTTGAAATAAAATTTTAGAATGGAAGAATATAAAAGCTACTAGAGAGGTATAATTATAGTTTGTTTTAAAAGAAAGATGCTCTTTTCTTCAGTATACCAGCTTTTTGCTGCAAATACCAGAGCACCATTTTTAACAGGATGTAAGTATGTAAGTAGACTAATATGATAGAACAAACTATGAAAGGTAAGGTCAAAGGCAGCTTCCACCGCAGCACCTCCTCCCTTCCAAGGCGCAGTCCAGTGCGCTCCCACTGTGGCTGTAATTCACCGAACTAGATAAGCAGAAACAAATGAGTTCCAATAGAAGCCTCTTGGCACTTTAGTTTTCCTTTTGTCAACAGATATGTCCCAGTGCCTCCTGCAGCACTGAGAGTATTGGGAGGATTACCACTTTTATTTGCTTTCATTCAGGAGACAGGAGGCTGAGGAGTCATCATGTACTGACATTAGACGCTACAGTTAAGTGCCTGTTTAAGAAATTACTGGTAGAAAGCTAACTCTAAGGTAAATCATTTTTTTTTAAGGCAAAATCTACTTAGCTATAGAGGGATAAACTAAACTGCAATGAAATATTTCTGGATACTGGAGTTTCAATGCACATGAAATCTTCTAGGTCAAAGGTATATCTGTATTGTTTGGTGAATAAGAAAAAAGGATGTCAAAGAATGCCAGCAGCTAAAGGTGAAGGTGGAAGGGAGAAGTGTATGTAGCTGACCATAACTTACTGCCAGAAACAATTAGTCAGCTTGTTAACAAAGGAAACTGATAAGATTGTTTAAGCAAGTTCATTATAGTATAATTTTCTTAGTTGGCTTAAGATAAAAAGCCTCAAAATAGTAATACTTGTTATTTTTTGTTAAAACGACCATAAGATATGACTGAAACTGCCTTTTTTACTGGATCTTAACATTAATTTTTAGTATTTAAAAATTCAATTTTTTAGATACTCTGGATCCAATCACACAAAAGGAATAAAAGGAAGTACTACTTTGATTTATTTGCTGGATGAAAGTTGAGATTTAATAATCTATTTATTAATTCATGTAGCAAAGATCCCCCCACCCCCACCACCACCCTGCCACATCAACTAAATTAGAATTTTAAAAATCTAAGTCAGTATGGGGCACTTTGTTACCTATACAACCTCAGTAGACTCTTGATGTAAATGTATGAATTTGTTCTTTTGTCTGTTCACAAAAGGACATGTAGTAAGAATTAACTTAATATGAGAAAGGATAATTAAAAAAAATATTGAAAAGTCCATTAAAATTCTTCAAGTTATGAAATACCTAAATGGAGAAATTGTATGTATCTGCCAGGAAAACAAAATATTTATAGAAAATTTTTGATAAGAGAATGAACAGATCTTACTTTGCAGCCGACTTGGTGATCTCATCTGTCAACATGTCTCGAACCCTGCAATAATGATGGAAAGAAGGTAAGTTTAAGAGTTTATGTCAGAGCAAGAACCCAATCTTTTGGCTTATTCACCAATTAATAAGAACCTCTAGAAGTGATTCCAGATCTAAACACTATATATGTAGAATTTTAGTGCAAGCTGAAAGAACTGTAATAAGGGCTTTACTTCAAAGACTTTCATCTTGCTATTCCTTAGGTCACTTAGTGGAGGGAGGAGGTGAATGTAACCAAGGAGGGATGTACAGGCAATGTTGCAATGGTGTCCCCTCATGAACTGATTGGAGAGTCTGTGTGTCCTTTCTATTATTCTCTGCTGTGGTCTGAATGTTTGTGTCTCCCCAGGTTCACATGTTGAAATCTTAACTCCCAATGTAGGGTATTAGAGGTGGGGTCCTTGGGAGCTGGTGAGGGCGGAGTCCTTATAAAAAGAGACACCAGAGAACTCTCTCTTTCTCTTTTTTTCCTCTCCTCTCTCTCCCTATTCTCTCGTCTCTCCCCACGTCATCGCCTACCTTCCACACATGAAGACATAAGGAGAAGGTGGCAATGATCTCCCAGCTTCCGGGACTGTGAGAAATAAGTATCTGGTGGTTTAAGCTACCCAGTCTATGGTATTTTTGTTATAGCAGCCTGGACTGACTACAACATTTACTCTTTTTTGCACAAGAGCTCACCAAAACAGCAATTTACTATTTCCAAATTGTAGATAATGGAATAGGCACTATGTATGTATATAAAATAAAACTAAAAACATTGGTTATAAAATCACTCTGAAGCTAAAATAATTACACTCGTGAATTTGAAGGAAGGTATGCTCAATTCAAATATTCATAGAATAAAAAAATTTTTCAGTGTATGAGCCTTGAGTAAAGTGAAAAACAATCACTGCTATATTTACATTTTGAAGAGGATAGAGACATTTTCACTAGGTACTTTGAATTTCATAAATTCAAAGTTTTTATAACTTTTATGACATTTTTGCAAATATAAATTGTATTTGCATTCATAAATATTTTCATTCAAAATCTAACAAACTCTTAGCTATTCTGCACTCTCTTGAGAATGTCATTCTTAAGAGCCAAGCTTTTCAGTTAGTTGCAACTGTTCCGATAGACCTTTAACTTGTATTTTATGAAACCATTCGACAATAAATTCTCTAAACTGTCCTATCCCAGTTTTCCTAGATGGAGAATAGTATATTTAATGTATTCATTTATTGGTCAATGTGGAATATTTACAAATGATGACCTGTCTATACTTACTTCCACATAGGGCCAAATCTTCCGCTTGTGGACTAGTTCCCTCCGTTTACCCATCCCTTCTCTCTGACACATCACCAATATTTCTTTTTCTACTTGTATGACTCCCTTTAGCATGTGAATGTACTGAAATACCTACTATTTTAAAATAAGAAAGAGCTCTCCAACTATTGTCCCATTTTGCTGCTTCTCATACGTCAGAATTCATTTAAAATAGTCTGGACTTGACTCTAGTTCATCTCCTTCCACTCTCTCTAGAGACTACTCTATAGTCTGCCTTTTATCCCCTAAACTCCACCAACTGCTGTCATGGCCACCAACAACTTTCAATAGCTGAAATCGAATTCCCAACTCTCAATCTGCATCCTTTGCCACCTCACAGAAGCATTTGACACAACTGGTTGCTCCTTTCTTGAAACACTTTCTTCCCTTGGCTTTTAAGAGTCCAGGCCCTCTTGATTTTCTTCCTATATCACCGATTACTAATTTTCTGTGTGCTTTATTTGTTCCTTCTTCATCTTCTCCATTTCTTTTTCTTTTTTAAAAGATTTATTTATTTATTTTTAGAGAGAGGGGAGGGAGGTAGGAAGAGAGGGAGAGAAACATTGATATGTGAGAGAAACATTGACTAGTTGCTTCTTGCATGCTTCAGCTGGGGACCTGGGCCACAACTCAGGCATGTGCCCTGACCAGGAATTGAACTGGAGACCTTCTGGTTTGTATGCTGACACTCAGTACACTGAGCCACACCAGCCATGGCTCTTTTCTCCACTTCTAAATGTTGAAGTGCTCTGGGGGGTCAGTGCTCTGACCTTTTCTCTGTCTTTAGTTACTCCTAGGGGATCTCATCCGGCAACATAATTTTAAATGCAGTAGATACACTGATGATTCCCAAATTTCATGTCTAGCCCTGATTTCACCTCTGAACTCTAGACTCATATGTTTAACAACCTACCTGGTATCTCCAATTGGAGGTCTCATTAGGTATCTCAGGCTTAGCAAGTCACAAATCTGATTTCAACTGTACATAGACCTGCAGAATCTTCCATCTTAGTAAATGGGAACTCCATACTTTTAGTTATTCAGAGTTAAAATATTGCAGTTATCCTTGACATCCATCTGTTTCTCACATTCTTCATTTAATGTATCTCTCTATATATTTTGAAAAGTATAGCCAACATACCACCTCCACCAAGTGATCATTTTCAGAAGATGAAAATAAAACTACTTGTAAAAGATAATAGCAAATAGGAAGTGAAATCCAAATTCCTAATCTCTAATCACAAATCCAATGTCATACATTTTTAACTGCTGTGTTATTTTTAAAACTAAATGTAGAAAATGAAAGAATTAGACAAACACATACATACACACGTATATACATACATATATACACACTTGCACATACACACAGAGCTTTTGCTTTTCTGGATATGTCAGTAATAAAAAGTATAAAATCAAGTAACCTTTGAATAGATTTTTAGATTAAAGAAACCCGTGGCTGCAGGCAAAACTATTTAGATTCTGGGCACTTTACTTAGATTTAGGCTGCTGCAACATTAATCTGACAAGGTATTAATCTCAACCCATGTAACAATTTAAATTGCCTTTAATGTGCCAGCACTTATACATTTCTCCATGATATAGTGGGAATTCACTAGGAGGTGTCTGCCAAAGAGAGAAAGTAAAGCCCCAACATGGTAAAGTTGTTTCTAATAATGAAGCCATCTTGGGGAGGGAGGAGCAGGGGAGTGGTAGGGTATTCCTTGACTAAATGTGAGTTAGGGAGGCAATGAATTAAGTGGGGAAAGCAAAAATTTTCATTCAAAAGCATATAAAATAATCAGATATAAGGGAAAAAAGAGAAAAGCAAACCATTTCCACACTGCTTTAGGGGAAAAAAATTATGAATAAAGCCCTCCTTCTTATATCTAAGGAAATAAAAAACACAGCTATCAAATCCTCAATTTTTGCCCCCTTATTAAATTAAAATCCTCAACATTAAAGCCTTTAAACTAGTCACCTTCTCATAGTTCATTTCCCAGGACATCATGGAACTGCCCCCTTACCAGAGCCAGGCTGCGCTTTTTTTGTGTTGCACCTCCTCAGCGCCTTCTTTTCCATGTTTTAACTGCAACTCCAGCTCTGCTATTCTTCCCTGTGAAAAACACAGCATAAATCAGCATGCAAACTCTATGGCCAAAATTATCTTAAAATTTCTTTGGAAAACACAAAGATAACAGATCTAACCTTTCCCAATTCACCTTAAGTATTCCCAATAGGTTATTAAATTATACATGAGGATGTGTGAGCGAGATAATTACATCACCGCTCAGAAGCATATCCTGGAGAAGCTGTTGTTTGACAAATTTAGCGCAGAGCACTTCATTTTGGTTTATCTATTAAAAGCAGAGTTTAATTTCATAGGTCCCATTTCAAAAAATCTCCTGTACAGCAATGATCAGCTCATGTCCATAGCTAATAATTTTAACTGACACTATCCCAAGATTGGGGTCTGGGTACCAGTATCATAACAGAATAGTAGAATATGAGCAGGATGGTATATAACATTTATGATTCAGGTAACATATAACAAAAGTTATTTTCAAACAGCTGTACATTAGATTTCTATTTCTCCAGTGAACATATAAAATAGATGTTATAATGCTTAACCTCTTCCATGTATTAGAAATATAATATCATCCCTTTAAAACCAAGACCTTCAAATATTTATTATCCTTTTTACACTCAGAATTATTTTGATCAGATACTTTCCCTTCCACTCAATCACCAGTTATGTTATTTAAATGTAATTAAAATACTGGTTTATTGGTGAACCCTAAACTGGATAAGAACTTAGATTGTATATTATGTTGGGTAATATCAAACCATTTTCAGAAGTGGTAGTACAGTTTACAGTCTCACTAGCAGTAAGAGTTCTAGTTACTTCACATCCTCACCAACATTTGGAATTGTCAGGCTTTTTAATTTTTACTATTCCTGTGAGTATGAAATGGTGTTAATTATGGTTTTCATTTTCATTTCACTGTTTACTAAGGAGATGGTGCATCTTTTTAAATGTTTATTGACCATTTGGGTTTCCTATTCTGTCCATTTTTCTATAGGCTGTCTTTTCTTATTGATTATAGAGTAAGGTATGTTCTACAGAAGAAAGGTGTATAGGTCTATATATACCCTAGAGAAGAAAGCAATATAGCTTGGAGAGTTAAGGCTATGGAATCAGAATCTAATGCCATTTCCACTTAGTTGAAGTATAAACTTGGGCAAGTTACTTCACTTCTCTAAGCTTCATTTCCTTATTTATAAGATGTAGTTAACAACTATCTCACAGTATTGAGTATCATATTAAATAATATGGAAAATGGTCTATTTAATACAGTGCCTGATAACAAATAATAACTACCTTTACCAGGTTCATTGTCAATAACAACAAAAAAATCCCATCTCCCCTTACAATCTTCTTACAAAACATTCTTTCATGAATATATCGAAATCCTTCATAAAATAATTTGTATTTTCATCTCTATACCCTTAGAGAGCAAAAGGTCCCCCAAAATGTAATATCCAGATTATACAGTTGCATGTCCCTTTATTTTTCTTTGTACATAATAGCACAACCTCTGGCACACAATGCCCTGGGCCTCACCAGTTGGGGCTCTCGGAGACTGGATGGGCATTCTCTTCACATTCTTCATAGTTTCCATTTACTTCAATCATACCCATGCCCATCTCCCTGTGCTCAAAGATAGAATCCCGGTCCTTTCGTTTTTCTTAAATTATATTTTTTATTCTTTTCCCCCCCTTATCTGTTTGAGCAAGATACTGATATTAATATTTAATGTTGATACTGGCCTCCTAGGAGGGTAGGCAAAATAGAAAATAATTGTTATTGTCTGTCTTTATTTGTAATGCTTCTTAAATTGTGCTTCTTTCTTCCTAAAACACTTATTTTCCATAATGCTTTTCAAAAAAAGGAATAGGAAATTAAAAGGTTCAAATCAGTTTAGAAATATAACACAAAAAACTAGTACACATGCAGCCTCTTGAGAAGGCCTATTTTTCTAATTGCTCTTGTAGTCATGAATTTGTACAATCATTCTGTTGTGACCAAGTAAATATTTTTTCTTTCTCAGGGTCTCTGTTCCTCTCAATTCCCTCTTCTTGAATGTCTCTAACCCCTTCCACCCAGTCCATGTTAGGCTATTTATCCAGATGTACTTTGCCTTCCAACTCTCTGCCTAATGGTAACAGAGACCCAGTGGTGGCATTCAACTCAGTCACCTCTGCTTCTGGTTAACAGCTATGGTTAAGGCTGGAAAGCACTCATGGGAACACAAAAGGATGAAATGATCACCTCAACTGAGAGTTTTGGATTGCCTGGAGATTCCAATTCTTAATCTATCAATCCCTCTTACTTAAAAAAAAAAAAAAAAAAAGAAAGAAAGAAAGTCCAGCCTATAGAACAGCTTACTGGTTATAGTGAGCAAGTTCACCTAGCTCCAAATCTATACATTAGAAACAAACAACCCACCCTACAAACTGGCCAGAGAGTAATTTACTAGGGTCAGAGAGTGATTTACTAGGGGTCACAGTTCTGACCCTGGTTTTGATTTCAGATTATTTTGTAGCTAGTTGACTGACTCAGGAAACAAGTGTCTACAGTCAACCTGCTTTAACTCCTCTCTCCTGTTTGAGGTCATATTCAAAATCCCTATGAGCCCTTTATATAAAATCTGGAGACCTTAACCTTCTCTGCATCCCACAAGAGCAGGAAGGTGAAGACAGCCGTAAAGGCCTCTTTATCAAAATGGACTCTGAACTGTCAATCAACTTGTATCTGCATTTTTTTCTTCTTAATGAGAAGAAATTAAAATTATTTCCCATGTCAAACACTTTGATATACTTATAATTTTAAATCCCACATTTTGTGGGGAAAAAATAAATAAGGCTGGAAGCAGACATCTAAGCAAAAGCCACCTGTAGTATTCAGAACTCAAACTTATTCATATCAAAATCAACCTGCAGAAAATAATGGAGAATGTACCCTTTAATGTGTCTCCTAGGCTTAACTGAATAACACGTGGTCCTCAGAATGATCCTCTAGTTTAGTGCAACAAAATATATCTAGCACCAGATGAGAAGGAACTATTAACTCCTGTGCAGAAGAAGTATCCTCCAGGACAGAAATTCTTGATATGGACAAGGAGTCTGGCAATTGTTCTCATTCTTCTAAGATCCACAGATTCTATGTGAGTGTGTGTAGTCATTTATAAAACTTGTTGAACATTTAAAATGCATCGGTGTACCTTCAAGTCATAGTGATAGCCTAGAAAGCATTGTTGTGTTTTCAAATAATACTGAAAATTTTATTATAGTTGACATTTTTTTTTTACTTTTATCACCAATTCTCAAGGGAACTGGATTTATTCAAAATTCAAAGACATTTTAAATGATAAAAAAAGATGTATACTATCACAACAGTAGAAAAGCAGCATAATTGACTTGCATTACTAAAAATACTCAGCTGGCTTTTAAAAAATAGGCTCCTTTAAAATATTAAAGCAATTTGCACTATCTGTTGTTACTACTAATGTGAGACATTATGTGTTAGGGAAAATGCATGATACAGTGGGAAAGGCTGGGTTTCTGGAGTCCAAAAGATTCCGGTTAATTTCCAGTTCTTTTATTTACTGACTGTTGGGTTTTGCACCATTTGCTTTGTTTTCCTAGCTAACCCTGTTTCCCTATTTCTAATCTCATTATATGTGGGGTTTACAATACCCACTTCAAAGGGTTTCTGTAAAGATTAATTGAAATCGTATATGGTAAGTATTGGACACACACTAGTTATTCAAAAAATACTATAAAGACAACCATAGAAGTTGTTTTCTTTTGTCAATTGCAAGTCATCTGCATGACTTATACCATAATTGTGTTCAATTTAGCCTTCCTTATGCTGAGAGCTAAATACAGTTCTCAGGTATTGTACTGGGATTGCTAGTGGACAAGTTAGTCTCCCACAATGAACTGGGAGCTCACTGAGAGGAAGGAGTGCTTTATTCCTCTTGGTATCCCACATACCCAGCACAAGGCCTGGCCAGTAAAAAGCACTCCATAAATGTTTGGTGAAGGTAAACACTGCAAAATTACATAGAGAAAAATAAATGTGAGAAAAAGTACACAGTCTGACTTATGATTTCACTCAACTTGAATAAAAACTGTAATTGGTCAAGGGCATATATGAGTAATGCACTCATTCACTCATGCATCTATTCAAAACTGAGTGCCTAGATGCAGCTGAGGATAAAAAAGTGGGTAAGCTGAGAAAAAGGAAACCATCGTTCCAAGGGAACATCTTTAAAATGTGGATTTCGGTATGGTTTGGGGAATCATCTAAAACACAGATGCTCAGAATGTGGTTGATACACTGAGTTAAAGTTAGCTGGCAGCTTGGTAAACATGGAGATTCCTGGTCCCCCCACTCAGTTCTAATGACTAGGAATCTCTGAAGATGCATCAGTACTTTATAAAATCTAGACTCAATAAAATATGTTGCAGTAAGGTTTTCAGATGAGAGCACCGATGCTCAGGTGCTTAGTCATTTCCTATGACCCTCCCGCCCTACCTCCCACCATCTTTTAGGACAGTTGTTACCTTTGACCATAGCACCTGAGACTCCATGAAAATCTGATTCTGGGCCATAAATTACTTAAGTATCATCAGATTTTTGTTCTAGCATTCTTAAAAATGAATTTTAAGCTAGGAAAAATAATTGTTAGTTGTTTTCCTATATTGTTAACTGTTTATATATTCCCAAACTGATTAAAAATTATTTCTAATTTTAAAAAATCTACAAACTGTAAGTTATAATATTATTGGATTAAATAAAGTCAAATTGAGTATAATTCATTTATTTATGGAGCACCTATGGTGTTTTAGATACTACAACAGGTTCTAGAGACAACAGAGCTCCTCCTTCTAGGAGCAGAGACAAGAGGGAAGCCCCAGACAAGTAACTAAGTTGATAAAGCCTTCAAAAAGAGAAGCATGTATTCTAAGGAAGCACACACGAGCAACATAAAATCCAGTTGGGGGTAGAGGGTGCACACACTGGTTCCTTCTCAGATAAAATGGTCTAAAGAACAAGTAGCAATTAGGTGCGCAAAGAGGGAATGGCAGTACCTGCACCAGAAGAAATCATGAGTCAATGTCAGGAGATTAGGAGAGACTTGCTGAGTGTGGAAAACAAAGAAATTTAGCAAGGATGAAACACAACATTTAGAGGAAGGATAATAAGATAAGGCTGGAGATGTACGCAAGCCCCACTTGAGGAGGCGGGGGCAGACAGTGACCTCAGTTTGAGATGAGTTCAAGTTGAGGTGCTATGGGACATCCAAGGGGGACATGTGGGATATCAGGGAGATGTTCGGAAAGCAGCGTGATGTAGGACAGCAGTGCTCAAGGGGGAATTCTAGATGGGACACAGGGTGGGAAGAAATCAACATTTAAAACTGAAATAAAAAAATAAAGCGATTATTCATGGATAAAAAAAATTTAAGTGCATTATATACATTTATGCCTTACATTCTTTTATCTGCAATTATAATCATTGCATTTTTCATAGTGCTATTTTCCTAAGTGATTTTTTTTTTTATTTAATACATATTTGCAGTAACATCTGAGAGAAGGAGCCACTCCCCTGAAACAAATCATCCTATGGTTTCATTACCTGTAAAATGGCATGATAAGCTCGAGTCATATATGCAAGCCACGCCTGTGGGAGAAAAATGGCCCGGTGCCACTCCGAAAGTTGGATGTGAACCTGTGGGAAAGATGTACCATACCACGAGTTAGACTACACGGTATTAAAGCAGTAAAATTAAACCATATCATCAATTCTTTCTTTCCCCTTAAGTAAATGGTTTATGTTCTGAAGCAAACCAAATCAGTCTAGGATCAAAACCACAAATAAGGTCTTTGAATATTTTCAAAGGAGAAGAGCTTAGAGTCCTGTAAAGACAAAATAAAATAAGCCTGAAATTTTCTAAATTAAAGCAAATAGAATCTTACAATAATAACAAGTTAAGATGTATATGTAATACAAATATGTCCCTGAAAATTAGGGAGAAACTCTGCAAATCCTCTTGCCAATGTCAGGAAACGAGGTATTGTCTAACAAATCTCCCTAGTAATTTTAAATAAAAATAAATATTGCTCACATCCTGGATTTCACTCTGACAATTTCTGAAGTAATAAACCTAAATTGCCAACAGAAATATCATGTTGTGTAGAAACCATGATGGTAAGAGCATGCAAATGAGCACTGCACTCAGCAATTGTGCACACCACCATATAAATGCCCTTTAATCAGTGTGGGTAAACAAGCGAAAAATGAAATAGGCCAACACTGAAACCGTGTTTCTGAACGAGGCCCAGATACAACATCTGGTTTTCATAGTCATTTCTGTTTCTACCTATTAGTATACAGCTATCTTGCAACAAATCTTCCCAAGGTCTGCTTCTGTTAAAGAAAGATCACTCCAGAAAAACAGTCACAGTACATCACATTTCATGTTTCCTCAACTCATCACACTCAAACAACAAAAACTTTAGTCTGTGTCCTATAGATTAAAAAAAAAATCACCCAAATTTTTATATAAATACCCCAGAATCATGAAAACCAGAGTGCTTAAGGAGATTTTATTGTATTATAAGAAGTAATTTTCTCAATTGCTCTGCGATAGGGAAGAGAACAGCCTCTCTGAATAGATCTGGTTCCCTTGGCCTCTGGTGTTTAATTCCAGTCTTAGTGTAGGCCTAGTACACACAAGGCATTATGAGAAAATATAAAGAATATCAGCTGATCTGGGTCGTCACAGAGCTTTCTAGTGTGAGAATCAGAAACAGGCGCAAATAGATTACAAGGCAAAATTATGAAGACGCTATGGGAAGAAAGAGAACAAAGATTAATTCTGTCTGCTACCTATCACCTCTCAATCCACTGCTGTATTTTAAAGAATTAGATACTCCAATAGCATAAAAAAGGGACTGGAGCCATGAAATAAACTTTAAAAAATGATAAAGACAGGTTTCTTCCTTTTCCAATTAAGTACTCTCTCTGTTGAGGAGGGTACGGCATGCCTTGTCAATATGTTACTAAACATCCTTGAGAAACAGGCCAGCCGAGGCCACATTCAAGTTGGGAGGCACTAATTAGTCAGTCCTTGGTTCTTGTCCTTTGTTACCAAAATGGGAGGTATTTTCTCCTATCAATTCTGTTCCCTTTTCATAAACTATATTACTATCTCTAAGTTGCATTTTGAGATCTGGTTTTACGAGAAAGCACACTCAAACACCACAACCAAAACTTTTATCTCTTATGTGAGAACTTCAAAATATTAAAAATTTTCCTGCCAAGTACTGTAATTTATGGACATCATTACCAATGCACTACTGAGGTGATCCACAGCCTCAGCAAACTGGTAATAAGAGCACTAAATGTTTTTGGAAAGACAATGGTCTCAATTGGTTCTTAAACATGAGTTAAAAAAAGAAAGCATTATGGAAAAAAATATAAAGGAAAATGAGCAAATCAAATGTTGAGCTTCTAAGAACAAAGACAGTCATTCCAGGAAATCCATTTAAAAGGAAGTTATAAACTGAAGGTTAAAGCCAATCCTCCTCCTGCTGCTCCAACCACATGTGAAGGCAGTACAGGCACACGGTAGAACACTTGAGCCTCAGCATCAGCCTGCACTCCTTTGTTTAATGAGATTATACCTAGTCTTAGTGTTCTACGGAGTTAGCTGTGAACAAATCTCTTTAAAGAAGCATTTTCTCGCTCTTTTTCTTACTGAAGAGAGATTTAAGGAAACAGCTTGAAGACAGTTACCACCCACACTCCAGTAGTATTACAGGCAAAAGAAGAAGCTATTCCAATTCAATACAGAGCTACCCATAAAGGTAAATGTTACTAGGCTGGAAAATACAATTCCCATTTTTAAAGTATGAAAATTATGTATAATTTGCATTACTTGTGAGAAGCCCTTGAAGTAAACTCATCAACAAAATAATTTCAGCCCTGACCAGTGTGGTTCAGTGGATTGACTGGGTGTCATCCTGCAAACAGAAAAGTTACTGGTTCCATTTCCAGTCAGGGCACACACTTGAGTTGTGGGCTAGGTCCCTGGTTGGCGGTGTGTGAGAGGCAACCCATCAATGTTTCTCTCTCATATCAATGTTTCCCACCCTCTTTTTTTCTCTCCCTACCCCCTCTCTAAAAATAAATAAAATCTTTTTAAAAATTTTTAAAAATCATGAAGTTGCAACCTTGTTATTCAGCAGATGATAAAACAGTCTTCTCAATCACTGTGCATCAAGTTTTAAGGACCATGTGAAATTTACTTTCTCTGTAACTAACTACACATACAGCTGCAATGACAGGTGTCTGGTCGACTTGAGATGGGTATGTCTTATGCTTCGAAGAAGAGTAGAGTTTCTATGTGTAAGAGTAGTAAGTACAATGAAATGTTATGCATACGCCTCAAAAAGAGAACACATTGGGGAAACATGCAAATAATGTAAGGGAGAGAAGAATGCTCCTGAGGAAAGGGTGGAGATGGAGCAGGTAACAGACTTAAACAGGGTGGTCAGAATAGATCTCATAGAGAAGGTCAAGTCTGAGTAAAAATCAGAAGGAGGTGAAGATGTAAAAACCAAGGTATGTGCTAGTGGGAATGTAAAATCGTTCAGCTGCCATAGAAAACAGTTTAGTGGTTCCTCAAAAAGTTAAAGACAGAATTACCATACAACACATCAATTCCACTACTAGATATATACCCAAGAGAAATGAAAACATGTATTCAAATACTTGAACATGACTGTTCATAGCAGCACTTTCAAAATAGCCAAAAGGTGAAAATAACATAAAGGTTCATGAATGAATGAATGGATAAACAAAATACAGTATATTGACAGTATAATATTGTTCAGCCACAAAAGGGAATGAGGCGCTGATGCATATGCTGCAGTGCAGATGACCCTTGAAAACATTAGGCTAAGGGAAAGGGCCCAGACACAAAAGATCGCCTATTGCATGATCCCATTTATATGAAATATCCAGAAAAGGTAAATCCATAGGGACAGAGACAAATTAGTGGTTTCCAGGGATGGGGATGAAGGAGGTCAGAGGCTAGAAAAAGAAAGTAGGGAGAATGGGGAGTGATTGCTTAATGGATACACATCTCATGTGAGGGTGATGAAAACGTTTTTGAACTAGATAGATGTGACAGTGTATATTGTGAATGTACTAAATGCTATATGTTGTAAACTTTAATGTGGTTAGTTTTATATTATGTGAATTATTGTTCAATGGAAAAAAAAGATAAGGCAAAGGTCCTAAAGTGAGCACAGCACATGGCTGATCTACTGGAGAACAGAAAGAAGGCCAATATCAACAGCACAGAGGGGAACAGAAAGAGAATAGGCTGGTGAATTAGCAGGGGGCCCGGAGAATTCAGGGTCTTCTAGGTCGTTTTTCAGGACCTGCCTTTATTCTTACTAACGAGGGGCTATTAAAGAATTTTGAGAAGTAGGAGGATATCACCTGATCTATTGTAAAGGAATCATGCAGATGAGACGATAATAGTAGGGGGCAAAGGTCAAAGTGAGGAAACCTACTCAGAGGCTACTGCAACAATCCAAGTGAGAGATACTGGTGGCTCAGAGTTGTAACAGTAGCCTTGTAGAATAATAGTTTTCAAATATTTAGCTATATGAGTTTTTCCACCCCACCCAAAATGTTAAGGAAAATGCCAATATATAAAACGGAAAACAGAGAATTCAATCTTGTCCAGATGAAGTCAGGGCAAAGCGTTGGGACTTGGCCCTCAGCTCTCTTGATCATCAGACCCTAGCTTGTGGTGGCCCCTAGGACTCTTTAAAACAGTTTAACTAGGAGGACATAAAAGAGATCAGTGGTTATAAGTAGACAGAGGAGGGGAACGGGGCTGACTACAAAGGAGCATGGAGAATTTTTAGGGTGAGAAAACTATTATCCTGACTGTGGTACTGGTTACACAAATGTGCGTACTTGTTAAAATTCATAGAACTATACACTAAAAGGCATAAAACTTAGTGTATGTATATTATACCTCAATAAAAATAAAATTAAAAATACATCACTTGAAATCACTATTTTTAGAACATGTAATTCCCACCCAGACACCTCCCACCATCTATTATTATCCACTGTACACTTCTTTGTCATCATCATTCAAAACCCACTCTTGCGCTCTTCCTTCTTTTTTCTATCAATATTACCCATCAATTTCCTAGTCACACAAGATTAAAACTTCTGATTTTTTCTGGGCTTCTTTCTTTCCTCTAACTCAACGACCAAGTCTACCTCTGAAATGTTTATTATATTTGTCCCTACTTCCGTCCTCATTGGTTTAGTCCTAATTCCTACCTAGATTACTGAGGTCACCTAATTAATCTCCTAACAGATTAAAGTCTTTCCTCCTTCTTTTTTATCTTCACTGAAAGAGATGTTTATTGATTTGAGAGAGAGAGAAACACTAATAGGTTGCCTCTCATAAGTGCCTGACCGGGGATTGAACCCACAACATTTTGGTGCATGGGATGACGCTCCAACCAACTAAGCCACCCAGCCAGAGCCCTTCCTTCTTCTAGTACACCCTAAATGGTGCAGCTACTATCACATTAACTCAGAACTTTGTTTCAAAAACCTTGGTGGTTCTTAAAGAATAAAGTTCAAACTCTTTTGTACTATGTTCAAAGATTTTTAGACTCAAAAGCGCAATGCTAAGAAATAATTTGTTCTCACGTTAGAACTCTGCTGGCCAAGATCCTCAACCCATATCCTCACTTGATTTTTTGTTCTTCTCTTCCATTTAACCTGTATTCTGGCTGAGCTGGGTTATAAACCAGTTCCCAAGCCTGCCCTATATTCAACAGGACCTTTGCACTCACTGTTTCCTCTGCCTTCAATGCCTCTTTCCTCTCACTGCTACTAACTGAAATAATTTCCAGCATACTATCAGCCTCTCCTCTAACACTCAATAAATTCCATCTTAGATTATTTGTGTAAGGGTATTAATCTCATACAATCCTATGGGCAGAGATCATGTCCTATTCATCCTGGAATCTCTCCCATGACACTCATAACAGTGTCTTGCACATAAGTGTTCAATTAAGTACCTGCTGAGTTTAACCAAACTAAATGTACAGTATTTGCTTTAAGACAAAATTTTGTCATGTGAAAACCATAATATCATAAACAACTGATCACAAAACATTATGATATACAACCTTCAATCATGCTAGAAGCACAATTTTAGGAAACATTTTTTAGTAGAAACAGCCTCAAACACAAGTTGTTGAGGATGCAATTATTCGATATTTTATAAAAGAATGTCCAAAATGCTCTGGTCAGGAAATGTTTAATTCCAGATAAAAACACAGTGAGTGACAAGGCAATATTTTAAAGTAGGTATGATAAACTATATATCTTAAAATTTCCTAACCAATCTTACAGCCTCTAATTAAGTATATCTGAAACATTCGCTCAACAGAAAATACTCTGCTTAGACACACAATTTACAATGTAGGGGAATGTTGACAAGCAGAATGAAAAGTAGATCTTGTTTCTTCACTGATACGTATTTTACTGGAAGTGACTACATGGTCACCTAATTAGTTAATTTACTTTTCAGAATATATTGCCTAGAAATTTGGTATTATCCTCTGCCTCTGGCTGGTCATAACAAATAAGATTATTCATTTATAAGAAAATACCCTTTTAACAGCCCCTCATTAAATACTATAAATCAATAAGGCAAGCTTTAATTGTCAAACTAGAATGAGATAAAATACAGCAGCACGTAAAAATGACAAGTAAATTGTTTGCTATTGATTTAAACCCCAATTTCATAAAGTAAGGCATTTTTTCATGTTCCCAGATGTATGCATCACCAAAATAATAAAAGTATTTAACTTCAATTGCTACAGACACATGAATAGCAAGCCACCACATCACCACATTTGGTCTGTGACAAACATACACACTCCTCCGACATTCCCAGAAGAAAAATCATTTGTACTTAGTGCTAGAGACCCCCAAAGCCATTCAATGTCCCATTGTTTATATATAAAACATAATAGGTTTCAATTTTCTGTCAATAGTAATCTTGTTTGCCCAAAATAATGTTTCTTTAATTCTTGTCCCGTGACAAACAGTGACTGGAAGACAAGGAGGGAGGACTTGTGGACACATTTTTAAAATAAAATGACACCCATCTTTTTGAAGGTGCTTTCCGGACATTTAAAACTCTCTCTTTCACCCTCTTTCCCCTCACTCATTCTCTCTCTCCCTGTTCAATTTATCTTTCTCTCCCCCTCTCTCCCTAACCCCTTTCCCCATGAGGGTAACATCAGCTTGAAGCTGACAATTCAATCACATCTCAAGCAACCATTTACTGTTATTTAATAGGAGGGGGAAAAACCCAGTTACCATAACAACTCACACCACACAGTAATTATGGAGTCTCTAACATACAGCAAACCATATTTTCACAGTGTTTTCTAAGATGAATGTATACTAAGCACAGATACTACTACTCCCAATTATTATTCAGAATTTTCATCTAATTGTTTCGTATTGCATGAATGGCTAGGGTACTCTATGTTTTTCATTAGAGACATAACCTTATTTAAATAAATAAGAAACTGAAAGAAAAAGGCAAATACAGCCCTTATATTTCAAATAATGGCTTATATATCACACATACTTTCGGGCATGTAGGGAAAAAATTTAAAGAAGACAAAGAAAACAAAATTAATTTATAAGGTAAAAATAATCAAATGATGATCAATAAGAAAAAAATACTTTATAAACAAAGATTTCATTCAGAGCAGTGCCACCAATAATTCCAAATAAGGCTACACTGAAATAAAAATGAGAGGAAAGCTCATTGCCTAATGCAGAGGTAGAAATATAGTTGGGTAGCAGCAGCAGGATCAGAAAAATTTGCATGCATCCAAAGATGGAGGAAATAATGAAGGAAGACTGCCGTTCTCATCCAGGGACAAACCGGTATCATTCAGTGGAAGTGACAGTGTCATGTCAGAATTAGAAATGCTATGGGTGACAAGGCAGGGAAGGAAACTGTCATTCACCTTCAACTTCCTCATCAACAGGTGCCAAGTTATTTTCAGGATGAGATGTAGTAGTTAGGAATCAGAGCAGAAAGGGATAGTCCCTTGAGCTTGGACAAGCCCTAGTAGATCTGAAATGATCCCTGGTTGTCCTTTGTTTAAAGGAGCAAAGAGAGAGAGGACACTTCAGTTTTAAAGAAATATCAACAGAAGAGTGATCACAGTAGTCCCCACTTACCTGCTGTTTTACTTTTTGAGGTTTTAATTATCACGGTAAAATTCAATATGAAAGTATTAAAAGGAAAATTCTAGAAATGATTCATAAGTTTTAAATTAAGCACCATTCTAAGTAGTGTGATGAAATCTCATGCTTCCTGCTCCACTCTACCAATGATATAAATCATCCCATTGCCCTGTGGCTCCATGATGTATATACTACCTGCCTGTTAGTCACTTAGTAGCTGTCTCTGTTATCAGCGGATTGTTGGGATATCACAGAGCTTGTGTTCAAGTATCCCTTATAAGAGCTTAACGCTATGTCACAACATATATGTCCTTTGCCTTGCTTCATCTTTTTTTTAAAATTTTATTTTAATTTATTTTTTCAAATACATTTGTCTCTGCCAACCCCCCCACCACTTTCCTTGCCCCCTCTCTCCTTCCCTCCCTCAGCTCTTCCCCTTTTCATCTTATTATGTAAAAAATTGATCAAGTCATATCACTGCAAGAAGGAAGAGTACAGTACAATAAGATATTTTGAGAGAGAGAGACCACATCCATATAGCTTTTATTAGAGTATGTTATTACAATAGTTTTATTGTATTATTTGTTGTTGTGCCTAATTTATAAACTTTATCATAGGTATGTATAGGAAAAAACATAGTGTATATAGGGTGTAGTACTATCTGTGGCTTCAGGCATTTCCCTGGGGTCTTGGGACAGAAGCCCCATTAGTATAGTGGAGAATACTGTATGCAAAATTGTTCCTGGTATGTCAGGTCAAACCCAATTCAGATTTAGATCTGTATCTTTGAAAAGTAATATGAGACCGTTTCACTTTTAAAAAAGTCAATGATAGCCTTGGCCGGTATAGCTCAGTGGATTGAGTGCTGGCCTGTGAATCAAAGGGTTGCGGGTTCCATTCCCAGTCAGTGCACATGCCTGGGTTGCGGGCCAGGCCCCCAGTAACAGACACATGAGAGGCAGCCACACACTGATGTTTCTCTCCCTTTCTTTCCCTCTCCCTTCCCCTCTCTCTCAAAATAAATAAATAAAAATCTACAAAAAATAAAAATAAAAAATTTTTTAAAAACTCAATGACAGCCCCAAACATATTGACCAGGGCCAGTCACAAGCAGTTTTTGACAAAGGCCTACACCAAAGTCTTTGCAGATCTCCCTAATACATAGAAACAAATACAAACAAGCAACCAATATGGGAAAACAAAGAAACAGACCCCAAATGAAGGAACAAGAGAATTCTCCAGAAGAGCTAGATGAAATGGAGGTAAGCAATTTATAAGACACACTGTTTAGAGTAATGATTATAAGGACACTCAATAGCATGAAAAAAGATATAGAAACCATAAAAAAGCATCAGAAATAAAGAACGCAGTACCTGAAATAAATAATAAGCTGGAAGGAATAAAGAGTAAGTTAGATGAAGCAAAGGATCAAATCAGTGATTTCGAAGACAAGGTATAAAAAACAAAACAAAACAAAAAACATCCACGCAGAGCAGAAAAAGAAAAAAGAAATTTAAAAAATGAGGAAAGCTGAAGAAACATTTTGGACAACATGAAGCATAACATCTGCATCATGGGAATACAAGAAAGAAAAGAGAGAGAGAAAGGGATGGAGAAACTATGTGAAGAAATAATGACTTAAAACTTCCCCAATCTGATGAAGAAAAAAGACACAACAGTCCAGGAAGCTCAGAGAGTCCCAAACAAGTTGGACCCAAAGAGGCCTACACCAAAACACATCATAATTATGATGACAAGTCTTAAAGACAAGGAGGGGACCCTAAAAGCAGCAAGAGACAAGCAGGTAATTACATACAAGGGAGCACGAGTAACATGGTCATCTGATTTCTTAACAGGAACGTATCAGCCAGAAGGGAGTGGCGTGAAATGTTCAAGGTGATGAAAAGCAATGACCTACAACGAAGGCTACTTACCCAGAAAGTAATCAGATTTCTCATCTGATTACCCATTTAAAATCAAATGAGAAATAAGGGGCCTCCAAGGCAAGAAAAAGCTACAGAAGTTTGTTAACACCAAACCAGTACTGCAACAAATGTTAAAGGGCTTGCTTTAAAAAGACAAAGAAAAAGAGAAAGAAAAAACCACAGGAAAATAGTCTAACAATAAAATGGCACTAAATATATATCTATCAATAATCACCTTAAACATAAATGTCTTAAAAGTTTCAATCAAAAGACACTGAAATTTGATCACCAACTGACACCATTCACAAAAAATAAACTCAAGATGGATAAAAGACTTAAATATAAGTCATGACATCATAAACGTCCTAGAGGAGAACACAGGAAGAAACTCTCAGATACCCCACGCAGCAATATTTTCACCGATATGTCCCCTAAAGCAAGGGACATAACGGAAAGAATAAACAAGTGGGACCTCATCAAAATAAGAAGCTTCTGCACGGCTAAAGAAAACATCAGCAAAATGAAAAGGGAACCAACTGTATGGGAAAATAGATTTGCCAATGATACAACAGATAGGGGTTTGATCTCCAAAATACATAAAGAACTCACATAACTCCACTCCAAGACGACAAATGATCCAATTAAAAAATGGGCGAAGGACCTGGGCAGACACTTCTCCAAGGAAAAGATACAGAGGGCCCAGAGATATATGAAAGGAGGAGATATATGATCACTAGCCATCAGAGAAATGCAAATTAAAACCACAATGAGATACCACTTCACACCAGTCAGAATAGCCATCATAAACAGATCAATAAGCAACAGGTACTGGTGAGGCTGTGGAGAAAAGGGAAAACTAGTACACTGTTGGTGGGAATGCAGACTGGTGCAGCCACTGTGAAAAAACAATGTGGAATTTCCTCAAAATGTAAAAATGGAACTGCCTTTTGACCCAGAGATTCCACTGCTGGGATTATACCCTAAGAATCCCAAAACACCAATTCAAAAGAACCTATGCACCCCAATGTTCATAGCAGCACAATAGCCAAGTGCTGGAAGCAACCTAAGTACCCATCAGTAAATGAGTGGACCAAAAAACTATGGTACATTTACACAATGGAATACTTTGCAGCAGAAAGAGAAAAAGAGTTACTACCCTTCGCGACAGCATGAATGGAACTGGAGAGCATTATGCTAAGGGAAATAAGCCAGGGGGTGAAAGACAAATACCATATGATTTCACCTATAAGTGGAATCTAACCAACAAAACAAATCAGTAAGGAAAATATAACCAGCCACATTGAAAGAAAAAAGAAAAAAACAGAATCAAGAGAGAAGGAGGTGGGTGGGGAAAGGGAATGGAAAGGTCAAATCAAGGAACATGTGTGGAGGACCCATGGACAAAGCCAAAGTGGGGAAGGATTGAGGGAGGAAGGTGGGAGAGGCGGGCAGGGGAAAGTGGTGCAGGGAAGGTGGAGACAAATGTAGTTGAACAATTAAAAAAAAAAAAAAACAACATAGGGTAGAAGAATGGATAAGAAAACAAAACCTATGTATATGCTGCTTCAACACACCCACCTCAGATCAAAAGATATACACAGACTAAAAGTAAAGGGATGGAAAAAAAAATCTCATGCAAATGGAAAGAAAAAAAGAAGCTGGGGTAGCAGTACTTATATCTGACAAAACAGACTTTAAAACCAAAGGTATAGTAAGAGATAATGAAGGACACTACAGAGTGATAAAGGGAACAATCTAACAAGAAGATATAACCCTCATAAATATTCTCTCACCTAATGTAGAAGCACCTAAATACATGAAGCAAATCTTGATGAACATAAAGGGAGAGACTGACAGAAGTACAGTTGCAGTAAGGAATTTTAACACCCAGTTGAGTTCAATGAATCGATCTTCCAGGCAGAAAATCAACAAAGAGACAGTGGCCTTAAACATGCACTAGATCAAATAGATTTAATGATAACTTCAGAGCATTTCACCCAAAAGCAGCACAATATACATACATTTCAAATGCACATAGAATGTCTTCTAGGATAGACGACACGTTAGGACAAAAAAACAAGTCTCAATAAATTTAAGATGGCTGAAATCATATCAACTATCTTCTATGACCAAAATGCTATGGAACTAGAAATCAATCACAGAAGAATACTGGAAAACATGCAAAGACACAGAAACTAAGTAACATGTTATTAAACAATGAATGGGTCAACAATGAGATCAAGGGAGAAATCAAAAGATATCTTGAAACAAAGGAAAATGAAGACACCAAAATCCAAAACCTGTGGGACACTGGGAAAGCAATCCTTAGAGAGAAATTCACAGCATCACAGGCCTATCTCCAAAAACAAGAATAAACTCAAATAAATCGTCTAACTTTACACTTAAAGGAACTTGAAAAAAAAATAACAAACACAGCCCAAAGTGAGTAGAAGATAGGAAATAATAAAGATCAGAACATAAATAAATGAAATAGAAACTAACACACACACACACACACACACACACACACACACACACACACGAGATCAGTGAATCCAAGAACTGGTTCTTTGAAAAGATAAGCAAGATTGGCAAACCTTTAACCACATTCATCAGGAAAAAAAGAGAGAGGACCCAAATAAATAAAATCAGAGATGAAAGAGGAGAAATAACAACTGACACCAAAGAAATACAAGGGATTATAAGAAAATATTCTGAACGACTATATGCCAACAAACTGGACTACTTGGATGAAATGGATAAATTCCTAGAAACATACAGACTTCTAAAACTAAATCAGGAAGAATCAGAGAATGTGAATAGACAGATTACACTGAGTGAAACTGAAGCACTAATAAAAAAACTCCCAAAAAACAAAAGCCTTGGACGAGATGTTTTCACAGGTGAACTTTACCAAATATCCTGGGAAGGACTAACACCTCTCCTTCTCAAATTATTTCATAAACTTCAAGAGAAGGGAAAGCTTACATCTCATTTTTTATGTCAGCATTATGTTAATTATAAAACCCGATAAATACATTACAAAGAAAGAAAAGTAGAGGCCAATATCCCTGATGAATATAGATGCTAAAATCCTAAACAAAATATTAGCAAACCGAATACAGCAATGCATCAAAAAGATCATACATCATGATCAGGTGGGATTTATTCTGGAAATGCAAGGTTGGTACTGCATTCACAAATCAATAAATGTGATTCACCACATAAACAAAATGAAGGTTAAAAACCATATGACCATATCAATAGATGCAGAAAAAGCAACTGATAAAATCCAGCATCTATTTATGATAAAAACTCTCAGAAAGTGGGAATAGAGGGAGCATACCTCAACATAATGAAGGTCATATATGAAAATGGGCAAAAACTATAAGTGTTCCCCTTAAGATGAGGAACAAGACAGGGGTGTCAGTTTTCAACTCTCTTATTCAACATAGTATTGGAACTCCTAGCCCTGCAGTCAGACAAGAAACAGAAATAAAAGGCATCCAAATTGGAAAGGAAGAAGTAAAACTGTCATTGTATGCAGATGACATGATAGTGTACATAGAGATCCCCAAAGATTCCATCTAGAAACTATTAAAACTGATAAAAGCATTTAGCAAAGTAGCAGGACACAAAATTAATATACAGAAATCAGTTGCATTTTTATATGCCAATAACGAACTAACAGAAAGGGAAATTAAGAAAACAATCCTATTCACAATTGCTTCAGAAATTATTAAATACCTAGGAATAACCCTAACCAAGATGTAGAAGACCTGTACACCAAAAATTATAAGACACTGAAGAAAGAAACTGAAAAGGATACCAGTAAGTGTAAGCACATACTATGTTCATAGATAGGAAGAATTAACATCATTAAAATGTCATTATAACCCAAAGCAATCTATAGATTCAATGCAACTCCTATCAAGATTCCAATGACGTATTTCACAGATAGAATAAAAATTTGTATGGAACCACAAAGGCACCACATAACAACAGTGATCCTGACAAAGAAGAACAAAGTTGGAAGACTCCCACTACGTAATATGAAACTATACTATATGCCATAGTAATTAAAGCAACATGGTACTGGCATAAAAACAGGCAACATAGATGAATGAAACAGAACAGAGAGTCCCAAAATAAACCCATTATCTTTAGAGTCAATTAAAATTTGACAGAGGGTGGAAGCACATTCAATAAATGGTGTTGGGCAAATTGGACAGATATGTGCAGAACAATGATACTAGACCACCTTCTTATACAACACAAGCATAAATTCAAAATGGATCAAAGACTTAAATGTTAGACCCAAAACCATAAAAACTGTAGAAGAAAACATAGGCAGCAAAATCTTGGACATTGCTTGTAGCAATATTTTATTGGATATATCTCCCCAGGCAGGGGAAACAAAAAATATAAGTAAATAGACAGGACTATATCAAACTAAAAAGTTTTTGCTCAGCAAAGAAAATCATCAGCAAAGTAAAAATGCAACCCACAGAATGGATTGTATTCACTGATATATCTGATAAGGGGTTAGTATCCAAAATTTATAAAGAACTTACAAAACTGACCACCAAAAAAACCAAACAAATCAATTAAAAAATGGGCAAAGAACCAGAATAGACACTTATCCAAAGAGGACATACAGATGGCCAATAGATACATGAAAAGATGCTCAATGTCACTAATCATCAGAGAAATGCAAATTAATACCACAATGAGATATCATCTCATACTTATCAGAATTGTTATCATCAATATATCAACAACCAACAAGTGCTAGTGACGATGTGGAGAAAGGGGAACCTTTTTGCACTGTTAGCGGGAATGCAGACTGGAGCAGCCACTGTGGAAAGCAATACGGAGAAATCTCAAAAATTAAAAATGGATCTGCATTTCAACCCAGCTATGCCACTCTGGGCATACATCTGAAAGAACACAAAACACGAATTCAGAAGAACGAAAGCACACCTATGTTCATCACAGTGTTATTTACAATTCCCAAGATACGGAAGCAGCCCAAGTGTCCATCAGTAGATGGGAAAAACAACTATGGGACAGTTACACAATGGCATTCTATTCAGCCATAGAAAAGAGGATAATTTTACCCTTTAAGATGGTATGGATAGACCTGGAAAACATTATGCTAAATGAAATAAGCCATTCAGAAAAAGACAAATACCATATGATTTTACTCATATGTGGAATCTAACAAACAAACTGAATTAACAAGGAAAGTGGGGTCAGACTCATAGATGGAGAGTAGGATGACTCTGTCGGGGTGGGAGAGTGGAGGAGTGGGAGAGCGAAGGGGGTTGAGGGATTGGGCAAAGAGGAAAAAGGACTCCTGGACATGGACAACAGTGTGGTGAAATGGTAATGAGAAAAAAAATACAATAAAGATTAAATTTAAACAGAAGTCAATGAAAAAAAGAACTTTCTTCAAAAAGAATAGGATATAACATTTCCAAAAGGATTCATCACAGGTTACATTAAATAGCTTGTTTTCCATGACTTGAAAATTACTTGATTTAAATAACATAGTTATTGAAAAATACTGACAATTAAAGCAAAATATACTTTCAAATATGAAAAGCATAGCTCTTGAACATTTATATCAAAATTCTTTTACCCATTCATTCACTCACTCACCCACTTATACCTGTAGGCATTAAGAAGGCCACAAAATATCCTATGGGGATATGTAATCTTTTGCAGGAAGGAGATGCTAAACCACATAAATGAATAACAATACAAAACATTACCTAAGAGCTTGTTCAAAGGATAATAATGTCATTTCTTAGTAAGACCTCAACAATTATTAAATTCACCACCAATTTAACAACATTTCTGGGGGAAGTAAACTATCCTACTACATGTACATATAAAATATAAGACACATTCAAGTATCAAAAGGACTATAATCATTAATTCAACAAACATTTATGAAGTGTCTACTACATGCCAGCAGTACCAGGCACTGGAGCTACATATGACAAAAAAGCCAAAACAACAATAACAAAACTCCCTGATCTTACACTTTCAAAAGGCAAAGAAACACTAATTGTTGTGTGTGGTGTGCCACCCAAATCCCCGCTTCAGGTTTAGTAGGGACAGATGGACTGGTGGATGGAAGAATAAACAAATGTACAGACAAACTGGCAGGTAGGTAGGTAGGTAGGTAGGTGACAGATAGATAGATAGATAGACAGACAGACATGAATGGATAACTGAATAGAGAGATATGAGTGGAGAGATAGACAGATGATTCCAGATAGATAAAATGAATACATAGTTTCATATAGTAAATAAATTGAATGCATATTTACAACCATTCCTAAAGAAACCTTCAAGCTTAGGTAGTTTTACTGGAATATTCTATTGTACCAAAAATTTAAAGAAATATTACTTATTCTGATAGCATTATCCTGACCACACACCATACAAAGATACTACAAGGAAACTACATAAGAATACCCCTCATGAGCATAGATTAAAAAATTCCTAATTAAATATTATTAGCAAATCAAATTGAGAAATGTACAAATAGGATAATACATTATGATCAAGTGGAGTTTATCCCAGCAATGCAGGTTTGGTTCACAATAGCAAAATCTATCAGATAGAGGAGTGAGTGGAAGTCACACTGACCTCCTCCCAGGACCATTCTGGAATTACAACTAAATTGTGGAGAAATCACCTGGAACAAACAACTGAATAATAGTGAGAGAGGAGCCTTTTAACCTCGAACAGACATAGGAATCAGCTTTAGCACAACCCAACTGGTAAGGAGTGAGGTACAGACTCGAGAAGGCAGGTGGGATGCCCGTGGGCGGCAGCATGAGAAGGATACTGAAATGGCCAGTTGGATCCCCCTGAGAAGAGTGGGGTCTAAACCATAAGCGGGGATCTCCAGCCTACAGCACCAGAGCTCAAAAAGTACACAGATAACAGCCAGCTGCGAAAAATGGCAGGGTTGCTGTCTGCCAGAGATGGGTGGCTGGAGATGCAAAGAGCTGTGTAAAGGGCCAATGCATAAGTTTTTGTTTGCAGCCACTTACCTTAGTCTCTGGCAAAGGCAGGAGCAGAGTGGGCTAGAGACGCCTGAGGAGAGACTGGGGAAGGAGGCTTTGGGGAGAGAACTGAGAGAGTAGCTGGAAGGATCGTGGTGTTGACTCCTACCCCATATGGCAGCAGCCATATTGCTCAGGCAGACCACTCCCCTGAGCGGCAGCAGTGTGAGAGGACCCAATAACCCCGCCCCCAGGAGGGACTCTGCTCCGTCCTGTGCTGTCTCTAGGCTGGCCTGCTGAGTGCAGAGTGACTAGATTAACAACTGAAGGAGAGAGCCACAGACAGTAGATTCCTGAAGTCCCGAACAGACTGCCTAAGGTCAGACAAGGTCAAAACCTGACATCATCTGAGGCAGATCCAGAAAGAAAAAAACCCAGTGGTCTCCTATTATAGAATTTCACAACACAAAGTCAGGAAATCAAGAAAGATCAATTTAAGAAGCAGAAGCAGAGAGAAGAGTACCACAGATAATGGGGGAACGAAGAAACACCCCCCAGTTGAAGGGAAAGGTGGAATTCCCCAGAGAGAAATAAATGAAATAAAGGCAAGTAAACTATCAGATATTGAGTTCAAAACAATGGTTCTAAGGAAGCTCAATGAGCTCGGTGAGCTCAGAGACAATTACAAAAAACTGCAGGGAAACTATGAGGAACTTACTGCAAACTGTATCAGCATGGAAAAGGACACAGAAACTATCCATAAGAGACAAGAGGAAATGAAGAATACAATTTCTGAATTGAAGAATACAGTAGAAGGAATCAAAAGCAGGCTAGACGAAGCAGAGGATCGAATCAGCGAGCTGGAGGATAAGGTAGAAAAAGCTCCCAGAAAGAGCAGGAAAATGAAAAAAGACTTAAAAAGAATGAAGAAGCATTTAGGGAAATGCAGGACAACCTGAAACGTAGTAATATTCATATCCTAGGGATACCAGAAGGAGAAGAAAAGGAGTAAAGGATAGAGAACTTGTTTGAAAAAGTAATGATGTCCCACTCCTAGGTATTTATTTACTCAAATGAAAACTAATGTCCACACATATACCTGTATGAGAATGTTTATAGCAGCTTTAGTCATAATTGCCAAACTTTCCCTCATTGGAGGAGAGAAAAAGTCACAAAAGCCCAGGAAGCACAGAGGGTCCCATTCAAGGGGAACCCAATGAGGCCCACTCCAAGACACATCATAATTAGAATGGCAAATATCAAAGACAAACAGAGACTCCTAAAGGCAGCAAGGGAGAAAGAGGTAGTAACATATAAGGGAGCCCTGGTATGGCTAGCAGCTGACTTCTCAACAGAAACACTACAAGCCAGAAAGGAATGGCAGGAAATATTTCAAGTAATAAAAAGCAAAGGCCTGCAATCAAGACTGATGTACTCAGCAAGGCTCTCAATTAAAATGGAAGGCAAAATAAGGAGTTTCCCAGATGAAAGAAGGCTAAAAGAACATACCAAACCAGCATTGCAACATATGCTAAGGGACTGCTTTAAGAAGATGAAGAAAAAGAGTCTATGAATACCCAGTTCCTTTCACAGTCACCAATACTTGATACTACCAATATTTTTAATACTTAATAATCTGACTGTGAAAATGATGTGTTATTTTAATTGTTACTTTGTTATTTGTTGAAATTAAGCCTGCTTTTGTATATTTCTGACCTATTTCTATTATTTTTTAAAAAGCTTTAAGTGACTTTCTGGTACTCTTTATTCATTTTTTGACGAAATGTTTGTAGAATTTTTTCCCCTAAAAAACAAAACAAAACCAAAAAAGCCTATTAACTCTTTTATAGATGTGTTGGAAATACTTTCCTATTCTATTTCTTGTCCTTTAACGTTTTTACATGAATATTACTGTATAGTTTTAAATGCTTAATACAGTCATATTGTCAATATTTTACTTTATAGCTTCTGGGTTTGAATATGTTACCCCAGGGTAAAGAAAACATTATTTTGTATTTTCTCCTAGAACTCCTTAGATTTTACGTATTGATTTTTAATTAACCTGAATACTTTCTGTAAAAATATGAAATAGGGCTCTATTTTTGTTTTATTTCAAATCATAGTGGTCCATGCACCTTATATGTTAAATAAGCCTTATTTTCCCCACTGATTTGAAATATCAATTTAATCACATATTACTTTGTTAGAAAGATGTATACATTTATTTCTAGGATGCTCATTGTATTTCATTGATCTACTTGGTTATTTCTGTGCAGGTGTCATGATTTCTGAGACTTTATAATGGATTTAAATTTTTTAGTATTTTATAATGGATTTTGACATTTTAAAATATAAATAAATAAAGTCAATCCACATTAAAAATAAAGAGAGAAAGAGAGAAGAAACTCCTACCTTTTACAACAAAATGGGTGGAACTGGAGAATATTATGCTAAGTGAAATAAGCCAGTTGGTGAAAGACAAATACCATATGATCTCACCTTTAAGTGGAATCTCTTCAAGAAAATAAGCTAATGAACAAAATAAAGCACAGGCACGGAGACATGGAGCAGACTGAAAGTGGCCAGAGGGGATGGGGAAGGAGGACAATGGTGGAAAGAAGGGGCAGGGACTAGACAAAGAACATGTGTGAATGACCCACGGACATGGACAACAGAGTGGGAGTTGACTGTGGGAATGGGGGAGGGGCTGGGCTGGGTGGAGGAGGGCAAAGGGGGAAAAACTGAGACAACTGTAATAGAATAAACATGATCTAAAAATAAAATTTAAAAAATCTATCAAGTAATTCCTCATAGTAACAATCTAATAAAGTATACAATCATCTTAAAAGTACACAATCACACCTTAAAAGGTGTGGGAATAAAAACATTTGACAAGACTCAATATCCATTTGTGAAAAACAAAAACTGTCAGCAATTTAGGAGTAAAAGGAAACTTTGTCAATCCAATAAAGGGTATCTACAGAAACTATAGTGATATATTTAATGCTATTAAACTGAATGCTTTCCCCCAAGCCTGTGCACAGGAATGTCTGCTCTCACCACTCCGATTCAATTGAAGTGGAGAGGCCTACACAGAGCAATTAGGCAAATATACACAGGAGTGGTGAGACCACACATTCCGTATATATTATATACATACAGATCAGAAATTCAATTAGACTTTTTTCTTGCTTTAATTTCCAACTGCTCATTGCTAGTATACAAAAATATAATTGATACTTTTCTGTGACCTTAATGAACCCATTTACATAGTCTTGTAGTATTTTTTGTAGATTCTTTTTATTTTCATTATAATGTCTATAAATAGAGATGATGGGCATTGAAAATGGGACAGTCAACTATGAAAACATTTCGGTAGTATCTTAATATATTCACTAACCATATAAACTAGCAGTCCCACTTCTAGGTTTTTATTTACTCAAAAGAAATGAAAACAAATGTCCACACATATACCTGTATGAGAATGTTTATAGCAGCTTTAGTCATAATTGCCAAAAAACTGGCAACAACCCAAAGATCCATCAATGGATGAAATTGAAACACTCACAATCATTTTTTTTTTTAATAAAATAAACTCAGAATAAAGGAGAGGTGGGAAGCAAAACAGTTTGAAGAAACTTCAGCTAGAAAAATATCAAATGGACTGCAAGAAAAAAAGACTAGAAGAAAGAAGAGTCATCTAGATACTAGAGTCATCTTGGAAAGATCCAAAGGTACTTTTAAAATGTCCTCTGCTTAACCTGGGAGGTTATCAGGTAGTTCAGGACTGTGGATCGATGCTGCCTGGGTTCAATTTCCAGGCTCCTCTCCATGATTTTGAGCACATTAATAGTACCACCTTCACAGTGTTAATGTAAAGATTAAATGAATTAACATATGTTTAGCAATTTTCAAGGTGCCTGAGCTGGTTATTAGCTGTTATTATTGTAATTGTTATTTTTGTTGAGCAGCTCTTAAAACTGTTATTAATCCTACCACTGATTTGGCAGAATTCGGTCCAATATGTATTCTGACTGACTCCTAAAAATAATGATCTTATTTTCTCATCTCTTTGAAATTTTCTAGACATTCTATAACACAAGCAACAAGGATCTTAACCCAAGTATTTTCTCTGTTCATATTTAAAGCACACCTTATAAGTTCTGATACCATTTGCTGAATTTATTAGATATCTCTTATGCTATCCCTACATTCATACTTGTTCTTGTTTCTGTTCTGATTGTGATCTTAGCTTTCCAGTAATATTTAACACTTTGATTATCCTTCAAGCACCTAATTTCACAGCTTAAAACCACAAAAAGGTAATAACTTTCTCCCATCTCCACACCGACTAATAAGATGCTAGGGAAAACATATCTAGAAATCACCTGTTTTTCCTTCTTTTATAAAAGTACACCTCTCTTCTTCCTAGAGAATCACTGCTCTTCCCAAATCTTTCTTTCCTCCTTAGTTAAATGAAGACACTGTATTAGACAAAAATTGTTCTGAACTAAATATGTACGTAATTTGAACTCCAGTTAAATATATTAAAGGAGCATGAGTGGTATAGGATAATGATGTTTTTTTAAAAATCAGTTTTGCTAACTGGTGGTAATTGGTATACAGAATATAATCAAACCAAATTAATAATACCAAGATTTATAAATTGCGCATCACTATAAAATTTAATACAAATGCAGTGTAGAAGCCCCATTTTTACATAATCTCCATTAATTTTATAGTATAACTTATATTTTTCTATTTATAGCTGCTATATGTTACATATATTACATAAAACAAATCTCTTTGCTGTTATATTTTGCTTTCATTCATATTTTTTAATTTATATACACTTGAATGAGCAACTGCCATACAAATTTTAAAAAACAACAACAAAAATACACATTTCCCAAGTACTTTACATCTTCCCACTTCCCTCAGGTATTGCTATAATTTGCAACGATCAGATTTCATGCAAATTATGCAATGACATCACAAAGCTTTATTTTAAGAGAGTAGCCTAAAAGTAAAATAAACATTAAAACCAAAGGTTTTTATACCCTAAACATTTTTATTTACTATTAATTCCCTATGTTCACAAAAGTATACATACTTGCAAAAGATCAGAATTAAGAAATAGGCAAGAACATTTCTTTAAATAATAAGTTGGTATTTATTCTTTACAATAGAAGTTAAAAATTGATTAAATAAACCAAATTCCTAGAGATTACTCCCAAATATCAGGTTGGGCATTAGAGGAAGCAGGCCAGTTTCTCTCAGAAGTTATCAAAATATTTTAGTAGTCGGGTCAGCTATTTTGGTTGCCTTTTAAAACAAATTAATTATGATAAAGAGAAAAATTATTTCCAAATATACATCAAATTTCATGAGCGTAAAGTAAGGTGGAAAACCTCCAAACAAGGAAGAAGAACCTGTTAAAGTTTCGGAAGGCACTTACCTCATGCACTAGAGCAAGCGAGGTCTGCTTGAAACTACGCCCTCTACTGGCCATCAGTCGATTCAAAGGTTTGCCATCTTTACTCTGGTACATTGAAACATCGTAACAAAACAACATGCCACCTTAAAAAAGAAACAGAAAGACATTTTTTTATGAAAATAACTTTATTAATCACATTTCCAGTAATCAATATTTAATCAATATATATAGAGATATTTACCAATTAAAAGAATTTGCCAGGTAAATTATATTTGACTATAGGAGTCCAAGGAAAGAAAAAGTAGAAGAAATATATAACTTATATTTAAACTGCAACTTATTTAACAGCTTTATTCACTTTTAAATAAATGATTAAATTTACAAGTCATGGTTTTAAATCTTATGAACTGTTACTTTAGAGATTTTATTAAGCTTTTTTTAAAAATTCCAGTTAAAGAGAAATGCTTGCACATATCAATCTCCTGATACCATGGGCTCCTTTAGTTTATACCTACAAGTGGACAAGTTTTCCCTCATACTAGCATTTACATACATTCATTCTCTCTTTTTCCCTCCCTCCTCCGCTCACCCTTCTCTTCCCAGTCCTTCCCACTCTTGTCAATTAAGTTCTCAAACTGAACTTCCAGCTCCAGCAGGCCACCAGTATCAATGGAATAGCAAGGGCAGGCAGCCAAGTGCTAGAGTGAGTTAGGGTAGTCTTGGAAACTATCTGGGTAATTTTGAGCCAATGAAAAGATACATTCAAGGACTAAGATAATTTAAAACATAGAGGTAATTACATTTTTAAACCTCTCTTTCTGAAGTATCATATGCATAGAGAAAAGTGTGCATATCATAAGCATACAGAGCTCAGTGAATTCTCATAAACTGAGCAAACATGTCTGAGCACCACCCAGATCAAGAAACAAAACATTATTAACATCCCAGAAGTCTTTTCTGTTTTGTTCTAGTCACATGCAACCCTATCTCAAAGGTAGCAGTACTCTTTTAGTAACCATTTTGCCTACTTTGGTACTTTATATGAGTGGAATTAGATTGTAAAATGGCTTTTTAAAAAACTGGTTTCTTCCACTCAACATAATCACTGCAAGAATCATTCATATTGTTATTGGCAGTTGTAGTACATTCATTCTTATTGCTAAATGACATTCCATCATGTGAACAAACTACAATTTATTTATCCATTTTACTGTCAACAGGCATTTAGATAGCTTCCAAGTTTAGAGCAACTCAAATAATGCTGCTATGAGCATTGTAGTATATGTCCTATGGTGACTTCATTTGGGTTTATCCTTAAGAATGACATAGTTGGGTAACAGAGTATAAATTTATTCAGTACCAGTTTTTCAAAGTGGTTGTACTAGCATACATTCCAATAGCAGTTCTGGTTGCCCCAACACTTCATATTTTCCATCTTTTTTTCATTTTAGCCAATCTTTTAAGTATGTGGCAGTACCTTATTGGGGTTTTAATTTGCATTAATTGACTAAGTTGATTATCTACTCCTAGGTTCATTGGTCATTTGAATATTCTCATTTTGAAGGATATGGTCAATATTTTTTCCTGTTTTCTGATTGTCTTTTTCTTATTGATTTGCAAAAATGTGTTATTTATTCCAGATAGGAGTTTTTATCAGATATATGTATTATGCCTTCTTGTATTCTATGGCTTGCCTTAATACTCTCTTCAAGGTATATTCTCATTAAGACATGTTCTTGATTTTAATATAATTTGTCATTATTTTTCTAACTGGGCCTTTTAATTATAGAATCATTTGTTGCAAACATCATCCCTTTTCCCCACAGCACTGCAGTGCCACCTTTGTAATAAATCTGGTGACCTTGTTTATGTGTGTCTGTTTCTCAACATTCTATATTCTTCCATTGGTCAGTTTGTCTATCCTTGCACCTATACCACATGCTCAATTATTGCAGTTTTATAATAGGTTTTGACATCTGGTAATGTATAACCTCCTATTTTGTTTTTAATTTTCAAGATTATGTTGGCTATTCATGCATTTTCATGCAAATTTTAGAATCAGCTTGTCAATTTCCAAAAAACCCTGCTAGGATATTGATTTGGATTGGGTTGAATCTAATTATCAATTTGAAGAGAATTAACATTTTTGCAAAACAGTCTTCTAGTCTGTAAACAGTGTATATCATTCCATTTGTTAGAATTTTTAAAGATTTTCTCTGTGATGTTCTGTAGCTTCCAGCATTAGAGCTTCTTCTATTGAGCTTCCTTGGAACCATTGTTTTGAACTCAATATCTGATAGTTGACTTGCCTCTATTTCATTTAGCTCTCTTTCTGAGGATTCCTCCTTTCTCTTCAATTGGCGGGTATTTCTTTGTCTTCCCATCATTTATGAGACTCTTCTTCTTTGCTTCTGCTTCTTCAATTGATCTGTCTTGATTTCCTGACATTGTGTTTTGAACTTCTATGGTAGGAGACACCTATTTTTCCTTTCTGTATCTGCCTCTGATGATGTCAGATGCTGACCCAGTCTGACCTTAGGCAGCCTGTTCCAGACTTCCAGGAATCTACTGTCTGTGGCTGTCTCCTTTAGCTGTTAATCTCAATATTTTGAAATTTGTTGAAGTTTATGGTTTGTCATATGGTCATTTTGGTAAGTTTTGCTTGTACCATTAAGAAGCATAGGAATTCTACCACTGTTCCATGTGTCAGTTAAGTAAAGTCTCTTCACAGTGTTGTTCAGATATTTGCTAAATTTATTGATTTTATTTGGTTATTTATCAAGCTATTGAAAAAGACATTTTAATGTTTCCCACTTTTACTACAGTTCTATTTCATCTTTTAGTTCTGCTCATTTTTGCCATGTATTTTGAAGCTATGTTATCTTGTGTACACTGGTTAGAACAATGATATTTTCTTAATGGAAGAACTTCATTATCTCCATGAAATGTCCCTACATTTCTAGCTTCTTCCTCTTTAATATGTCTAGAACTTTTCCAATGTATACTGTATAGTAAATAAAAGAACCACAGAAATTTTACTAGAAATGATGTTAAACTCCTCTCCTCTGTTAGGCAGATAGAGTGAAGGACTGAACTGCCCAATCAAATCAGGGATTGAACTGGGTTAGGCTTATTTATAGCTCTGGTAAATCTCAGTCCATGTCTGGTTCAACCCTGTTCCTAGGACATACCTCCCCAAGATTTTCAACTGAGAGTCTAATTGGACTCCTCAGTATCGAATAGTTATGAGAGATTCAGATTTGTCCTCATAGGTTTTCAGCTTACTTCTTTAACTCTCCCATCCCTTAAAGTCCAAATTTTGGCAAGTATCTGGAAGGAGACACAGACTGTGTTTTGGAGGTTCCTCAAGCCTCCCGTGCTGTCACTCAGGAACCATATTAAATGTCCAGATCTCCATTGATTTCTCTGCTTCGTGCACCAGCCTCAGCAATTGCTAAGGTCAAGCCTGCGTTTCAGCCTCTAGCTCAGGCCAAAATCAGTAATTGCACCCAGGAACAAAGAGCTATAGATCTTTAGTATTAACTCACTACTCATATGCTTTATTTTCAGACCCATTCTCCTAGCCACTCTTTGTTCCCTAAACATGAGACTGAAGGAGATTTCACTTTGCCTTTCAGAAGAAGCATCAGTCTAGTTCTTTAACTCTCTGAGCAAACTCAAAATTCAGCAAATATCTTAGGATGAAAATCTCCAATTTGTCTCTTATATTAGTCAGAGTCCAGAGAAACAGAATGAAAAAGAGATAAATATCTGCAAGCTGGAGAAACAGGAAAGCCAGCAGTATAATTTAGTCTCTGATTCCTAAAGTCTGAGAACCAGGAGGCTAATATCCAAGGGCAGGAGAAGACGGATGAACTCGTTCACACAGAGAGAGGAATTTCACCCTTCCTTTGTTTTTCTGTTCTATTCAGGCCCCTAACAGATTAGATGGTGCCCAAACACACTGATGAGGGTGATTCAAATAGTAACTTCTTTTGAGCACACACATAAAATAATGTTTTAGCAGCTACCTGGGCATCTCTTAGCCCAACCACGTTGACACGTAAAATTAACCATCACTCATCCTAGTCCAGTGGAACCACTGAAAGCTCTACTGGTTTCTCTATCCTCCAATAGGCCTCTTCCTGGACAATCCCCAATCCTAGCCCACAACCAGAATCAGTGAATACTGCCTTTGGGATTGAAGAGTCCTAAAAGGTTCTCTTATTCTGGTCTTTTTGTATATCTATTTATGTTTGCTTCTACAGTTCTCTGATCCTTTAAAATGTGATTTATTTTTATCATTTATCCACCTGTGTCTACATGTTAGCAGCAGCAGCAATGCCCTACCATGAAGGACTACATCCTACTTGAAAATAGAAGTTAAAACATTACATCAAAAACTTGTAGCTGAGTATGTTGTACTATGCTCACCTGCAAGGCCAGGTTTCAAACCTGGTTGCTTGTTTGTTTCATACATTTTCAACATAAAATTGGGAATTCCTGCTACTGTCTTTCCTTGGTCTGAGCGAGCACCTCCTTTTAATGCCAGGTGATACACCCCACGGGGCATATTCACCATTTCTTGCTTCGTGAGCGATGTAAAAAATTCCTCCAAAGCTGAAAGAGATAAAAGGAGATCAAAAGCAGAGTATTACAGTATGCTAGAAGAGAAACATTCATTCTTAACTCACACATACACAGATGTGTGCACACAATACCAACAACAACAGCAGCAGCAACTTAGCCAATTTCAGGCCAAACTTCACAAAATAAAAAGAGAACTCTTGATTCTCATTCTCTTTTTAGTCTTCCCCAAGTCAGACCATGGCACCCAGTTGCTCAAACATAAAAACCTAGTCATTCTTAACTTCTCTCTTTCCCACAGTCCTTATATATACTCCATTAGCAAGTCCTTCTAGATCAACCTTCAAAACTATATCCCAGATCCACCAACTTTTCTCCATTTTTGATGTTACTTGCCCAATCATTATCTCTTCTCTTCCTCATCCTAATTTAAAAACAAGTTTGTTCATTTCTACTCCTCATGACCACCCCTACAAACCATCTTGCCCAATCATTATCTCTTCTCTTCCTCATCCTAATTTAAAAACAAGTTTGTTCATTTCTACTCCTCATGACCACCCCTACAAACCATCTTTTCTACCCAAGAGCCAGAATTTTATGTCATTCCCCTTCCTAACATCTTCCAAGGGTTTTTCACCATAGATAGAATAACATGAAAACTTCTGACAATGACCAAGGCTTCGTACGATTGAGTCCCTGACTCCCCCTCTGACCTCATCTTTAACCACCTGCCCTCCTTGCTAGCTATGTTAGAGGCACACTTCCATGTGGCCTTTTTTTCCATTCTTCAGTAACACAAAGTTCATAGGTAAGCCAGGGCCACAACACTTGCTATTTCTTTTACATGGAACACAACAGTCCCAGAATTCCATGTGACTGGCTCCTTTTTGTCATTTAGGTATTTTCAGAGAGGGCTTTTATCTTTCTGTAGCAATATCAGTATAGTTATTAAAACACAAAATATTAGCTTATTATTTCTTTGCTGTGGTCCTTCTAATTAATCCCAAAAGGCTTATTGCTTGACATTTTTACTTATTATAAGGTAACACAGAAACATGGGATCAGAAGACAATAGATACCCAAACAAAGTACTTGCCAAGCCTATACGTTCATACCCAAGTGTTATTTTCCTAAGGACCACTAGAGGCTGCCCAATGCAGAAACAAAGACATTAAAAGTAAACAAATCATATGGAAAACAAAAAAGGAAACTACTGCATGTGCCTCTTATTATGGGAACAAAAAGGCAAGGATACACCTAACAAAACTGGAATTTCATTCTTAATAGACCTAAAAGTCTCCTTTAAATGACCATAATTAATTAAAGGCAGTGAGTGTTCACTGGAGCATCTACTACGTGCCCAGTTCTGTCAGTCCTATATAGGAACTTCCTAGATGCAACCATGCTTCTCCGTTCAAAGCCCAGAGAACACTGTGTGGGATGCTTTCCATTTACCACCCCCGACCCCCAGGACTATCCTCCACTCTCTCAATCCGACTCTGTGCCTTGGAAGAACAACCGTTAACAACTGCATCATCAGGCTCCCTTGTTCTCTGGCTTCAACCAAAGCGAGCACTGGCAGGAGGCCAGAGAGTGCAAACACAGTGAGGTCAGGCATGTATTCCCCGATACTCACCTGCAGGTTTGCTACAGGTAGCCTGCATCACTCTTAGGAAGGTCTTGGCTTCCCGATTTATGACACCGATGTTCTCTGCCATTCTCCTAACTGCTGCCTCCTCTTACCTCTTCTAGCTAAGGGACATTAATGACTCTGGGAGGATTCACCATTGCTTGTGACGTCTTCCTTTAACCTTGACACCGTGAGTGTAAATAGTCCCTTTATTCAATTCTTAATGACTCCATCTGAATGCACCTTTCCTGTCAAGACTCTAATCAATATATCATCTAACTGAAATAGAAAAATAACAACCAACTGCAGGCCATATACCCAATACTTGCATTCACGTTTACCCATATGGCCACTTCAAGCCAGCTGAGGATGAGTATAGACTTTTCAGGATGTGGCTACAATCATTGTGAAGACACAGGCACTAAGGATGAGAGAGGATAATTTCATGCTTCCTGAGAAGGAATCCTTTTCCAGCAAAAGCTGATATATGTGAAGAAATAAGTCCACATCTGCAATAGACTAATCCAGGAATGTAAATTTGTCTACTTGTCAAGCTCCTCAGAGAACTAAGGATTTTCATAATAACTCCAGCCCTGAGAATAGTTTAAATGAGGATAAGATACCATGACTGTAACTGATATAGAAAAAAACCATCTTCCCCAGCCACTAAGCTAGCAAGCAGGATTGTTTTGCACTGTCATTGAGTCTTGCCCTAGTCTTTTCCTTACAGATGACCAGGTCAGAATTTGAAAAGAGTGAAAAATCTGTAGGTCACAGTGTTAGACATAAATTTTTAAAACAAACCTAAACATCTTTCAGGTGAGTGGATAAAGAAATGGTAGTACATCTTACAATGGAATACTACTCAGTAACAAAAAAGAACAAGTCACACAGACAAGTATTTGGGTGGATTCAAAACGGTCCTGAGTGAAAACCAAAAAAAGTGCTAATCCTAAAAGTTTAGATACTGTATTAAAAAACCTGATGAAATCCGAATGCTTCTATAGTTAATAATATTGTACCAATGTGAAATTCCTGGTTTTAATAATGAACTATGGGTACATGAGATGTTATCAATCAGGAGCAGCTTAGGCTTAGGTGAAAGTACACAGAAACTCTCTAAACTATTTTTGCGACTTCTTGTAAGTCTAAAGTTATTTCAATATTTTAAAAAAATGAAATCAATACCACTAACACCCCTATTTAAAATAATGCAAATTAATGAATTTACTTTGCAGCTGCATTTGTGTTTACTTGAAAGGAAATAAGAGGAGAAAAAGGCCAGGACACACATTCAGTGGAATCTGGTTTTCTGTCTAATATGTGTCATCCACGCTGGACCTTTTAGAGTATACATTCCTAAGACTGGTCCTTTTTCCTGGTTCTGTTCTGAGTAATCCCAGGGAAAGTGAGGCACAGAAAAATGAAGAACTTTGTCCATTAGAACCTGACTCTAATTATTGAACTTTCTCAAACAGTTACAATTGCTGACCTCAAATCCTCCCCTTTTTTCTCAAGGAAAGGTGCTAATAACCATCATGGACAAACCATGTAGAGGAGCGACTTCATGGCCAGCACAGCACCGCGCAGACAGGGAGGACACAAACAACAGCATGCCCTGGCAACAAACACCTTTCCCTTCTCTCATACCATAAGCCCAGGTGGTGAGGGATCCATGTAAGGGGAAACATCAACATTTAGAAAGCTCAAGAGGACTTTTAACTCTAAGACTATTTTAGGAAACAAGAAGAGCTTTGGTAACTGATGGCTTTTTCCTTCTTCAACTCACTATTAACTGCAGGAAAGTCTTAGACTCTGAAGAACCCTGAGGTAGGAAATGGGGAAGAACAGAAAAGAGGAACAGGAAACGAGCCTTTATTGATTGCTTGTTCAGGACATCGGGAGAAAAGAAAAGGCGAGTCTTTGTCTAAGTTGTACCATTCAATCTTCTCTAATGAAAGGAGTTGGGGATTTGGTACAGGAGCTTGGTCTAGAAATAAGTAATACATATTTGGCTGAATCCCTCAGGAATCTCTATGTGAGATGAAACCAAGGAAAAAAATCTTCCAACATTACAGATAGTGAAATTATGATTGTGAAGGTATGATGACATTTCTTGGGTTTATTGAACTTAACTTCTGAAGTTAAACTTTTACATCCATGAACATTCAAGCTAGAATTGGGGCAGGACAGGTAATAGATGCATGTTCAGCACAATGCTGGCTAATACTGAATTAGAATAATTAGATATAATTAGAATAATTTTTAAATGCCATGGTTCTGTAAAATTTATGTTGAAACTAAATGACCATACAATTTGATCTATTTTTTAAAGGCATTAATTTGTAGTTCTTGAATATTGATACCATCTTTGGAGTAGTTCCAAAGAAAGAATAAATTTATAATTATGAAACTAGCCAGTAAATCTTAGAAGATTCTAATGATCTTTTCACTTACCTTGTATCATAATAAACCATTATTATGTTCAATTTTATTCAAGTCTAACATATCCAGAATGTCTTGAACACTGTACTACCTCAAAGAGTCCTATAGAACAGATTGATGCATTTGGCATTTCAGATAGAAAATATGTATGTAAGGTTAAAGTAAGCTATTAATATGTATGCATTACAAAAGAACACAATCAGATAGGTAAAAATTACTGAAAACTGCTAGCTTCCCTGCCACTAAATAAGTAAGTGTCACCTGGTAAAACCAAAGGTGAGGTGAATGACACCAGTTTGAGATAGCACGAGCCAGGAACTGAAAGATCCACATCCTTTTCGTCACCCTCGTCATCTTCTTCTTCATCTTCATCTAGCTCATCAGGAATATGGATTTCTGGTCTTATCTGAAATGACAGAGAAGACAATACTAAAACATTATGTAAAATCTTTTCTTTGTACTCTTTATGTCAAGATTTAAAAATTAAGTTAGACTTATTGCTCTATAATGTCAAAAGACCATTAAAATGAACTTCGAAAACCTATTCATTTTCAGACTAACTAAATGTCAATCTCTAATCATCTTATTAGATACAATCCCAGATCCATGTAAAGAACTAATGATAATACATAGTAAGAAAATCACCATAAACCAACAAAAGCAATGATTATTAGAGAAAATGAATAAAATCTTACACTGACAGTCAAATGCAAACACTGACACATTCAACACATTGAACATCTATGTTTTATAATTAAATATTTGCCTAGTCTGAATATATTTTTTTTAATTTGTAATTCTATCCATATCTCCATGACAAAATTAAAATCTTCCAATGAAATGTATAGTAGAGATCAGGAAAAGACAGAGTGCTTTAGCTGACTTTGTTTTAGACGTGGCAGTTTGTTGCTATAGAATATAAAAACACTAAAATCTGTACTTGGTAGCTATACTTTATTGTAGATGATTTGCAGTTTGAAGATTTTGTAGCTGCTCTGTGATTACTTAGGGTTGTTTGAACCCAAAATAAAAAAATGTAAAAAGATTACCACTATTGTAATTTCCACAAGATATAACTGTCAAGCAATTAATTAAATTTTTAATACTTTCAATGACACACTATCATGGTGCCCACATGGAGATAATTAAGCATTAGGGAAGGAAATCCAAATATATAAAAGTGGATGCTATAACCATAAAGTGCCAGAACCCAGTCATTACCATTAGCCTGTCTCCTGGAGTTATTTTTAGAAATAATTAACAATTCCTGCAGACTGCCTTCTTCATAGGTCCCCAAAGCACTGTTCCATTTAGGAACTGCACTAAGTCAGGGTTCTTGCAGGGGGATTTTAAAAATAAGAGGAAATGCTTCTCTTAAGTATCATAATCTCAACTCCAATGAAGCCTTTCAACCATAACCAGTGTTCTCATCAACAGTTAAAGAGTGTAAGGAACCTGACTACCCGACAACTTTCAAAGACAAGATTTAATCCTGATTCAATATTGAGTGCTTAATTCTCAGAAAACTGAGCCAGCTATAATTACAGAGATAACAGTAATCCATGCTTCACATAGGACATTTGTTGATAGTTGTTGATATTAATGCATACCAGAGACAGACAGCCTGGCATGTTTGCAAACCTCTTGGTTCTGACAAGTTGAGTTTTCCAAGTGTCTATTGTCTACACACATATTTGGAAGTTGCCAGAGTTCGTATCATGAGGAATTATCTTAGAGACTCTAACCAGTTCTAGTTGCCTAAGAAGTTCCCAAGAAAGAAGTTGGTCTGGGTCCATTTGCCTTACTTCCTGACTTTTTAGAGATCCATAGTACACATTTGAAAAATAATATTTGAACAGCATACTGGGGAAACAGACAATGCTTACAGCTAGAGGCTACATCAGTAACACCAGTTACCACACCAGTCCACCAAAGCACTGGGAAGCTCTGCTATACATCACATTCAAGTGATAGGAGACTTGGGGAGGTGAAGGGCATAGGTAAACACTTAAGCTAATATGAAAATTCAGAGGAATGGTGAGGATGTGGAGAACTCGGAACCCTCATACACTGCTCGTAGGAATGTAAAATGGCGGAGCATTTTACAAACCTTTGGAAAACAGGTTGGCAGTTTCTTAAAATATTAAACACAGTTATCATGTGCGTCAGCAATTCCACTGCTAGGTATATAACCATGAAAAGTGAAAATGTATGATCATACAAGGACTTGCACATGAATGTTCATGAATGTGAATGCAGTATTCATCATAGCTATCAAAAACTAGAGGCCACTCAAATGCCCATGAACTGATGAAAACAAACAAAATGTGGCATATCTATACCAGGGAATATTATTCGGTCATAAAAAAAAAATATGAAGTACAGATACATGCTACTCAGAAATGAACCTTGAAAATATGCTTTGAAGAAAGCCAGTCATAAAAGACCCCATACTATATGATTTCATTATAGAAAAGGTTCAGGGCAGGCAAATTTAGAGACAGAAAGTAGATTAATGGTTGCTTAGGGCTTGGAAAGGGGTAATGGGAATTGACTGATAATAAGATGTTCTAAAATTAGACTGTGGTTGCTCTGTGATTAGTTGCATAATTCTTTGAATAAACGAAAACCACTGAATTGTATGCTTTAAGTGGGTGAATTGAATGGAATGTGAATCATGTCTCAATTAATGTTTAAAAGGAAGGAAGGCAGTAGGGGGAAGGGAGGGAGAGAAGGTAGAAGGGAGAGAAGATAGAAGGAAGAAAGGCTATAAGAAACAGGCAAAGAGGAAATGGGAGAAGGGAGAGGGAGGTGTTAGCGGCACAAGAGGAAGAATAAGAAACAGAAGCAGGAACCACCATCACTTTCAGTGGAACCTTAACTGGTGTATGAACTACATCAAATGATCAAATGCTTCTAATTCCAGAATTACTTACTATAAAAAGAATACAATCATTTTTGCACAGATTTTAGCCTATCCAGTCTTTCTGCTCCATCAACCTAAATTAGTTAAATAAGTCACAGCAACCAGGCCATCAATATTTCTGAGAGTCACTAAAGAACAACCTACTAGGCTGGGGATTAAAAAAAAATGATCTGCTCATCCATCTTAAGCTGCCTAAATTCATATTCACATAACTGAATGTCTATATTAATTTATCTGCTATACAGTAGATAGCATATGTCTGCATCTTACAAAGTATATATTTAACAAGGAAACTGCAGATACACTATAATTTAAGTATAGATGACATACTCTGCCTACTTATAATGCTATAATGACTCCTTTATTTGGTTTCCTCAAATGTGAGTTGATTCTCCTGAACAAATTAGCACTTATTGTTAGAACTTGTTTCCATTACATTTCTGTCTTTTGCTGCTCATCCCTTAAAGAGCTATTTATTCCAGCTTCCCTATGTGAGCTCCAGCCTTTTCCCTTGGCTTGTGTGCAACAACTGAATACAATCAATGTGAGTACAACTAAGGAAAATTGAAAGATATCAAATGAAAAAAATATGTTAAAATTATATAATTTGGGCAATTATATTACATTAGCTGCTAAAACACCCAGGAAAACTGCATGTATATTTAAAACATAAACACACACGCATGTACACACACAGCTATGACCTTCCAATTATAGCTAAGCTTTATGGGAGAAACTTTAATGGAGAGCCAAATATAAAATGATAAATTACTTTTAAAATCTGCTTCAAATTGAATATTGGAAAATTTATCCTACAAAATGCCTTACTATAGGTTCTGAGCTAGATAACCTTTCAACTACCTTTGTCTGTGCATAACCTATAAAAATCCAGGAGTTTGCACATAAACAGAGGGTTTTATTTGGAACACGTCAAGTGTCTGCATAAATTCATTTAAAAAGAGAAACAGCTTCTGATGAATGCAGTGACATTCACTTAAATCAAAGCCTAACAGGTTACACCATATTAATACCAGGCCAGCACGAATGAGTTCTTTTATATTATATTCACATCTAAAATTAACTCCAGAAATCAACAAAACAGTTTATTTTAAGATATAATAAAAGGCTTATTTTTAGAATAGACCTTTTATAATAAAAAGGTTTAATTTTTAAATAGCTAAATATTTTTTAATGAACTCAAGTCAGAGAGAAGAGTCAATCTTCTAGTTAAATGTTTATCCATAACTGATTATTTTTATCATGAAAACAATTCTCTATAGTTTTTTTTTCTGTTTGGTTGGTTGGCTGTTTTGGGGGGTATTGATTTTTTGTTTTTTGCACAAAAGAAGGCAGAAGAGAAGGATAAATAACTAAAAACAGAACAAAGAAATGCACACTAAAAGGGAGAAAGCATTCATGTCTGTTTTGTAACATTAGAATCAACACATCCTCAATGAACCCCCAAATTTTTCTGACCAACTATAGATTTGCAAGTTTCAAGTAATTAACAACATTTTTACAAACCAACAAAACACATGGATTCATTCAACATTCTCAGCTCATAAGATGGCCTGGTACTTAGTATATGTCCAATAAATAATGATTAATCCAATGCAAGTGTTAAGTGTCTATCACCATTAATCTCACAGAACTTCCTAAACACAAACCAATGACAAGAAAGATGAGTTAATGAATTTTTATCTTTAAGTCAAATTGTATCTCATCCTGCTCTATTATCCGACATTTCCCATCTTGCCTTAATCAGGGGTGTCCAACCCATAGCCCAACATTGCTGTGAATATGGCCCAACACAAAATTGTAAATTTACTTAAAACATTATGAGATTTTTTTTGTGATTACATGTCTTAATGTATTTAATGTGTGGCCAAAGACAACTTTTCTTCCAGTGTGGTGCAGAAACACCAAAAGGTTAGACACCCCAGCTACATGTAATGCCTTATTCAATCCTCAATTTTTTTTCTGATGTCAGCCACTCCTCTAATATCTTTTGCTCCACCAGGCTGTTAGCTTTCAACAAGTTCACAGCTTTAAATTAATGCATCAATCAACAATAAATGTTTTTTAGTAAATTTAAAGAAAGGTAACGCTTATAATTTGTGGATTATAATTGTGGAATTATAATCCACAAATGTAGCCATGTTAAGAAGGGTGCATTATATCTTTTTAAAAAATTTCTTCTTCAAATTTATACTGTGCTCATTTAGAAGATTATTTCACAAGTTTCCACATATAGAAAAGAGAAGATGGACATACTTTCACTGGAAAGCTGTACCGGTAACCTTCAGTTTTGTGAATAAATTAAATTGCCCTTAATGCAGAGTGAGTAGTCTCTGACAGCAAAGAATTTAAGTTTTGATATTATAGAAGTTCCTACCTGGCAGGAACTTCTAAAACAATTGCAAATAAGCTTTTGTGGAAAAGGAGCCTGTTTCACATCACTGTCATCATCTTCAAAACAGAGGTGGGAAGCAGACTTGGTTGACTCCTTAGCCTTTGAAGAGGGACTTGTTTGGGATATGAATATGTTGATGGCTTTCTGGACTTTCACTCCTTAGGTATTCAAATAACCAAACGAAAAATCATTAATCAATAAAAAGAAGAAGAATGCATGGTGCAGCCTTGGACGCAATGATTCTCCATAAGGAGGTAGGTCCTCTAGATGAGAAGCTGGGCATCAGAGATAGATACTTTTACACCACTTAGGCCTGTTCATCTTGATCCCAGTTGAGAATATCCACAATAGTGAATCACTATTCATATCCCAGGAGGGGGTTAGGGCTGAAGAAAGGTTGAAAAGCATGGCTAATAAACCTTAGAGATTTCCTTTACAGCTCTTCGCATGCTGGTAGTGAAAACCCAAACATACATAGAAACCCCAACTCTACGTACATCACTACCCTTTAAGTTAGAAGGTATAAAGAGCTATTTATGGCTCTGACGTATCAAACAAGGAGAGTTAGATTAAGAAAGTACATAATATATGACTGAGCATAGCTCTTATTTGAGTATAAGTGCTAGCAACCATAATCAGAAACTGGATATAACCCTAAAGTAGGAAAAAACAAAACATAACAACATACCAATTTAAAGAGGTAGAAGTGAAATAGTCAAGTGAACGTGAAGGTTGTTTAATAACAGCTATTTATTCCAGCTGGAATATTACAAGAATAATCACTAAAAATAAAAGTAATTATGCTGTGATATAAATTAGCAATTGCTTATTAAAAATAGTAAGATGCTTCAGCTATTGTAGGAATTTGCACATCAAATTTACATGTAGCTCCTCCCTCCCTTCCTCTCTCCCTCCCTCCCTCCCTCCCAGAAACTATGGGTATTGTGCCCTGGCCATGTGCCTGGGTTGGAATATTATCCCATAACCAGAGAGTTGTGGGTTCGACTCCCTGTCTGGATTGATTGGGAGGCAACCAATCAATGTTTCTCTTTGATATTTCTCTCTCTCCCTTCCTCTTTGTCTAAAAAGCAATGAAAAAATGTCTTCAGGTGAGGATTAAAAAAACACTTTTTTAAAAAGCAGTAGCTATGGGTATTGTTAGTCACAATAATATGGTCTGAAGTCCCACCTTTTTTAATTTCATGAATCATAAAACACTTTTTCTTAAGGCTTCCTATTTGTGATAACTGCATGACAAGGCAGCCAATCTATCTTGAGAGTCTGCAATAACATGGGAAATCCTGCCTTATTTAGGACTTGGTTTTATAAGAGCCTATCCTTCAGTGCCCCTTATATGGAGGTTCCTATTCAATTCAATAGACAGAAGTTTGCCTGGTTCTCACTGGCATCTAATCTCCACATAAGCTCAATCTAGACGAGAAAACAAAGCCATTTTAATGCCTGAGGATCCCAAGAAATTCACACCAAAATTTCTTGCCTTTTGGCCTCCAGGACAGATTCTGGATCATGTTATACATAACTTCTAATACAATGTCTGCCTTTCACTCTAAAGGTATTTGTGCATTTGAATGCCTTTGAATTAGTAGTACACCTAAATGTGAACTCGGACTCCAGACAAAACCTAATAATTTAAACATGGTTATATTAAGTAAATACTAGAAAAGGTTGCATATTTTTAGTCTAGTCTAAATACTAAGATAATGTCACATTATGTGTTAATTCTTAAAAGACAGTAATACTTTCTTCATTCAGTTCTCTGGTGCTCACCTACACATCACTTAAAACTAAACTGATAAACAGTAGATTTTTTACACATGGCCTCTCTATTCTATACTACAAATAGAGATCTTTGACTGCACAAGTGGTAAAAATCTTAAGTCAGTGTAGGCCATGCTTAGATTTGAAGTCCGAGACGGCACACTAGCTTGGCACAGTGGTTCCTACAGCGGCGCAGGCCTTGTGGAATAAGCCACAGGCTCGGATGTGCAGTCGTATACCCTGTCACCTTAAGGAGGCTTCATTAGCACCATAGGTGTCTTCCATCTGCTTCAAAGAAATTTAAATTCATTGTCTATGATTCTAAGGTCATTACGGATTATGCAGATAATGAATCTAAATTCATATCTTTTATAGATGACTATCTGGGGTTATACATACATCCATCAGGTATAAATATTCTAAGGGGGCAGGGGGGAGGGGAGGGAGATACAAATAAAGTTGTAAAACTGAGCAGTAAAGAGTTACCAGTGAAAAAAGCAGTGAAAAAAAGGCCTACCTGTTCAGGCAGATGAAGAATGGTGTGCTCTCCAGTGCTAAAGTGTGACAGAGATTTATATGCAGCATTAGCTACAACTGGATCCTAAACAGTAAAACAAATTTTTAAAAATCATATATTAAACACCAACTCCAGAGGAAGCCATTTGGAAACGGTATTCACTTGCTTTATCTGTCCCAATTGAAAATAGAAAACAGTACTGGGAAGAGAAATCAGAAGCACTGACTTTTTATTCTACTTTGGATGTTAAACATAAAGTAACTCATAATCATCCAGGCCTCCTTGAGGTAGCATAGCCTAGTCAAAATTGTGTGAGGCTTAAAGTCTGATAGGCCTGGAAGTGGATTCTGATGCCCCAGCTACTAACAGGGAAAATTATCCTTTAGGAAACTAAGCTCTTTCGCTCATGAGTCAGGTATAATATCACCCAGGTAGAACTTCTCTATGCTTCTTAATTAGAAACAACATCTATAAAATGGACGGGCCTTTTTCCTTGTTTGATATGCTTGCTGGTGGGGGAGAGACAAAGCTGGAAAAGGGAAGGACCATTAAAAATATAAGACAACGGCAACAGTTTCTCTTCAGACAAACGTCAGCTTCACAAAGTAATAAGTGTACTTCATGGTAAAAACTGTTAATGAGAGTAAACTGAGAATAATTTTTAAAGTGGAAACTTATGAATAGTCACAATTCTCTTAAAATCAGGAAGCGATCATTTCAAGGGAATTAATATTCTCTATTCTAGGAATCGGAGAGCTCTTTCCCAGGTTGGTTCTGTTTCACTGACACCCCTTGTGACAGTACCGTGTTTTGGGTGTGGGTCCAGAGGAAGCTGAGGACTTGAACTTTAAAATTCTGAAAAACAACAAACATCAGAATAAAATTTTAAGGCAAAAATAAAACCAAGAAAAAACGATCTACATTAGCAAATAGTAGAAATTAAATCACTTTAAAATTTATACCACTAGTAATTGACTTAACCTGTATTTAACCATCATTCATAAAATGAAAATACTCAGAATCAGTCTCATCACTTAAATATACAAATATTTAAAACACAATGAGGTTTTAAAGTTATTAAAGTTAGAAACCTAACCATTTCTTACCGATCTCTCAAGTCCTCGTATAAATGTCGCACATCCCTCTTTCATGCCACTGTTCCTGATCCCCTACCCAGGAGAGAACTCTCCTCTCCAAGCAGTCACATGCCACATGGCACACCTCAGCATCTTGTGTGTAATTAACTCCCTGCTAGACTGCAGATGCCTCTGGGCAATGACTGTCATTTTCATTAAAAGGCCTAGACCATAAAGCCCAGAACAGAAAGAACATAAAGCCCAGTTTCTCAAATGATAATTAATAAATAATTATGCATAAAATTGCCTTCCAACTTCTAAATTCTTGTCCATCTATTTATATAAGATTCTTCTATACCTACTTGCCTTTCCATATGCTATTCTCCAAATTTCAGGGGGAAGCAACATTTCATTAATTCTTCAAGATCCTAGTCTAATAGCACCAATTAAATAAGGTTTCCTTAGATTTCTCCTAAGAATGCTGCTCACTTCCACCACTACACTCTCAAAACCCTCAGATAAACTGTACTCATCAAATGTTATAATTATTATTGCTTATGTCTACCTTCTTTACCAATCTTTGAGCTTTTGGAAAGCAGAGACTGACATCATGGTATAATAGAAAAACATAGCCTACAGACCTAGAAAGTCCTGGGTTTAGACACCAGCTTTCACTTAGAAACAATCATGTTGGCCAAGTTATTTGTTGGGCACATAGCATTCAGTAAATATTTGTTTAATGAATGAATGGACCTTGTAAAAATATTCCTTAGCTATAAAATTAAAAATAATACCTTCCTATCAGATATTAGAACTAATTGGTATAAAGTAACTAGAATAGTGGTGGAAATATATAATAGGTACTTTAAAATTTTTTTAAATTTGTAAATATGTTTTTTGAATTTAGAGAGAGAGGAAGGGAGAGAGGGGGAAAGGGGGGAAAGGGGAGAAAGGAGGAAGGTGGGGAAGAGAGAGAGAGACACAAAGAACGAACATGGATGTGAGAGAGAAACATCAGTTCCTTGCTTCCTATTCACACCCCAACTGCAGATCCAACCTGCAGCTAGGTATGTGCTCTGACCAGGAATCGATCTTCCAACCTTTTGATGTATGGGATGATGCTCCAACCAACGGAGCCATACCAGACAAAGCTGAGTACCAATATAATTGGTACTTTAAAACAGTATCAATTATTATTTATTAGTATCTCTAAGGTCTAGTATAATTTTAATAAATATATTCTAAGTCAATGGATAAATGTACCAGCATTTTGTAAAGCAATTCAGAAAATACGCTAATAGAAACCTGGACTCTAAGGTCACTGTAATCAAAACAGTCTGGTACTGGCACAACAACAGACACATAGATCAGTGGAACAGAATAGAAAGTGCAGAAATAAACTCATGTCTCTATTGCCAATTAATATTTGACAAAGGGGGCAGAAGCATAAGTTGGAGTAAAAATAGCCTCTTCAACAAATGGTGTTGGGAGAGCTAGACGGCTACATGCAAAAAACTGAAATTTGACCATCAACTGACAACATACACAAAAATAAACTCAAAATGGATAAAAGACTTAAATATAAGTCTCAACACCACAAACATCCTAGAGGAGAACACAGGCAAGAAACTCTCAGATATACCACGCAGCAATATTTTCACTGATATGTCCCCTAAAGCAAGGGACATAAAGGAAAGAATAAACAAGTAAGACCTCATCAAAATAAGAAGCTTCTGCACGGCAAAAGAAAACATCAGCAAAATGAAAAGGGAGCCAACCGTATGGGAAAACAGATTTGCCAATGATACAACAGATAGGGGCTTGATCTCCAAAATATATAAAAAACTCTCATGACTCCACTCCAAAAAGACAAACAATCCAATTAAAAAATGGGCAAAGGACCTGGACAGACAGTTCTCCAAGGAGGACATACACAGGGCCCAGAGACATATGAAAGGATGCTCAGCATCTCTAGCCGTCAGAGAAATGCAAATTAAAACCACAATGAGATACCACTTCACACCAGTCAGAATAGCCATCATAAACAAATCAATAAACAACAAGTGTTGACTAGGCTATGGAGAAAAGGGAACCCTAGTACATTGTTGGTGGGAATGCAGACTGGTGCAGCCACTGTGGAAAAGAATTTGGAATTTCCTCAAAAAGCTAAAAATGGAACTGTCTTTTGACCCAGCGATTCCACTGCTGGGATTATACCTTAAGAACTCCAAAACACCAATTAAAAAGAACCTATGCATCTCAATGTTCATAGCAGCACAATTTATAATAGCCAAGTGCTGGAAGCAACCTAAGTGCCCATCAGTAAATGAGTGGATCAAAAAACTATGGTACATTTGCACAATGGAATACTATGCAGCAGAAAAAAAGGAGCTACTATCCTTCGTGACAGCATGGATGGAACTGGAGAGCATTATGCTAAGTGAAATAAGCCAGGGGGTGAAAGACAAATACCATATGATTTCACCTTTAAGTGGAACCTAATCAACAAAACAAACAAGCAAGGAAAATATAACCGGCCACATTGAAAGAAAAAAGAAACCAACAGAATCAAGAGGGAAGGGGGGAGGGGAAAGGGAAAGGAAGGGTCAAGTCAAGGAACATGTGTGGAGGACCCATGCACAAAGCTGAAGGGGGAAAGGATTGAGGGAGGGAGGTGGGGGAGGGAGGCAGGGGAAAGTGGTGCCGGAAAGATGGAGGCAAATGTATTTGAACAATAAAAAAGTAAAAAATAAAAATGTAAAAAAAAAAAAACAAAACAAAACATGGGCTCTATTTTCAACAAGCTTTTAATGGGGTAAATAATATACGTATGTATATACTTGCAGTATAAAATAGAAATAAACATTCTTAAAACAGTATAGATGAAGAAGTTTTGGAGAAGTAGACTCTTGATTGCAAAAAAATTCTCAATGAATGGAATGAGTTAAATCAATTCTTTATGTCCTGATATAGATTTTAAAATTATAGATGAAAAAGAAAGTGATTCTTGGCACAAAGAACAACATTAACAAGGAAAAGAAACAGAGAACTTTAGAGACAGATAAGGAAATCCTAAGTGGCTCAGTTTTCCTAGAGTTTAGGAGATAGACAAGAGAGGCTAGATTCTAAAAGGCTTTATGGATTAGGTATGAAGAGGATGGGCTTCATTTCAGGTAAACACAAGGCACTGAGGTAACCAGGGATAGCAATGACCAATGAAATGCTTTGGGAACATTATTTTTTTTTTCAAGTCTGGCTTAAATCCAAACAAACTCTAAGCAGTTAAGAGAAAACAAATTATTTAAACATACACAGGGAAGGAGGGATGAGGGGAGGGGTGATGGGAAATGAGATGGGAAAGAGAGGAACAGAGACAGATGAAGATAGGTCTCCCTTTACATTTCTTTACATCTGCTTCCATGTGGACCATGGTCACTGAGTGATCACCCTTCCTGGGAGGAAACTGATGGATGAAATGAAAAACAGAGGAACCTTAATATGAATACAAACATGAAGGTAAGCCAAATAAAATGTCAGTGGGAAAGAATGTAAAATTTGAAGAAGAATAAAACCCCATCTAATCCAAAAGACAATTTACAGCCATTGGTTAAGTAAACATAAGAAACCCACACACAAATCACTTCATAAATTAACTGATAATAAAATCTGAATAACTCAAAGTACAAGCAAAATAAAGGTATATAAATTCAGTCCTTGAAAACAGAAAATAAATATACACAACTTGCCCTTACTTTGATTTTTAGTCTTAGCTCCTTTTCAGTAGCCTGGCAGCCTTTCTAACTACATAAAGTCTGGTATGTACCAGTGAATAGTAGCCATAAAAAAAGGTTGTTTGTCAGCTATGTACTCTAGGAGTCCCAAACTGATTCTTTCTTTAATACTGTAAAACAAAAGTTGAGATGTGAGAATAAACTCACAATATCCTGTATTGGTTTCAATCATGCATTCAACAACTGCTTACTGAGCATATATTATGTGCCAGTCACTGCGCTAGCTGCTGCATACTCAGTAAGAACAAATTTGATTTTATTCATGGTGGGTATTTAGAAAGACAGGAAATATTATCCTATAATTCTATCTTATCATGTGATCTAAAACATGGAAGGTATTATTATTGGAATACGATGGGAGGACAGTTTATCAAAGTTTGTGAATCAAACTACAAGTCCACCAAGACTTGCAGTGAAAATCATTTGCTGCTCTTTGAGGAAAAGGAAAAAAGCTGCACATGGAAGGGTGTATGGCTATAAAAGAAGCAGCATAAGTAAATTCACCACCCTCTCTATTTCACTCAAAGAAGAGTTAATGAAGAAAATGTTACACAGGAATCTATGAATCTTATAGTGAAGCATCTTTCACCAAGTATTTCAATTCATTACAATGACAAACTCAGGGTCATTCATAAAACTGTTTTCCTCTTCTAAGATGGAGTGGTATATAACAATCCTCATTGAAGAGTATAGATGAAGAAGACAGATGCATATGGAAAATGGGAACTAACATGCAAAAGTCAAATCTCTGTGACAAAGCTAGGAACAAAATGACAATACATGACAATGCGAGAATCTGTCCTGCTTTTATTAAAGTCTTTGTACATTTTTTTAGAACTTAAAACACCAACAAAATGAATTTAAACTGTTGGCCTGATGAATTCTATTATTTTAGAAACACTATTTTTAATATATTGACTTTTTCAAATCTTGACTGCACTCTAATAATAAAAACTTGGTATCCTTTATGCAAATAAGTCTTAAAGAAACAGAATTGGTAAGAGTAGATATCCTCTGACTCCTAAAAGTCCATAAAGATAACAAAATATTCTCAGAATAAAAAGTGCTAAATGATTTTTGGCAAGGAATTATAAATATTTTTTTTCCAAAAGTTATTATAAAACATGTCTTTCCAATGTAAAAACAGAGAATTGATTGAGCTCCAAATGCATACCTCATATTCAGCTGTATTGACTGTTAAGGAAGGAACCAGAGAAAACAGTTCACTGAGGGTCTTCAAAATGAGCGGTCTCGTGTCACAGCTCAGCTTCGGGGAGAGAGCATTCCAAGTGGAGCGAATGCAAACGACCTGCGAAGCAAATGAAAATCCCAAATCCTATGAAGCCATTAGTAAGGAATACTTTTTAAAAAATGTTTTATTTTTAAATTACAGTTGGCATTCAATACTATTTTAATTTCAATGTTTAGAGCATAGTGCTTAGATATTTATGTAACTTAGAGGTGATTCCCCAGTAAGTTTAGTGCCCACCTGGCACCATATACAATTATCACAATGTTATTGACTATACCCTCTGTGCTGTACTTTACATCCCCATGAAAAGGGCACTATCTTTTATTATAAGAAAACTTAAGAAAAGAACAGAACATTCATATTGTTAAGATTTGGTAATATATTTACCTCAAAAGAAATTATTTAAACGACTGAAGAAGACCCAGCCTGCCTCATACAATTGCTTTCTTACTACCTTGGTTAACCGGGGCCGCGGGGGGGAGGCCATGGAGAGGGCGATCTATTTTTCTCTCACATGCATGAACACACATGAAATTAAATTCCAGATTAGCAACATTCATTATTAAAGACCCAGTCTCTGAAGCAAAGAAGAGTAAGATAATGCTAGGACATTTCTAAAGCCAGGTATCCAGAGTTCTTGCAGTTTTTCAGCCCTGCTGAAACTATGACACTACTCAAAAAATTAGGATGTTTATATACATTTATATATATATATACACACACACACACACACATACACACACACACATACATACATATAAATTGAACATTCTCAGATCACCTTACATGTATATAAAGAAGGTAGGAGGATGCTTATATTCTTAAAAATAATAATTTAAGACTGTTTTAAAAGTCATCTCAGATTTTTCAAGAGGTTTTTAAGTGATAAAATAAAAACTAAAGCCCAGTCAAAATGTTTAAGCTCAATTTCCTTAAGCCAAGTGTTCTTAGTTCATTTTAATATCTGGCATTATGGATATTCAAATGTCTTAAGTTCAATTCCAATAGATATTTCATTAAAATTTTATAACTCAGACAGGAACAGTGCAAACACAGATCAATTAGATAGAGTTTAACAAGGATTAATCTTTCTAAAATACTCCAATCTCTTCTCTTAGGCTTGAATTAACACACACAATTTATCTCCATTTATACACATAAATTATTTAGTAAAGCTACAGGAGGTAGTCAGTGAAAAGATGTCAAAGATAAATGAATAATATATACTTAAGGACACAGATTAAGGAGAGGCTCAAAGGAGAGGACAGAAGAAAGTATCTTAGAAAACTTGGATTTAGTGCTGTTGCTCTTATTTTCTACTTTCCATGAAACAGTAGAAAAATGTTCTTTGACTTGGGATCCAGTACAAATCTGGATTCCAATAACATTTACAAAACAAAGGCAGTATTATGTGCCAGGCATGACAGCAGGCACATTTATACAAAGAAGTAGCTCTAATATTACAAATCATCAGTATTTGAAATTTAAAGAAAATTCCTTAAATACTTTCTATTCAACATTGAGTGTGCACCCAGAGTAGTTAGTATACCGTCCTAAGAGAAACAAAAAAGTATAAAATATAACTTAACCCTTCAAAGAACTTAGCACCTCCTGAAAAAAAGAGAAGTGTATGTAAGTCTAAATTATCAAAAAACAGAAGTTATAAGATTTTGAACAGTGTTCAACAGAAAGTATTTTCAAGATGAATCTAGGGAAGAAAGGTAACAGTAGGTAGGAGTCATCACAGAGGGTATTAAGAGGCAGTTAGTCTTTTCATTTTTTAAATATTGTTTTAAATCCTCACCTGAGGATGTTTATTGTCTTTTTTGGGGGCAGAAGGGAAGAAAGAGAAAAACATCAATCAGAATGAGAAACACTGAAGTGAGAGAGAAACATCCATTGGTGCCTCCCATACATGCCCAGATTGCAACCTAAGCATGTGCCTTGCCTGACTGGGAATCAAACCTGCAACATTTTGATGTGCAGATGACACTTCAACCAACTAACCACCTGGCCAGGGCAAGAGGCAGTTAATCTTGAGATGGGACTTGAAGAAAGAACGAACAGAGATGAGCAGACAATCTACCAGGAAATGGAAAACTTAAGTCAAAACACACAAAAAAGAGCATGTCGTAGGCACAAAAAGCATGAGTACCAGCAAGGAAAGCCTCATGGGTCAGAGATTATCTGGAATACCAAAGCAGTTTGTTCCAGAAACAAAAAGAAAAGGGAACCCTAGCTGGTGTGGCTCAGTGGATTGAGCGCTGGCCTGAGAACCAAAGGGTTGCCAGTTTGATTCCCAGTCAGGGCACATGCCTGGGTTGAGGGTCAGGTTCCCACTACGGGGTGCATGAGAGGCAACCACACATTGCTGTTTCTCTCCCTCTCTTTCTCCCTCCCTTCCTCTCTGTCTAAAAATAAATACACAAAAATCTTTTTTTAAAAAAGTGGAACAAATTGATGTTTAAAAAAAAAAAGGCCGCTTCTAGAAATTTCTGAATTGGGGAATAAATAACATTAAAATGCTACTTTTGAAAGATCCATCCAGTAGAGTTATAGCCAAAGTTAAAGCAGTCGTCTACCTCTCTCTCTCTAATTTCTATCTCTCACTAATTCCTAGCACATTAACAGCCTCAAAATTTTCTAAAACTTGTATGCTCAACATAGTCACTAATTGTCCATGCCTTTTCCTCACTTTAAATGCCTATCCAATTCCAATCTATGTTGTTTCAAGACCCTGTTCAAATCCCAACTTACACAATTAAGTTTTTTTCCTTACAATTCAAGCTCTCATTTTATTGCTTTCTTTCCTCCAATAACTTTATGTCACCCAATTTAGCATTTAATTATATACTGTCTAGTATTATTCACTATTTTTATGAATGTAAATTGTCTCAACTGTATATTAAATTCTTGAAAAACAATCATCATGTCTTACAGTTCTCATCCCCACTACCTAGCACAGTACTTAGTATGTAACAGATTATTAGTTCTTAACTACTGATGATACTGAAACTTGAGGAATGGTAAATCTGAAGTAGAGATTAAAATAGTTAAAAGGACTTGGAGAATGAATTGGAAAGTTGGATAGCATGGGCCTAGAGACCTGGGTGAATAAAGGGTTACATTTAAAAAGGAGGGGAAACTGGAAAAAAGAGCATATTTGCAGAAGATAGGGGCTGAAAAGTTCCACCTGAGATACATTTAATTTTAGTTGTTAGATACCCAGATAGAAATATCCCGCAGGCAACAGAAAAAAAGGACTATAACTCAGATGTGAGATTGATCAACAACAGCTCTGTCACTCAAATGTTTCTATAAATCAAAATACAAGGAGGAAATATGGTCTCACAGACATTCTGATGCGCTTTGCCGATCAGCAAAAAGTTCTCTGGCCATCCATTACAGGAGCACAAAACAGGTCCTGTCCTTTCCATAGGTGGTGGATGGGGAATGAGGCTACACACTCCAACTATTTTCAAAAGTTTACAATTTTTTTAAAAGTCTTTTTCCTAGAACATTTGCAAACTAATGACTGAAATGGTACTCTACATACGGGCTAGGAGAAAATATTCTGGAACCCAGCCATAAATGGTGGCCTTGTGCACAAAGCAAGGAATACCTACAGAGAATATTTGCAAATCCAGGCTTACCCATGTGTAAGCAGGAACAGGGGGCCTCCAGTAAAGAAGGCTGCTTTCTCTGACCTTCCCCAACCTGGGCTATTCCTCACTAGATCTCCTGGCCCTGAGAACCCCTTGGATTGAACCTGGTACCCTCTCGTTATGTCAATCTCCTTGATCCACCAGCCTTTAGACCTGTGAGATCTGTCAAATTATACCAGATGAGTCAGGCTTAAGATCCTGGCCTTTGCTGGCTTGTTCTGCTCTGTTTTTCACATTACTCAATAACCTGTTTGTTTTCCAAAGACAGATTGACTTCTGGTTCCAGCAATATGATGGGGCATACCTGAAATGATTGATAAAGAAGAAAATTCTACATAGATATAGCTGAGCTGAAAAGGAAAAAAAGGAGGGAAGGTTATCACCCAGAGCTAAAAACAAAGAGGGAAATACCTGAATTGAGTTATTGTAAGGAATTCATCAGTTTCCATAACATAATACCTTGTGTTTAAATGTCCACACAGGAAGAGGAGTTAAAGCCGTTAGCCTATAAGGCAGGAGTTGGAACTGAGAATCCCACATAAAACCAGCACCCTTGAAGGGCAGTACCTTCAGTGTGATGGTTGAACTAGAAACCACTGAGCTGAGAAATTAATATAAAAAATGTTATGGGCTAGGGTTAACCTGGACCACTCTCCAAGAGCACTCCCAAAACACATAACCCAAATGATTCACACAGAAAAATAAAATAAGCCCCTCTAAAAATAAGGGCACAGCAAAAGAAAAATTTTAAAACATGGAATGATGCATGAGTCCAACATGAGTGAGAATCAGCAAAAATAAGCAACAGGATTAAACATCAATTACCTTCAAATAACAGAGCAAGTAGAAAATACCACAAAAACACCTAAATGAACTAAAGGTGAGAGACAACACATTAAAATCCAAGTAAAAGAATAGGGCATGATGGAAAAGAGAAATCTGGAAAAGAACCAAATGGAATCTCTACAAGTGAAACATACAGTCATCCAATGAAAATTTATAAAACATTTTTTTAAAGTTCAAAGTCAGGTGACATTGACTGAAGTGCCTTTCTTATGTTTACCAAGAGTTTCTAACAAAGTTTAATTTTAGAATGGCCCGTGGCGAAGTGGTTGATTCCAGGGCTGGGATGGGTAAACTATAACTTAAGTCTGGAGCGCCTTCTGGTACCACAAAGTAAGGAGGTGCCCACAAATGGGTGTGGTCTTGTTGAAAGGGCATAGGAGCCAATTTGAAAGAGTTCCAAATGGCCAAATAAATATCCATGAGTTGACACTAGTATAAATAACTGATGAGTAAATAATGAGTTAACGAATGAATGAATGAATGAATGAATGAATGAAAGGAACAGCTCTTCCTTATAGAAGAATTCTAACTACTAAATGTAGAATCAATGAAAGAAAGAAAAAAAAATCACCATTAGACAGATATCACAGGAATAATTGTTGCAGGCAAGATGTGCTGATTGATGTTAAAATTATGGGGCAAAACTTTGAGAACAAACAGGACAATTAGATAGTCTCAAAGCCTCACCTGTGAAAGATTTATTAATTACAAAAAACCCCAGTAATTTTGCTGTGGAAAAACTAAAAATTCATCACCTTAACCAAGTGATTAAGGTTAACATCACCAGTAATTAAACTTACCAACATCATGTGCCTCTGAAATGACACACTGAGAAAGGCATGTTATTTCTGTAATATTCTAAAGTATTATAGAAATGCATAGCCTCGCTCTAATCATAAGGAACCATCTTCACACCAAAAAATAAAGGAAATTCTACAAAATAAATAGGACTTTTCAAAAGTGTCCAGCTCGTGAAAGAAAGAAAAATGGCATAGACTGGAAGAGTTAGGAAACATGGCAACTAAATGCAATGTTGGATCATGGCACAGTAAAAAGACATCAGTGGGAAATCTGGTGAAATCTGAATAAAGTCCACAATCTAGTCAACAGTATTGCACCAATGTTAATTTCTTATTTTTGATAACTGTGCTACAATGAGGAAAGCAAGATATTAACCTTAAGGAAAACAGGATGAAAAAATATATATAAGAAGTCAAGAAGTCTCTGTCATTTTTCTTTTTCTTTTTTTAAAAAACAAGTTTTTTGAGATACAAATCACATATCATACAATTTACATACTTTAAAGTACAACTCAGTGGTTTTCAATGTACTCACAAAGTTGTTGCAACCATAATCACAATCAACTTTAGAACATTTTCAGCGCCCCGAAAGGAAGACTTATAATCATTTGTCCTTTCCCATTTCTCCCAAAATTCCCAATGTTAGGCATTCATAATTCTACTTTCTGTTTGTATAAATATGCTTTTTCTACACCTCCTCTATAAATAAAATAATACAATATGTGGTCTTTTTTTTTACTGGCTTTTTTCAATTAACATATTGCTTTTAAGGGTCCTTCATATCATAGCATGTGTCTGTATATATGCCTTTTTCTTTCTCTCTCGTTGTCTCTAAAAATCAATTTTATTTAGTTTATTTTTTAACATTTTTAAAGTATATTTTATTGATTATGCTATTATAGTTGTCCCATTTTTTTCTCCCCTTTATCCTCCTCCGCCCTGTACCCTGCCTCACTCCACTATTCCCCTCACTCTTAGTTCATGTCCCTGGGTCATACATATAAGTGCTCTGGCTTCTCCCTTTGCTATTCTTAACCTCCCTCTGTCTATTTTGTGCCTACCAGTTATGCTTCTTATTCCCTGTACATTTTCCCCCATTCTCCCCTCTCTCCCTCCCCACTGATAACCCCTCCATGTGATCTCCATTTCTGTGATTCTGTTCCTGTTCTAGTGGTTTGCTCAGTTTGATTTTGGTTTTGTGTTTTTAGATTCAGTTGTTGCTAGTTGTGTTTGTTGTCATTTTATTGTTGGTAGTTTTGATCTTCTTTTTCTTAGGTAAGTCCCTTTAACATTTCATATAATAAGGGTTTGGTGATGATGAACTCCTTTAACTTGACCTTATCTGGGAAGCACTTTATCTGCCCTTCCATTCTAAATGACAACTTTACTGGATAGAGTAATCTTGGGTGTAGGTCCTCACCTTTCCTGACTTTGAATACTTCTTGCCAGTCCCTTCCTGCCTGCAAGGTTTCTCTGAGAAATCAGCTGCTGGTCTTAAGGGAACTCCTTTGTAGGTAACTCTCTCCTAGTCTCTTGCTGCTTTTAAGATTCTTTCCTTATCTTTAATCTTGGATAATGTAATTATGATGTGTGTTGGTGTGTTCCTCCTTGGGTCCGACATCTTTAGGACTCTCTGAACTTCCTGGATCTCCTGGAAGCCTATTTCCTTCACCAGATTGTGGAAGTTCTCCTTCACTATTTTTTGAAATAAGTTTCCAATTTCTTGCTCTTCCTCTTCTCCTTCCTGGCACCCCTATGATTCAGATGTTGTAACATTTAAAGTTGTCCCAGAGGTTCCTAAGCCTCTCCTCATTTTTCTGAATTCTTTTTTCTTCATTCTGTTCCAGCTGAATGTTTATTCCTTCACTCTGTTTTAAATCATTGATTTGAGTCTCGGTTTCCTTCCCTTCACTGTTGGTTCCCTGTATATTTTTCTTTATTTCACTTTGCATAGCCTTCATTTCCTCCTCTATTTTGTGTCTGTACTTAATAATTTCTGTGAGCATCCTGATTACCAGTGTTTTGAACTCTGCATCTGATAGGTTGGCAATCTCCTCGTTACTTAGTTCTTTTTCTGGAGTTTTTATCCATTCTTTCATTTGGGCCATATTTCTTTATCTTGGTGCACCTCTTATGTTGTAAGGGGTAGAGCCTTAGGTATTTGTCAGGGCAGGGCAACCCACTTTTCTGCGTTATGGTGTATGTAGGAGAGGGGTAAGAGAGAGAACAATACTGCTTGCTCAGCCCTGGCTGGGCTTTCAGTCACCTCCCCCACTACCCACAGGTGAATTGCACCTTTCTGGTGCTGATTCCTGGGTGGGTGGGTATGTTTATGTTCTAGGACACTGTGAGTCCCTTCAGTGGACTCTCCTGTGAGACTGGGAGTTTCTCCCGCCACTGCAACCCCACAGGTTTTTACAGGCAGAGGTTTAGAGGCATTAGTTTCCCACGCTGGAACCCTGGGTTGCGCATTTTGTCTTGCTCCTCAGTTGTTCCTCCCAGTTTACCTGCATGTGAATGTGAGACCACCGGGTCCTCCAGCTGCCACCTTGCTGTGTGTCCTCTCAGCTGTGGCTGCCCATCTCCGCCTCTCCTACCAGCCTGGATGAATGTTTCTTCTTTCAGTCCTTGGTTGTCAGACTTCAATGCATTTTGATTTTCTGGCAATTCTGGTTGTTTTTTGTTTTTTAAATTGGTTGGTATCTTTCTGATTGTGCAAGGAAGGGAAGCATATCTACCTATGCCTCCGTCTTGGCTGGAACCGCCTATGTTTTTAACATTTTAATTTAATCTTTATTGTATTTTTTTAATCTTATCTTTTAGTCCCTTATACCCTCCTCCCCCCAGCAATCACCACACTTCTGTCTGTCTATGAGTCCTTTTGTCCTTTTGGCTCAGTCCCTCCACCCCCTAACCACCCTGTACTTATGCTTTTTAACTGTCAAATAATACTCTATTCTATGTATACATCTCTCTGTAATACATTTTGAAACTTTTCTGTAAGTTAAAGTTATTTCAAAATAAAAGTTACACAATAGGAATAAGGAAAAAATTTACTTCTTAAAGAAATAACAGCCGAAAGTTTTCAAAATAAATGAAGGACATTCATTCTCTAAGTCCTAAACAGGATAAATAAAAATAAGTTTATATCTATATACATTATGACTGTTAACCACCAAAAGCAAATAGACAATCTTTGAAAATAAAGGCTACACAAAGGAACAATTTAGAGTAACAACAGACTTTTCAAAATTAAAAAGGTCATGCAGTAAGGTCTTAAAAATGCTGAGCAAACTAGTAGCCTATAATACTAAAACCGCCATTCAACAGTAAGGGCAAAACAAGCAAAAATAAATAAATAAAATAGGAGGAACATAACCTAGGTGTAATGCACATATACCCTATGAATATTTATGTACAAATGACTCAGAACATCTTGCTTTGTTTGTCTATGAGGTTTTGGAAGCATTCATCCCATTCTAAGTGCTTACATTATGCATACTTTGTTGCTATTTTTGTTTCTCCCAGAGAATGATACTTTTTTCATGTTATTCTTTCCCAAGAATTTTAGCAACAATAAACAGCACAGATTAAAAAGGCTCTGTGCAGTGTGGTATACTGGAGAGAGTACATGATCGGAGTCGGAAACCCCAGGTTCTCCCATTTGGTAGCTGTGTGACTATGGCAAAGTCATTAATCTACTTCAATCTGTTTCTCCCACTGCAAAACACTATACTAGTAATACCTGCTCTATGTATAGCTCCAGGTTAATAGTATAGGCCATATTGAGACAATTGTATGCAAACATGCTATATACACTGTAAATAATGGCTATTGCTATTATAATCAATGGAAAAAATAATGAATCCCAAAAGAATCAGAGCCTTTGCTTCTAATTCTTGTGCTATGAGAGTGACTTTGTTCCTTCACAGAGGAACAGGTCTTCCAATTTTACTTCCAAAAGCTATTTCTAGCAATTCCTGCAAATAGCCTACTCCTTTTGTTCTGATATTGTATTCCAACTGGGGGGAAAGCTTTACAAAAACCTTTAGGCTATGAAAACTGCCTTATTTGCCCTTTTCATAGTGAAGGTAAAAGAAACTGCCTTCACAATTAAAGGACTAAAGTCATCCTCATGCAGTGAAGCCCTCTGAGCTAATTCAAGGCACACAATTCACAAAACAGGATGCTTCTGTTATCAAAACAGGGGATAAGAGGGAGTTTAAGGAGACACAATCAATGGAGCAGAAACAATGGGAAAAATAACATTCTTTCTTATCCTGATAATATGGGGCTAAAGGTTACAGGTATAAAAAATGACTAGCATAGGTTTATTTAAGCAATTTCAGTCTTTTATGTCTGAGATGAGTTTATTATAAAGGCAATGCTATAGAAAATAATAGGAATAAATATAGAGTTTGCCTTTTCAGGTCCTTTATAATCTAAAGGACAGTAATTCTGATGATTTTCTGTTAGAATTGCTCGACTTCTGTCATAAAGACACATATCTAAATCCCAAACTGTGCCTTAGCCAATATAAAATATTTGTACTTGATGTGGTAAAGCTACTTCATATTAAGAATCCCTAACATCACTATGCCATTTCATAAAGAGAGACATCAGAGACCTTTCAAATTATTTTGTGTTTCTGAAGAATTGTCTAGCAATTTGCAGTGCAGAGTTGTAATTCTAATACCTGAATACAAGAGGCTTAGAACTGCATAAGTGACATAATTAAAAACAGAGAGGCATTTATTAAACATACTTATCTAGACTATCCAGTCACCTGCAGGACTCACTACTCAGTGGCCAGAGATTTTACTTTTCTCTTTTATTCCACCATGTGAGAAGTTGCAGCTTCCCTGAGATACCTCCCTATAGGGAACAATATCTTTCAACGCAAACTCCATTGATTTCTCTGCAGGAACAGAAAGAATGACACAAAGAGCTCCCTGCAGGGACATTCACTTTTCAGTTTTGCTAGATTCTGCCTGGATTAATTACCTATTTCATGTTGAACATTCTGGCATAAAATAGCAAACTCTCAGTAAGAATGTGTCAGAAATGTCCTTTCACAAGAAAATGATTAGTGCTTTATCCCCCCTCCCAATCTCCTTCCTCTATTCAGATAAGCAGAGGTTAAACTCCAAAGTAATAAGAAAAAAATAGAAATTCAATCAAAATAGCTTAACCCTTCCCCCAACAATCCCAACTGCCAGAAAGTTGTTCAGCAGATCCAAAATTAAAAGCAAAGCCAACTGAGTATCCACCAGCAGCAAGCATAAAATATCATCCACCTAAATTTTTTAAAAAGCTTTAGGGACTATATGACTGCATTGTAGAAAGAGACTGAGAAATACAAGTTTAGTGTCATTTCATATTGAAAAATCAACATGCAGTGTACCAAAAATAATTGATGAATTAAGCAGTCACTTTAGAGGCTCTAAAAAACACTTCAGAGAGCAATTTGAAACTGCAAAGATGAATCTTTGAGGAATAGCGATTGAGTTCAGTCCACTTTAAACTATGGAGTTTCATGAATACATTTCTAAGTAACTAATGTAGACAGTTACTGAAACTTAACTTGATTACATGTTCACTGACAATAATTCTTCTACACTCCTCCAGCCACTCTATGTATCCACAGATTTTAGAATAATAGAACTGATGAATTCTTTGTGGATAACAATAGTGAAGATCAGTCTCTTGGCCCTCAAAGGCTTATACAGATCTACCTACAACTCCCTAACAAGAAGAAAACATTCTTGTGACCCCTTTATGGACAAATAAGCTCCTGATTAAGAAAATAAAAACTAAAGGCAAAACCTGTAATTTACAAGTTCAAGAGAAAAGAACAATTTAGCAGGCCTTCTTTAGGAATTACTTTGTTCTTTAGTGACCAAAAGCCAGCGAATTACTACAAAAATCGTTCCCCCAAACGAGGTTTGCACAAGTATATACCAAGTTTTCCCATCCGCACGCATGCAGCATCTAGTACAGTGTTTGGCATGTAAAGGCTAGCCCCTCATAACACATTTGTTGAATGGATGAATGATGCTAATTGCCCCACCAATGACTGGAACACGGCTAGGTGCTCTTCCTACCAAGGGCCAGACTTAGTATCTTATTTAATTTATTTATTATTGTTCAAATACATTTGTCTCCATTTCCCCACCACCACTTTCCCCTGCCCCACCCACCCCCACCTCCCACCCTCAATCCTTCCCTGCTTTGGCTCTGTCCATGGGTCCTTTACACTTGTTCCTTGATTTGACCCTTCCCCTTCTTTTCCCCATCACCCTCGTCCCTCCTTCCCTCTCGTTACTGTTGGTTTCTCTTTTCTTTCTATGTTGCTGGTTATATTTTCCTTGCTTGTTTGTTTTGTTGATTAGTATTTTAGACTTTGTGGAACAGTCTCTGTCACAGCTCCTTAACTCTGCCACAACAACTTAACTCTGTATTATGGAAGCAGCTGTTGATTAAAACAACATAAATATATAGCAAATATTGATAAATAATCACTAAACATAAAAATTAACTCAGAAAAAGCATGGCTTGTGTGAAAGAGAGAGGTGGCAACTTGATTAAAAAATGCTTTGCCAAAATCAACATTGTGGTTTGTCTCTTTGTTTGAGGCCTTGAAGGTTTTAGTCCTCAGAGCAATGACATAAGAAATATTTACAATAGTAGTGATCTACCTTCCTCTTATAAAGTAGAAAGGAGAGTTGGGGAAGCAGAAATAGCATGATCTCAGATAAAAGCTAGTGAAGAGCTGGCAGTGAAGTTGAAGCTCTGAAAATACAGTCACTTAAAACTAATAATGTTTACCTCTCCCTAAGACAGTCTTCAAATTTGCCCATGTACTCCAGTTTGTAGACTGTGGCTTTAAAGAATTGTTCATTGCAAATTGTTGATGCTAACTCCCTGGACCCAAGTCTCCCGAGAAACAATAAACCGAAATCATTTCTAAGTAAATACTAAGGAGGTCAGAAATTCAAATTACTGTATATGTAAAAAACAAACCCCACAACTCTAAGTGAGCAATTAATGTCTTTTTAAAGTATTCTCAGAACTCTACATTGCAATTGAGTAGCTACATCAGACCCAGAAAAATATCAATACTATAGCAATGGTAAAGGGACCTTTCAAAAAAGCAAACCACAACTACTGGAGAAGAGGAGAAAAGAAATTGTTGAACTTCAAAACCATTTAAAAAGATGAGTAGCAAGGGTGCCTAAAAGAAATGTTGGCGAACTAGGAGAAACAAGTTTAGAGCCCTGGAGCCCAGGAGAGGAGGGAGATGTTTGAAAGGAAAGCTTCCCATGACTTTTTATACTCCAGGGAAGTTAAGAAAGTTGGGAAAACCATTGGCTTTGCCAATAAGAGCCTTTATTTTTCATCCAAATTAAAACATAAACAAACCACTTTCTGTTGAAATCTCTTTATTATAAAAAACTAAGAATATAGAAAAGTAATGTTTTCCTCACCCCCAAAATCTGTCCAAACCTAACTATCCACTTGTATCAGAAATGCAAACCTGCTAAATAATAAAGGTCCTTGCGATGGTTAAGATTTGAAAGCATTTATCACAGTGTGGTTTATAATGTGAAAAAAATATGAAAACAGAAAACAATTTAAGCATCCCACAATAGGAAATTTATTAACTACATTATAGACATGTGCTCATGCAATTAAGATGTCAGTAGATTGTTGACATGACATGGCACCCATGATAAAATGCTGGCTGAAAAACAGGTCACAAAAAGTTGGGGGATAAATGGTAATGGCAAAAATACAACAAAAAATAAACTATGAAAAAAGATCATAGTGTGGTCCTGTTTTGTTTTATTTTGTTCTAGGTGATTTTTAACCTTCTTTTCCTCAGTCCTAACTTCTGACTTTCCTCCTAAGTAAATATTTGAGTCATATTTTAAAAGAAATATATGCTCATTTTATGAATATCAGACTTAGTCATTTTCCTATAATTAAATTTTTTTTTTAATTCTCCTGCTTTCCTGCAGCTTAGTTACAGGTTTATTTTCTTATGTCACCCAAAATTAGTGTTTTTTTAAAATGACACTTAGCAAAGTGGTTATTCCTTTGTAAAAACTGACAGTTATGTTTTCTTTATCCACACACCTAGCTTGATATTTGTTCAAGGAAACTTGGAAGTTTACTAAAGATGTTTTTAGTTTATAAAATGGAGCCAAACATCTCCTACTATACATGGGGAACCTAATATAATTCCAAAGATTTCTATATACACTTATTGCCAGGCACGATTATTGTTCCTCCTTGCACAAAGCATAAGCTAACAATTTATAACTATTCCTGCCACAGCAACTAAATATATGGCTGATGATAACTATACAATATGTAAATACATCCCAGGAAAATAATACTAATACAAAACTGAAAAAATTCTGATCAGATAAACTAAAGAGCTTCCTGTAGGGTCTCAAAGAAAAGAATAAGACAGTGGCAACATAAGAGTTTAGATTTAAGCTGCTACAACATGAATGAACCTTGAAAACACTGGGCTTTGTGAAAGAAGACAGTCACAAAACACAAACTGGGGATGGGCAAGGAGACAAAGCAGGTTTATAGTTGTGAGTACATGAAAGAGTTTATTTTTGTATTATTATTTATTAATTATTCATCATTTTCCACATGAACAACTGTAAACCAACTTTTGCTCCACCCTGTATTGTATGACTCCATTTAGATGAAATGGAAAACACGCAAATCTAGAGACAGAAAGCAGCTTCTCAACTACAGAGGGCTGGGACGGAGGGAAGAACGGAGGCACTGTGGGGTGATGGCTAAGGGGTGTGAAGTTTCTTTTCAGGGAGTAACATAAGTGTTCTAAAATTGACTGTGGTTGATGGCTGCGCAACTCTATGAATACACTAAAATCCATCAAATTGCATACTATAAACGGATGGATTATATTGTATGTGAATTTTATCTCAATAAATCTTCTCACAAACAAACAAACAAAAAAAGAGTTTAGATTCAGTGTGGTCCTATTTAATACCAGGGGAACAGGTATTTTGCTACCAGCAAATTAGGGTAGTATTTGTATTAGTCAGGATTCTCCAAAAAGCAGAACCAATAGGAAATTAGATAGATAGATGATAGATAGATAGATAGACAGATAGACAGACAGACAGACAGACAGAGAGGGAAAATTAAGAAGAGACTTATCAGAGGGCTTGGCTTATGCAGTTATAGAGTCCAACAAGTCCATAAACAGCCAGCAGCAAGCTGGAGAACCAGGAAGGCCTATGGTATGATTCAGTCCAAATCCAAAGGCCTAAGAACCTTGGGAGCCACTGAGGTAAATCCCACCGTCTGAAGGCCTAAGAACCAGGAGCTCAGATGTCTGAAGCAGGAGAAGATGGGTGTTCCAGGTCTGCCCTTCCTTGGCCTTTTTGTTCCATCTGGGCCTTCAAAGAATCAGATGATGCAACCCACTTTGGTGAGGGCAGACAGATCTCTTTGCTCAGTCGATGGAATCAAATGCTGGTCTCTGCCACGAATATCCTCACAGACACACCCAGAAATAATGTTTTACCATCTATCTGGGTAACCCTTAGGCTGGTCAAGTTGACACAGAAAATTAGTCATCACAGTGTTAACACCAACCTCACAAGGTTACTCTGAAAATGCTTGCAAAAAGACTTAACACAATAGTTGGCAGAGGGTAAGCACTCAACAAATGTTTGCTCTTGGCATCAATGTTAAGATTATATTCTGTTTTTTCTTTAACTTGGGTAGTTTTCCAAAGATAGATCAGACATTGGACAACCATCCATTTTCAGCACTAGGAGGGTTGTGCTTCATCGGAATTCAACTTCCATGGGTACTTTAATCAACACCTTGTCTGGGGTGTGATTAGCACTGATACCTGGGGTGTCCATTTGGCATCTGGTTCATCCAACAATGCCAACTGTAGTCACCATGAAACTCCCAGAATACTGTTCGTGGAAGTCTCCCAGGCCAAGTGGAAGATGTAGATTTTTAAGCTCTTGTTTCTCCTTCATGCTCTTTTACCCTTACTCCTTTGTAGTGAACTTCTGGCTGCTAAAACAGTTTGGAGCTGAAGCTAATACAGCCCAGTGAAAGGAAAGAGAAGCACCAGGAAGTTGGCTGCTTCTACCTAGTTTGGTGCTAATTTTAAGCTTTAAGAAAGAAAAATAAAGGATATTTGGGAGTTCCCTTTGACTATGCAGCCTAACCTCCAGAGTAGGAAAGAAGGCAAGACTGGACAGAATTTCCAAGTAGGAATAAAGAGGATATATTTCTTTGCAGTGGCTTTTGAGTTTCAACTCTGAGAAATCTAGCACAGGTGCAGGTGTCTTAAAAAGGCACATCATAAAACACAAACTGGGGATGGGCAAGGAGACAAAGCAGGTTTATAGTTGTGAGTTCATGAAAGAGTTTATTCTTGTATTATTATTTATTAATTATTGCATCATTTTTACTGCAATAATTAAAGAAATAATTAAGATTTGAAAGCATCTATCTGGCTGAGAAGAGAGTGCTGAAACACAACAAGTGAACAGCCCCAGTCTAGCCTGGAATCTCTGAAGGTAATGTAAGTGTCTATTTGAGTGCAGAGGAGGTCTGGGGCCTTCCCACCACTCCCCACCCCATACAACAAGAAAGTAAATGTAAATTTCTATTGCAATAAGTAATAATAATAACAGTAATAATAGTTTGAGATTTCCTTGTATTTCTCATTTATTTCAATGTATCATATAGTTAATTCTTAGGTAACTGTTACCACATTAGCATTTGCACAGGACTCACATTTAGGAAATACAGAATAAAGAATTTAGTTACAATTGTCAACCCTGTTTCCCCAAATATTAGGACACATATGAAAAACATATCTGCTATGTAGAAAACAATATGGGGAAAGCAGCACTCCCATATCATGAAAACAGGAGTTCAAAAGGGAGAAATCTTTATGGATATTATATACCCTTGGGCTAGCAATTCCATTTCTCAGTATTTACCCTAAGAAAAGAAGAGATGTATGCTAAAGTTTAGCTCTAGGGATTTTCACTGTAATATTGTAGATAACAGTAAAAAAATGGAAAACAAAATACTCATCAATAAAATATTGATAGAAGTATGATACATGTAACATACAATAAAATACTATGTTGTCATTAAAAATACTTCTATACATACTGCCAACAAAAGATGTGCATAATATATGAAGAGGGAAAAAGACAAAAATCAGGTTAGGCTAAACAATATGGTTGGTACAATCTCAATTTTAAAAATATCTATAAACATCATGTATGTACAGAAAAAGATACAAAATTATATATGGCTAATTGTTTAGAGTTATGTCTGGATAGTGACATCATGGGTAATTTTTTGTTTCAAACTTTATCCAAATTTTCTGATTTTTTTAACAACAAACAAAAAACAAAAAAACAAAAAACCCTACACACTTTAAAAACTCCATATGCATTTTCTAAAAAGATTCATTTATACAATGGACAGAAAATGTGAAATCAAAATTTTCCTCAACTATTCAAGAATGTTTCATAAGTAAGGCAGAATTAAAATCTCATAATAGGCCAACCCTTCTGTTAAGAACTAGGACAGAAGGAAATAAAAGGAGCTTATTGTGTCCCCAAAATAGCTCACAGGAACATAAACATGGAAAAAACATCTACTTAACTTACTAGTTAGTCAATGCTCAAATATTAAAAGGATGCTGTGGGGCAAAGAGGGAGATACACAAACCTAAGGGATAAGGAAATTTCAAAAAGGTGAAACAGGTATTGCTCAAATTTCATTATTAACTTAAGAGCTATGAAATACCCCACTAAAAATGAATTTTATTTCTCAAATTAGTTTAAATTCACCAAACTTCTAAAGCAACTTACACTCATGCTTTGTAGGATGTATCATAACTGCAAATAGGTTACGTGAACCAAGAATGGTTAAATGTCAAATTGCTCCAGGTCCCCGACTTAGAGTGAAAGTTTCTGAGGGTAAGAACTATGTCTGTCCTTTACATTATTATAGCTCCAGGATCTAACAATTCCTTGGTTCACTGTAAGCACAAAAATTGAAGTTGAATGAATAAATTTAAGTAAAAACTGTCAGTTTACCCTTTCCTCCATAGGGTTGATTCAGTAAGTAGGTTGTCATGCCTGGGGCAAGGGTGCCTTTCACGTGTACCTTGGAAGCAAGTCCCTCTTTAAACTGCTCTCCAACTGCGGATCCTAAACCCTAACCAATCCTAGGTGGTTCTTAAGTTTTCCACTGCTAAATGCTGTTTCTCCTGCTCTCTAAATCTCTAAGGCATTCTTCTGCACCATCTTTTATTTATCAAGTACCAGTGGCTGTATCTTTCCCACCTTCTCCCCTTTGGGGTAAGGGTAAGAGAGTAAGGGATGGGAAGAGAGAGGAATAACTAATTACATCACACATATACTATAGAGAAAAGGGCAAAGAATTAGCCTTGTATTTACAGCCCAACTCTGACTCTTCCTCAGTGCCATACCCTTAGGAAAGTCACTTATACTCTGTGGGTCTTAGCTTATCAGATATTAAAAAAAGGACAATACCACTAACTCACAGAGATGTTATGATAATTAAATGAAATAATCTATGTCATACACTTAGTGTTGTGCTTTGGTCACAAGTATGCAAGAAACAAAAAGCTGTTTTTCTCCTTGTTTTGAGGGTTGTTGCATAATGATGCTCACTTCTAAATTATCCATGTAAAGACAGTTTCTCTAAATAAATGACATATCTTAGATTCTTTAGAGTCAGGTCCTTATTCCTTCAAAATATTTCTATATTATCTAATAAAACAAAATCCAAGAAAAAGTCACCATAAGCAGACCTCTTCATAATGATTGTTTGTATGACATCTTTGAAAGACATCTTAGCCTAAGTTCCACAAAAACATATTCTAGACCAGTGACCTATAAACATGCTTGTTTGTATATCTCTACTGACACCAAATTTTTAGCACACCAACATATATGTACACTTATTTATGTTATAGACATGAGCTATAGAAAGAAAAATACTAGGCAAATAAGACTATTTGGAACAATGGTACTTATTTTTTTTTAATGTGTAACATTTTTAAGCTCGATAACCTTTGAACCTTCATGTACTAAAAACGATCTGCCAGAGATAATTCTAATCTCAGTATAAAATATTGTAAATAATATAATCTGCCAAGAAGCACATGACAAGATGCTCAACACCATAAATAATCAGGAAACTCCAAATCAAAACCACAATGAGATACCACTTCCTACTCAATAAGGATGTCTATAATAAAGAAAAAAGACAATAACAAATGTTGGTTAGAATATGGAAAAAATGGAAACTCTATACCATTGCTGGCATGTAATATAAAACTGTATAACCACTTGGAAGAAACAGTTTGGCAGTTCCTTGAAAAGTTAAAAATAGACTTATCACATGACCTAAAAATTCCATTCCTACATAATCCTGGATAATCTCACCATCTAAAGATCCTTAACTTAATCACATGTGCAAAGTCCACTTTATTATATAGGATAACATTCACAGGTTCCAGAGATTAGGACCTGGATATCTTTGGGAGCCATGATTCAGCCTACCAAAGGAATGGTTTAAAATGTTTTGGAATTTGACAGTGGTCAATGTACAACTTTGTGAATATACCAAAACTTGCAGAATTGGATAATTTAAAAGAGTAAAATTTATGATATTTGAATTACTCTAAATTCTGTTATTTTTCTTAAAAATGATTTTATCAGAAAAAAATAGCTATTAATGGTTTAAAAGGACAATTTGTGTGTAGTTGTGCTTAGGCATAATATGAATAAAGAAATTCCATAAAAATGAGGTTAACAGTGTTTCAGATAAAGCTTTTAACAATCCACACTTGGAATCAGCATGTTTAATAAAATGATGAAACCATGAAATAGGATGGTAGAGGAGTGAATGGAAGTCACACTGACCATCTCCAGAGACCAACCTGTAATTACAAATAAATTGTGGAGAAACTACCTGGAACAAACAACTGAACAACAGCAAGAGAGGTGCCTCATAACCTTGGACTGACAGAAAAATCAGCTTTATTACAACATAACTGGTAAGGAGTGTGGGAGAGACTCAAGAAGGCAAGCAGGGTGTCCACAGGTGGCAGCACAGAAGGATATTGAAATGGCCAGTTGGATCCTCCTGAGAAGAGTGGGGTCTAAACCATAAGCAGGGATCTCCATCCTACAGCGCCAGAGCCCAAAAAGTACACAGAAAACAATCAGCTGTGAAAAGCGGCAGGGCTGCTCTCTGCCACAGACTGGTGGCTGGAGATGCAAAGAGCCGTTTAAAGGACTAACACATACATTTTTATTTGTAGCCATTTACCCTGGTCTCCAGCAAAGGTGGGAGCAGAGTGGGCTAGAGACACCAGAGGAGAGACTGAGGAAGGAGGCTTTGGGGAGAAAATTGAGAGAGTAGCTGGCGGGATCCTGGTGCTGACTCCCTCACATACGGCAGCAGCCATATTGCTCAGGCAGAGACCACTCCCCTGAGTGGCAGCAGCGTGAAAGGACACAATAACCCTGCCCTAAGGAGGGACTCTGCCCTGCCCTATGCTGTCTAAGCCAGCCTGCTGGGTGCAGAATGACTACATTAACAGCTGAAGGAGACAGCCATAGACAGTAGATTTCTGGAAGTCTTGAACAGACTGCCTAAGGTCAGTGTCAACATCTGACATGATCAGAAGCAGACCCAGAAAGAAAAAATAGCAGTCTTTTACCGTAGAAGCTCACACCACAAAGTCAGGAAATCAAGACAGATCAATTTAAGAAGTAGAAACAAAAAAGAAGCATCTCACAAACAATGGGAAGACAAAGAAATACCCCCCACTTGAAGGGAAAGGAGGGATCCCCAGAAACAGAACTAAATGAAATAGGGGCAGGTAAACTATCAGATACTGAGTTCAAAACAATAGTTCTAAGGAAGCTCAATGAGCTCACTGAGCTCAGAGAGAATCACAAAAAATTACAGGGGAACTACAAGAAACTTATTGCAAACTCTGTCACCATGAAAAAGGACATAGAAACTATCCATAAGACACAAGAGGAAATGAAGAGTACAATTTCTAAACTGAAGAACACAGTAGAAGGAAACAAAAGCAGGCTGGATGAAGTACAGGATAAAATCAGAGAGGTGGAGGATAAAGTAGAAAAAAGCTCCCAGAAAGAGCAAGAAAATGAAAAAAGACTCCAAAAGACTGAAGAGGCATTTAGGGTAATGCAGGACAACCTGAAACATAACAATATCTATATAAGAGGGATACTAAAAGGAGAAGACAAACAAGGTATAGAGAACCTGTTTGAAAAAGTAATGATGGAAAACTTCCCTTGTTGGAGGAGAGAAAATGTCACAAAAGTCCAGGAAGCACAGAGTTTCCCATTGAAGAGGAACCCAATGAGGCCCACTCCAAAACACATCATCATTAAAATGGCAAATATCAAAGACAAACAGAGACTCCTAAAGCAAGCAAAGGAAAAAGAGGTAGTAACATATAAGGGAGCCCCAATACGGCTAGCAGCTGACTTCTCAACAGAAACACTACAAGCCAAAAAGGAATGGCAAAAAATATTCCAAGTATTGAAAAGCAAAGGCCTGCAACCAAGAGTGCTCTACCCAGCAAGGCTCTCAATTAAAATGGAAGGCGAAATAAGGAGTTTCCCAGACAAAAGAAAGCTAAAAGAATACACCTCCACCAAACCAGCATTGCAACATATGCTAAAGGGACTGCTTTAAGAAGATGAAGAAAAAGAGTCTATGAATACCCAGTTCCTTTCAGAGTTGCCAATACTTGATATTACCAATATTTTTAATACTTATTAATCTGATTGTGACAACGATGTTATCTTAATTGTTACTTTGTTATTTGTTGAAACTAAACCTGTTTTTGTGTATTTCTGGCCTATTTCTATTATTTTTTAAAAAGCTTTAAATGACTTTCTGGTATTCTTTATTTATTTATCGATTAAAGGTTTGTACAATGTTTTCCCTAAAAAAAAATAAATAAAAAATAACCCTTTTTAGATATGTGGCAAATACTTCCATATTATATTACTTGTCCTTTAACTTTCTTTATATGTATATTACTACATAGTCTTAAATGTTTAATAGAGTCATATTGTCAATATTTACTTTATAGCTTCTGGGTTTTAATATGTTACTTCAGGGTAAGAAAAATATTTTGTTTCTCCTCAGACTTGACTTATTGATTTTTACTCACCTGAATATTTTCTGTATAGTATGTGAAATAGGACTCTATATTTGTTTTATTTCAAGTCATAGTGGTCCATGCACCTTATTTATTGAATAAGCCTTATTTTCTCTATTGATTTGAAATATCAATTTAATTATATATTACATTGTTAGACAGATATATACATTTGTTTCTAGAATGCTCATTTTATTTCATTCATCTACTTGATTATTTCTGTGCTGGTGCCATGTTGTTTTAATTGCTGAGACTTTAAATGAATTTAAGTTTTTAAATATTTTATAATGGATCTTGACATTTTAAAAAATAAATAAATAAAATCAATCTGCATTAAAAAAAGAAAAAGAAAGAAAGAAGGAACTCCTACCTTTTGTGACAACATGGATGGAACTGGAGAATATTATGTTAAGTGAAAGAAGCCAGTTGGTGAAAGACAAATACCATATGATCTCACCTTTAAGTGGAATCTATTCAACAAAATAAACTAACAAACAAAATAAACCACAAACATGGAAACATGGAGCAGACTGAAAGTGACCAGAGGGGATGGGGAAGGAGGATAATGGTAGAAAGAAGGGGAAAGGACTAGACAAAGACCATGTATGAATGACCCATGGACATGGACAACTGAGTGGGAATTGACTGTGGGAGTGGGGGGCAGGGTGGGATGGGTGGAGGGGGACAAAGGGAGAAAAATTGAGACAACTGTAATAGAATAAACATGATTTTAAATTTTTTTTAAATGATGCAACTAACATATATACATATATCGCCTATGAATTCATTTAACGATATCCATAAACTGCAATGTATAGCCATTCTAACAAAGGAGAGATGATGCTACAACCAGTCTTCATTATGGACCCCTACTCTTCCTTTAGGGCATCTGGCTACTACATACAGGTGACACATAATCATATGATGGAAGTACAAGAAACCACCCATCCATATATTAAATATTAAGAATTATTTTTTTCTATTTTTAAGGTAAATTAGAAATATTCGAATATTTCCTTCCTATACCTCATGGGTGGATCTACACACCAACCACTTTAGAGACTGCTGCTCTTGATGATGTTCCTAAACTTCATTGCACATCAAAGTTTCTGGGGAACTCATTAAAAAATAGAGAGCTTAAGCTTTATCACTAGTGATTTTAATTGAGTAGGCCAAGCTATCCACAAAATTTTGAAGACCCCACTCTGCACACTACAAATCACTGACATTCATTTTTATATGAAGTCCATAACTGGGATAGAGTAGCTGAACCAAACAAGTGAAAAATAAGAAAATACACTCCAGTTGAAGTTATAAATGTAACATAAAGAAAGAAGGTCAATGGCATTCTTTTGTTTGACTTGTATTTCAAACATTTCAGCTCAATGCTATATAGCCCTGTCAAATACTTAAGCAAGTAAATTGTTCAAATGACCACTTACATAAGTAGAGGCAATGTGTCATGGCTCTAAAACAATTTTTTATTTTTTAAATGGTGCTGATGAGAACCTCTTACTCATTACTGCTGAATTAGAATGGAGGACAATACATTCTACCATGTTGTTGTCAGGAGAATGAAGTCTAGCTTTTAATAAAGCTCAAAAACCAGACAACAAGGCCTATATCACATGGAGTCATCTAAATAATAAAAGATAAGTAATGTATACTCAAACCATAAAAAAAGCTTTAGAATGATATTCCACTATAAGTACAGTCTACAAACAACTCCTTTTCTGTCAACTATGAAAAGTATCTCAAACTTGAAACTAAACAACCGAATACATATATTATCATTTTTAAATACTATTGCTAGATTTGTATTGCTTGTTAGAGAGGCATTCTGAGTAATTTGGTACCTTTGCAAAGACTTATCAAATTCTCACTGCCTTAATACCAAATATTTCCTAAGCACTGCCTTTTACTAACAAGTGATTTTAGTCACCCAATCAAGGTACAGTCTAATGTGGAATTATTAGTGTTTCCAGAAATGAGTCTCTTAGTAATATTTTATCATAGACAAGGAGAAGGTGAGATACATTTGTCCTTATCAACACATTTATATAGTAGGAGATGAACTTAAATACCACAGATAATTCCATTTATGATAAAAAGGTTAATTCTACGTGAGTTAGGGATATACACTAAATAAAATATTTTTTAAATAGATCCTTTAATTTGTTGGAAGCTATCAAAATAATACTTTCAATCAGATCTCAAAAATCCATAACGGCTTTCAAACTATTGATGCCATTTAACCTATTACTCTCCTTCAATGATTCTCTATATACTCTCCATTTACCCCCCAAAGAAAAACCCACCCCTTGTATAAGCTTAAACCAATATATTTATTCACTGGAATTTCAGAATGGCATACAATTAGCATCATTTTAGTCCTGTCATTATTTCCAGCTCAGTGGCATTTATTCAGATGATCACAATTTGCAGCCTCTGAGCCTAGCTCTTCTGATGTTAACTGGCATCATTAAAACCTTCCCAGTGTCCAACTCGTTTGATCTTCTAAAGAATGCCCTGGGTCTGTGACTGAAAGCCGGAAACTCCTGGCTGGAAACCCTGAACAGCGTTCACGTTTGGTCACAAACTACTGATCAGTTAATAATGCTCAGAGACCATGATTCTAATTCAAGAAAGAAGGTTGTTCACATAAAAAATATTTAAGCACAAAATAAACAGAAAATTGGATTAAAATAATGTATAGGAGAAGCTCCTAAATGTTACAACTTTAAAAGTTGAAATTATAAATATTTCAGAGTAAAGTATCTTTAAAGAGCATAGCAAATCTGCATACAGAAAATGGCAAATAGCAGAGGAAAGAGGATGGAAGTATAAAAGCAAAAATAAGAAATGGTAAAATTTCAAGAGCTTCATTTAAAAGTTTTCTATTGTAAGTTTTGATATAGTGCTCAACTTCACATGATCTGCAAATGCTTTCTTTAAAAAAAATAAAAAACAACCAATTAAAGAATAGTGGAAAGCTTAATTCTTCTCTATTTAAAGAAAAAACCCCACAGTTTTAGTTTCCCACACATTTCACACATGGCTTATGTGTTAATACTATCCCATTATACGAATATACCATAGTCAGTTAAAATTTTATTTTGAAAATGAAAAATCATTTTAAAATCTAGTTACAAAATGACAAAGTAAATGTTATAATATCCGCAAATGTTTAATAAAAGGCAAGTTCCTGCTGTCCTTTTAAAGTTAAAAATAAGGCCAAACTACAACTTTCAACTGCAAAGAGTCATTGTGTAGTATATAAAAAGCTCAGCATGGAAATAGATTCAACAACTGTACAAAAAGCGTTTTCATGCCCAGGAAGAACTGAAGGCATCAAAAAACATGCCCCAACTACAAATAACATAGAGCTCAGTTCAAAAAAACCCCAGCAAATTCCTTCTCTAATGCATAGCAAATTAAACTTAATCAACTTCTCTGCAAGGTTGAACTGGCAATCCACCTTTAAACGTCCCCACAAACAAAACGTAAGAACAACAAAAGAGGTTGCAGAGTGTAATAAATACTCAACCCACAGTAGGCGACAGAATCCTTACTGTACACAGCTGAGAAAACCTGCCATGGGACAATGGATCACATTTCCATATTAAATTATATTTATCATGCTGAAAAATGCTTAAACAAAATACAGGATTTCTATTGGCCATTTTTTATACCACACTCACTCCCTAAAACCTTCCAAACCTGCTGAGTGCCATTGAAAATCATTCCCACCCTGTGGTGCTCAGAGGGAACCGCTTGACAAAGGGTTGGGATGATGGGAGAGGGCAGGGACAACTACCTTCCCCTTGATTTCAGAAAATAAATCAATAAAAGAGGATAGAATAGCCAAAACATAACCTTGGCATAGGGTATTTCCGGGAAAATCACTGCTGTGACAAATGGCCTGAAGTGAACTCTTCCAGCGGTCAACAATCCCCAGGAAAGGCCCCTCCCCGCCTTATCTATTGCTGAATCGTACAATACTCTGCTTTGAAAATATAACACCCTCCTGGAGCCAGGCAAGATGAAAGAGCTTTTCTTCATGATCTTGAAACGCCTATTAATTTTTGCTACAACAGACTCACAGCTGATTAAGAAAACACTGCCTCCCATCCCCATCCCAAGACTGAAGAGGGGAAATGTTAAAAGTGAATGAGCCCTCTTTCCACTGCAGTAGAGCGGTTTTCATTTCAGCACACACCATAAGCTGTTTCTCCTCTAACCTTCAGCAATTTGCTTAGACTGGAAGTTCTGTCCTCTTTGAAACATCAATAGTAAGGTTATTACATTTCTATGCAGTTACAGAAATATATTTGGACTCATTCACCACCACTCACAGCTCAGGTTTAGAAGTCAATGGCCGAAGCAGTGAAACTTAAACTGTCCCCAAAGTACACTCACAGTTTTATAAAATTGGTAAAGTAACATGATAAAGTGGGAAAGGCACATGAATTATGGTTAAAGAAAAGAGCATTCAAATCCCCATGTTACCACATGTTTCTTTCTCAATTTGGATATTAGCTTCCTATACCATCAGCAAGTATTACCTGTATTACAAGATTATTATGAAATTTAGTAAAGGATATTATGGATGTCAAATGCCAAAATGTAACTAGCATAAAAAAATGTAACTTTTATACTTTTGGTTTTTTAACGTATAACAACAACAAATTGTAAAAAGTACAAATTTTAATTATGCAGTTTGGTAAAGTCTGACAAAAGCACATGCTGTTGTAACCACCACCCTAATTGAGATATAGACTATAGAAATATAATGTGAGCCACGTATGCAATTTAAAATTTTCTAGTAACCACATTTTTTTAAAAGTAAAAAGAGACATATGAAATTAATTTGAATATTTTTAGTTATCCTAATATAATCAAAATATTATATTAATATGTAACTGACTTTTAAAATATTATCAATGATATATTTTACATTTTATTTATACTAAGGCTTTGATCTCCTGTATATTTTACACTTAGAACACATCACAATTTGAACTGGTCATACTTCAAGTGCTTATTAGCTACATATGGCTAACAGCTTCTACATTGGGCAGTGCAGACACAGACCACAGTCCAAAAATTTTCCTCATATCCCTTTCTAATCTATCCTTCTCCCTACCACATCAACCACTGTTCTGATTTGTACCTCCATAGATTGATTCTGCCCATTCTTGAATATCATAAAAATAAAATGTGTGAATGTTTTTGTTAGTGGCTTTTTTCACAGGGCACGTTTCTGAGATTCATCCACGTTGCTGCAAGTAGCATGGTGGGTCCAATCCTTTTTATTGCTAAATATCTTTCCACTGCATGAATACATGCAATTTGTTTACCCATTGACCAGCTGATGGACTTTAGGGTTGTTTCAAAAAATGCTATCATTAATAAAGCTGAAAGGAAAAGTCTTATACAAGTCATTTTATGGATAGGTTTTCACTTACTCAGGTAAATATCTGGAGAAAAGGTTGTATTGCAAGGTAAGTGAATGTTCAACATCTTTATAAAAAACTGCCAAATACTTTCTCACAATGGTTACAACATTTTATATTCCTGACAATAACATGTGAGATATCCAATTACACGTCCTCCAATATTTGGTATTGTCAGTCTTTTTAAATTCAGTGATTCCAGTGGTGTACACATTCCCCATATGACCAACATGTAACATTTTTTTCATGTGTTTACTATCCATATGAAATCATTTTTGCGCAATGGTTTGGAAAGGTGAAGGGAAAGCTGTTACAGAGACAAACTGAGATTTCTTACATGAAATTATTTGTAACATTAAAACACAGAACACACCTGCAAGGACTACCTGGGCCAGACAGAAAATGTAAATCTAGAAGCCAAGGGGACTACAGCAATTCAGAGTGTATACTCATGTACAGGAAGCTACTAACTGCTACTTAGCACCAAGTGGTCACTGGTTTCTTTCATGTGTAAAAACAGGTCAGGTACAGCACGATCTACCTGTTTCACCACGAATTGGTCAATATTTGTATTTTTACTTTTAATTAATACTAGAATTAATTTAATATATTAATCCTGTGAAAATCAAACAAAATGGGCCATAAGTTTTCACACTTTGATTTATATAAATGTTAGTGGTTTTTATGAGAAATATCCTCAGTATAGTAAACATCAAACCATTCAGGATTGTTATTGATTACTGGTCAAAGATGGCACCTATTAAGACAAGGGCTGGCAATCAACCAAAGATAGATCATAACATCATTTTGAGTGGCAAGGCAACAATGTCGCAGATAAAGTTGGAAACAAACAACCGGACAGGGTACTTCCCCTTTTGTCTTTCCTAGCAGCCCTTCTATATGATGAAATATATGTTACTGTAGTTTTTTTCTTAAATGACTATATTCATCACATACATGTTTGTTTTGAGTAAGAATGAAGGAAATAACTAGTAATGTTCCATAGCAATGCCTACCTCATAGTATCTGCATTATTTGGGGAGAGCAAAAGGAAGATATATGTTGGTTGAATGTAAAACAGTAGAGCTGCTTTGGAGAACAAAGCTGGCAGTTCCTTAAATGGTTAAATACTGAGTTACATGATCCAGCAAACTGCTCTTAGATATATACCCTTGAAAAAGGAAACACATGTCCACATAAGAACTTGCACATGAATGTTCACAGCAGCATTATTCATAAAATCCCCAAAGTGGACACAATGCAAATGTCCACAAACTGATGAACAGACGAGTAAAATATGGTATAGTCATAGAATGCAATATTATCCAGACATAAAAATGAATGAAATACCAATACATGCTTCAACACAGATAAACCTTGAAAACATTATGTTAAGTGAAAGAAGAGAGACAGAAAAGGCCACATACTGTATGACTTCATTTATATGAAATATTCAGAACAGGCAAATCCATACAGACATAAAACAGATGACTGGTTCCCTAGGGCTGGAGGGCAAAAAGGGGTATGGGTTTCTTTTTTGGGGTAATGAAAATGTTCTAAAATTGATTGTTGTGAAGGATGCACAACTCTGAATATTCAAAAGCCATTGAATTATACATTATAAATGGGTGAGTAGTACGGTATATGAATTATATCTCACCACTATTTACATAAACAAGAAAGAAAAACTAAAGGTATTAGTGAGCAACAGACACTCTCTCTTCTAGTACCAAATATCCTTTCCCTCTGCTGCCTGAGGTATAGAGAGATTCCTTTCATGTCTTACATCTCTCCTCTGCACTATTTCTGAATTTCAAATATATTTACTGTACTTAACACAATGTTCTCCCCTACTAGCCTGTGAGTTCACAGAAGGCCAAAAATGTCATAAATCTTTTTATCCAGAGGTTCTTGCACAGCCTAGCTTACATTTTCAATAGTTTTATTTTAAGGTGACTATTTGTATTCTGCCTAGGGAATGCTTGCCTATGTCTGCTGTTGCAGTAGACACAAGGTTTGAGGGGGAAGCTGCACCGCCTCCTCTTCCTTTGCTCTGATCACTGCCTCTACTCATCAGAGAATGAATAAATGACGACTTGGCAAAACACTTCTGCAAGGCTGCGAACCCTTCTACTTGAACATCTTCTAAAGCAAGCAACAGATTTTATGAGATAAATAGGATCCTTTTTAAATTTACAAACCATAAATCCATAAAGCAAAAGAATGACCAAAAAAACCATTTAAAAAGTAAAATAAAAGCAAAAAAAGCTGGTATGGATTTAAATATGACCTCTAAGTTAAGATGACTTTTAAAAGCACTCATAATGATAACACAAAATGATTTAAAAATAAAACTAATAAAAATATACTTAATTTTTTACAACCTTTACTTAAAATTCTATAATGTATTAAATCACCACCATTCTTTTTTATTAATAATTCTCCAATGCCTGAAACTAAATCTAGGGGCAAATTCACTGAGAGGAAAAAAACATTCAACTTCCTTAATAACAGTTTGTAATCTTTGGACATAAGGGATTCTGGGCTCCTGGTAACAAGCAGAATCATCCTAACAAGAAGAAATTCTGCCCTAGACTCAATTAAGTAGGGACACAATTCAACTGTTCTTACAAGTAACAAATAATACTGTGGAAACTTAGGTACAAATTGCTATATTCTACCTCTCTCTCATGCTCAGGCAAACATGAAGAGTTAGAAAAACAATAACTCATTTAATAAAATCATATCCTTAAAACTCTGAAATATTCAATCAAGAAAATAACCCAAAAGAAAGGGAACTCTTTACATATGTAAGTACTTCTTAAATTGAGTATAAGAAAAATAGGAAATAACTTAAAAATCCAATAAAAAATGAATTATTTGATTACTTATGATATTTTCACTTAATGGAAAGTAATTATGTCATTAAAATACGAAAAAAATCAAAAACCTTTTTAGCAAAATATAAATAGAGAAGATGGAAATTGCAAGATATATATGTGAAAAGAAAAATGCAATGGGAAGGGATATGGAAAAATTGAAATGGTTTTGTAAGAGGTGGATAAGTAATGCTATAAAAACAATGTCTTTAAAAGGGGCATACAAAGAACTTATACGCATGACCCATGGACATGAACAATGGTGTAGGGATTCCCTGGGGGTGGGGGGTGGGAGTGCTGGGTTAAGGGGGTCAAAGGGGGAAAAATTGGGACAACTGTAATAGCATAATCAATAAAATATAATTAAAAAATAAAAACAGTCACAGGGATGTAAAGTACAGCATAGGAAATATGGTCAATAATATTGTAATAACTATGGTTATGAGTACTAGACTTATTGGGGGTATCAATTTGTAAGTTATATAAATGTCAAATCAGTATGTTGTACACCTGTAAAAAATATAATATTGTATATAAAGTATAACTGAAAAATAAAAAATATATAAAAATAAAAGGAGCATAAAATCACTCTAATGTATCTTTAAAATAAAATATATATAATCCATAAAAACACTGAAAATTAATTTAGCTCAAAACACTGTTTTTACTACAATCTTAATGTAAATCCTAAATAACATAAAATTCAATCACAAAAGAAAAGAAAGAAAAATATGAGAAAAGAGTCCAAATGTCATGCTCACAAAATGATTTTTCCAATACCACAACATGACATGGTCAGCTAAATACAAACATGACTAGCAAACACACATATTGAAAGTATGTGATTTACATCTCAAAAAGCTGTATTAAAAAAAGTGATTAAGAAATTGACTTTTTACTCTATGCTTCATTGTATTTTTTAATTTAAACTTTATTGTATTTTTTCCATTATCATTTAGTCTCCTTTATCCCCTCCACCCAGCAATCACCACACTGTTGTCCATGTCCATGAGTCCTTCCTCCTTTTTGCTTAATCCCTCCACCCCCAGCCACCCCCTCCCCACTAGCTGTCATCTGTTCTCCATCTGAGTCTGTCTCTGTTTTGCTTGTTAGTTCAGTTTGTTCATTAGATTCCACATTTGAGTGAAATCATATGGTATTTGTCTTTCTCTGAATTTTTCACTTAGCATAATATTCTCTAGGTCCACCCAATCTGTGGCAAAGGGTAAAATTTTCTTCTTTTTTTTACAGCCGAGTAGTAATCCACTGTATAAATGTCCCACTCACCTATTCACTCATCCATTGTTGGACACTTGAGCTGCTTCCATATCTTGGTGATTGTAAATAGCAATGCAATGAACATAGGGGTGCTTATGTTCATTCAAATTAGTGTTTTGAGTTTCTTTGGATATATTCCCAGAAGTGAGTTCACCAGATCAGAAGGCAGTCCAATTTTTCATTTTTTAAAGGTATCTCCATACTGTTTTCTATGGTGGCTGCACCAAAGTGCATTCCCACCAACACTGCAAAAGGATTCCTCTTTCTCCACATCCTTGCCAGCATTTGTTTGTTGATTTATTGATGATAGCCATTCTGACAGGTGAGGGATGGTATCTCATTGTGGTTTTCATTTAGCAGGCCCAAGGGAGGGTCTACGAACGTCTCAGAGCTCCATGAGATCTGTCTTTGTTGTTAGACTTAGTCACTGAGATAGCCTCCAGCTGTACTCAGCAGCCTGACTTAAGTTCCACAGGATGGGGCAAAATGGATTACTGTGGGTGGGGTTATTGCTTTCCTTCTGGCAGATGCCGCTTTGATGGGACTGCTCTGAGAAAGACGGCTTCTACAGTATGGCGGATGACTCAGCATAGGGATCCTGGCAGTTGTTCCTTCAGTTCCCTCCCCAGTGCCACCAACCCCAGACTCTTCTAACACATCTCAAGTCCACTCTGCCCTCCCTCTGCTGGAACCCATTATCGTGGCTGCAAACCGAATTTTGTGTGTAGACCTTTAGCAGGCTCTCTGCATCTCAAGCTGTCTCTCCCTGACAAACAAAAACCCTGTTGCTTTTCAGAGCCAAATGTTATTTGGGTTCCTTTCCCAGTTCTGGTGCTACATTCTGGGGAGCCCAGCTTGAGGTTTAGAACCCACGTTTCTCAGGGGTAAACCTCTGGCCGATGAAATAACCCCTCTGGAACTTCAGCTGTCGCCCATGGGCACCCAGCCAGCCCTCTTGCACCTCCACACTCCCTGCCAGTCACATTGTGGTAACATGGTTTCTTAGATTTGTCCTTGGTTACAAAGCTTCTTTCCAGCTAGTGTTCAGTTGGTTATTCATGATAATTTTTCTTTAATTTAGTTGTAATTCCAGATTGGTCCTGGAGGAGGTTAGTGTAGTTTCCACCTACTCCACCGCCATCTTGGGTTCCTAGGAAATTGCCTTTGAATACAGATAGACCTGAGTTTGAATCCTGACTCTACCGTATTTTAACTGAACGACTTTGAGCAATTTAATCTCCGTCAGTCTCCCAGAGAAAATAGTACCTATCACAGATAAGTGAGTTTTAGTAAGATTAAATGAGATAATAAATATAATAATCATAGTAAGTAGTTCTTAAAATATAGGAAGAACTCAGTACATTGAAAGATACTTAATAGTTCTACAGCTGAAGACATTCTGCTAATTTCATATGAAAACAAAATGTTATACGTAAACAAAGTATCAGAGTAGAATATATGTACATATGCACCTTTATCTGATCTTTCATATTGTTTGATAAGCTCTGTGTAGTAAAAGGCCCATTAAAAAAAAATAAACCCTCATGATTTCCTTTACTTGCAAGCATGATGTTGAAATGTTTTACTAATCCTTACTGTAGGAACTAAATGTAACTTGGCTGACCAGGGAAGTTAAATGCGATGAAAAAGAGTATTAAAACTATCTGAATTTCTCCAAGAAGATATACCAAGTGGTCAATAAACACAACAAAGGATGCTCAATAACATTAGTCATCAGGAAAATGAAAATCAAAGCCACATGATATACTACTTTACACTCACTAAAATGGCTGCAGTTTAAAAAAAATAGCAGATAATAAGAAGTGCTGCTGAGGATGAGGAGAAAATAGAACCTGCTTACACTGCTGGTGCAAATGTAAAGTGGTATAGCCACTTTCGAAAAGAGTTCTGGAAGTTCCTTAAATAGTTAAACAAAGAGTAACTGTATGATCCAGCAATTCCATCCCTGGATTATATCTCTCAAAATGAAAACATATATCCATGCAAAAACTTCTACATAAATGTTCACAGCAGCATTCCTCATAATAGCCAAAAAATAGAAAAAAGAAAAACAAATGTCCATCAACTGATGAATGGATACATAAAATGTAGGATAAACATATGGAATATTATTCAACCATAAAAATAAACAAAGTTTTGGTACATTCTGCACCACTGATGAACCTTGAAGACATGTTTAGTGAAATAAGCCAGTCTCAAAAGATAATATATTATGCAATTCTATTTATCTGAAATGTCCAGACTACACAAATCCATAAAGACATAAAGTAGATTAGTGGTTGCCTGTAGCTAGAGGGGAATTGTGGGTAATAGCTAAAGGGTAAAGGATTGGGGGGTGAGGCAATACAAATGTTCTAAAGTTGATTGTGGTGATGGCCGCTTAACTCTGTAAATATACTAAAAACCATTAAGTTGTACATACGGATGACATAAATGGTTTGTGAATTACATCTCTGCAAAACTTTTTAAAATGAGAGAATATTGCTACTCAGAGCCGTAATTTTGTATTTAAAAGAAAATAAAGGTGAATAGGGCAAATGTGATGAGAAAGCTGAATGGCAAAATTAAGAAAAGAGAATGCAAGAATATTAATTTTTCTTTGAAAACGACAAACTTTCAACTTGAAAATAAAACTACTTTCTTCCAATACTCATACTTTTTAAGGGAAAGAAACCTCAGAATAACAAGAGCATTAGACTCGGAGGAGTCCTGTGTCTACTTTTTTCCCCCCATTTATTAGTGTGGTGACCTGGGAAAGTGACAAACTGCCAGAGCCGCTGTTTGTTAGTTTAAAATGAATCGCCCTATCACCAAATGTTCAAATTCATATGAGGAACACAAGAAATATTAGCAATATTTTTAAAGTAGTTCAGCATAAAAAAGAAATTTCTAAAGTCCTGAATCAATATACCAACAGTGTTAAGTAAAGAATAAGTTTCTCTTTTCCAATATACCAACAGTGTTAAGGAAAGAATAAGTTTCTCTTTTCCAATTCCAAAATGCCAAACTGCATTCTTGTCTTTATTGTCAACCCAATTCCTAGAACTTTCTATTTTTTGTTTAGTAAAGTAGCACCAAAGAAAACCATGTTGCAAATACACTCTTCATCTTGTCAGAGTTGGCATGAAGATTCAATCTATCCATTGAATCTTTCACTGGAGATCACAATAAATGATGAAGCAGCAGTAGTTGCAGGCTCAATCTGACCCTACCAAGGACAAATGAATTTCATGATTGTGACTCTCGAAACTAAAGAGTTCACTGTCAACCTTAAGAAAAAGAGCTCTACTTTTCATACAAAGGAAAGGATGGGAAAGCCCAGTAAAACCCAGTAAAACCCAATTTTGTATGGTTTCCACACTGAGATATTTTCTTAAAGATTAGCTGTTCTCTTATCTTTACTGATTTTTAAAATTTCTTTGTCTTAGGCTATCTTTTTATATTCTTAATTACATTTGATAGCCAGGGATCTCAAGAGTAGTGAATAGACAAATCACTACCAAATGCTGCTGGGAAATAGATTTATGGCTATGCTGAATATTTTCATTCTTGAAACTCTTGGCAGCTAGTGATGCTTCACACATGATATCAATTAGGAGACAGAATCAACAGCCTCACAGAATGCAGGCTGGCTCCTGTGTATAGCAGGCTGGCATAAAAAACCAAAAGATTACCTCAAAATTAGTAAAAGTGACCTGGCAAGGGTCTCTGAATTGAGTATATTTTACAAGTTTAACACACATCACAGGACATAAGAGCAGCAGTTTCACAACTAATGAACTCGTACTGAAGAAGCTTGGAAAGGCTTAAAACAGAAAGCTATATTATTACCTCCTATGCTCATCATGAGAGAATAGATTATTTCTACTTATTCAGATGAACATAAAACTATTCATTACCAAAAATTAAAAGAAAATTTTTGTCATCAAAGTTAACAGTGATGCAGTCAGTTTCAACAAGTTCTATAACTCAGGACATTTGTAATATCTATAAGGAAAACATGATAACATGATTCACCTTTAGTAAGTATCAATAAAATAGTGGGTTCATCCTCTAGACAGGAAAGAGAAATGAAAATAGGGGATAAGAAAATAAGTATTCCTTACAATAAAATGAAGTTTAACTGATTGCTGGTATTGCTTTATGACTTATTAATGCCCACCTTGTAACAAAAAAGATTTAAAGGGGCTAGTATCTGTTTGTTAAAAAGACAAGTTATTGAATTCTTAATTTATTCGCACCATTTCAGTTGAAGTTTCTTAAAAGTGAATTCTGATAAAAATATTATACTGAACTTGGATTTCATAACATTAAAGAAAGAAGGAATGGGGGGAGAGAGATAAGACAATAGGAAAACAGAAATGCCTTTAACCAAGCAAAGAAAATAATTATTGAAGTATCAAAATAACAAATAGGCTTAATTAAAACTTCTACAGGCTAAATGTATCCCCCTCCAAACGCACATGTTGAAATCCTAATCCCCATGACTGTGGTATTATGGGATGGAATCTCTGGGAGATGATTATATCATGAGGGTAAAATTTTTGTGATTGGAATTAGTGTTCTTATAAAGAGACTCCAGAGAGCTATCATGTGTCTTCTGCTGTGTGAAGTTAGTGAAAAGACAGCTGTCTATGAGAATGACAGCCATCTATGAAGCAGGAAGTTTGCCCACACCAGACAATGAACATGCCAATACCTTGATCTTGGACTTCTGAGACTCTAGAACTGTTAGAAATAAATGTTTGTTGTTAATAAGTGATCAAGTTTATGTTATTTTTGGTATAGCAGTCCAGGTAGCTTCAGACAGTGATACAGTAAACTTGAACTCATAATTATCATTATGGGCACTGGTTTGGATTGGGGAAATGGATTTGGGGCTAAATATTCCACAATCCAAAATAGTCTCCTTTAAGTATAGAAACAAGTATGAAGAGTCTCCTCAGCAGTGAAGGAATAGGGTATCATTTGAAGAAAGAAATTAAGTCACTATCATTATGTGAGTTTTAAGGGAAAGATTAACACACACACTCTCTCTCTACTTAAAACCTCCCTGATAGCACTAACTATATACAATTATGTACCAATTTTTCAGAAGCAAGTTCCACATTTAAAGTACCTATAAGGGAAAAAATTATGTCAGGTCTTTTTTTGTGTGTAATCTCATTTTATCCTGATTTGAAGAAATAGAGTTTCAGGAGGTTAAGAAAATTACACAAAGGATACACCAATAAATGTTCTATATCAGGTATAGTCCCATGACCACCTAAAAGACTATGCTATCTACCACATTGGGGAACATTTTTCATATCTCTGCTGGTACTGCAATGAATATTGTAGAGAAATGGAATGAGAAAAAACAGTACTACACTCTGAGAGTTTCTTAAGAGTTAATAAGCATCTATAGACAATAGAGCCTTATAGTAACAGCAGAGGACAGGTGGAGAACACAATAAAATTATAGACACAAGAAGAAAAAATTACTATTTGTTAGGAGGAAAAGTTAATTTCAGAAATAAGTTGATTTCTGTTTGGAAAAAAATAATGAAAAGGAAATACTCCAAAATGGTAACAGTGGTCATCTTTTAGAGATGATTGTATAAAACTCTTTCTTCTCTCAAAACTTCTTTTAAAAGTGCATTTAAAAATAAGGTTTTATGAAAATAACAATTATTAAAGTGATACTTTCCAATTTTAAATGACAGGAATTGATGCTATAAAATACAAAAGTCCTTGGTTATGTGTCGTATTCCCCTGCTGTAAAAGTCCTCTGCCATGAACCCTAAAATCTTTGCCAACTATTGGGCAATGAAAACATCACCGTCAGGACACATCAGTTCCAGCACAGTGATGTTTACTGCCTGATAAAATAAGTGTTTACCCAAAATAGTATTAGTTTACTCTTATACCCAGATTCTAAGTAAATACATAACCTACCTCTGAAGTCTATTTTCCTCATCTGTAAAATGGTGTTATAATCCCTATATTGCACAGTTAGGGAACATAAACGAAAAGTGACATGAGTGTGTAAATGCTCAATACAGTCACTGCTTGCATTATGAAACTATATTCATTATCATATACACAATAATTACCATAAGCTAAAAGAACTCTACTTAGTCTCATTACGTAAAAAACCCATACAGAGATCTGATCAGATCACTGGGAAGGGGTAGAGAGGAGCCATAGGGGGTGGTTGCCTGAGGCAATGGTAAACAGTCTAGGATGTAATTAGCTGAGCAGTTGAAGGCCTCTGGAACCATGGAATTATGGGCCAGAAAATTTAAAATAAAAGGAGAGCCGAGACTGGCTCCCTGGCTCTCTTCCTCAAGGATGCCTCGATGACCGTGCTGCAGCTGCCTGCATTTCCCAAAAGACAGTATTTGGGATGGGAGAAGAAACTCTGGGCCCAGCCTAGGATGGGGCTGGCCTGGCAGGGCGTGGCAGTTATCCTTCTTTGGGTGTTCTACAGATGACAGGCTCTGAGGCAGAAGCCTGCCGTTCTTCCAATATTGTGTAGCTTTTGTATCTTATGTTGTTTCAGTTTGTATATTAATCCTATAGAAATAAGATAATTAAAAACTAACAGGTGAAATGATAGGGGAGCTGAAGAGTTAAAGAGTTTAGTCTTAATTGAGAGGGTTAAGTGATTAAGGCTGTAACTAAAGAATTAAAGAGCTTGGCCTTAGTTGGTAGGCTTAAGTGATTAAAGCTGTAACTAGAGTTTAGCCTTAATTGATAGGCTTAAATGATTAAAGTTGTAACTAAAGAGTTAAAGATTTTAGCTTTAAGTTATAGGCTTCAGTGACTAATGCTTGTGGAAAACTGTTACTCCAATATTGTGTAGCTTTTGAAAAAAGACTCCTTTCCTTTATCACCAAACCTTTGCCTCCAGAATTTTGCCTAAAGGGTGGTGGTGGGCAGCAGGACCCACCTTGCTGTTTGGTAACAAAATTACAACTGTGTAGGTATGTTCACTCTGTCATAAACCAAAGTATAATCAGTGAATGATCATTGATGTAATTACCACACTTCTCCAAAACAGTAAAGATTCTCTGTTGTGCTATAACTTAGGGAATGGTGTAAAGCTCAGAAAATGATACAGAGGTTGAGTTCTAATGTCAATCCATCCAATCTGATCACTACAAAAGACAGGATCTTTTGCCAGTCTTCAGTAATTTTTGCTGGCTATAAGACTACCACTGGCCCATGCCAATTTCCTCACCTCATCTGCTTGTAAGGCTCTCTAATCACAAAACTAAGATGCAAATGTATTCAAGAATTCTCCTATAAGCCAAATGTTCCCTTCTATAATAACAAAAATAAATAAGAAAATAAATAAGCCTCTCCAGAGAATGGCTACATAACCGTATGTTTCAAGATGACCCTCTACAAAGGATATCTAATGTAGAAGGTCTTGCTTCAGTCCTTCAAACAAAAATCCGGGAATGAATAATCAAATGTTCAATTACTTTAATCTTACATTCTTGTAATTAATATAACTTGTAAGTCATTTTCTTAGAAATCATACAAACCTTTTCAAAAAAACCTACTTCAGGAGGGTGGGGGCAAGCATGAGAGGGTGAAGGGGGAGATAAATGGTGATGAAAAGAGACTTGGGGTGTTGAACATAAAATACAATATACAGATGATTTGTTATCTAGAACTGTGCTCCTGAAACCTATATAATTCTATTAACCAATGTCATCCCAATAAATGTAATTAAAAAAAAAAAGCCTACCTCAGCTTGGCAGAGTGCATGAAGACCTTGTAACACCAAGGCCGCTGGAGTAGCTTGATCAGGCTTGGTGCATTCATTCAACACCTGTGAAATAGCTGCCAACATATCTGCTCCGTGCTGATACGGTCTACAGGAAATGACAGTTTAGAAAGAAGATTACAGCCAGAGAGCTGCAATACCACTCCCATCTCTTTTGCTTGAACCAAAAGCATTAATGCTTTCCTTTACTCTTGTGCCTACTAAATATTGACCTTCATATAATAACACCATGTATTTTCCTTCAAAGATTTTCATCATTATCATCATTTTTGTTGTAAGTTAAGGCTCATTTTTGATATAGAAATATTATCCAAAAAAAGAAGACATTGAATAGAATTCTCCCTAAATTATAAATTGTCTGAATTGACAAAATTTCAAGTGTATAATAGCAAAAGGAACTTACTGAGATTATCAGTAAGAAGAGTACTAGGCCTGCCTGGAAGTTGCTCAGGTATCAGACACTGGCCATAGGAGTATTGGACAGCAGATGATTTCCTATAGTACTGTTACTAGTTAAGGTGGCTATACCTATCACATGATGATGATAAAAAATAATAATATGAATTATAACTGATGAAGCACCTATCCAAGCACTGTGTTGAGTTCACTTCACTCTTCCTCCTCCTCCCTTCCTCTCCTCTCGATTCTACATATATTGTGCTATCCCTAAAATGCTTTTAACTGCATGAGGAAATGCTCCAGCCCATCCTCTGCATTCCTTGTAACCCTGCAGTGATATAATAATACTTTTCTCTAAGTAACAAAATATCAGTTGATGAAATTGCCTGACTGGATTCTATAGTTTCACTGTCTGACAAATGGAAATCATTTTCCAAAACTGGAAAATTGACAGATCTTGAGGTGGCAAGTGAATGGAACACAGTAACTTCTTAGTAGATGCTGATCTGGTCCAATATTTAACCTCTCCAGAGCTGAGCTTTACAAATATAAAATTAAAGTGTCAGATAATTTCTCATCTCTAAAATCTTTTCTATCCCAATACTTCAAGCACATCCAAACTCTCAGTTTTTGTGTTCCATGTGTGTAACTTTTAGGCTAAGGTCATTTTTGTGTTGCCAAAAGGCTGAAGCTTAGAAAAGAGGCAGCACTGCTGAGGCTTAGATATATTCTGATCCAAGATTTTGCTTGAAACAGAAATCATCCACGCTGTTAGTACCTTGGCCAACCCATTCATTGCACAACTTTAGGAAGTACCATCCAAGGTGACATTATTGAAAAATGAGGTGATATTGGTCCCAGGAATTCTACAGTGCAGTGGCTAAACATATGGAACTGCAGGATTATAGCGCATTTTAAATGTATCAAATCTATGTCCTCCCTTAATATTTTTACCTTACTCTAGTCAAGAAAAAAAATTCTGGCCAGTTGGAGCTTCGCTTACTGTTACTGCAGTCTTGTCCCCTCCTACCTATTTATCAGTTCAACCTCTAGAACAGCAGAGTCATCTCGCTAACATCTTCATGTCTTCCTAAACCATATAGTATATACATGGAAATTCAAGATCATTTTCTTCCTTGTAATAATTCCTAATAATTAATTCCATGTAATATGTCACAGATAATGCCTTCTCTATTAAAACTTGATAAAAATCAGACATAACATAGGGAGAATATGAGAACAGTTTGATTTCCCTGTGTAAAGAATGTATAAAGTAGAAGGTCTTGCTTCATTCCTTCAAACAAAAAACTCTGGGAATGAATATTCAAACTTTGACAAAACTGTTTAGGTTTCAGTGATTTATATATGGAAAAATAAAAAAAAATCATGTTTTATTACAATATTAAACTGCTATCCAGAAAAAGGTATAAATATCCTATAAACCTAGATTAGATATAAGACTAGGCCTGAAATGAAAAGACATGCTTGCTTCCCAAAGTTATTTTCCATTATTACTAAATTTTACTATCAGAAAACTTAAATTGAAAATTTAAATATTACTTAAATATTTTCTGCCTATGTTTCCTAAATTCTTGCTTGCAATAAAAAAAAAAGCAAAACAATATTATCATGGTATACATTCCCAATGGTTAAGCACCTCTTACCTTTGCTTACATACGTCTCTGATCGATGCTGCTTTAGCAATCAGTTTTTCCCATTGGACTTCCTTGCCCACAGACAGAGAGGGCATATCGGACATGGCCATGAATTGCTGCAGTTCAGGATAGACACGATCCTACCAAGACAAAAAAGTTAATTTCCCAATTTGAGTTGAATAATCATTATCTTCCTTTTATGCAGCATTTTCATCTCCAAATTTCCCATTTGCATTGCAAATTATAATGTATTTCTTCTAATCAGCAGAGAAGAATGCTGTTGTGATTGCTGGGGATTTTCTTACAGTCCCATGTACTGTTCATTGCATAAAACAAGAAAAAAGTGGCTAAATCAAACCCTAATGACAAAGGCTCTAATCACTTATAACCATATTTCTATTACTTTTTCCACGCAAATGGAAAAATAAATTTCAGAATTAAAGAAATAAGATTATTTTCTATTCTCAATTTCTCTCTCAGAATCAATCACAACTGACTGGCTGCATTACTGATCAAAAGCACCACGCTAAATCAAAATTTTTCAAATGCAATCATTGATGCCATACAGTAGTACTACTATATTAAAGCACTATCACACATAATGATGCAATTAGTTTTCTTCACTGAAAGAAACATGTTTAATACTTGCACAAGTGTATGTCTGAGCTTACCTGCTTCTCCCATAAAGATGTCAACAAGCGCAAAGCGACAGCCCTTAGATGTGGAGTGGTTCCAAGAAGTTGGATTACTCGTAGAATTTGTCCTATGCACACCTAGGAAATATTTTAAAAATTTACATTTCATAAAGTAAATGTAGATAATCCCAAAATTACCACGAGAATTTTAAAACCCCTCATTATGAAATAAAGACCTATATGGAAGCCTACTATAGTCTTACCCATCTTCTCAAAGGTTGGGGATAGCTTTGGGAAGGGTTAGCTAGCAATCCTGAGAACATAAAGACCTTACTTCAGGTAACAGCCAATGGAAAAACTTGGCTAGTGATTTAAAACAATTTCTTACATATTTTAATAAATACTTTTGGCCCAAAAGAAGAAGTAGTGATCACAGCAAAATTAAGGGCTCAAAATTTTATATAATTAAAACCAAAATTAAACGTATTGCCCATGCCTCACTTTTGTTTTGCCCTCAAGTAAATTGGTTAATATACAAACCTTGTGAACACCAAGTGTAGGTAAAGTATATAAGATATCATTGTATAATACAGGTTCCAGTGGTCTTCCCAATTTGAACAGCAAAACTGGAATCAAATTTGGCACCTAAAATGAATTTAAAGATATTAACTACGCCTTATGAAAGAAATCAATCTATAGAGCAATTATTATTTCATTTTTATTCAAAGGAGTAAACTAAATATATGTAAACTAGGAGACTAAAAACTAAGTTAGCAATTTGTTGTTAATGGTAATTTTATAGTACCACTAATATTCTATCTCTTTTATAATTAGCTGCCAAACACCAATCAAAATAATGTTTTATTAAACATCTATTATTTGATATTTACTCTCAGCAACACAAACCTAGTTAAGATATATCCTGTCCCAAAGAAATTTATAGTTCTAATGAGCAGCTAATACTTAGGATATATAAGTGATAAAATAATTCCATGTATTGAAAAATCCAGTTATGTTATGTTATTCCAATACTAAATACTTAAAATCAGTTGTAAGGTGGGAAGGTTTTAATAAGCGCCTCATTTCACTCTCTATGCATAACACAATAAAATGAGAAGAGTAATTCATCTGTGGATCAGAAAACTTAATAATGTTAAAATAGTAATATTTCCCAAGTAGATCTACAGACTCAATGCAATCCCTAACAAAACATCAGCTGCCTTCTTTGGCAAAATTAAGGAAGTAATTGTAAAATTCATATCCAACAGCAAGGGACCCCAAATAGCCAAAATAATCTTTCTTTAAAAAAAAAAAGAACAAAGTTTGAGAACTCAAACTTCCCAATTTCAAATTTTACTATGAAGCCACAGCAATCAAAAACAGTACTAGTATAAAAATAAAAATATAGATCAATGAAATAAAACCCTCAGAGTCCAGAAATAAATCCTTATATTTATGTTCAATTGATTTTTGACAAATATGCAAAGAAAATACACTTGGGAAAGAAGAATCTCTTTGAAAACTGGTGCTGGATTTCAACAACTAGATATTCACATGTAAAAGAATAAATGTGGATCCCTTCCTCACACCACACATGAAAATGAATTCAAAACAGATTTTAGACCAAAACATAAGATCTAAAAATATAACTTAAGAAAAATAGTTAAAATTTAGTAAACCCTAAAAGAACACACCAACTTCCCACACAGTTACGAATTTACATGAAACTACTATAGGAGTAAATTTTTGTGACCTTGGTTTAAACAAAGCCTTTTTTAGATGAGTACAAGCAACAAATGGAAAATATAGATTTCATTAAATTAAAAATATTTGTCTGTCAAAAAATAGTATAGAGGAAAAAAAAAGACAACCCATAAAATGGGAGAAAACATTTGCAAATCATATATTTAATAGGGAATTTGTATCCAGAACATATAAAGAATTTTTGCAACTTAATAAAAGGAAAAATAACCCAATTTTAAAAGAGCAAAGAATCTTAATTGATTTGTCCAAAGATAAATAAACAGCCAATAAAGAGAGAAAAAGACACTCAACCATATTAGCCTTGACATCAATAAAAATCAAAGCCAGAATGATATATAACTTCACACCCAACAGAATGCCTATACTCATAAGAACAGACAATAGCAAGTGTTGGCAATCATGTGGAGAAATTGAGATCCTCATACACTGGCAGTGGAAATATAAAATGGTGCAAACCCTTTGGAAAATGGTCTGGGAGTTTCTCAAATGGTTAAAGAGAATTACAATATGATCTAGCAATTCTATTCCCATATATTTATCATAAAGAAATAAAAACATCTACACGAAACTTGGATGTAAATGTTCATAGCAGCGTAATTCATAACAGCCAAATAGTAGAAACAACCCAAATGTCCATCAACTGATAAATGGGTAATTAAAATATAGTCTAGCTTTACAATGTAGTGTTATTTGGCAATAAAAAGGAAATGGGATCAATATGGATAAAACTTGAACACATTATGTGAAGTAAGCCAGTCACAAAAGACCACATATTGGATGATTCCATTTATACAAAATGTCCAGGATAGGCAAATCTGTTTACAAAAATCTTATTATAAAAAGTAATTGCTTAGGATTAGGGATCTAAGTAGGAAAAATGGGGTGGGATTGCTAATGGGTACAAAGTTTCTTTGGGGGGGGTGATAAAAATGTTCTCAAATTATTTTTAATTAATGCTTGCAAAGCTCTGTAAATATACTAAAAGTCATTGTAGTGTACACTTTGATTTAATTATATGGCACATGAATTATATCTTAATAAATAATTTTATTTAAAATATTTTTTATCCTCACCTGAGGACATTTTTTCTTTGCTTTTAGGGAGAGAGGAGGTGGAGAGAAGAGAAAGAGAAGCATTGAGTGGCTATCTTCTTGTATACACCCCAATCAGGGCTCAAACCCACCCAGCTGGGTGTGTGCCCTTAACTGGGACTCAAACTTGTGATCTTTCGGACTACAGGATGACACTCCAACCAACTAAGCCACAATGACCATGGCAAAGCTATTTTTATTTTAAAACTTCGATTCAAAATTATTGAGTGAGTTACCTGTTATGAGCAAGAAACGACTTGAATGCACACAAAATTTTATTTTTCTTAGAATGAATCTCAGTTTTGTTACCCAGAAATTTGTTGAATTTCTTCTATACACTGTAATCTTACAAAGCCTATTCCTTCTTAACTTAGAAGGCATTTACTCTAATTTAATTTCCAGGAGGAAAAAATCTTAACCCTACCAACAAAAATCTAACACTTAAAAATTCATTTATTAACAAGCCTGAAGATATTATGCCATGGCAGCATTTAAAGCTATGTATATAATAGCTAAAGACTCACAACACACAACCAGAATTAATGATTTTTTTAATAATTGTGGAGGCTCTATTACAACAAAAGTTTCATCATCCTCACCTTGAACAAGTGAGAGGAGACAAATTTTTGAATTGGCTTCTTATTCCGCATTTAAATTAAAAATAAAAGGTTATCTTAGATTGTCCGTACACGTCTCAATGAATTACCTCTTCTGGGAAGATGTCTACACAGACACTTTGACAGATTCTTAGTTCTGGGAAGGGCAATCAGTACATTTAGTGGCATTTTATAAAATAATTTATTTAGTCATATGGCTTTTAAACAACTGTTTTAATTATATTGTCAGGAAAGAGATAAAGTACCCTTATTTATGCTAAAGAGTACAGTTCCTTTATGAGCCTTAGAACTAAAGAAGTATGTAAGGGTGTTTATTTTCTCTGGCAAGTTTGGATATGAAAAAACAAAATGGGAAACTTTTACAGTAAACAATCTTAGGCCTAAGGTGAAGGAGCATGCATAAAGGGCCCACGGGCAAAGACAATGGCAGGATGGCAGGCAGGACTGAATGTGGGAGGGGGGGGGTGGGTAGGACAGGAGAGAGTAATAGACAAAAAATAGGGAAAATTATAACTTAACAACAATAAAAAAATACATTTTTAATCCAAAAGTAATAGTAATCTTAGGTCTAATACAGTTTTTTGAATATATTATAACCCAAATTAAATCCATAGGTCAATGGGAAAAAAAACCAAAATAGGTGTTATTTCATTAGGAAAAGATATATATAGAAAAATTTTTACATAAAGTATGGACTATTGTTTTCCTAATGAAGTAATATATATGTGTATTTATTGATTTACTTGAGAGGTCATTATGAGCTCTTGATTCTTCTGCTCTTGGGCTTTCTACACTCCAGAGGTAGAAAAGAGAATAAATGCTCTGACTTTATTTTAAATTTAAAATAAGCTGTAAGTGCCCTATAATTTACTGATCAAGATCTTTCGGGTTTCTGCCCTGGTTGATGTGGCTCAGTGGGTTGAGCACTGGCCTACAAACTAAAAGGTCACTGGTTCAATTTCAGTCAAGGCACATGGCTGTGTTGTGGAGCCAGGTCGCCTGTTGGTGTGTGCAAAAGACAACCAATCTATGTTTCTCTCCCTCTAGTTCTCCCTCCCTTCCCCTCTCTCTAAAAAATAAATAAAATCTTTAAAAAATAAAAAAGACCTTTTGGGTTTCTTAAAACTCAACACTTTCTCTCCTTCTGAATGCAAGTCCTTGATAAACAAATTGATTTAGGATGATGGGATTATTAAGGAGCCTCCATTACACAGACTTCTCAGTAAAAACACTGACAGCTAAAGGGAGCAAAGAATAATACATTCAAAGTGCTGAAAGAAAAAAGAAAAAGAGCCAGCGAAAAATACGATATTAAGCAAAACTTTCCTTCAATTATGAAGACAAGATAGAGACTTTTCGAGATATCTAAAAGCTGAGGTAGTTTATTAGTAGGCCTACCTCATAAGAAATGCTAACAGGAGTCCTTCCAGTTGAAAGGAAAGGACACTAGAAGGCAACACAAAAGCATATGAAAGTATAAAGCTCACTGATCAAGGTAACTATATGTAAAAATACAGAATACTGCAGTACTGGTACATAATTCACTTTTAGTTCTGGCATAGAAGTTCAAAGACAAAAGAATAAGTATAACTACAAAAATATGTTAATATATACACAATATAAAAAGATATAATCTGTGACATCAAGAACATAAAACATGGCAGGGGATAAAAACGTAGAAATTTTGTGTGGAATTAGAGCTGTTATCAGCTTAAAATAGACTGTTACAACTATAGGATGTTTTCTGTAAACCCCAGAAGATACTCAAAAGATAATGAATAAGTTAACAAAGCATGTCACTACCAAAAAAAAAAGAATCAATACAACACAACATACGACAGCAACAGAAAAAAAGGGACAAAAAAGCTATAAGACAGACAGAAAACAATGAACAACATGGCAATAGTAAGTCCTTCCCTATCTGTAATTAGTTTAAATGTAAAGGGAGTAAACTCCCTAATCAAAACACAGAGTGACTAAAAGAAAAAAAAACAAGATACAAATACAGGCTGTCTATAAGAGATTCACTTTACATTTAAGGACACACACATAGGCTAAAACTGATAGGAGAAAAAAAGATATTCCACACAAATAGTAACCAAAAGAGCTCTGGCTGGTGTGGCTCAGTGGACTGAGTGCCGGCCTGCACACCAAAGCGTCAATGGTTGGATTCCCAGTCAGGGCACATGCCTGGGTTGCGGGTCAGGTGTTCAGTAGGAGGCATGTAAGGGGCAACCACATGTTGATGCTTCTCTCCCTTTCTTTCTCCCTCCTTTCTCCTCTCTCTAAAAATAATTTTTAAAAATTAAAGAAAAGAGGAATAGTAACCAAAAGAGAGCAAGTGCAACCATACTTCCATTATACAAAACAGACTTTAAATCAAAAACTGTCACAAGAGACATAGAAGAATATATACACATCCAACATCAGAGCAGTATATGTAAGCCCAAATATATGAAGCAAACAAAACTAAAGGTGAAAATAGGAACATAAACAATAGAATATTTCTTCACTTTAAATAATGGACAGAACATCTAGACAGATCAATGAGGGAAGAGAAGAAATAAACAACATTATAGATTAAATGGACGTATAAGACATACAGAACATTCCATCTAACAGCAGCAAAACAGAAATTCTTCTCTAACACACACTATTTTCTCTAAGAGAAATCACATGTTAGGTCACAAGATAATTTTCTTAAATTTAAGAAGATTGAAATCATATCAGCTATCTTTGCTGATCACAGTGGAATGAAACTATAAGTTAGTAACAGAAAGAAAACAGAAAAAAATCACTAATACATGGAATCTAAACAATACACTCTTAAACAAAAAAATGGGTCAAAGAAGAAATCTAAAGGAAACTAAAGAATATTCTGAGACAAACAAAAATAAAAACACACATACCAAAACTTACAGGATGCAGCAAAAACAGCACTAAGAGAAAAATTTATAAGGTAAATGCCTATACTGAAAAACAGAAAGGATCTCTCAAATAAACAAGCTAAATTATTTATCTCAAAAAAGAAAAATAAAATAAGCCCAAAGTTAGCACAAGGAACGAAATAATAAAATTAAAGAAGAAATAAATGAAATAATGAATAGAAAAGAAATAGAAAAAAAAATCAACCAAATTGAGTTGGTCTATTTTAGGAGATCAACAAAATTGACAACCCTTTAGGTAGACTAAGGAAAAAATAGAAAAGACTCAAATAAATAAAATCAGAAATGAAAGGAGACATTACAACTGATACCACAGAAATAAAAAGGATTATAAAAGACAACTGTATACAATACTATAACAAATGAAATAGCCTAAAAGAAATGGATAAATTCCCAGAAATATATAATTTATCAAGACTGAATTGTGAAGAAACAGAAAATCTGAACAAATAACATAGAAGGAGATTAAATCAGCAATCAAAAACTTCCCAACATAGAAAAACCAGATGGCTTTACAGTCAAATTCTACTGAACATTTAAAAAAAAAAAAGCTAACACAAATCCTTCTTAAACTACTCCCAGAAAACTGAAGAAGCAGGAACACTTCCAAACTCATTTTATGAGACCAGCACTACTCTCATACCAAAGCCAAAGAAAGACACTACCATAAAACAAACAAACAAACAAAAAGTGCCACTATCTCTAATAAACATAGATGCAAAATTGCTCAACAAAATACTAGCAAACAGAAGTCAACAGTACTTTAAAAGTATCATACAGCATGACCAAGTAGAATTTATTCCTGGGATGCAAGAATGGTTCAACATATGAAAATTAATCAATGTTCTAAACTACATTAACAGAACGAGGGATGAAAGTCAGACAATCATCTCTCAAGAAACACAAAAACATCTGACAAAACTCAACACCCTTTCATGAGTTTAAAAAAAAAAAGGCACTACACTTGGAATGGAAAGGAATATAATAAAATCTCTTCATGAAAAATTGATAGCTAATACCAAATTGAACAGTAAAACTGAAAGCATTCCCTCTAAGATCAGGACCAAGTCAAGAATGCCCACTCTTGCCATTTCTCTTCATAGTACATAATATTAGTAGAACATAGTACTGCAAGTGCTATCACAGATGACATAATCTTATAGGTAGAAACCCTAAAGATCCCACATAAAAGTGCTAGTTAAAACTAACAAAGTAAGGAAAGTTGCAGGACACAAAATGAACAAAAAAAAAATCAGTTGTATTATCATACACTAACAAACAATCTCAAAAAAAAAATTTTTTTTAATCTCATTTATGATCTCACCAAAAAAAAAACCACTTAGGAATACATTTAACTTGAAAGTGAAAAACTTGTATACTGAAAACTACAAAACAATGCTTAAGAAATTAAAAAGGACACAAATAAATAGTAAAAACATTTTACATTCATAAGTTGGAAGACATAATATGGTTTAAATGTTCATATTGCCCAAAGCAATATACAGTCTCAATGTTATTCTTATTAAAATTCCAATGGCACTTTTTGCACAGTAGAAAAAACAATGATAACATTCATATAGAACCACAAGGACCCCTGAAGAGTCAAAACAATCTTGAGAAAGAATAAAGCTGGGTGTCTCACACTTCCTTTCTTCAAAATATACTACAAAGCTACAGTAATCAAAACAGTATGACATCAGCACAAGGACAAACAGACAATAGAACAGAACAGAGAGCACAGAAACAAACCAAATCATATATGGTAAATTAATGACAAAGGAGCCAAGAACATACAATGGAGAAAGGACAGTCTGCTACAAATGGTGCTAGAAAAACTTGATATCCACATGAAAAGAAAGATATTGGACCCTTATACCACACACAAAAAGTTAGCTTAAAATGACCTAAAGGTTTAAATGTAAGACCAGAAACTAAAAAGCTCCTAGAAGAAATCATAGGGGGGAAATATTATAATATTGGTTTGGGCAATGATTTGTTAAATATGACACCAAAGGCAAAAACAGATATGTGGATCTAAATCAAATTAAAAAGCTTCTATGTAGCAAAGGATATAGTCAACATAGTAAAAAAAAAAAAAAAAAAAAAAGACATCTTATAAAATGGTGTAAAATATTTACAAATCATATATCTGATGGAAGGTTAATATCCAAAATATAGCACGAAAAACACAAAATATATCAGGAATTATATACGACTCAACAATAAAAAAATAAATACATAACCCAATTAAAAAATGAGCAAAAGACTGAAATAGGTATTTCCAAAGAAGGCATAAAATGGCTACAGGTATATTAAAAGAAATTCAACATCACTAATCATTAAGGAGATGAAAATCAAAACCACAATGAGATATTGCTTCACATCTGTTTGGATGGCCATTATCAATAAAATAGAAAATAAGTGTTGGCAAGGCTGTGGAAAAATTAGAACCATTGTGAACTCTTGGTGTAATGTAAAATGGTGTAGTTACTATGAAAAACAGTATGGAGGTTCTTCAAATAGTTACAAATCAAACTAATATATGATTTAGCAATCTCATTTCTGGAAATTTCAGGACAGGCAATAGCCCCTTTTAAAATGTATTCACCAAAAACCCATTGACTGCACAGTTGCTGTTAGCTGTCTAAAACAAGTTCTAAAACAAACTCTTTTTGGAACAAACTTTTCTGAACAATTTATGAAATATTATATAAAGAGACTAATAGTTTGACTTGCTTAATTTGGCGCTGTAAGTTTTTATAATAAAATGCACATGAGCATTTTCAAAAATATTTCAAAAGAACTGAAATCGGGATCTCAGAGTTACGCTCCCATGTTCACTGCAGCATTCTTCACAACAGCCCAGACATGGAAACAACCTAAATATCCACTGGTGAAAGAATGGATAAAGAAAATGTAGTATATACATATAATGTAATATTATTCAGTCTTAAAAAAGAAAGAAATCCTGCCACATATTTCCTTGACCTTGAAGACATTATCTTACGTGAAACAAGCCAGTCACAAAAGGACAAATACCGCACGATTCTACTTGTATGAGGTACCTAAAGTATTCAGTCTTGGAAGAAAGTGGAACGAGGGCTGCCCCAAGGTTAGCAGGAGGAGGAAATGGTGAGGTGTTAGTCAATGGATATGGATATTCACTCTTGCAAAATGAAAAGTTGTACACAATGCTGTACTATACACTTAACACTTTGATAGGGTATATTTCATGTTATGTGTTTACTACAATTTTAAAAAAGAATCATGAGATTGTTTTATAAGAGTCTTAGAGGCTCAAAGGGATCACAAAGTTAGCTGGTGGCAGAATGAGGATGGAAGTCCATGTCTTAGTTTAGCCCCCCATTCCACCTTGGCAAAGTTAAAGCGACCAAGGAGTCCAGGCTATTTATAACAGGATAAAGCAGGGATTCCTAACACGCAGCCACGGACAGGTATCTATTCCTAACTGGGCTGTACAGCAAGAAGCGAGCTTGAAGGTAATGCCCTTGAGTAATCATCCTGAAACCATCCGCCCCACCCCGGTCCATGGAAAAATTGTTTTCCATGAAACTGGTCCATGGTGCCAAAAAGCTTGGGGACCACTGGGATAGAGAACTATCATTTAAGTCTTCTCCCTATATCTGGACAAAATAGGAAAAAATAATCAGAAGAGACACAAACGAGCATCTCCTTCAAGTTAATCATATATGGTACAGAGTATAAAAATTTAACTTGGGTTCCATGAAAAACATCCATGTTGACAACACTGTATGAGGTTATATAGATAACAGAATAATCTTTCAGACAGTTGTATAATGAAAATCATGAGCAGTGCCAGCAATGCATAAATTCTGAGAAATAAAATGGGTTTGTTTAATTTACCTTAGTTATCAAATGAGAGAATATGTAATTAATGTTTATAACTATCCCTTTTTTTTGAAAGTACGAGAAATAGGTCATTCTTTATTACTATATACTAAATATAGTAATATATAGTACATATAGTAATGACCTATTCTAAATATAGTAATAAATAAATATAAATAGAAAATAAAAATGAAATAAGACATGACCATCTAATAGATGACATCTAATAGAGGCAAAAATTGGTAGCAATATCTGTTTTTCTTTAATTGTTCAGACTTACATTTCATAAAACTAGATGTGAACTACAAAAGTGAGGTCTTAGTTCATATTTTATCCATATCTTTGGGTTAGATAAATGCTGAATCACTGTGTTTTGTGAAATAATGGAAGTACATTCTAACTACACAAGTGTATTTGCCATTTATAAAACAGTGGTAACATAACAATGTACGTTGTTTAAAATAAAAAAAAAACATGAATTTGTATGTAACAAAGAATGAATATGCTTGAATGGTTCAGACAAAGAGAAGCATAAATGCATTGTTTAATAATTTTAATATCAAAACTTTAAAAATCATTCTACAAAAGAGGACATAATTCCTATCAGTTATTCCCACCTCCCTAATTACTTGACATTTCAACTTACAGGATCTGCTCATTAATTAAGTAATACATTGTAAAGCAGTCCATAGAGAGAAGTGTTGAAAAGCTAATCATCCCTTCCACTTACGAGAAATCTGCAGGCATGCAGCAATATCAAAGAAGTGTAAACATCGTATAATTTTATTCTTCTGCGGTTCAAATTATATCTATATCATAACATAATAATTAAGTGATCTAGGGTCTTGAAGTTTGACCTTTGAGAGTTAAATAATGTCAAGGAAAGAAAGGTATCTAGAATACCAAAGGCCCCTACAAGGCAACCTTCTTTCTGTTTGATGTTCATTCTAGCCTTATTCCAGTCCAGCTTGAGCATCTGATCTATAATGACTCCTCTAATAGCAGCAGCTAACATTTACTGAAGACTTACTATAAACACTCTTCTAAGCACTTTATAGAAAATCATGATTGTCACCATGTTTCAAATGACAAAACTGAAGTTCATAAATAACAAATAATTTGTCCAAGGTAATAGGACCAGCACACACTCGAGTTAGGCCTTGACCAAAGCAATTTAACTCCAAAGCCTATATACTTGACACACTGCTTTATCAAAGGCAGAGACAACATCTTCATCTTTGTATCTCTGGTTCCCAGCATACCATAAAATGCTTTTAAAATGCACAAACTACTCCTAATGTTTTTTTATTTGCTCCAATTCTGTTCAACAAGATAGATCTTGTAAGAGTGTTGCAGCTAGTATTTGAATCTGCAAACAATTATTAAAAGCCTGCTACTTGTAAAGAAAAGTACATGAAAAGTACTCTAGCCAAATTAACGTAGAATCAGAAAAAATTAACTTGTTATGTAAACGTTACCAGGACATCATCAGATTTTGAGGCATGATTTTCCCAGTATACAGGAAAAAAGGTCAACAGAACAACACAGGAACTCCAAAAATGGAAAAACAGAGGAGAGATCACAGGCTAGAATAAAATAAAGTATCCTATCACTTCAGGAGTTTGAAATACTTAAAATACAATAACCTTGTACAATAAAATACAATAACCTTTTAATACAATAAAATGACCTTTCGCTACAGAAACCTAATTTCCACATTAGTCACTATAGCCATCTGAATCTTCATTTATCTCTCAAACAAAACTTAATATTTAGAAAATCGTATAAGAAAACTTAGCTCAGAATGGGAAGACAAAGAAATACCCCCCGCTCGAAGGGAAAAGAGGAATCCCCACAAAGAGAACAAAAAGAAATAGAGGCAAGTAAACTATCAGATATTGAGTTCCAAACAACGGTTCTAAGGAAGCTCAATGAGCTCAGTGAGCTCAGAGAGAATTACAAAAAACTACAGGGAAACCATGAGGAACTTACTGCAAACTATATCAGCATGAAAAAGGACAGAGAAACTATCCATACGAGACAAGAGGAAATGAAGAATACAATTTCTGAGTTGAAGAACACAGTAGAAGGAATCCAAAGCAGGCTAGATGAAGCTGAGGACCGAGTCAGCAAGCTGGAGGACAAGGTAGAAAAAAGCTCCCAGAAAGAGCAAGAAAATGAAAACAGACTCAAAAAGAATGAAGAGACACTGAAGGAAATGCAGGACAACGTGAAATATAACAATATCCATATAATAGGGATACCAGAAGGAGAAGAGGAGGAGGAAGGGATAGAGAACCTGTTTGAAAAAGTCATGATGGAAAACTTCCCTAATTGGAGGAGAGAAAAAGGTACATAAGTCCAGGAAGCACAGAGGGTCCCATTCAAGAGGAACCCAATGAGGTCCACTCCAAGACACACCATCATTAAAATGGCAAATATCAAAGACAAACAGAGAATCCTAAAGCAAGCAAGGGAGAAAGAGCTGGTAACATACAAAAGAGCCCAGATACAGGTAGCAGCTGCCTTCTCAACAGAGACACTGCAAGCCAGAAGGGAATGGCAAGAAATATTCCAAGTCATGAAAAGCAAAGGCCTGCAACCAAGACTGCTCTACCCAGCAAGACTCTCAATTAAAATGGAAGGCAAAATAAGGAGCTTCCCAGACAAAAGCAGGCTAAAAGACTACACCTCCACCAAACCAGCACTGCAAAATATGCTAAAGGGACTGCTTTAAGATGAAGAAAAAGTTCCTATGAATACCCAGTTCCTTTCAGAGTTGCCAATACTTGATATTAACAATATTTTTAATACTCATTAATCTGATTGTGACAGTGATGTTATTTTAATTGTTCCTTTAGTATTTGTTGAAACTAAACCTGTTTTAGTATATTTCTTGCCTATTTCTAATATTTAAAAAAAAAACCTTTAAATGACTTTTTGGTTTTCTTTATCCATTTACTGATTAACGGTTTATAAAACTTTTCTCCAGAAAAAACAAAACAAAAAATCCTATTAATTATGTTTTAGATATGTTGCAAATACTTTTCTATTCTATTCCTTGTCCTTTAATTTTTTTATATGTATAGTACTATATAGGTAAATGTTTAATATAGTCATATTATCAATATTTAATTTACAGCTTCTGGGGTTGAATATTTTACTTCAGGTCATGAAAAATATTAGTTCTATTTCCTTCTAAAACTCCTTAGATTCTACATATTGATTTTTAACTCACCTGAATATTTCTTGTATAATGTGTGAAATAGGGCTCTATATATGTTTTATTTCAAGAAATAGTGGTCCACGCACCTTATTTGTTGAATAAGCCTTATTTTATCCATTGATTTGAAATATCAATTTAATCATATATTATATTGTTAGACAGATATACACATTTGTCTCTAGGATGCTCATTATATTTCATTGATCTATTTGATTATTTCTGTGCTGGTGTCATGTTTAATTGCTGAGACTTTATAATGGTTTTACATTTTTTAAAATATTTTATAATTAACTTTGACATTAAAAAAAATAAAATCAATCTGCATTTAAGAAAGAGAGATGGAACTCCTATCTTTTGCAACAACATCGATGGAAGTGGAGAATATTAATATTATGCTAAGTGAAATAAGCCAGTTGATGAAAGACAAATACCATGATCTCACCTATAAGTGGACTCTATTCAACAAAATAAACTAATGAACAAAATAAACCACAGGCATGGAAATATGGAGCAGACTGAAAGTGACCAGAAGGGAGGGGGAAAGAGGACAATGGTGGAAAGAAGGGGAAGGGACTAGACAAAGAACATGTATGAATGACCCATGGACATGGACAACAGTGTGGGAGTTGACTGTGGGAGTGGGGGATGGGCTGGGATGGGTGGAGGAGGGTATAGGGGTAAAAATTGAGACAACTGTAATAGAATAAACATGACTTATAAATTAAATAAATAAAAACACATGCAAAAAAATAAAATAAAATAAAATGGAAGGCAAAATACAAAAAATAAAAAATAAATAAAAGAAAACTTAGCTCAGAAAGTAATGATGTGCCACACTACCAACATGTAAAACCATCAGTGGATAAAGGAATATAATCATCATGAATTTTCTCAATTGCTAACATTTTGACAACTTGCTAAAAATTATAATGACTGAATTCCTATGAGCATAAAATTTCCTTCCTGAACAAAAGTAGTTTTTACATTTTTATCATGGTGAGATCTAAATCTTTGGTAGTCCAACTGGTAGAACAAAAGTTAAAAGCTAATGTCCTATAAGGATAATGTGAATATTTTTTCTTTCAGTTAGGTAAAGTCAGTTTCAACTACTGTCTTTGTCAATGGCAATATGTTTTATATCAGAGAGTTGGAAGGTGGAGTTTGAATGCCTTAAATAATGAAATCTAATTAAATACAGCTCAGTTAGAGAAGAAACTATGTAATAAAACAACAGAGATTCAATGCTTTTGAATTTATTAAAATAGTAAATAACAGAACTCAAAGTTATGGCAGATGAATTTTACTGAGTTATAAAAACTATGCAAGACTGAGAATGGTAAAATGTAAACCAATCCATATGACATTTGAAGAGGAAAAAATTAAATGGCTAATGCAACTTGGTTAAATATAAAGTATGACTCCAAATTCTCTTTCCTTCTTTAATGACAAAAGTCCTTTTGTTTAAATAAGTCATTAATATTAACTTATACCATGAATTTTATAAGGTCAAAATTCAAGGTCCACTAAATTTGATCATTTAACAATCCAATATAAGGTTGATCATTAAATGGGGTCTAGTAAATAATAGTAAATAAGTTAATTAGAATGTTGTATTAACTAAGAAGATTCATACCCAGGATAAAGCAAAATTAATTTTAAAAGGCAGAAACATAAAAATGTATTGATTTAAACTTCTTGGAACAAAGAATAGCAAAGAAGACTGATTCCACTGCTTGAAGTAGACAGCATACAGACAAGAAAGAAAACAGATTTAGGGAGTTCTATCATGCATAATCTTCTGCATTATGGAAAATTATTGGGCAATAAAGATGAAATAAATGTTAGTACAAAGACCCTGGCAGTCACATCCATGATAGAAGCAGGCTCAAACCAACAGAAAAAAAAAGAGTTAATCCATGAATGGTGTTATAAAAACTGGTTAGCTAAAGGGGAAGGGATATTGTAGCATATTACCATGCAATAAAATAATTCTAGATGGAGAAATAATCCTTAAAGAATTTATAAGAAATAGTAAGTGAATATTTACATGTTCTTTAGAAATGAAAGACTGCCCTGGCTGGTGTGGCTCAATGGACTGAGGGCCAGCGTGCAAACCAAAAGGCCACTGGTTCTCTTCCCAGTCAGGGCACATGCCTGGGTTGTGGGCCCAGCCCCCAATTGGGGGTGTGCGAGAGGCAACCAACGAATGTATCTCTCACATGTGGGATGTTTCTCTTCCTCTCCTTCTCCCTCCTTTCCCCTCTCTCTAAAAATAAATAAATAAATAAATAAATAATCTCTTTTAAAAATGAAAGACTAATAAGATAGATATAATTAAAAAGGAAAAATACTTTTAGCAAACAAGAGCTGTTGAATTAAAAATATCTTAGCACAACAAAAAATTCAATAATATTAGAAATATAAAGTTAAGAAAATCTCCCAAGAAGTAGAGTAAAAAAGTAGAGAGAAGGAATTGGGGAAGGAAAGATAACATTAGAAGACTAGTACAGGAACTCATGTTCCAAACAAGCAAAGTTCCAGAAATTTAGGGGGAAAAATGTCAGTAAAGAAAAAGAAATTAATGAAAAAATAATTTTTTTAATTTCCCAGAATTCAAGGACCTGAATTTCCAGACTAAAAGATATACCAATTATCCAGAACAACAAATGAAAAAAAGTTCATACAAAAACACATTGTAATGAAGTTGTAAGAGCACCAGGATCAAAAAGAGGATACTAAAAGCTTTCAGAGAGGAAAAATAAAAATTAGATTCACATAAACATATATTCTACAACTCAGGAATCAGACCAACTTTGGATTTCTACACAGCAACACTGCAAACAGACAAAATTGTGAAGGCATATGGTTCCCAACCCAGAATTCTACACAGCCAAAGTAACTAAATACCTGTACATAGTAAAAAGCACTCACTAATAGTTTGCTTTAAAAATGTGTGTGTGTGTGTGTGTGTGTGTGTGTCTAATTACCAACCAATAATTTGATAATATGAATAAAGGATTCAAAATTTTTAGGATAAATACAGATTTTCTCCCCACCAAATATGGGCAAAGCATATAAATCTAAAACTCAAAAAAAAAAAAAACAAGCAGCAAATAAGAACTTTAAGAACATTTAATATCACTATATTTTAAACTGAAAATTGTAACAAGATCATTCTTTCACATACTAGACTGTAAAATATTTTTAAATTGTAAAATTTAAGGTTAAGATAGTGAAACTGACATCCTTACATAATTCTGGAGGAGTAAAATATGATACAATGTTTCTAAAAAGAAAATGTTCAAAACTCACTTAAGAAGTTCAGCTCTAATCTCAGATTTGCTTCAAAATAACATTACAGAATGGGAGATTGGGGATTGAAGCGTACAGAAAATACAGACCAGCTATGCAATGATAAATACCATATTTTGCTGAGGATAATGAGCACCCACATTTTTGGCCCAAGCTTTCAGGAAAAAAGTCTTTCGTTTTCATTTTATAATTCAATTTTTTATTAATTTATATTTAGGATCCTTATTTTTTTGTATTATAAAGGAATTTTAGCATTCATTTTTGAACATATTATGGTACAAGAAATTTTATGTAACAAATAATTACAAAACACAAAAACAGATACAAGGTACAAGAAATTTTATGTACCAGTAACAAATTTATGATATTTACACATCATAAATGGCCAAGAACTCTTCAACACTGTCAATATTAGAAGTGTTGTCTTTCTTAATTTCTACATTACCAGTGTCTTCTGAAGAGTCACTTTCCCCATCCCAGTAAGTTCCATCATCTTCATTTCCATCCATAGCATTGCTGATGCTGCATTTTTCAAATGATTTCACAACCACTTCCTAACATGACACTGTTCCATGACCTTAGGATCCAAACACAAACCTGGGTGATGGATGTTTCCTTGATCCTGCCTGTGGGAGTTAAGTCATTACCAGCTGACTGCATCCATGATGCCCACTCTTTCTTCATTAGGGCCTTAAAAGGCTTGTTTACTGACATCCAAGAGGTTGCAGTTGGCTGGTTAGCCCAAGAGGTGTCACAGAAAGTTGGGTTTTCAAGTCTGCTGCCGTTGCTTTTGCACTTTGTGTAACATGGGCTTTGAAGTGATCAAAAACAAGCAAAGCTGGTTTTTTAAGTACTAGTACTACCCATGTATAATGCGCATTCTTATTTTTCCCTCAAAAAATTGTACAAAAAAAGTATGCATTATATACAGCAAAAAATGGTAACTGTTAAGGCATGGGATATATATATCAGGTTTATTCTTTCTATCTTTACACTAATTTTATACTATTCTCCACACTTTTGAGTATGCTTAAATTTTTTCAAAATAAAAGGTTAAAATTGTTTAATCTAGTATTTTCTCTGCATAAATGTATTTTTAAAAACAAAGCAGAAATTCAATAAATCTAAGAGACAAGATATGCCCAGATACAAAAACAATATACATACAGCAGCAGGTATTATATTCACATCAGAGTAAATCAACTGAAAAAACAAAACAAAACAAAACTTCCATATTAAAAACCACCAAATACAATGTGTAAAACTGTTGCCAGGAAAAAAATGTTATAAATAGGATTTTTTGTTACAACCACAAAGAAAAAGGGCAAAGAGAAACACAGAAAATTCTGTGTTCCTGTACTACAGAAGAACTGAAGAAAAATAATTGATATCTTATAATATTTAAAAAGGCTAACATAAAAGAAAACCTGGTTTGATTTTTCTAATCCCAAGGCCCATATTGAAAGGCATATATGGATTTAACATGAAAGAACAGGTTTTAAAAAAATATATTTAGAGGATGGAGTGGGCTGCCCCAAGAAGTACTAAGTTTTTATAACCAGAGGTACTTAGGAGATGTTTAATGTATATATTCAAATAGCAAAAAGAAAAAGAGGGCAAACGCTAATGATTTAGAATCTACTACTTAAAAAATATAACATAACCCAATTAAAACAACATTTTAGGAAATATTTGTGCAGGAAATAGTTAACATGGCAGGCCTGAAGCTGCTGCCATCTTTAAAAAGCCTGCTTGCAAAGTTAGCGTACGGGAGGGCACTGGAAAGCAGATTCGAAGATGCTTCCTACCACTTTTTACTAATACGAGTGTGCCTAAACTGCTTGCACAAACACATTATACAAAACACTGTGCCTGAACTGACCAACCCACATTAAAACCCTTAGGTACAAAATCTCTAATGAGCTTCCCTACTAGGCAACACTTCACAAGTGTTGCAATTTGGTTCTGGAAGAATAAAATGCATGCTGCATGACTCTACTAGAAGAGAACTCTTAGGAGCTTGTGCCCAGTTTCTTCTAAACTTCACCAAATGAACCTTTTTACTTGTGGATTTGGCTTTTATTCTTTTGCTCTAATAAATCATAATCATGTTCGCAACTATACACTGAGTCCTGTGAGTCCTTATAGCAAATCAATGAACTGAAGGTAGTCTTAACAACTCTTGACCTAGAATCATTCATATGTTTCTTTAAAAACAAATATCAATTCAGGGGGAAAAAAATGTTACATAGGGTTTTCAAAAAGAACAACTTCTAGACTTCTGGTCAGGATGGTATCATTTGTAAATACAGCTCACCTCCTCACAAAACCACATCAAAATTACAATGAAATGGGGTATCCGACCTGTGGCCCACGGGTTGCATGTGGCTCAGGATAGCTATGAATGGGCCCAACACAAAATTTACTTAAGTAAATTTACTTAAAACATTACAATATTTTTTTGTGATTACATGCAGCAATGTATTTAAAGTCTGGCCTAAGACCACTTCTTCTCTAAGTGTGGACCAAAGACTCCAAAAGCTTGGACACTCCTGCAACCATCATTCAGAATAATCAGAAATTGAGCTGAATGGAAGTCCTACAATACAGAATGAAATAAGAAACCAACTACAGAACTAAGAAAACACGTTGAGACTGGTAGGAGGGGTGGAGACATAATGGGTTGGTCCCACACCCATGTGTGGTGGATAAAAATGAGGAGGGATATCTCAGGAGCAAGGTGTCCCAGCCCCACACCAGGTCTACCAGCCAAGGGCTCCAGTGCCAAGAACAGAAGTTCCCATAACTTCCAGCTGTAAAAACCAGTGGGTATTAAGGCTGTGGAAGACAGAAACTACTAGACTCACTGGCGGTTCCTCTCAAAGAGCCCACACATGAACTTACTGAGATGTAGTCCCTGTGAGCTCCAGCACAGGAGCAACAGATTGAAAGGCACTGGAGACATACAGGGGGAACTGAATAGTTTGGCATCAGGGCTAGAGGTGAAAGATAGCTTTCTCCCAGACAGAAGTGCTGGCAGAGGCGTTCTTTTCTGAGCCCTCTCCCCACAGAGCCACAGAGCCACAGAGCCAGCAGGCAAGGGCTGTATCTCAGGTTCCACCAACCTGGCTCACACTGTTCACCCCACCCTGGTTGAATCCCTGAGGCCCCACCCCACCCGATTTGGGGGCCCACCCAAGCTATTTCCAGTGGCTTTTCCATATGAATGGCTTGTCTTGGCCTGTGCTTCAGATTTTCCTAAACTCTCTCAAATAAGCAATATCTGGCCTCAGCAAGCCCCTTACATCTTGCAAATTTGCCCCAGGCCTGCCACTAGCATCAGCTCACCTTGGTTCACAGCTGGGCCTCACAAATAGCAGCCATCTGCAGATCACTTTGTAGCTTATGCTGTGTGACCCTGGACTGAACACAGTCAGTGGCTGACCTTGGACATGTCAAAAGCAATCAGAGCTCAACTAAAACAGGAGGATGTACTCAGCCTGCATGGTGGGCATACCTTGAGTACACACTTGGGTCATAGAGGAGGCTGTGCCACTGAACTATACAGGACACATACTACATTTGGCCACTCTACCAAGCCACGGGGACATAGCAGCTCTACCTAATGCATAGAAACAAACACAGGGAGGCTGCCAAAATGAGTGGACAAAGAAACATAGCCCAAATAAAAGAACAGAACAAAATTCTAGAAAAATAACTAAACAAATTGGAGACAAGCAACCTACTAGAGGCAGAGTTCAAAAGAAGGCTTATATGGATGCTCAAGGAAATTAATAAGGATCTCAACAGCATTAAAAATATCCAGTCAGAAATGAAGTATTCACTAATTGAAATAAAAAAACAATTTACAGGAACTTAACAGTAGAGTAGATGAAGCTGAGAATCAAATCAGTGATTTGGCATGTAAGGAAGCAAAAAAACAATCACTCAGATCAGCAAGAAAAAAGAAATGGATGCAAAAAAATAAATAAATGAGGATAGTGTAAGGAGTCTCTGGGATGACTTAAAGCATACCAACATTCACATCATGGGCACACTAGCAGAAGAGAAAGAGCAAGAAACTGGGAATCTATTTGAAAAAAATAATGACAAAAAACTTTCCTAACTTGGTGAAGGCAATAGATATACAAGTCCAGGAAGCACAGAGAGTCTCAAACAAGATGAACCCAAAGAGTCCCACACATCATAATTAAAAAGCAAAAGGTTATAGACAAGGAGAAAATCTTAAAACCAGCAAGAGAAAAGCAGCTAGTTACCTACAGGGGAGTTCCCATAAGACTGTCAGCTGATTGCTCAAAAGAAACTTTGCAGCCTAGAAGGAACTGGCAAGAAATATCAGTCATGAAAAGCAAGGACCAACAACCAAGATTACTCTACCAAGCAAAGCTATCATTTAGAATCCAATGGCAGTTAAAGAGCTTCCCAGACAAGAAAAAGCTAAAGGATTTCATCACCTCCAAGCTACTATTGCATGAAATGTTAAAGGGTCTTCTTTAAGAAAAAGATCAAAAATATGTACAATAAAATGGCAATAAATATGTATCAATAATTGACTTTAAAAAACAAAATAAACACACAAGCAGAAGAGAAACAGAATCATAGATACAGAGAATGTTCTAATGGTTGCCAGATGGGAAGGAGGGCCAAGAGGATGGGTGGAAAAGGCGAAGGGATTGAGAAGTGCAAATTGTGATAGAGTGGAGAGAAGTTGGTGGCCAAGAAAGTGGAAGCTGAGTCCACTTGCTCTTGCCCCAAACTTGGATTCTAGGCTGATCTTCCAACAAATAACCTGAACAATCAACGGAATCTTAGCTGATATTAAGTTTCAAAGCCAAGGAATGCAGAAGATCCTTCATAATGGGGAGTAAGGAGATTTTATAAGTGGAAGGGGATACTACTTATTCCACTACTTATAAGTGGAAGGGGATATTGTTTAGATATTTACATTTTATTACATATTATAATTCTTTAGTAAAATAAAATTATTTTTAGCAGTGCTTCAGTAAGTGATGGGACTGAAGTGGATATTAAATGACCAGTATTTAAAGGACTAGTAGGCAGAAGAGTATGAAGCAGTTACAACAACAGTAGAACCCAGAAAATGCTCAGTGGGGGAATAAAACAGGAGGCAGATTTCCTGTCCAAAGGAGACAGTGGACATCAAGGAACAAAGTCTGATCATGCTTCTCCCCTGCCTTCCTACTCAGCTTATTTTTCAAGGCACATCTAGCCCTTTTTCTTGCCCATTGAACTTCTGTTTCTCCCTTGTTCAAACTGATAGTTCAACTACTCATGCACTAACCATGAAAAATACTGTTATATTCAATACAACCATGAAAAATATTAAAAGATAATAGAGTGTTTGACCCTTTCTAGGAAAAGAACATTCTAAATACTGTTTATCACTCTAGCTTTGTGCACAACTTTATGTCAATATATTTTGGGTAACAGTCTTATTCCTAACACTGTTACTCACATTAGCATGTGACCACCTTACAGGCAGCAACTCTGTTCCTTTCCTTCTTTGTATTTGTTCAGGAGCACGCACAGAGCAAATACTCAGTAAACATGAGCTAAATTAAAATTATGACTAACTACAGAAGGAATAAAATGTTAAAGTATAATTTTGAGACTACTTCCACTCAAAAAATATTGCCAGGCATTCCACTGCCCTCTTAGTACTTCTCTAAAAACTCTCTTTTAAGTATTATTTTTCTTAAAGATTTTTTAATTCTTTTTTTAATGAGCACTACATTTTAATTTGCTCTTCAGCATTTTGAAATTTCCACACCTTCTAATCTTTTGTTATCTTTTATTAAAATATTTTTTCTTTTTTAATTTTTTCAATTACAGTTAGGCATTCAGTGTTATTTTATATTAGTTTCAGGTGTACAGTATAGTGGTAAGACAACCACATCCTTTACAAAGTGCATATTCCTTCTGATACTTCTAGTACCCATCTTGCAGCATACATAGTTCTTACAATATTATTTTTTTGAAGTTTTTTTTTATTTTTTTAAAGTTTTAAAAGGTTTCTATTGCACTGTAGAGGCTGTGAGGATATTTTCAGCTAATGAAACCAATGGGAAGAGTATTTCTAAATATATATTTACATATATATCAAAGAAATGAGCACTGGGATTTTTTAGTGCTTCAGCACTATTCAGCCCAGTAGCCATTAGCCACATGTGGCTAATGAGCAGTTAAAATGCAGCTAATCTGAATTGAGACATGCTGTAGGGGTAACGTGCATAACAGATTTGGAAGGTTTAGTACAGAAATTACATATAAGACATTTCATTAATAGTTTTATGTTGATTACATATTGAAATATTTCAGATATACTGAGTTAAATAACATTTTTTAATTAATTTTACCTGTTTATTTTCACTTTTGTCATGTGGCTACCACAAAGTTTAAACCTACATATATGGCTTATATGGTATTCTACTGAACAGCACTATTCTCTAACCCCTTTATATATCTTAATTTAAAACACACACACATACACACAGAAAAAACAGTGATGTCTCTCTCTTCATGTATTTAGGGAATAAAGTATGACAATAAGCCCTAAATGAGAAGCAACATATCTAATTTGCTAAATAGCTTAGCACTGGTACTAGAGCATAATGTGGCAGAAAAATAATTGTGAAATGAATACTCAACCACAATTTTAATAATACAGGTTTTATTGAGAACTTCCTGCCAAGATGGAGGTATAGGTAAATAGGCTTTGCTTCCTTGACAAGCAAAAAGAAGGACAAAAAACAAATTTAAAAACAAAAAATAACCAGAACATCAAACTGTGTGGAAGTCCAACAACCAAGGAGTTGAAGAAACATTCATTGACACTAGTAGGAAGGGTGGAGATGGGCAGCCAGGGTGGAGAGGATGCGCGGCAAGGCAGCGGCTGGAGAACTGGGTAGACAACATAGCAGCTGGCAGTCGCACATTTGCATGCAGATAAACCAGAAGGAACAGCTGAGGAGTGAGGCAGACCTCACAACCCAGGGTTCCAGTGCAGGGAAAGAAAGTCTCAGAAACATTGACTATAAAGACGTGTGGGGGTTGTGGCAGCAGGAGAAACTCTCAGCCTCACAGGAGAGTTCATTGGAGAGACCCACTTGGGAAGTACACAAACCCACCCACCAGGCAGTCAGAACTAGAAGGCCCCAATTTGCTTGTCGTTAGTGGGGGAAGTGACTGAAAGCTAGTCCAGAGCCCAGCAAGCGGCATTGTTCCCTCTCAGACCCCATATACTGCATCACACCGGAGCGACCCGGGTTGCCCCACTCTGGCCAATACCTAAGGCTCCACCCTTCCAACGTAACAGGCACAATGAGACAAAGAAATGTGACCCACATGAAAGAACAGATCAAAGCTCCAAAAACAGAACTAAGCAATGAAGAGATAGCCAACCTATCAGATGCACAGATGAAAACACTGGTAATCAGGATCCTTGGAGAAATGGCTAAGTATGGTCACAAAATGGAGGAAAAAGTGAAGGCTATGTAAAGTGAAATAAAGAAAAATATACAGGGAACCAGCAGTGAAAGGAAGAAAACCAGTACTCAAATCAATGATTTGGAGCAGAAGGAAGAGATAAACGTTCAACCAGAACAGAATGAAGAAACAAGATTTCAAAAAACTGAGGAGTGGCTTAGGAACCTCTGGGACAACTTTAAATGATCCGACATCCAAATCATAGGGCTGCCATAAGGAGAAGAAGAGTAAGAAATTGAAAATTTATTTGAAAAAATAACAGAGAACTTGCCCAATCTAGAGAAGGAAATAGACTTCCAGGAGATCCAGGGAGCTCAGAGTCCCAAAGAAGTTGGACCCAAGGAAGCGCATACAAAGGCACATTATAATTACATTACTGAAAATTAAAGATAAGGAGAGAATCTTAAAAGCAGCAAGAGAAAAAGAGACAAGTTACCTACAAAGCAGTTCCCATACAACTCTCAGCTGATTTCTCAAAAGAAACCTTGCAGGCGAGGAGGGGCTGGCGAGAAATATTCAAAGTCAAGAAAGGCAAGGACCTACATCTAAGATGACTCTATCCAGCAAAGCTACCATTTAGAATGGAAAGGCAGATAAAGTGCTTCCCAGAGAAGGTCAATTTAAAGGAGTTCATCGTCACCACGCCCTTATTATATGAAATGTTAAAGGGACTTATCTAAGAAAAAGAAGATCAAAAACTATGAACAGTAAAATGACAAAAACTCACAACTATCAACAACTGAACCTAAAACAAAAACATAAACAAACTAAGCAAACAACTGGAACAGGAACAGAATCACAGAAATGGAGATTGGAGGGGTGGGGGAGGGGTGAATGGAGGAAAAGGTACAGGGAATGAGAAGCGTAAATAGTAGGTACAAAATAGACAGGGGGAGGTTAAGAATAGTATAGGAAATAGAGAAGCCTATGTACAACCCACAGACATGAACTAAGGAGGGGGGAATGTTGGTGGGAGGTGGGTTACAGGGTGGAGGGGAATAAAGGAAAGAAAAAAAATGGAACAATTGTGATAGCATAATCAATAAAATATATATTTTTAAAAAATAATAAGAAAATTAAAAACATAAATGTTTTTAGCACTGATTATAAACTAGGTACTATACTCTGGATTTTCTCATTTAACTCACATGATGAATTTTATTATTCTCATTTTACAGATGAGATAACACAGACATACACAGAGTTATAACAATCTCCAGTGTATTTCACAATATTCAAAGAAATGAAACAATTCAATTAAGAGAGTCTTTTTTAACTCAACTTTCTTTAATTAATAAATATTTATTGAGTACCTTGTATCACACAGTATTATACTAGGTGATGTGATATTAAGAGAAATCATAGGTTAATGCAACAAAAATATAAACAGTTACAGATTAAATTCTGTGACAAATAAATCCCACTATAATTATCCTATAGCCTACCAAAATATTAACAAACCTCACTAATAGGTAATAATCCAGCAACACAAAATTTTTGTTGAATTTAGACAATCCTTTGGAATTCACTACAAAAACTAGCATTCATATGGCACTTTACAATGTTTTTTTCATGTGCAAGATTTTACAATCTTTACAACATCCCTGAGAGGTAGGTATTATTAGAGGCTGGGTAGGACCTTACAAACAGTTGATTCATTATCTGATCCAGTGATGCTCCTTATCAGGCTTTATTTCTTGTTCTATGGCTTACAGGCTACTGTCCCGTGTTTTCAGTTTTATTTGGGGGAGCAAGGAGTAGGGAGGGAGCTATAGACAGGCCGCTTACAAAACTGGTCTGGGTTCCAGATTCCTATCATTTTCGGAAATAATAGTCTTGGGCTCAGGAAGGCATGAAGACAGTGTAATTAACAGCTTTTTTGGAGGTGTAAAGGGGCAAGTTTCAAATAACTTACCACTTTTTTAAAAAAGAAAAGCATTTACATTTAAAAATAAGCCTTCATATAGAATAATTTAACTAGCATCAGTTGTAACTAAGTCTCTTATTTAGCTCCTTTTTTGAAAACATATTTATTAGGGCTCAAACTTTGGCCAAACTTGAAAAAATAAGCAATATTCAGTACATAGTAAATGGCCAGCTTAATTTTTAATGAGTAAATGACATGGCAAGACTGGTTCAAGTACTTGTAAATACTAAATGTCTGGATATGTCTTCATTGGCTTTTGAACAGTTTCAAAGAGCAGACAGGAGGATTCATTAGCTCTTAGCACATATGAACCTGCTCCAAAGGCAGCCAAGAGAGTTGCCTAGCAACAGTGCATTTTGCATCTCTCATCATCCCCAAAGATGCTGCAGCAGCAGCAGCTAGGTCAAGCCTCTCATTAGCAACCTGAGAAAGGGTTTCTAACTCCCATTTTACTAAATTATTTTTATTTCCAGGTGAAGCTCAAATAGCTATATATTATTCTTACTGACAATGTATTCTCTTCCCTTTATTCCTTCTTCTTACCAACCCCATTTCAACAGATATGTTTTAATGAACCCATCAAAATACCTGTAATAAAAGCAGGCAATGAGAAATCCAACAGAATTTACGTGCCTATTCACAACTCTCTAACAGTTCCATATCTTTCAGGCAATAAAGTAAGGAAGGTTTAAAAGAAAGGATGAAAAAAGATACTGAAATGAAATAATGGGGAGAGGAAAAAATCAGTTATTTGACTTTAAAATTAACAAAAAATTTACACAAATTATGTGAAATGCTATCGGTAGCTATTCTTATTCTTTTCTTATTTGCACAAAAATTCATCTCAATGATTTAGTAAAGTACCAAAAAGGCAGAAAATTCCTGAGTGATAATAAACTATAGCAAATGTATTGACAGTTTATAATGAATGTCATCCATTGGAAGGGAAATATGCTTCTCAATTTAATAACTACATTATAAAGCTTCACCTCAGATCAGTGTCTATTCATTTACTTCTGAAAATATTTCTTAAAATATTTACCACTATCAGTGCCATGCAGAACTAAAATATATACTCACATAATCTCCCTTGTATATACTCAAAAGACCCTCAAAAGAAAATAAACAAAGTAAGCAAGGCAGACTTTTCATTTCATGTATTTTAAAGTGCTTAAATCCAGATTTTGGCATAGACCACATACACCCCGGTCTCTGAGCTTTCATGTGATCATGAATTTCACTACAGAAAGGATTACAGAATATGCATGACACTCTATGGAAGATAAAGTGTGGTACTAATAGATACAGATTAAGAAAGGTGTAATGAGGAACATTCAAAGGCAACTGTCATCACACCAAATCAAAATAAATATTTTAAACGATCTGAAAAGAGCAATGTGGTTTTATCCTTGACGTCCCTCCCCACCCTTTTTAATGTACAAACAGCGAGAAAAAAAAATGAATCTTTAGTGGAATTTCCCAGAAGGGTGTCATTTACCATTAAAATATTTCATTCCAGCAGTTGAAAGACCATAAAAGGGTGAATGTCCTCCAGAGTCTCTAATAACGGTAATAGATCTTGTGTTACTATTCACAAGTGACCTCTCAGTCAGGCGATTTAATTTTTCCCCCTGCAACATGGTTGGTTTCACACACAGTATAATAACAGTTTTTGCACAACAAGACAATTCATCCGATTAGAAGGACTGTATTAAGTCTTTCATGAACAGCATGTGTCATTACAGCTTCAGCTAGGATTTGATTTAAGACAACCTAATGTATGCACACATGATTCTTCCTTTTTCCATGGTTTTAAAAAAAGATTCCTATACTTTCTTCAGCAATTTTGTACACCACTGACTGAATGATCCCTGGCTTCAAAATATAACTAAGATGTCATCAAATGCTCACCAAGCACTTTAAAACAGGTACCAAGCAACAAAACTGTGCATAAGGTTCTTGTTTCTATGTGCGTTAAGTGAAATTCCACTGTCTCAAAGGAAAAAAAAAAAAAAACATGAAAAGGGAGAGAATGGGCATAACTGTTTGTTGCAATTACTTTTATGCTTCACAATATTCCAGCAATGCAACATTAATTATAAAGCCAATATGACATTATCAAGAAAAGCTTTAGATAGAGTGAATTTTGAGATCTCCACTTGAAAACCTCAGCAAAGCACAAAAAATTTAAAAGTGGACACCAAAGAAAAAAGTGTGAAATAAATCAACCATCTGGAATCTCTACTACAATAAATGGTTCAGCACCATTCACTGCCCACAGAAGCCTAAATCTGAGAACATCTACACATTTCTTACTGACTTGCTGATGAAATTACAAAGGTTATATCAAGAATCTGCAAAAAAGGGCTACAGTGACAGTTGGAGGAATTCTCAGGGGTTCCCTTAACCTTATTACCTTTTAATTGATGCTGATAGGCTTGGCCTCCCCCTCCCATCTCTGGATCTGGGCAGGCTCCTCTGAGGAGCAGAGTCAGCACTCCTTTGCTGCTAGGCCAGGAGTGTCTTTACCACCCGCTGGCCTTAGAGAGATTCTCCTCCTGCTCCATGGCAAGTAGCCCAAACTTGCAAGATTAAGTTCTCTAGATTTTTGATGCAAGTAGGATGCTCTCTTCTGGTTCAATTGTTCTGCCCCTCCAGCAATCTTGTAAGCAGAACTATAGGATGAAAAGAGACAATTCTGCTGTAGTACTCTTGTTTTTGCTGCTCATATTTTATCCATAGGAAACAGCGACATACCTTTTTCTCTGATGAATTCTTGGTATGCAAGCCAATCCCTACATTACAGGACTTTCCTCTTCACTTCTGCCATCACACAAACTAGCCAGTCCAGCTCTCTCTTTTTAGACTTTTTTGGGCAGCAGCAAACCTACCATATACATCTGTCTATCCCAACTACAAGAGATACATATCCAGCTGGATTGGGGGAAGTGGTTCCCACTGAGGTTCTTGTCACTAGGATTGAGATAAGGGGCGAGCACTTGTAGGACTCAGAACTTGGCATCTTGCTACAAGAATCTTCTCTCTTCTCTTGATCTTCTCATTCCTAATTCTAGTCTTCAATATGAATGAGGGCTAAAAACTGAAGTAGTACTAAGATATCCAGGTTTATTCCTAATACTCTACAAATTCTACCAGGTATTCTGTCCCAAAACTCATCTTGGTATCTGAAGGTCCCCACCAAAACTTCTAACATCCTGTTATGTAACTGTCTCCTCTATATCTGATTGTTCCAATACTTTAAATTCTCATTTCCTGCCTTACTGAAAGGCACTTCAGGATCTTGCTTCCAAACGCTTGCCCAGTATCCACTCCAGGATCAATTTCTATCACTCTATATATCCCAGTTTCATACAGTACTACTTGTAGTCTCACTATCACAGTGTGACCTGTCACATATTTATGTCTTTGAATATGATCTTCATTCTGCCTTAGAGTGCTCTCCTTTTCCCCTGCACAAAGGAAACTTATGATCCTCTTCATGTATGTTCCAAAAACACTTACATCCCTCCACATGACAATACCATCTTGTACTCAACAGTAATTTTTAATGAGTCCATCAACTGACTAATATACATATATCAATATATTATATATAATATATACAATATATATGAAGAAATCAATAACTTAAATTCTTGGTAAATAAAATGGGTCCAAAAAAGACAAAGTATCTCTAGTATCTCAAGCTGAATGATAATTCCACACAGGTCAAGTTTACCAATAAAAACAATACAATTTAACAATTAAATATACATAGAGTAAAATGCCACCAGTATAATTATCACTAAAAATAATTTAGACTACTGAAAACAATGAAAGTAGACGAGATGGATTAAAAATAATGTTAAAAGAAATAAAATTCGATTACTTTCACAAAAATACTGCAACAAACTAATTAGCTAAGTGTTGCCAAGTACTAGTCCCTGCTGATGTCTTAATGAATAGATAATTTGATCATTTTAAATTGGCACATTCATTGTACTAATGAAAATGAGCAAACGCAGAGTCAAAAAAAAAAAAAAGCTTTAACATCAGCTACATTTTAACTCAGCCGATATCAAATTACCCAGATCCCTAAATTAATAGGATTTCATTTAATAAGATTTTACTGTAATCTAACCTAACCTAATCCCTCTCCCTGGACTCTGCACTGTTCCCTCAATTACTTTGGGTAACACATGACAATATTAAAAAACAGTTTAGTGTTTGCAGGATGATAGGTACATATATCTAATATTTTTATGTGTTAATTCAATCAAGCAACAAAACAGGTAAAGCCCAGGAACTGTCCAAGATTACTAGGAGGCAAAAACAAGTCAGGTAGTTTCCCTTGAGGAATTCATTTTATGAATTTTAAATCTAATTGTAATTTACTGAAAATATCCTTTGAAGACAGCTTACATTCACAACTATAGGACACTTCAAAGTGCAAGTTTGTCCTCATCTCATTCATCCTGAGTGTTGACTCTGTGATATGATAAATCCAGGTTACATATAGTTTTATGTTTTTTTCTTAGATAGAGAAAAAATATGTAAATTGTCTCATATGCAGACATGATCCACTACCACAAAAATGTTAATAAACAAGTATGGCATGGAACACGGTCTCCAAAAGCCTAATCAAAACACATGATGCCTGACATGTAGAAATCATCCCAAGTCACGTCTTAATTACCTGTCCGCCTCCACTGAATTTGTTACCATGTCTACCCATTTGAAATAAACTGACTTTAGAATGCCCAATTCCATTACATAAATTGTCTTAAAAACTTGCCAAAGAGTCTATTACATACACTATGTCTGTAACAAAAAGCTCAAAGCTGTCACTGGTGGCGTAGAAGTCCAGCATGCTCAGAAGTCAAAGGGACAGGCTACGTCTTAAGGTTTCTGATAAGAGAGCTAACGTAGCTGTTCAACTTTAAGAATTCTGGAGGAGGAATCAAGATGGCGGAGGAGTGAGTGGAAGTCACACTGACTTCCTCTCGGGACCAACCTGGAATTACAACTAAATTGTGGAAAAATCACCTGGAACAAACAACTGAACAAGAGCGAGAGAGGAGCCTTGTAACCTCGGAGACAGAAGAATCAGCTTTAGCATAATCTTAACTGGTAAGGAGTGCGGTACAGACCTGAGAAGGCGGGCGGGGTATCTACTGGCGGCAGCACCAGAAGGATATTGAAAGGGCCAGTTGGATCTCCCTGAGAAGAGCGGGGTCTAAACCGAAAGCGGGGATCTTTAGCCCACAGCACCAGAGCCCAAAAAGTACACAGATAACAGCCAGCTGCAAAAAGCAGCAGGGTTGCTCTCTGTGAGAGAAAGGCGGCTGGAGACACAAAGAACTGTTTAAAGGGCCAACACATAAATTTTTATCTGCAGCCACTTACCCTGGTCTCTGCTAAAGTCGGGGCAGAGTGGGCTAGAGACGCCTCAGGAAAGACTGGGGAAGGAGGCTTTGGGGAGAGAACTGAGAGATTAGCCGGCAGGATCCAGTGCAAACTCCTCCCCCATACACATCAGCATCAGAGGACCCAGTAACCCCGCCCCCAGGAGGGACTCTGCCCCACCCTGAACTGTCTAAGGCAGCCTGCTGAGTGCAGAGTGACTAGGTTAACAGCAGAAGGAGACAGCCACTAACAGATTCCCGGAAGTCTCAAACAGACTGTCTAAGGTCAGACAGGGTAAACATCTGACGTCATCAGAGGCAGATCCAGAAGGAAAACACAGAAGTCTCCTTCCATAGAAGTTCATACCACGAAGTCAGGAAATCAAGACAGATCAATTTAAGAAGCAGAAGAAAAAAAGACGAGTCTCACAAATAATGGGAAGACAAAGAAATAAGCCCCACTCAAAGGGAAAGAAGGAAATCCCACAAAGAGAACAAAAAGAAACAGAGGCAAGTAAACTATCAGATATTGAGTTCCAAACAACGGTTCTAAGGAAGCTCAATGAGCTCAGTGAGCTCAGAGAGAATTACAAAAAACTACAGGGAAACCATGAGGAACTTACTGCAAACTATATCAGCATGAAAAAGGACAGAGAAACTATCCATACGAGACAAGAGGAAATGAAGAATACAATTTCTGAGTTGAAGAACACAGCAGAAGGAATCCAAAGCAGGCTAGATGAAGCTGAGGACCAAGTCAGCAAGCTGGAGGACAAGGTAGAAAAAAGCTCCCAGAAAGAGCAAGAAAATGAAAACAGACTCAAAAAGAATGAAGAGACATTGAAGGAAATGCAGGACAACGTGAAATATAACAATATCCATATAATAGGGATACCAGAAGGAGAAGAGGAGGAGGAAGGGATAGAGAACCTGTTTGAAAAAGTCATGATGGAAAACTTCCCTAATTGGAGGAGAGAAAAAGGTACATAAGTCCAGGAAGCACAGAGGGTCCCATTCAAGAGGAACCCAATGAGGTCCACTCCAAGACACACCATCATTAAAATGGCAAATATCAAAGACAGAGAATCCTAAAGCAAGCAAGGGAGAAAGAGCTGGTAACATACAAAAGAGCCCAGATACAGGTAGCAGCTGCCTTCTCAACAGAGACACTGCAAGCCAGAAGGGAATGGCAAGAAATATTCCAAGTCATGAAAAGCAAAGGCCTGCAACCAAGACTGCTCTACGCAGCAAGACTCTCAATTAAAATGGAAGGCAAAATAAGGAGCTTCCCAGACAAAAGCAGGCTAAAAGACTACACCTCCACCAAACCAGCACTGCAAAATATGCTAAAGGGACTGCTTTAAGATGAAGAAAAAGTTCCTATGAATACCCAGTTCCTTTCAGAGTTGCCAATACTTGATATTAACAATATTTTTAATACTCATTAATCTGATTGTGACAGTGATGTTATTTTGTTTCTTTAGTATTTGTTGAAACTAAACCTGTTTTAGTATATTTCTTGCCTATTTCTAATATTTAAAAAAAAAACCTTTAAATGACTTTTTGGTTTTCTTTATCCATTTATTGATTAAAGGTTTGTAGAACTTTTTTCCAGAAAAAAAACAAAAAAACCTATTAACCATGTTTTAGATATGATGCAAGTACTTTTCTATTCTTTCCTTGTCCTTTAACTTTTTTTATATGTATATTACTATATAGTTAAATGTCTAATATAGTCATATTCTCAATTTACTTTATAGCTTCTGGGTTTGAATATTTTACTTCAGGTCATGAAAAATATTAGTTCTATTTTCTTCTAAAACCCCTTAGATTCTACATATTGATTTTTAACTCACCTGAATATTTCTTGCATAATGTGTGAAATAGGGCTCTATATTTGTTTTATTTCAAGTAATAGTGGTCCATGGACCTTATTTGTTGAATAAGCCTTATTTATCCATTGATTTGAAACATCAACTTAATCATATATTGTTAGACAGGTATATACGTTGGTCTCTAGAATGCTCATTATATTTCATTGATCTATTTGATTATTTCTGTGCTAGTGTCATGTTGGTTTAATTGCTGAGACTTTATAGTGGTTTTAAATTTTTTTAATATTTTATAATTAACTTTGACATTTAAAAAATAAATAAAATCAATCTGCATTTAAGAAAGAAAGAGAGATGGAACTCTTACCTTTTGTGACAACATTGATGGAAGTGGAGAATATTAAGCTAAGTGAAATTAGCCAGTTGATGAAAGACAAATACCATATGATCTCACCTATAAGTGGACTCTATTCAACAAAATAAACTAACGAACAAAATAAACCACAGGCACAGAAACATGAAGCAGACCGAAAGTGACCAGAGGGGATGGGGAAAGAGGACGATGGTGGAAAAAAGGGGAAGGGACTAGACAAAGAACATGTATGAATGACCCATGGCCATGGATAACAGAGTGGGAATTGACTACAGGAGTGGGGGATGTGGGTGGGATGGGTGGAGGGGGTTAAAGGGGGAAAAATTGAGACAACTGTAATAGAACATGATTTATACATTTTTAAAAAATAATTAATTAAAAAAGAAAAAAAAAGAATTCTGTAGTAGACCTCTCCCACAAAATTACGGCCTGTCCTGTCAGTGACAGCTAACAGACAGTAACCACAACTGCAACTAAATACCAGTGGCTTTCTTTCATTCTGCAACAAGAAAACTAAACCTGAAATATAACAGAAAATTACTGATCACTGACGTTTCACAAAGAACTACTCCAGGACCTCCAAAAATTTATTTATTACACTGCATGCCCAATGGCAGCACTCATAGAACACATATATAAAAAGCACTTCATATGCAATAGAAACAGGCAATATGCTTCTTCTAGTTCATTTCAAAGATCTTTTTTGTTGTCATTATTGTAGGTATTTCTTTCTTATAGGCACCCCCAATCTCTGCGTGACTCTGTTGGTACCCCCACCAGTTGATGGAGGCATGAGTAAGCTGGGAGGCTGAGTGCCTAGAAGAATGGGGGTCCTCCCCTCAAGGACTCTTACTGCCCCGCCTCCCCTGTGTTCTAACAGACTGGGGAGCTGATATTAACAGGATGGCCTCTGTTACCTCTTAGTAACTTCTGGAGGAAGTATAGGACCCCACTTTTTTTAGAAGTTGAGTCACTGAGTGGTTGTCCATTCTCAGCAGTGGGCTTTTGTCTCTAGTGCCGAGCCAATAGGACCAATCATACCAAGATTTTATTCAGAAATGTTCTTTTTAAACATATATTAATTCAATAAGATTTTGTTCATAAATAACATACTCTAGACAGTCTTCCTATTAAGACTTAGTTGCCCTATTCTGGGCTCAAACAACACTCTGTACTTCCCTACATCATAGCATTTATCACAGGTTATTCTGATTGCATATTGCCAATTTTCTCTATGTACTGTGACCTCCCCAAGAGCTGTCTTTGTATCCCAAGTTTCAATTAAAATGAAAATCCCAAAAAGTTTCTCCATAACTATTTACTGAATGAATGATTCTTTCATGTTGTTAGAAGATCCTAAATTAACTGTATTATACCATACGTTTTAAATGTTCAAACATAACAGTCAAGGTATAATTTTTTCAACATTTTGTAAACACTTTTTGAAATAAAGGGAATACAATACAATATACTTTTCTGTTCACTAAAAAAAATTTTCCTGTATCTGATCAGATTTCAGAATACTGAATTTATGATCATTAAAAACAAAAAATATAAAGGAATCATTTTTGACCCAATTGCAAGCATGCTTGCTGATGCCGATTCACTTAGACTTTCTCAATCTTTCTTTTAATGTGTGCTTACATGAGTCGTGACCCTGTGTATATGTTCTATTTAGGTATAAATGTGATTTATAGAAGCAAAAATAATCACACTAGACTGAAGATCTGGCTAGATTTCAAACAAAATGAGGTTCCCATCTTTCTTAGCATTTAATTAGCTATACAATTGACTAGACCAATCTAAAGAATGTAAAGCTAGTTAACCTTGTTTATTCTTTCAAAAAAATTTAAATATTTTAACAAAAAGTTACAATGAGATGGTATAGCATATGAGTGACGAGAACCATTTGTGCTGGGTTCAAATCCTGACTGCCAGTTACTAGCTGTGTGACTTCAGGTAAGTTAATCAAACTCAGTTCCTCAGTTTCCTAAATAGCGGTGGTACCAATCTCAAACAGCTGTGAGTGTTCAATCAGTTTGTTAACATAGGCAAATAAAGTTATTAAAATAGTGACTGGTATATGAAAGCATGTCAATATTAGCTATTTTATTAGCTTCGTTCAGCACAATAGTTCAGAAGGAGGAGGTATACGTAGACATGGCTCAGTTCCTCATACAACCACATAAAATTACAACTAAACTATACAACAACCACCCCTCACAACAGTCAGAAATTGAGTTGAATAGAAGTCTGATAAATACAGAATTAAAGAAACCACAGCCACATCGACTGGTAGGAGGGGCAGAAATGTGAAGATGCAGAACAGGCTGGTTCCACACCCATGTGTGGTGGATAAAAATTCAGGAGGAATACCTCGCGAGTGAAGTCCCCCAACCCAGGCATCCAGTGCCAGGAAGGTAAGTCCCCATAACTTCTGGTTGTAAAAATCAGCAGGGACTGAGTTGATGGAAGAAACTGCTATATCCCCAACAGTTCCTCTTAAAGGACCTCCACACAAACTTACTGAGAGTGAGCTCCAGTGCCAAGGTAGCAGTGTGAAAGGCACCAGTAGCATACAGGGAGGAACTGAAGTGTCTGGCCTCAGGGTAAGGACTGGGGCACAGCTTTCTTACAGACAGAGCAGAAGGCAGCAGCCATTGTTCCATTTCTGAGCCTTCCCCCAACAGAGCTGCAGAGCTGGCAGGTGAGTACCATATCTCAGACTCCTGGAATCTGGCTCAAACTGTTTGCCCTGCCCTGGTGATTCCCTGAGGCTCTGCCCCACCCAAGCTGTTAACAGTGGCTTTTCAATATGAATGGCTTGTCTTGGCTCATACTTCACATCCTCCTACATCCTCTCAAACAAGAAACAGCCAGCTCTAGATTGTCTCAAGCCCCTGTACATCTTGCTAAGTGGGCCCAGGCCCAGCAGTAGCAGCAGCCAGCCTTGGTTCCTGCTTGGCTTCTCCTCGGAACCTTCAAGTCTAGCACAAGTAGTAGCCGTCTGCAAATTGCTTTGTAGCTCATGATGGGTGGCCTCAGGCAGAACACAGGTGGTGGCTGACCTTGGCCTGCACCACCTGGAAAACCCCAAAGTCTGTGCACCCAGTGGACAGCTACAGACCACATGGGACAACCAACACCCTTCCCCTGCAACACAGATCCTCCACGGAGGGTGAAGATGGTGGTCAGTGGTCACAGTCAATCGTTGCAGCTGCCTGGCCTGGGGAAATCCCTCCCATTGACCTACTAACAGCACTTACTTAAGGCTCAACTACAAAAGGAGGGCATACTAGGCCCAAACAGAGGGCGCACCTCAAGTACCCAGATAGGGTGATAGGGGAAGCTATGCCACTGGACCATATAGGACACCTACTACATTAAGTCATGCTACCAACACAGGGAGTCATAACAACTCTACCTAATACACCGATACAAACACAGGGAGGCTGCCAAAATGAACAGACAAAAACATGGCCCAAATGAAAGAACAGATCAAAACTAGAAAAAGCACTAAACAAAACAGAGATAAACAATTTATCAGATGCAGAGTTCAAAACACTGGTTGTAAGGATGTTCAAGGAACTTAGTGAGGACCTCAACAGCATAAAAAAGATTCATTCAGAAATGAAGGATACACTAATTGAAGTATAGAACAATTTACAAGGAAACAACAGAGTGAATGAAGCTAAGAATCAAATCAATGATTTGGAACATAAGGAACCAAAAATCAAGCAATTAGAACACGAAGAAAAAAATAAGTAAAAAAAAATAAGGATAGTGAAAGAAGCTTCTAGGACGATTTCAAACGTACCAACATTTGCATCATGGGGGTACTGGAAGAAGAAAAGAAAGAGCAAGAAATTGGAAATCTATTTGAAAAAATAATGAAAGAAAACCCCTAATGTGGTGAAAGAAATAGGCATGCAAGTCCAGGAAACACAGAGTCCCAAACAAGATGGATGCAAAGAGGCCCACACCAAGACACATCATAATTATACACCATAGGATAAAGATACAGAGAGAATCTTACAAGCAGCAAGAAAAAGCAGTTACTTACAAAGGTGTTTCCATAAGACTATCAGTTGATTTCTCAAAAGAAACTTTGCAGGCTGGACAGGATTGGTAAGAAAGGTTCAAAGTCATGAAAAGCAGGGACCTACAGCGAACATTCCTCTAACCAGTAAAGATATTATTTGGAATCAAAGGGCAGATAAAAGGTTTCCCAGACCAAAAAAAAAAAAACCAAACAAACAAAAAACACTAAAGGAGTTCATCATCACCAAACCATGATTATATGAAATATGGTTAAAGGGACTTACCATATTTTGCTGTGTATAATGTGCTCCCATGTATAATTCACATACATGTTTTGTGCACATTATATATGAGATTATTTTACCCGCAGTATGTAATCATTATACCCATGTATAATGCACATCCTTACTCTCCTCTTAAAAATTTGGGCAAGAATGTTCATATTATACATGGCAAAATTTGGTATTTGAGGAAAAAAAGATCAAAACTATGAACAATAAAGTCGCAATAAACACTTGTCAACAACTGAATATAAAAAACAAAGCAAACAAGAGGAGCAGAGACGGAATCAGGGATAAGAAGAGCATTTTGATGTTTGCCAGATGGGAGAGGTGTTTGGGGGAATGGATGAAGAGGTAAGGAGATTAAGAAATACAAAAAGGTAGTTACAGAATAGCCATGGGGACATAAAGTACAGTATAGGAAATGGAGTAGCTAAAGAACTTATACACATGACCAATGGCCATGAACAAAGGTGTGGGGATTGCCTGAGGGAGAGGGAGTGCTGGGTGGAGAGGTGGTAAAGGGGGAAAATTGGGACATCTATAATAGTATAATCAATAAAATATAATTTTAAAAAAAGATTGTTCAGATTCTAAATGAGTAGAGTTCATTAAAAACTAGGGAGATGACATGAATTTGTCTGCAGAATTTAAGAAAATGTTTCCATAAATAAGACTCTCCTCAGATTCGAAGGTCTGACTATGTAATCAAATGGTAAGGGATGTCCACTGGCAGCTTTACTTTAGGTTGTCATGCCATTATTTTAGTAGGGAGAGAAAACCAATAACCCCTTTTCCCTTCTCTGTTCACTGACTAAAGTAGAAAAGTTTTATTCTGACAATGGGTGGACTTCCATGTATTTCCGCCTTGAGCAGAATTCCTCATGCCTGTTATGAAATTCAGAATTACCACAAAGTCTGATCCCCCTCTCAGTTCTTCACCCACACTACAAGCCCATCCTATGCAGGTTTTAACTGAAAGACAAGGCCACCATTACCTGATATTCAAATGGAGCAGATACACTCCATTGTTCACAGTGCAGTTTTGGGTCCCATCCTTATCAAACTTCACCCCATTCTTTCTGATACTCGGTTTTCAGTGATACAACAAGACAAATGGCTTTTATTTTAGTTTATTAGTAAGCTTGTGTCACAGTGATATAGAGTTGAACTAAAAAATCACAATGTTTTAAGTGAGAATTGTTGCAATGTACAATCTGTAGACTCATCAGAAGAGACTCAGCCCATTATTAACACTAAGGGAAGGCAAAGATTTCAACTGCCTGAGTATAAACTCTAGGCTTTCTGCAAAAACAAAAACAAACAAAAAACCCTGCAAAACATTAAAAGGTTCAAATGACAGCTAAAAACATTGATTCTAGAGGTATCTATGTGGGTTTTATAAAGAAGAAATAAATGTATCGCCACAGGATGGAAAAGATACTTGACTTGGTATTTTGGTTTGTGTTCCTTTGTCTAATTGCTTCAAGTTGACTAGCTCCTCCCAATTTTGCTCTAGACATAATCAATGGGAATAGTAATATAGCACTTGTTATCTGTATAGCTCTTTATTAAAAGTACTATATTTTCTGGCTTCTTTTGCTGTTGTGAAGAACAACCAGACTTCAGGAAACAGACTGACTGTGGCGGTTGCAATTCACAGAATTTGGTGATAACACAACAGAGTGCAAAGTGTCCAAAGACTCTTTGTGCAAGTTCCTTTATAGGACATATTTTCTCCTTTTTCACAGCAGTAACTTACAGACCATTAAATTACACACATTTCCTTTGCATTTTCCATGTTAAAATATGGCTTATGACGCAAAGTAGAACAGAATTCTGCCCTGGAAGTCAACTTTTTACTATTTGATAATATGACTTTTAAAAGACTAGCAAGTCATAGGCTGTGAACCTAGCCACATAGATGATTTCAAATGGCTCAAAAGTATATACACTTTTACAAATGGAACAAATTAAGCCATGGAAACATTAAAGGATAAAATAAAATCATCAAAAAAATTGCAACTGTTCTCATTAAGCAAGACCTTTTGCTAGACTTAACCACCGAAATATAAAAGCGAAGTGAAAGGCTGAAGAGTTGTAAAATGCAAGTAAAAACAAAACAATATAAAACAAACAAAACCTCTCACAAATCTATCCCCACTTCCAAAAAAGAGAGAAGCAAGTATCAAGGTTTGAAAGAGGCACTGAGTTTTACAAAGCTTAATTTGTTAAGCTCCTCTGTGAGGGTAAGGTCTTAAGAACTTGTGGTTCTGTAAAGTCAATGTTTATTAACTTCTCCTCTTTGGCACATTCCATTTTATAAATCAATCAAAAGAAATTGATATGCCTTACATATAGTATTTAGAGTTATTACTGAGCTATTACAAGATTTTATTTTAAACCACCTCAGCCTATCTAAAACATTACTAATCTTTGTGATTAATGTTCAGTTCAGATACCTAACTATTAATATTTAATATTGCCATAAACTCTTAACAATGTAGGTAGAAACATAGGAAAAAACACATTTTCTTAAGTTCCAAAACCACTAACAAGTAACTGCCATAAGGCTTTTGCAGAATCGCACAGCTTTGGGAAAAATAGCTTCCTCTGACATCTCTATTATTCTCTAGGGTACAATGCTTCAGATGGAGAAATCTCAATAACAACAGCTATAGGGAAGCCACTGTTAATAACATAGTTAATATAATAAATAATTATTATAATAATATATATTTAATATATATTTAATACATTAATCATTGAATACTAAATAATTAGCTAATAATATAGTTAATAAAGTACTGCTTAAGCTAACAGATATTAGAGGTTTCAAGAGGTAATATCCCTTTCTTCTCAAGGGGTCAGGGGCCAGAGAACATTGTGGGGGTGGGGGTTAGTGGGGGCCTTCCCAGGAAGACAGTTTACCCGATGCTGCCACAGGGAGCATGGGTGGCAATTACTGGGAGCTAAGGTCAGAGTCATCACAGAACTACACATAAAATCCAAAATGGAAGGAAGGGATGTGAAGAAAGGAAGAAAAAGTAAGGTTTCTGGCTGAGAGTCTTAGAAGCCAGATGCAATCAGGTATATAGAACAGGTTGAGCAAGCACAAAACACGTGCTATCACCTAGTAAGTGTGCATCCGAGGCACACAGTGCAGCTCACAGAACCAGATGTCCTTCTTCACAAATGAGAGGTCACTGAGCTGGGCTCTTATGAACGAGGAGATAGAAGGTCAGTCAATACTCATTTATTAACTAAGCAGTACTAATCTCTTAAGGAGGTTATGCCAATCTTAGATATTTCCCAACTGTCCACAATCATGTTACACAGGTTGGTCAATCTCTGGCTAAGGGTTAAGGGGCTATAAAGTTCAGAGAATGTCTTCATTTAGGCCAGGGGCCCATACTGTTCTTCAATTAACTCAGTAGAGCCTGTGTTTAACATTCACTTCCATTTATTTCACACCAGATGTGACCAGATCCTGGACAAATAAGAGGTAGAAAATAGCTCTCTTTTCCTCTGAAGAGGAAAGAAAAAGGCCAGCTAGACATTACTCTACATGAGCCATGAAGCAATGTGGTTCAATTGTCATCAGGCATCTCTGAAGGCAGCCTGAGTAATTTACTTCCAATTATAAAAATAAAAAAAAAAAACTCAGTTAACAGAAAGGCAGTAACTATTTTATAAACATAACCAAAAATCATGTGACTCTATCAGCTGTTACTTCCAGGAGGGGAAAAAACACAAATTAAGGAAAGGGATGGCACTGCATTTATTATAAGCAAAGACTATGATATGGAATCCTCTCTCTATACTAAATCAATGTGCTGAAAACTTTCAAGACCTATGGAAATTCACACAGGACTCCCATTCTTGGATCTCTCTGTAGAATACTCTAAAACATTCCCTCTAAAAAATGTAACATGTACTTAACTTCTACTGAGCACTGCCTGACCAGACCTTGTATCCTCTGCAAATTAAGTCTCATGTCAGGGTAAGAAAACTATAGGGATTATTAGGAACTACTGACAACATTTCTAGATACAGGAAAAAGAAAGTTCCTTAAACTATCTTTTTTCAAGTATTGATTTTGGGTAACTATCGAGTTATTTTAACATCATCTGCTTCCAGTTAACTCTAAAATGGTACTAACAAGGCCAAGTTCCCTTCAGACTACTCAACTTTGTAATCTCCCATGGCCTTAAATGTATTAAACCTACTGGAAAATGCAAGTCACAAGGGAACCAAGTGAGAAATTAAGGATAAAAACTTGTTGGGGAAGGGGGATCCATCAAACTACATGAAAAGAAGTAACAGAATCATGTTTTTTAGAAGCACATTTTCTTACCATTTTTAACACTAATGTAACATTACTAGTTGACACGGATAACTTGTATTACTATTAATTAGTATTACTAAAAATAATTTATATTAATCCTTTAGAATAATGATAACAATACTACCAAAGCATATTTCATGTATGGCACATCTCTTTCAATTATTTGTCACATATGAGATCAGTCCAGAAAGTATTTGGCCATGTAATATGAAAAACAGACATTTATTGAAAAAGAAATGATACAAGAAACATACATAGGACAATGACACCTCAGTCCCATTCAAAGTAGGCACCTGGGAACCTCACACAGTTCTAATCATCATCAGCTGCCCTGTCGTATTTTCCTGAATCTCATTGACGGTCTGAAATCCCTTCTCTTTCAAAGGTGATTTTAGTTTTGGGAAAAGCCAGAAGTAGCAGGGTGCCAATTCTGGGCTGTAGGGGGGCTGAGTCACTTGCGAGATTTGATGTTTCACCAAAAAGCTGCACGAGACATGATGCATGAACGGGCATGTTGAATCACCAGTTGCCCACAGGTGCGGGCTTCTGAATCATTTGAACAGTTTCTGCGGAGCAATGTTCAAGCTTAATGCACAATTTGACACAGATTTGTTGCTCTACTCACTCAGTCCTTTTGAATGTGATGGCACACAGTACACATGCTCACTCAACAATGTCTACTGCCCCCACTGACTAGTACAGTGAAGTCATCGTTGTTCACACATGTGCATTCCAATCCACTCTCCTTGGCTTCCAGGTTGCACTGATGTTCCGCAAGCTGTTCTTGTTATAGTAACAATGGCTGGACTTTTTCCGGACAGAACTTATAAAACATAACACTTAGATAAGTATACTGTGGGCCAGTGAATTATACTATAGAAGTTAAGTGACCACCACAACAAAGTTTGAACCAATGATCGCTTGTAATATATAGTACAGCTTCTTGCTAAAAGGTGAGAACAAACACACATGAACCAGGAATACATAGTCTGTCAACATAAAGAAGTAGATAACACTCCTCCAATAATAAATTACAACTCTAACTCATTTCAACCAAATCTAATTGAAGCACCTATTCACAATCAGAAACTTGTTTTTTCAAAACATTCAGTCTTCCCTTTTTAGCTGCTTTCCCTTATAGCTTAAGACCAGTGAAATGATACAGTATGGTCACTTCATAAAGAAAAGTGAGGGAAAAAACATGATACCCTACTTCTGGGACACTTACTTGTCCTTTTCAAAATACACGACTCCATTTCCAAGTTGTTATTAATGTTATTGCTTTTGTTTCTGCATGAATTGGTGTAATTATATTTAAACATTTCACCCAGCCATTTACCTTACAAGCACAATTACACTGGGGTTTTTTTCTCATTTCTTTCAAAACTAAAAAGTAATCAACAGAAGTATAAAATATGGACTTCAATGTATGGTACAGCTTCATTATTAACATTTATTGAATAAATAAATGAAACTGGGTGGTCACTCTAGTGCTTCCCAAGCTTTTACTTTCATGGCACACATGAAAAACAATGTATATAAGGATACTGGGATAAGTAAAAAATAAAAACTAAAAAAAACCCCAGATGGCCAGACACTCCCAGCTAAGGACCTCTGGCACCCTGAGCTTAGACAACTGCCTGGCTACCTGAGAGCTGAGAGGTGGCGGAATAATGTAAGCACAACTGAAACACCTGAAACTCATTTGCAGCTTTTCAGTGTCCCCAAAATGCTAACTAAGAAGTTCTTCTCCACATTTTTTCCTATTTTGCATACTCTTACTTTAAAAAAAAAAACCCAGGAAACTATTTTTCCTTTGGAAACTCACTCCTCCCTCATTCCACATGATCCTGGTGACACAGATAATTTCAGGACCCTGACACTGCATCCACCCCCATTCTACTGAGGATAATCAATTAAAGTGACCCATTATCCTGTTTATAATGGTGGATCCAATGTGGGCACATGACCTGGGCAAAGCGAATCCAAAACCTCTGCCACTCCCTTCCTTTTGGATTGTGAATACCAGGTTATAAGGCTTTGGGGTTCCACCAAGTCACAGAGGAAAGAAACTCTGAAATGATTACACAATCTAGACCATGGTTGTTCTAAATTTGAGAGTGAATAAAAAGTTTAGGACAGACAGGTTTCTGTTACTTGTAACCATAAGTATCATACAGCAATTTTCAACCTTTTGATTCATTCATTTTGATTCATTCACATCAGACAGCTATTGTTGTACTGGCTGTTTTCATTTTTTTATTTGACAATCTAAGGGAAAAGATGTCAGTGCTCCTGACTACATAGTCAGGTTTTGCATGTTTTAAAAATTCTTGTGGCACACCAGTGAGCCACTGCATACTGGTTGAAAACCGCTGCTCTAGAATTTCAAAGACTCAATGAATTTCCTGAGTATCAACACACATATGCATCATATGCAACACATATTTTACATCAGTGGCATACCCAGATCGGGTAACCTACTGTGTAACTTCAGATAATCTCCAGGTATCATCTCGGTGATAGCTATTCTAAAGAAATTATCCTACAAAGTGTCAACACTGAAAGAAAACATTTGGTAGAAGCAAGATCATTAGGGAAGGTAAAGGGAGAAATACAGTAGGAAGCAAGTTGAAATGAGTCCCATTATACATACAAAACACAACGAGGCAAAGGTACTTTGAGTATATTACAGACCACTTGCATAATCAGACCAGAAGAGGTCTGGTCACAAGGAAAACTCTTTGTGAGATAGCAGCAGTTATTTACTTGACAAAAAGGAATTCCACACACGTTAATTTTATATATTAAATAAACATTTATGCATCTTCACTACCAAATTTTTTCTGTAGGAACACATAATTTGCCATAAAGAGATGGACTTTTTCCTCACTGTCTTGAAAAGAAATACAAACACAGATACCAATAAAGAGAAAATAATAAAAATACCATGCCTACTTAGAAAACCCCTTCACAGGAAATACATTCTACAGATTCCATTCAATGGAAAAAAAAATTAGAATGTTATGCTAAATATATGGTTAGTTTAAAGGGGGCAGGGAGTCTTATTAATATCTAATTGCTCTCTTACAAGTTCTGTGCAGAGAGCAAGAATAACTATTTATCCTCACATCACAGCATGTCAATTAATACCACAGATAGCAAGAACACAATATTTTTTAGTTTACTAAATGACTAAATAAAGAGGGAAGCAAACTGCAACAAGTTAAGAAGAGATTAATGCCTATTACATAGAAACTTTTAAACTCAATTAATTACTTTGCATCTACCCAAAAGATATGCATTTTACAGTAGGCTGCAAGCATTAACAAAAGAATTACAAATTTGCACATCTACCAATAAACAAAAATACCAGAATAACATCATGTGCAGATTTCCTTGCAAAATGTGCTTTCATTAAAGAAACTTTTGCATCATTGAGTATACATAACTCAGAGTAAGAAGAGAAAAACAGCAAATTGGGAATATAAGGATAGAGAAAGAAGGAGAAGGAGGAGGAAAAAGAAGAAGAAGAAAAAAATCAACTCAAAATTTAAAAATGATAATAATCATCCACAAATTAAGAATAATCTATAATTCCAGTAGTTAAATTTTACCACCCCCCGCACCATTACTGTTCCATTATTTTCTTTCTTTACCTGAGAAGAATCTGCTTGGGCTAATTCTGTAGTGACCTTCAGTATTTGGCGAAGATTTTGTCCTTTATCTTCAACTAGGAGGTGAACCAACAGAAGAAAAACATGCACAGGGATCACTGTAGTAATAGGGAGCAAGGACTCTACTGAAGCCAACCAGTCACTCACTGCAGATTCTTCATTCATTACTTCAAGGATCCTCCAGGCTGTTAATATTGAACCATACATGCTGGTTATGGGAAACACAAGCTTGTAGGAAAGCTGAAAAATAAATGCAAAAAAAGCATGAGCAAAATGAGATAAATGTATTAGTCAGAAATATATTTCTCATATTCATTTATATTTTATATTTCATTTTAAGAAATGAATTCTTCTAACAAAATGCATACAGAATTTTCAATGCCTGTCCCAACCCTCTCCACACATATCTGAGCCAGAGCCAAAAGAATTATGCAAGAGGAAAACAGTTGTTATAAGGAACTCTAGAACAGTTTATCACTACTTTTCCTCGTATTGTCCATTCGTTCCCAGTTGAGGTAGAAAAATATCAATCAATAAATAAGATCCAGAGGCAAAACAGTTTGGAAGTCATCATCACTAAGAAAGTATTCACTAATGAGAGGGAAGATAGAAAAAAAACACAAAACACTGCATTTACCCAGCTCCAGACCCTGGTCAGAGGCAGCCCTGGGCAAATGGCAAACTTGGACTAAGAACAATTTATTTTTATAATAGACAGTATGTTAATATGAACAGAGTTGATTCAGCTGGAGCCTGGGAATTCATTTGTAACTGAATAACTTCTGCAGTAAGAAACTGCCTGACAGTTCCAAACTGAAATGATACCCAAAGATGATGTCATGCTTAAGTCAATCTGAAGTTGCTCCTCAAAGAAATAAAAGCAGTCAGGGTCAGAGAATGGAAAGAACTCTGCCAAAGTTAGCTGTGTGCCCTAATGGCTCAGGAGAAGCCATAGATGTTAAAGAAGCGTTAGATATAGCCTCCTAACTAATAAAATAATTCAATTAAGAGTAGAATTTGATACAGATTAGAGCTCTCTAGATTATAACTGCTGTGTTATTGGAGACTGACTTATACAGATAAGGATAAGAAATGAAAGGGTGGGAAGTAAAAATTAAACTTTATAAATTTATTAAGTAACAGTTTTATTGAGATATAACTCACAATCCATCCTTTTAAAGGTAACAGCTCAATGAATTTTAGTGATTTATAGAATTGTGTAACCACCATCAATATCTAATTTTAGAACATCAAAATGAAACACCAAACCCATTTACAATCACTCTTCATTCACCCTGATCCCCCACTCCCTGGCCAACATAATCCACTTCTGTTCCTCTTCTGGTTATTTTATAGAATAGAAACCACATAAAAATGTGGTCTCTTTTGACTGGCTTATTTCATTTGGCATGTTTGCATCCATGTTGTAGCTGGTATCAATACTTCATTTCACTGTCAAATGTTATTCTATTGTTTGATGAATAAATAAAAATGGTACATTCAATCAATGGACATTAGTGGACATTGTTTCTACTTTTCAGTTATTATGAATAACACTGCTATAAATATTTCTATAAAAGTTTTCTTGAGGACATAGATCTTCAGTATCTTGAGTGTACGCTTATGAGTGGAGATAATACTTATCTGAAAGTAAATGCCACTACAAAAACAAATGAGGGAGCTCCATCTTTACTGATATGGAAAGATCTCCCGCATGAAAATACAAGATACAAATAGTGTATTTTTTTTGGAAGGGGGAGACTCTATATTTATATTTGCTTGTATACGCAAAGAAGAGTACCTAGACAAGTTAAAAAGCAATTAATACACACTAATTTTCATTTTCTATTGGAGAGGGTGGGATTGAGAGAGTGGGAACTGGACAAGGGGAATCAAGGGTGAAAAGGAGACTACTCAAGGTACACCATTTTATAATGTTTGAACCATTTTACATAATTTTTTTAAATTATAAATTTTTAAAATTAAATACCTAAATTTATTATAGCTCTCTTTCTCTAAAAATACTTTTTTCCTAAGATGACATTCATCACAAACTAGAGTCAATTTCTTTAGACTAGTAACTAACAGCATTGGACTTGAGATTTAAAAGACAATGACTTCAGCACAGCCACGGCAACTATTTGGCTGTTATGCAATCTGTCTGAGACATACTTTTTCATTTGTAAAATGGAAGTTATGACTACCATCCTGCAAGATTACTGAGGTAGATAATAAGACAATATGAATAAAGTACCTAGCACAGTATCTAACGTTATAAAATACAGGGATATATTATCACTGTCATCTTTAGGAGAGAAAAATAAAACTGGCACATAAGAGTATAAAAGAAAATAACTGGAAATCCCCATGAACCATAAATTAAGTCAAAAGGAGCAATATTATACAGATATGTATCAGTAAACATACTGAAGCAAAGCCTACTTTACTTGAACTATTATGCCCAGGTGTAGGGTCTGTTTCTTGTTTGCCTTAAGTTAGAGTAGCAAGAGAAAGGCACAGTGTTGAATAAGATAACACAGGACAGTGTCTCTGGTCCAGTGAGGGACAGATCAAGTTCCCTGGCACAGTCCCCGGGCAAGGATGCAACAAAGGGTTTTCTCTTAGCACCAGCTGCCAAATCATGGCCCCACAGCCTGTGGGAAGACCTGTGAATGTGCTAGGAGGTTGTGTTTTAGAGGAGAAAGTGGGTGTTTACAAGTAAAACAGGCTTACGTTAGGTGTATTATATCTCAATAAAAAAGAAAAGGAAAAAACCATACAAAAATATCATTTCAATAAATATTAAATGATTGTAAAACATCCTTAACAGAGATAAAAGAGTTGAGAATCTTTATTTTAAAAAGCTTTTAATAAAAATGTTCAGGCATGTTAAATATTAACAATAAGCCAGAAATCCATTGCAGTAAGTTGTCAAAAAAAGGTCTGAAAAAGGAATTGTGAGTACAGGTAAACAATATAGATTTTCATTAACTTTAAAGAATAATACTCATGTATTATAGTAACTAAAACAGGCTTAACAAAAGTGGAGCCAGGAGTTGATCAGGAGAAGGGGTATGGAAACTCAAACCTGGAGACCCTTAAAAGTAAGATTGGTTTTCTTAGAAGGGATTTAATCACTCACTAGACCAGAAACAGAAGACTGGATTAGATTAAGCCCCGAGAGGGTCTTTGTGCTGTCTATGTCATGAAGAATCTACTCAAGAGTTCAGAGGCTTAGGGGTGGCTGATGACTATCAAAAGACAACCCACACCATCCTCTGGATCCAGAAATTTATTGAATGTCTACCATATCAGAAGACAATGATAGAAGCATAAGATCTAGGACTTACTAATTCCATTTAACTTTCAACTAAAAGCTTTTACAAAACCAGTTTACTTCAACTTACTGCTGATTTATTGTTTCCCTCTAAATCTGAAACTTGTTATTTGCTAATGAATAACCCTTCGTATGAAATTTTCCTTTGTTCAGATTACCAGTGTGGTGTCTGCCTCCTGACCGAACCCTGACTCTCACATTGGTGCATTCTCCCTCCGCCCGCCCCCTGCCGCATTCTCTGGGGGCAAGGGCAGCAAGATTTTAAGCACTTCAGAACTTACAACTAGTGTTTGATTTTTTTTTACCCTAGGAGAACACAAATAGCCTAATAGAAAAGGATCCTGTTTTCCATACAATACTAAAAAATGTTAAAAGTTTATTAGATTGCGCTAACCTTTTATTTTAAAGAGATGAATGCTCAGTTTGATATCTTAAATTTTTTATTCTTAAAAGTAAAAAGAAGATAAAATGTGTTTTTATTTCAAGGTTATCAACACTTTATACAGGACAGGCCATACAGAATTGCATCGCACAGGATATGTACCCTTGCCTTCAATCACCAGAAGGACTCAGCTTCTGAAGAACTGCTCTAATTCTAAATCAAGTATTTTAAGTCGGAGTCACCGATCTATAGTGAATTAATAAAAATAAAAACCACAACGGTCTTTCTGTAATAAATCAAGATGGTAAAATGATCTTATCAGAAGCACACATTCCTCACTGAAGAGAAATTTATTGAATGTCTACTTGTGGTAAACAATGGGTCAGATATAAAGGATGCAAAGATAAGCTAGGATGTTACCAATTTCTTTATGTGGAAAATAGGAAAGTATTTAATTTAACAACTGGCTAAAATATTTTTAATTCTCTCATCTGTGGTCAGCTAAAAAAAGATGAAGCAGAAACATTTAGGGTGGAAAAATACAAAAATTTCAACAATTGTTGCAATTTAAATATTAGCATGCTTAGAAAATAAAGGCAAAGCATGTAAAGGGCCAATATTCTTTCCCTCAGTGAGCTCATAGCATAGTTGGAGGGACAAATATGTAACCCCCTAAATTAAAACATAACATTACTGAGTAAATTGCTATGGATACAAAGAAAAGTAATTAATTCTGACTCAGGGAGGCTGAGAACTTTTTGGTGGGTCTTGAAGAATGAATAGGTTAGGCAAAGATTCTGGAAAAAACTTGGAGAGTTTAGGACATGTTAAATTTATAGGTATGTTTGGAATATAGAGTCCAGGACAGGTGCAGAAGAAAGGCCAAAAGTAAACAGCAGCTTAAATTTTTAAAAAGGGTAATCAAATACCTACTCAAAGCCTCAAAGCAGCACACTATTGTCAGGAGGTGTTTACAGCTCTAATAGTATTCCTCCCTCCTCCATCTTACCCAACTGCTAAGGGGCAAGCCTCACTATTAGGGCAGATAAGATTCACACACCTGAGTAAACAGTAAGCTGAGTACTTAAGTATTAGAGTTAGGGTGATCCTCAGTAAATATCACATATGATTTAAAGGAAAAGAACTCTTAAACTTAATACATCCTGCCCTGCTCCCAGCCCATTCAGATTCCAATGATTGTTCTGCATGGGCAAGTCAAAAGGGAAGGTAAAAAGCTACTAGAAAATTTTGGCCACATTTTGTATTCCCATTAGGGTAGATACAAGAACATCCTTCTCTTACTACAAAACAATTACAAATTTCAAGTTTTAAAGTTTCAGTCAAACAATAAGGACTTAGGAAGTTAGAGGATATTCAGTTTGCCTATAGGCTAGATCCTGCTTCATGTTCCAACAAAGAATAACAATGCCTGGATTTGTGCTGCTAGAGCATTTAACAATACATGATTAGAGGAATCTGCTTTTGCAGGTCGAACAGCTATGGCCCTTGCTTGCATTTATGTAATTTCTCTCTCCATGGAGACTTAAGATGCTTCACCAGTTTTATCTTATTGTACCCTCATTCAATCCTCATAAAAGCAATAGTTGGGACTAGTAAGTTTCACTGGAGGCAAAACTGAAATAGCAAAAGAGAAAAGGTCTAACAAATACAGGCCTAGAACCCAGCCACTAACCAGACACTCACAACACAATAATGTAAAAAGGAACAGGAAGAGCGAGACTGACAAAGCGGAATGGGTAGGCCTAGCAGGCAGAAGGAGGAAAAGAGTATGGCAGGCCTGCCGTCTTCCAGTTGAAGGCAGCAGAGTAGGGACACACACAGGAGATGCCAACAACCAATACGTTAGGGAATGCGGCCCAACGTGCCATATTAAAAAATGAAGTCTTAGTTCTTACAGATCCCAGAACTTCCATGCATTCGAAGAGATTTCCCACCCTGGACTATCCAAGATCCAGCATTATGCTGCACTTTTTAAACAGTCTGACAAGAAAAAAGGGTCCATGCTCAAATAAGTAGGGGAAGTACTAGGTTAAATAGAAGTCGTTCCTTTTTTGCAGGATTACTCAGGACCTTTAATAACTAATATACACTGGAAACTCAAGGAGAAAAAAAGATTATACAGCATTTCTGCCCTGGCCGGTGTGGCTCAGTTGGTTGGAGCATTGTCCTGTAAACCAAAAGGCTGCAGAATCAATTCCCAGTCGGGGCACATGCCTAGGTTGCGTGTTCAGTCCCTGGTGAGGGTGCATGCAAGAGATAACTGATCAATGTTTCTCTCCTGCCTCTCTTCCTCTTTTACAGCATTTCCAAATTATACAGCATTTCCAAAACTTATTTCACAACAGGGTTATCCTTCACTCTCACTGTCCAAAAAAAATATACTAACATGTTGACAAAACTGCCTGACTGACAATACGGTAAAATTCACAAAGATAGAGTTTAAACCCAAACACACACTTCATAAGAAGGTGAGGTTATCTGCAGAACATCTAAATTTCGTATTACCACTTTACTTGTTTTTAAAGATACAAGGATGAACTTCATTACCTTCTGGTGATTGTCTCTATAGCACTCCTGCTGTACCATTTCCAAAAGTTTTAGAGCCAACTGCTGCCTCGAGGGACTGTCCTCATCCATGGATATGCATTCTTCCAAGGCAGTAGAAGATAGTATCTGCAGAACTGGCATTACTAGCAGCGAGGATGACTTTGGAATTTTCTGACCCTCAGCAAAAGAGAGGAGCTTCAAAGCTATTTATCAAAACAACAATTCATGTTTTTAAAAAGTTATACCACAGTTAAACAAAACGCTATTTTGTTAAACGATAGACATGTAAGAATTTTTCTTAGCTCTTTACAACTGGGTCAGACATATAACTAAGATGATAAATCTTATCCTTTTCAAAATAAAAGGAACATTAAAATTAACTAGTATCTAAAACAAGTTGTTTCTATATTTAACTGAAAAACTGATGATATTCTTAGAAAAAAATACATATCATATATCATAAAGTATAAATCAACTCTCTTTTGGGGGGAAATACACATGTCTTTATATTACAAGTCAACTTTTGTCTTTGTTCTGTCAAATCCTTCCACTGCCTTCAATAAACAGAGCCAAGAGACCACCGAGTTCCTAATCAACACAAAGCAAGACCAATATATGTGCTTCCCTTACAAACCCAGCTGAGAACTGTATGAAGTCATTAGTAAATAAACAAGGTGAAGCAGGGTTATCTTTCCATTTTAATTGCTAAGAAGCAGATCAGGAAAGTCTCAAAGTTCATGTACAGCATAACAGTTAAACCCAGTTTTACAAATGATTTTTTTTTTAACATGGCAACTCAACTCCCCATCAGAACCATACGAGCAAATGTACAATGATTTAGTTACATGTGTGGTTTCCCTTAGACTAACAACAGAATCAGTTAAGGCACAAATGTACTTTTTCCAATTATTGAATGAACCCTGATTTAATAAGTGATGTTATTCATAGACTTCTGAGCTACAAAAAATTTTCGAAGCAATGAAATGATATCCCCACTACAACAAAAACAAAAAATTCTACAAGTCTTACATCATGTCAGTGAGTTGCCAGGATTTTGTTATTAAATTACCTGGAAGTCAAACCTGGATACAGTATGAAGAACAAATACCTGTTTGTCTAGCACTATTAATTTACATTTTTTCCCTAAATATTAATCTTAATCCATAATTGTCTCTGAGATACCATGAAAATTCATTATCTTTAACAAAGCAGGAAATGCATGTAATACAAATATTTATATATTCTATATTATAAATCTTCTAGGCATTTTTATAAATTGCTCTTTACAATCAAGACTGTGGTTAATAATTAAGAAGCATAATATTATATTAATGCCATGCATTTTTCAAATTTGAACTAATCAATGTACTCTTCATTATTCTATTTCCTTGAATACTTATCTGATATAGTAAAAATAGTTCTTCCTTCTTTTTCAACAAGACATACAGGCTCAGTAATTTTCAATATGATTTATTCAATCTAACTAAAGTAACTTCAAATCAGAGACACGTTTACAAACCAAAAATTATGATACGTAACAAATCAAAGTATTGGAGTGCTTGAGCCCATAGCATCCTATTATATATGAACTACAACAAGAGTGTAGCTTCAGCATTAAAAATGTGGTTTCCATACAACTTTGAAATTTCTTTTGTTAAAAAACAAAATCCATTTATATGAAATTCACAAAAGGCAAATGTATGGAGACAGAAGGCGCATTTGTGTTTAGGGCTAAGGGTGGGAATGAGGGTTAACTGTAAGTGGGCACAAAACATTTGCAAGGGGGAAGGATGATGGAAATGTTCTAAAACTAAATTATGGTTCTGGTTGCATATATGTAAATTTAGTAAAAAGGCATTTTATTGTAAAATTAAAATGGTAAAATTTATGGTAAATAGTAATATCTCAATAAAGCTGTTCAAAAATCTATGGTTGTCAGAAGTAGCAGCATGAGCAACTGTACATATGGGAGGATGCCACATGCACTGTTATGAGAAAAAGAAAAGCACTAGTGCGGAAGGCACAAATTAGTATAAGGCCAATAGGCAAAAGCAGGGTAGAAATCAAGCAAATCCATAGAGCCAAGGGTTCTCCTCCACATGCTAAAGCCATTTCCAAGATAAAATGTAAATGGATGAGCAATATGCCGTCCAAATTATGATGAATTAAAATGCCCAGAATAATGAACTAAAGAATCCACAATTAACTCAAGCACATTTTAAAAATGACGGTAGGGATATATCAGTGTATCATACCACTATACAACATAATCTAAATTTTTTTAAATTTATTGATTTTAAAGAGAGAGAGAAAGGGAGGGGGGAAGAGTAGGGGAGGGAGAGAGAGAGAGAGAGACAGATCAATTTGTTGATCCACTTATTTATGTATTCATTGGTTGCTTCTTGTATGTGCCCTGACAGGAGATTGAACCTGCAACCTTAGCATATCGAGATGAAATCCTAACCTAACCAACTATGCTACCCTGCCAGGGTTTCCATACAACACAATTTAGACAGAGCCTCCAATACCACATGGAGTATATTGGACCAAATAAAGCTAGGCAACTTTAATGTAAAAGCTGCATTTAAAGGTGTGACTTATTTGATAATCTGCCAGACCTAGCACCTTGATTCTTTACCACTTTACTCAAGTAGAACATTTTCACCTCCCTTTAGCCCCATTCCTCACTTTTCTTCAAATCATACTGAATAGTCAAAAGAATATTATCTTTCATTTGTTCTAGCTAAGTTAATACAATAACCATAAATTAAATCTTGTCCAACATGACAAGAGTTTTCAATAGTAAGGGAACATACTTTTTAAAAACAAATACAAATGCTAAACATTTATTTTGTTTCAAGGGTTTTATGCTATTTATTTTGGGTATGTTGTACAACTGTTAATAGCTGATACACCCTCCAATATATTTGTCAATGTCATCGCTATATGATTTAGATTGTAATGTCCTCATAAACAGCCAAAATACTTAGTAGGTTCAGCTACATGGAACTTGGAACTCTGTTGGACAAGAAAAAGAAAGTTCTAGTTGATAATGAGTAATTCAGGAAATTCCAGAACAGAAACTCAAAATAGACAGGATTTTATGGCATAACAGGATATATATCATTCAAGTGATTCCTGCCAACACTCACATTATATTTACTTTTTACTCTAATGAGTATATATGTATTTACCTAGACTTAAGATTGGCTTCTGCTGACTTGCTGGAGTCTGTAGAAGCAATAAAGCTATTCCAATTATGACCAGCTCAACAGGAAAATCCTAATGAAGAAAACAAAAAGAGTTGTTAAGAAGTTCCAGAGCCATGGCTTTATAACATGTATCCAGGAAGAGTACATTCAACATGAAAGATTATAAACCTATTTCAGTCATCCCTCCATACCACTGGGCTCTATATTCACAGATTCAACCAACTACGAATCACAAATATCTTTTAAAAGATGTTAAATTGTTGTTGATGTTAACTATGTACTTAGATCTATGATGGTTACATCTGTACTGAACAGGTACAGACTTTTTTTCTTGTCATTATTCTCTATTATTCCCTAGACAATACAGTGTAACAACTATTTATATAGCATTTACATTGTATTAGGTACTATAAGTAGTCTAGAGATGATTTAAGATATACAGGAGGACGTGTGTAGACTATATGCAGAAACTATGCTATTTTATTTAGGAAACTTGAGCATCATTAAGGTTGGTATCCACAGGGGTTCTGTAACCAATCCTCCAAGGATAGCAAGGGATGACTACATACAAAATTACCTACAGCAAGGCTGCTCTGTTAAAGGAAGAATTGGTGAATGCCTGAGCAGTCAGACATAAATTCAAAACCTTATCATATCTGGCCAAAAAGCAATAGGCTAAAAAAAAACTAATTTAGAGAAATAACACCTTAACACAATAGATCTGCAAGTTTTAAAAACAGAGTCTTTGCAAGTCACTGAAAACTACCTGAAATCCTTAATTTAAGAATATTTCATTTCTGAAAAGTAGCTCAATTGTCTACTTACCTAATACAGACATGATTCATCTATATAATTTACATAATGCATTACACTAAATAAATTTTAATAAATAATATTATAATAAAAGAAACATTAGTACCCAGGGAGGCAGAGGTTATTTCTAAATTACAGTGATTTATTAAACAAAGCAATAACCATAGAAACTTAAAATCATTAATTTCATTAAGTTTTTGAACAAAATGAAAAAGAGAAGGATACATACATTAAATTCCAATAAATAAGACACAAATGACATAAGATGTATTTGAGGATTCTAAATATAGAAAAAATTAATGTATTATAAAACTAAAGAAGGTCCACCACACATTCCTAAAATTACTTCATTCCAAAATTTTACAGAAGTGCCTGCAGAAGAGAAATACCTATAAATCATGAGGACAAGCAAGAAAAAAAAGAAAAGGATATGCGAGGTTGAGCCATGTTAAAGAAATACTTGAGATAAAACACTCTGAGCCACTCAGAAGTTATAATCTTGGAGATGCTATCAAAAAATTAATAAATATTTATCTAAAAATATGGGCTATGCCTTTTAAAAGGTGAAGTTAATCAAGTTGCAAAATCTTCTCAAGTGTCTGTTTATGAACTTTAAAAACCCAGCTAAGGAGAAAAATTACTTTTTGAATATTTTTGAATGAATATATTCTAATTTGTGTATTTGCATCTTATATATGTTCACATATACAGTTGACAACTATGAAGCAACTATTTGAGGACAATAAATGCATTTTGAAACAAATATACTAACAGTATACACCATCCCACTATTTTTTCCCATTCTCTTTTCCTCAATTTCATTTCAAATTCTGCATGTACATGAGAAAACAATATGGAAACCAGCATAGGAATTAAAATTTCAAACTTATCAGCTACCAAGAGGATCAGAGACAAAAAATGTTATTGTAATGCTATCACTGGAAAGCCTTTTCACATAAACTATCACTGAAAGTCACAATGTAGTTTTTCAGGGTTCTTAAATGGTCTAGAAGCATGTTATCAAGTGAATGTAACTTAAAGGCATGAAGACATAAAGAAGACCAACCTGTTCAGAATAGAGAATGAAAGAAAAACACCTGAAGATTCAAGACACCAAAAATAAGGAAAAAGTAACAGAAGGATTAAACTAAATAATCTTAAACTGCTTACATTCCTGAGAGGTTACAAGATTTTTGTTTCATTTTTTCTCTTTACTTTTTATATGTCTGTATTAAAAATTTCATCAGGTACAACTTTGTTAATTACCGACTAAAATTAAAGTAAAAGTTTTTAGTGTACAGAAGGAATAGTCTAAGTGTTGATCCGTAAGGCAGGTGAAAGCTCCTCCAACAGCTGATTTTCTTTTGTTGTTATTGTTGACACTATCACATGTAATTGATTGATTTTTAATGGACACCAAAAATTGGTACCATTTCATGAGATCTTTTAATAAAAGCCCATGTTGGACATGCCATGTGCCACTTCAAATACTACAGCCACTGCTGCAGTTACTCTTGCTTCCTGCTCCAGACCAATAAGAGACGCAGAAGCACAGGGAACTTAAAGCCCCATAATCCAAAGTTCGACCACTAGGCAAGAGAAGCCCAAGGACAAACACCCTGCCCTTTATTCTGGATTCTTCAGGAGGATTCTGAGACATACATTCGACTTCTCAGAATATTCCAATGGATAGAGCAATTGGTTGCCTATAGCAGTAGCCAACTTGGTAATACAGTCAAACTTCAGTTCTCGAACATCTCAGTTCTGGAACAATTCAATTCTCAGCCAACTTGTTCATGGAAGAAAAATCTCAGTTGTCCAACAAAACTTCGGGTTTTGATTCTCTACCCAATAACCCTCTCATGCTGATATCTGTATGATCAGTCACATGTGTCTCAGGCAACAAAGGAGATTCCATTTTTGAACAAATAGCTTCTCCAACAGTTTTCCAGAACAAATTGAGTTTGAGAACCAAGGTTTCACTGTATTTGTATTGCCTCTCCCATGGTCAGTATTTCACTCTTTTTGTCCCTTTCCCACCTGCTTCCTGTGATCACACACACAAATGAACTCCTGTTGCATCATCCTAAGCTCTGTGGAAATTTAATGGAGTACATCGGACCAGAGATTGCTAGAAATTCAGGCAAGGGACCCCAATTTGATCCGGTGAGGGCCAGCAACCTCCCCCTCAGAAGGAAGGGAATTGCAAAAGTGCTGGTTAGGAAGTACCCAGGACAGCAGATTAAAAAAGTGACCATGAGCTGAGGGGGCCAGATGCTGTTTGTCTGAGGAGACCTCGGACAGATGCTTGAGGCCTGTGCGTGGCTGGGAAACTTTTGCCCTTACTAAAAATGGCGGTGAAAGAGGGTCAAAAATGCTGGGGAGCTGACAAGAATGATGGACACTGACTCATCTTGAGAAAAAGCCTGAAGCTCTTTTGTGTAGGGATTGCTGGGCCAAATTAAAAGCCAGAAGGCGCTGGGAAACACAGAGGCTTTTTTCCTTTTCACTGGCTAGCCCAATCAGCCACAAAAATCCCAGGGTCCTGGGACCTGGAGGGTCCTTGGAGACCACATGGTTTGGAAACATCCTCGGCACTCCTCCCACACAGCAGACAGCGGCAGTGCTGACGGTGCGCCAGCCAGGCACACACGGACTTGTGAGAGGTGCTTGGAGCCCAACTGTGACCGGCAACGCTGTGCTGCAGACTTCTGTGTTTCTTGAAGGATGGTACTTTTAAGTAGTATATTCTGAAACTGGTCTGCCTTAGCAGAGGGCAGTAGGGCTATTTGTTTTTTGGTGTTTTAAAGGGAGCAGAACTTTGAGGCAGAAATCTGCCGTTATTCTGAAACCGTATAGCCTTTAAATAAACAACCCCTTTCCTTTTTCACCAAATTCTTATCTCTAGAGTTATGCCTCTTGGAGGCGAGCAATTGAACCCTGCTGCTCTTCTGGAACAACATTGGTTGGTTCTGTACCAGAAACCCAAGGTGTGTTTTTGCCTTTAGGAAAACAGGGTCTGCTTTGGGGGGAACTCAAACTACTGCAGAGCCTGTCTAGAAGAGGAAATCAAATATTAAAAAAGAGAAAATGCTTTTATACTCAGCCACAGATGTCACAGGAATTTTAATTGGAGTCTACATTTTGTGGCACCACCTGTGTTCCAGGCACTAATGGGCCCAGGGATGCTTCTGTGAACAAGATAGTAAGGGAAAAGGTGTTTTTGTTTGTTTTTAAGTGAAAATAAGGTGTAAGAAAAACTACATCAGAGGTGACTGTCTGTAGTAGACACCACAGAGATGGCAGCCCAGCCTACACTATCTCCCCTGGCCACGTCTTTGCTGCCTGCCCTGGCCCTGGTCAGAGCCGATTCATCCAAGCTCAGCCAATCACACAATAGGGGATTAATCAGATTCAGTATTTGTTTCATTTTGGGGGTTTTTCCGCAAAACTAGAGTTGTGTGTTCTTCCATCAAGAAGCACATAAACTGTGTTGCTCTTCTTTCTATGATGTTAGTAGCTGTTGATGCTCAATACCTACTGCCATTAATTCATCAGGAGTTAGAGAAACATGTCAAAGTGCACTATGAGGATGCAATGAGCAGAATTCACAATCTAGAAAACTCTACAGTTCACAATAAGCTAGGTTTTTCAATACATACAGAATGGGGCAAAAGTGGGTTTACAGTTATTCATATGGAAAATAATACAATAATTAGTAATAACACAAGAAGAAACTGTTTTGTGTGTCCACAACGGTAAACCTACTTTCACCTCACCCTATATACTTCACAAAAAAAAAAAAAAAAAAAAAAAAAGTGAGGGAGGGTTTGGAAAGGGACCACCTTTAGTGTAAAAGGGGCCTAAAAGATCATGCATACCAAAACTATATTATGTGTAGGCATATACATTTCGGTATTAAAACTACTTTAAACATGTAAGAAAGATATTCCTATAGAAGTCAAGATAGGGGACAGAGGAGGTTGTAATTAATATAATGGGGTGCAGAGTGGGGCAGGGGTCCCCCCAAAAAGCAAAGCATATTCCCCACAGCCCACAGTTGGGGAATGGGGGAAGAGCATGATATGGCAGTTAAGATACTTTTCATAACCAAAAGCAAGTTAATAGTTGTGCTGCCACCCTAGGTGAAATGTGGATGTGACTAAGGCATTCAGCGACTCATGACATAGCCAGGGCAGGTGGCCCATCTGGATGTCCCGTGTCACAGGGTACTCTTGCCCTGACTAAAGATGGCAACCGAAAGAAGGTAAAAAGATACAGGGAACTGGCAAAAGTAGCTCATTGTAGGAGGGGTCAGATATGAGGTCACATAGGGAGCTCTGGGTCACATTTAAAATAAGGGCGGGCAGCCATGAAGCAGCAGCCTTGCGTTTGGAAGAGTGTAGAACGGCCACTCCATCAGTCATGAGGGCAGTAGTGAGTGGCAGCCGTGAGGTAGGAGCCATGAGGAAAGGGGATTCAGCCTTCAGGTCTGGTGTGTAAGGAGGTGCCACGCAGTCTAGACTAAGGAGATGCCATGTCGTTTTGGATTAAGAGCTGGATTAAGAACCTGCTGGGAAACCTGCCTGGAGAACACGGCAGCAGAGCTGATGGAGCTGGGAATCGTGGGGACCTGCCTGACTGCGCACAGATTAGTGGGAGATGCCTGGAATGCTGAACTGTGACCAGAAATGCTGAGCCGCAGACTTCTGCTTTTTCTGAAAGACGAGGCTTCAGACTGGCGTGTTCTGTGACTGGCCTGGTTTGGCAAAAGAAGGCAGGACTATGTGTTTTTTAGGTGTTTTAAAGGGAGTGGGACTTAATGGCAGAAACCCACCACTATTCTGAATTTGTATAACCTTTAAATAAACAACCCCTTTCCTTTTTAACCAAACTTTTGCATTGGGAGTCACGCTTTTTTGGCAGTGGACAATCAAACCCCACCGCTGTCCCAGAACAGCATAGGCAGGGTTCTGTAACATTAGGAGTAGGTTTGTGGGAAAGCTCTGTGGTGGCGGAAAAAGTTCAAACTGTGTGATGCTAACTAGGGTGTTCACCTTTTAAGTGGCAAGGGAAGGGGGGAAATCACCTGAGTGTCTAGTTTAAAAACGCAGATGCTTAAGCCCCATTCAACCCAGCTAATTCAATATCTATAGAGGTAAGCCCCTCTAGAAACTCTGCCTAGGGATTTTTATGCATACTGGTTTGAACCATTTCACTGCAATATAAGGTTCACAACACTTGTTTGTTTTCACCTAATTGTTTGTAGCAAAATGTTTGCTATAGAAGCTGCTTAATAAATATATTCTAAATGTGTATGCTGGGGTAGGGGCAGATATATAATAAGATGATCAGAGAAGATAGTAATTTTATAGTAACTCTACAAAATTATAATTGATAATTATGTCCACTATTCAAATGAGTCTAGTACAAGCAGATAGAAAAATATGAGGTATAGTTAAAACACACAACTCCTGGTAATTTAGCCGTATAATATTTTATGTAGTATTTATCCATAAAATGTTATTTATTTATATTTTTCTATATATTATATATAATCTATTATATACCTAATAAGTATAATTATATATAATTAGATATATAATATAGGTATAATTATATATCTGAAGGTGTTTGATATATGATTTTAATATATTTATATAATATATAATAGGTATTCTATAATATATGACAGATATCTGTTACTATATATTATTAATGCATATTATTATACATAATAGAAATATACACAATATTATAAAATATATCATTACATAATAGTATATAAAATAGTAGTATCTCTAGAGTCCCAGCATATGTGAAACCATTGTAACCACAAGATTGACAAATTGACAAATGAATTACTTGAGACTTCCTCAGTTCCCTCCTTTAACAAAAATTTCTCCATTTCCTTATCTGCCATTCACTTTTAATCCAGTTTGGTTCCTACCACCATCACTCCACTAAAACTGCTTCCTCCAATGTGAACAATAAACTTCTACTTGCTGCCTCATAAGAGTACTTACTTTCCATCTCTTACTTTAAATCTTCTCTCTATGCCACTGTTGACCATGCCCCTTTTTGAGATATTCCTTCCCTTGATTTTCATGTCATGTCTCTTTTGCTTGTCATACAATCTTCTAACCATACTTCCCCAGACTCCTATTTGTCAGCACACTGCAAATATCAACAGCAACTGTGCAGTTTCAATGCAAGCCTTATCATGCAATCCCATAGTTAAAACCCTTATTCCAAAGTATATGTCTACAAATCTATACCTTTAGCTTAGCTTCCATCCTGAATTTTAAAACCACACAGACAATAATTTATAATGCATACTTACCTTAAACCAAGCATATCTCAAATCAAATTATCATTTTCCCTCTAACATCAGCTACCATTTTTCAAAGTGAATGGCACTATCCAGTTGTACAAAATAAAAACCTAAAAACTCTACTAAGGACCCTCTCCTTGACCATCTAATCAACCACAGACCCTATTGATTTCATCTCCTATATTTTTCTTTTCCCATTTTCATTTCCCTAATTAGCACCTTGCTATAAACTAAATCACGTCCTTCCAAACCCAGATTTATACACTGAAGCCCTACCTGCCAATAATGTAAGTGTTTTGGAGTAAAGGAGCAATTAAAGTTAAATGAGATCATGAGTGTGGGACCTTTCATCAGTCAGATTAGGGTCCTTTTAAGAAGGAACAATAGGGATCTCACTCTTGTTCTCTCTATCACATGAGGACACAGCAAGACAGCATACGTCTCCAAGCCACGAAGATAGCCCTTGCTATCTTCGAATCACCCAACACTCTGATCCTGAACTTTCTAGCCTCTAGAACTGCAAGAAAAATAATTCTGTTGTTTAAGCCACCCAGTCTGTGGTGTTTTGTTATGGCAGCCCTAGCAGTCTAAGACATCCCTCCTCACTCCCTGCCCTGTTATAAGTGTTGCCCTTCTCTAAACCTTCCTCTACTCTACCATCAGAATGACCTGCCACACACAAAATATCAGTGCACCTCTCTGCATGTTATTACCTAGTAGATAAAATGGAAACTCAAGTCTGGGCCTTCTAGACCTTAATCCTTCAACAATACTCAACACCTTTTTGTTTTCTGAATAGTCCATGCCTGCCTGCCTGCCCTCTCATGTTTCTGTGTTTGGGCATATGCTGTTCTGGCTGAGGGAATGCCTTCCCAGCCTCTGGTGTGTCCTAGGGAAAGTCCTGTTCATACTTTTCAAATCTGAACTTGTGCCCTACTTTCCTTAATTCTGCTCTTTAAATATATAAAAGTATTTACCTTATTGTATTACAATTATTTATTTGTATGTCTTTAAGTCCCTTGAGGCCACAGTATACCTTTTCATCTATGTATTCTATAGGGTTTGGCATACAATAAATATTCATTACTTGTGCTCTACATGAATAAATTAAAAAATGCCAGAGTGGTGCTCTAAAGAGTATTTAATGATTCATTTTTATAATAAATAGTAGTTGTACATTAACACTATGATCTAATCATATTAGAGCAACACACCTTTGATATGAAGTACAGAGCACACCCACCCAGCTCCTTTATAAAAGACTTGCTTAAGTGATAAGTGACACGTTAAAATTTCTTACTATCCTTACCTCCCTCAGAAGTTCAACACTGTGCTCCAAAAGGTGAATTAAAGATGAGCATTCCCCAGTTATCTTTAAGCTCACTTCACAGACACACAGCAGCTGAAGGGTCAGCTGGGTAAGCTGAAATTTCCAGAATACAGGATGACGCGAAAGGCTTAAATATACTTCCTCGATAAACAGCATCACTTCTGTTGTCTGCATCAAATCTTTTATCTGTTTAAAAAAGTCATTATATGATATTAAAATAATGTACAAACCAAAGAATAATTTAAAGCTATAAAGTTAACAATAAAATATTTTCTCTAAACCTATAAAGCCTTAAGAAGATGAAGAAATGTACAGACCTCAAATATGGTTAAACTATACATTTCTGCCTTTTCCTTTTGTTGCTAAACAAAATACAATTTGTAACCGTTTTTATTACTGCTGTCTGGCATCAAACATTTTCACTAATTTTTCTAACTTCTCTGAGAAAATATTTCTTAAGACAAATTACATGACAGTGCCAACATTCTGAAGGAAATTAAAGTTGGCTTTGAGTTCTCCAAATGAACTCTCCTTTCTACAATTGCAACATCATTACCTGGTAGTAGAGGGTTAGTGAGTTAGTTTAATGCACTATTAAGTCCTTCATCTGCCAAGGTATTTTTCTCAAAAAACCCTAAGTGAGAGCATCATTTCCACACTCAGCAGGTATAAGGAAAGATCATATTCAAATAGTAGGGTATCTACTCAACAGGTATTAGGAAAGACTTGGACACTCTTGAAAAATCTCAATTCAATTCAAACCCAGCTGTTCTAATCAAAATTCTGGAGTTGGTATTAAGAATATGGTCCTTCTAGGAGACACACTGGAATTTCCCAGAAATTACAAACAATGAACCATTTGCTTCAATCAGGAGCCTGTGTCTGTTAAATTCATCAAGAGGAAAGCCTATAGCTGACCAGCTGTAACTTTCACCAGTCCTTACCACCAAAATAACCTCAGATGACTATATGTTATACATAGAAAAATCAATTCCGAGCAAACAAGAGAAAAAAGATAAGGGGTAGGATATAGCAGAAAATAATGTTATAGAAAATAAATGTGAAAGGTTTAGTAAATTATTTTTCTCTTTTGCAAATACATAGTGGGAGAGGTAAAGGGCCATCCAGAAGAAAAAAAGGAATTTAAAATGAAGTAAAGCCTCATTCTTATTTGACATTTTGTGCATACTTGAAATTTTCTATAATAAACAAATTTTGAAAGGCAACCTCAGCAAGTTATCATTATAAAGACTCTCTAATCTTTATCATTACCAAAGTTATTGACAAGAACAATTTTGAAGTAATGTTTTCTCTTTATGTAGAAATAGACCATGTGCAATCGGTAACATGTATGATGACAAGAGTCATAATTTCAAAGAAAGAACAATTGGGGCCAAAGTCAATAGTAAAGCTTAAGACAGGTAAGTCCAAATAAAGATAATTCCAAAAATTTTAAACTGAGGAACAATTGACATTATAAGAAAATGAAACAGGAGTTTTTCTGATCACCATCTGATCATAGATCAGTAAGGTGACATGGCTATTTCTAAAAAAAAGAAATGAATTAATGTGATTTTATGCAAGTGCTCAATATGAGTCAATACTGTATTCAGCTCTTAGAAGAATGTTTCATAGTAACACAATGTGGGCACCAATGAACAAGAGAATTCCTGCCAAAGAAGAGTGAAAAGTCTGGAAACCATTTCACGTAGAGAAGTAAAGAAACTGATGAAGAAAGAAAGGAAGGAGGAAGAGAAGAATGGAAAGGAAGAGAAGGAAGGCAGAGAGAACACACAAAATAGGATGCAGATTGGCTTTATAAAAACCATGTTTTGTTCTGAGAAGAATGGTGACTAATGAATAGTCTTAGGAAAATGTAGGTCAATTAGAAGAACTACTAGCTTTAGGGAAAAAAAGGGAAAAAAAGAAAAAAAGAAAGGAAAGGAAAGAAAGAAAGAAGGAAAGAAAGAAAGAGAGAGAGGGAGGGAGGGAGGGAGGGGAAGGGAGGAAGAAGGAGGGAGGGAGGAAGAGAGAGAGAGAAAGGAACAAAGAAAGGAAGGAAGGAAGAAAGGAGAAGGAAGGAGGGAAAGAGAGAGGGAGGAAGGGAGGAATGGTTGCCTTGCAAAATAGCATGCTTACTATCACTAAAATTTTTAATTTGTCATGGGATGGTTGTGTTTTAAAGAATATAAGAAATACTTTTAGTAAGTGGGAAAATGGATTACATTGCTGCTCAGATCCTTCCTAACGCTCAGATTCTTCATTCTCATAAAGCAGATGTGTTAAGTGATTAAATGTGTTTATGTTGCTACCTATCTCAACTATATTTTCCCTCACCTATCTCAACTATATTAACAAGTCACAGATTCCCAGAAATATTCTTCAGAGCTCATTTTGAGGAGTATTTAGGCTTCTCAATATAGTTTCACAAAGATGAAGACAAAGAGCTATCAAAGAGCAGAAAACAGGGTGGTGTGAAAAAGTGTACCCTAGTTCAAGATGTTCAGCCTATACATTGCTTTACTGCCCACACAAAACAAAAGCTTTGGAAAAGCCACAGGAGAATTCATTTTCATTAGCTTTTCTATGTCTTGATTACAGGAAAGCCAATTTATGAGTCACAAAGGAAAGGTTCACTGTAGTCATTCCTTGCTAACAGAAATTTAAAACAGGTCATCTGTGACCTCAAGTGATCACTCTGAAAAATATTCACAGATCCTCTCCATTAGCTAAGCAGCATGGGGCTCAGATTCTAGGCAAAGGTCAAACCTCAGTGATGGGATGGGATGGCCTGATAAATGAATCACTACATTAAAATCACAACTCACTGCCAAATGGAGGTTGGTTGTTTGTTTTTTTTTTAATCTGCAGTTATGAAGACATTAGCTCAAATTTATCTCTTCCCTGAATTTCCTAGGCATTTTATCCATACCTCTGTGAAATATCTTTCATCCAACTACTTTTGAACTATGAGACTTTATATACTTGTTTTAACTGTCTTACTACACTGGGGGCTTCTCAAAAGTAGGATCCATCAGGGTCAATACACATGTTGTACAGAGACTTGTGGAAACTGAAATTCAGACAACACTCTGCTGGTCAAGCCCTGGGTCGCAGGACTGTATCTGCCCTGAGATATACCTTTGTCTAATTTGCTCAAAGAGATCTCTTTATTTTCTTATAGTTCAGTGTCTTGCACAAGTAGAAATCCCACTCAAGATTTTCCCTGAGAAGACTCTCTTCAACAAAGTTTTCAATCCTACTAATCCTAAAAAGAACTATGCTGATTTACATAGCTGTGAATTTAGTTAACATTATATATATATTAATGTTGAATCTAGATTTGGTTCCTTCATTATTTCCAAAAGCCTGCAAGCATTTCTAGAGTCAGGATTGTGTCTCAGTTTTCCAGGCCACATAGGTTCTACTTAATGTATGACGAGAACAATCAACACTCACTGAAGCTATATTAATGAAGGAGGATGAAAGACCTTACCTGTAAACATGGAACCATGTCGCAACACAGCTGAAGTATCTGCTGTTCCAACGTTGATGGCTGTTCTTTGTCACAAGAAACCCAGGGTTGAAGTAAGACTTTCAGTAGGGCTAGTCTAAGTTTAGCATATTCTTGTAACTGGGATGGTTCACAATATAGATACCACAGAAATGGGGACATTATTTGGACGCATGACACTTCTGACCTGCAAAAACATGTAACACAGAAGGCAGCCACTGAGTTAAAGAGTATCGGGCAGGCGTCAAATATCAACTAATAGTTCATGACCTATCATAAACTATGTTATCATCAAGTTTAACTTTTTCTCATCATTCTCCTATTACACCACGACCTGCCTAGACCCATGCCAAACACTTCCTTGTACGCTGGAGAAAATGACTCAACACCTGGAGACCATAAGCCTGATGGCTAGGAATAGGAGAGTCTCTACCTTCTCACTAGAATAGCATCTACATCTCAGTGAATATCAGAATCATCTCAGAGCCTGTTTAGACTTATAGATGTTAGGACCTATTGTCCAGTAATATGCCACAGGTATACATATTTGGAAAAACTCTGTAGTTGAGATTCTATGTAAAACAAAACCAAACAGACAACCCAAGAAGATTATAACAGTTAATATTTACTTGTGAACTTGTTAACATGGTGTGTAAATAACTGTACTTCATGCCTTTAAAGTAATTTGATCCTCAACACAACTCTATAAAATAAAAAACACTGGGTTGTCCAAAAAGTTCATTTAGTTTTTTCCGTAAAATAGAACACATTTTTCATTTTCACCAATAACTTTATTGATTTGGATATTCTGAGTGTGTCAGCTATCTCCCACATAGTATGAGGTTGACTTTTCTCAATTAATGTCTCAACTTGATCGCTATCAACTTCAACTGGTCTACCCAACCGAGGAACATTATCCAGCAAGAAATCTCCAGCACAAAATTTTGCAAACTTTTGACATCTTTCATCAGTCACCTTCTTCATACACTGCATGAATCTTTTTGTTGCATTTTAGCTGTGTTTTTACTTTTCTTGAAATAATAAAGCATAATATGCTGAAAATGTGCCTATTTTCTTGCGTCTTCCATATTAAAATGGCCACACAAAAATTCACTTATTTTGATTAAGCTTTTTTTTTTTTAATGGACAGCTGTCACAACACAATCTTAACAAAATTGTTTTGAATGAAGTTAAAAACTAAGCGCTACTAGAACCAACTTACAAGAAAAAATCCAAACAAACTTTTTGGCCAACCCAATATTGTATCACATTATGCACAAACTGAGGCAGAAAGAGGTAAAATAATTCGCCAAGGTCCTCCACTTAATCTACTGCTATTCGAAAAAGGAAGGCCTTACCAATCTTTTGTATCTTATTTCAATATATCCCAATAACTCCAAGTCCAAAGTTACTAAAATGACAAAATAACCTTTCAAATATAAAAATTTCATCATGTCTTTATCAAGCTTAAAAGAGTTTACCCTTAAGATAAAATATTTATCCCAATTCACAAACCCTCCATATTTTGACCACTGCTTATCTTTCCAGCCTTATTTCTTGCTCTTCTCTATTCTCCACTGAACACTAAACTTTCAGATCTCCCATCAAGTCATCAGGCTTCTTTCTCACTTGCTGTTCCCTCTACCTGTAATACCGTCATCTTTCTCCCTTTTCTATTCCTTCTTTTATCTAATTTCTATCATCTGTCAGTTTTCTCCTTTAAAAAGACTTCCTGAGGGCCTTCCCTGCTACCTAACCTAGATCAGAGCCCTACTTTGTGCTCCCACAGGACAATGACTTCATCGTCATTATTTTTTAATATCTCTATCTCTTGTCAGACTATAAGCCAAATGAGGGCATGGACGATGGGTTCCTGTTTACTTCTGTATAACCAATACACAGTACGCCTTCAAAAAGATGGTAGGCCTTCAAAAAGATGCTTATTTGATCATTAAATTAAATTGATTCAGTTATACTAAATTGTAGAGTAGTTTTACAATTAGCATGTACTAATTAAATATCGTATCTTTATTTTGTTCTTCATACTTATTATACATAAGATATTATTAGGTAAGATACAAAGAGGAACCAGGCATCATCCATTCTTAAGAAGCACAGACTCTAACAGGAGCAATCAGTTCTGTTCCTGGACTACAGGATAGAAAGTGAAAAATTGCTAAAAGAAAGGTATAGAGTGCAATGCAGCATAGAGGAAATAGTACTTGATTTATAATTTGTTTATTTATTTATTTATTTATTTTTTAGAGAGAGAGGGGATGGGAGGGAGAAACAGATGGAGAGAAACATCAATGTGCGAGAGAAACCAGGCATATGCCGTTACCGGGAATTGAACCAGCAACCTTTTGCTTTGCAGCCTGACACCCAACCAACTTAGCCACACCAGTCAGGGCCGTCTTATGATTGTCAATGTAATTTTATAATACTATTCATTTTACAACAAAGTGATTTCAAAATATCATTACCATTAATAAAAATCTTAAAGTTACCACATCAGTAAGATTTAATTAATTTATTCATTTATTTATTCTCTGGGCAATATGTACTTAATACCTATATATCATTCACTCTTCTATGGACTAGAAATAAAAATAGATTAAATCCTTGCTCTGATGGAGCTCACAGTCTGTAGGTATGTTTTTCCTAAAAAGGACAAATATTTACTCGATCTACAAAAAACAAAGGACTTTTCTGAGTTCATAATAATTACTGAAACATCTTTATCAAACTGTCCACTTTAGAAAACTAAAAGCAGTTTCAGAGATCAAGCAAGTGATGACTTATTATGAGTAAGATTTTGAAGCACAGGTTTCTCAAAAAGAGATTTAAAAACACTGTTTTCCCATCTCTCTCTAATAATGTAATCCCAAATAATAAATACGATCCAGGTGTCAAGGATATACACTAATAGCCAATCAGTTTTCTCCTACTTTGAGATGCTGAAGGTGAAATGCAAGGTTCATTTAGAGAAATATATTTCCAAGGTACTGTTATTACTTGACATCAGTAGCATAATGTTGAACTTTCTTAAGGACAATATACTATTGTGCTTTTTAAAACTCTTTGGCTTAATCTGTACCAATTTTAGATATTGCATTTCCTTTGCATTTCCTATGTGGTATGTAATAATTAACTATAACTTCAGTATACACAAAATTGACAGGGCTTATGAGAAAATTAGAAAATAGTAAAACATAACCAGAATTCCAATGCGATTAAGAATATTTAAAAATGTAACCATGTGCATGTATCTACGTATACCTCTTTCATATTTCTTTTTACCATTAGGAGAAAAGTGGCTGGAAAAGACCTGGAATGAGACTGAAAAACTGAGACTTCTGGTCCCATTCTGCCATTCACTAGCCATGTGATCTTCAACAAGTCATTTAATGTAGCTCTCCTTAGTTCCCTCGTCTAAAAAAATGTGATAGACTGCATAACTTTGAAGTACCCAGGTCTAAAGACCATGACATGACGGTCAGTTTACACAATTCTCAGTTCCAAAGGTGAAGTTTTAACATTACAAGGCCTTCTGCATATGAATGCAGAGTTTAATCATAAAATAACGCCCCCCCAAAACCTTGCATAATAATATACTGTTATTTCTGGACATCTACATACTATTAAAAATGAATGCAAACAGCTAGTCCAATCAATAATTCCTAACACAGAAAAAGCTAGATTACAAGCTATCTTTGCAACATTTTGCCTCCTTCCCATAGTTGTAAATCACTATTTAGATTATTAAATTATTCACCTTCTTTCTTTTTTAAATTGTTTTATTGATCATGCTATTAAAATTGTCCAAATTTTTCCCCCTTTGCCACCCTCCATCCAAGACCCCCCCATTTCCTCAGGCAATTCCCATACCATTGTTCATGTCCATGGGCCATGTGTGTAAGTTCTTTAGCTACTCCATTTCTTGTACTGTACTTTACATCCCATGGCTATTTCTATAACAAATTTGTACTTCTTAATTGCCTCACCTCTTCACTCACTCCCTCAAACCCACCCAACCATCAAAATGCTCTCTTTATCCATGATTCTGTCTCTATTCTTCTTGTTTGCTTACTTTTTAAGATTCAATTGTCCATAGATATGTATTTATTGCCATTTTCTAGTTCATAGTTTTGATCTTCCTTTCTTAAGTAAGTCCCTTTAATATTTTATATAATAATGGTTTGGTGATGGTGAACTCTTCACGGTTTTTTGTTTTGTTTTGTTTTGTTTTTTGGTCTGGAAAGCTCTTTATCTGTCCTTCTATCCCAAATATACCTTTGCTGGGTAGAGCAATCTTGGATGTAGGTCTCCACTCTTCATGACTTTAAAAATTTCTTGCCAGTCCCTTCTAATCTACAAAGTTTCTTATGGGAACTCTCCTGTAGGTAACTAACTGCTTTTCTCTAGCTGCTTTTAATATTCTCTCTTTATCTTTAAGCTTTGGCATTTTAATTATGATGTGTTTTTGAGTGGGCCTCTTTCCATCCATCTTGTTTGGGACTCTCTGTGATTCCTGGACTTGCATATCTGTTTCCTTCACCAAATTAGGGACGTTTTCTTTCACTATTTTTTTCAAATAAATTTTCAATTTCTTTCTCTTTCACTTCTGCTTCTGGCACTCTGACGTGAATGTCGGAACACCTGAAGTTGTCCCAGATGTAACTTATGCTATCCTTGGGTTTTAGGGGATTTTTTTTTTGGATTCTTTTTTTCTCGTTGTTCTGACTGGTTATTTTTTGCTTCCTTATGTTCCAAATCATTGATTTGATTCTCAGCTTCACTTTGTTGTTTCCCTGTAAATTGTTCTTTATTTCAATTAGTGTATCCTTCATTGCTGACTGGATCTTTTTTATGCTGTTGAGGTCCTCACCAAGTCAAGTTCCTTGAGCATCCTTATAAACAGTGTTTTGATCTCTGCATCTGATAGATTGCTTATCTCTGTTTTGTTTAATTCTTTTCTGGAGTTTTGATCTGTTGTTTCATTTGGGCCATGTTTCTTTGTCTCCTCATTTTGGCAGCCTCCCTGTGTTTGTTTCTATGTATTAGGTAGAGCTTCTATGACTCCCTGTCTTGGTAGCATGGCCTAGTGTAGTAGATGTCTTGTGGGGTCCAGTGGCACAGCCTCCCCTATCACCCAAGCTGAGTACTCAAGGTGTATCCTTCATGTGGGCCGAGTACACCCTCCTCTTGTAGTTGAGCCGTAATTGCTGTTGGCAGGTCGATGGGAGGGATTTACCCAGGCCAGTCAACTGCAAGGACTGGCTGTGACCACTGACCGTCAATAGCTGCCCTCCATGGTCAATCAGCTGTGCAGGGACAGGGTATTGGTGTTCTGACATGGTCTGTAGCTATCCACTGGGTGTCCAGACTCTTGGGTTTCCTGGGTAGTGCTGGCCAAGATTGGCCCGTACCTGTGTTCTGCCTAGGGCCACCCTGCTAGAGCTATAAAGCAATCTGAGATGGATGCTACTTGTCTTGGACTTGGAGATTTCCAGGCAAAGCCAAGCTGTGAGTCTAGGCTGGCTGCTTCTAGTGCTGGGCCTGGGGCTATTTAGCAAGAGGTACAGGGGCTGAGGAACTGAGGGCTCCCTGAGGCTGACTATTGCTTGTTTGACAAGATTTAGGAAGTTGTGAAGCAAGAGCCTAGACCAGCCATTCATATGGAAAAGTGATCCTAACAGTTTGAGTGGGCCTGTTAGTTGGGTGGGAGAGTCTCAGGGGACTTCAAGGACAGAGCAAACAATGTTACCCAGGTTGATGGAGTCTCCAATGTGGCACCCACCTGCTGGCTCTGTGGTTCTTTTGGGAGAGGACTCAGAAAAGGGAAAATAGCCTCTGCTTGCCTTTCTGTCTGGGAGGAAGCTATATCCCAGCTCCCTTTGATGCCAGACACTTCAGTTTTTTCCTGTATGTTATTGGAGCCTTTCAAGCTCCTACCCTGGTATCTAACCTTCTTTCTAAATAACAACTTAAAGCTGCTAAGTTAACTTACTCTAAAATTAAAATCAGGAAAACTAATAGTCTGCTGAAAAATGCAATCAGAATTACAATTTCTACTATGAGAATAATCTCATAGTGCAAAAGAATAATCTCATAGTACAAAAGTAGAAATAAAGGAACTGAAATTATTCTTCACAAATAAATATAAAATAATTTAGAACTTGTAAAAGGCTCTAAATAGCATACCCTAATACCTGATAATTTAAATGAAAAGAATAAGTCAATAGATGCTTATAAGTAAATAAACCAAAGTCTATTAATAATCTTTTTTTCTTATGAATATCTGGAAAAATTTCATTAGAATAACTACATCCCCATCTATTTAATGAGAGCAATGTCATTAAACAAATATATTTATTATAACTTTGTTATTTTGGGTTTCTAACACAGTTGAAAGATTTATTTAGTAAATATTAATGTTACCCTTGAAAATGCAATCCTAGGTCAGAGAAGAAAGGATGATGATGTTCATTTTTGGCTATTCATTTAAATGCCACATGGATTTTCTGACTGGCAGATGATTACAGGGTTCCCTATATCTCTTTAAAACTTCCTATAGCAGTATATCCTGCCTAGAAATTCCATCTAAAATTGAAGTTATGGACTCTAAGAAACTACATCTATAGGACACTGTAAAAACTTCAAGAGTAGGAAAAGATGAATGAAGTTGGTGTGGTAAGTGCTAACTCAGGCATCGGATTACTCTAGACAATGGTATCCTAGCATGACCTTGCATCATGGTGCTATGTATATATTATATATTAGGAGGAACTCCACAAACCACTGCCTGGGTCCTGCCAATCTATGAGCCTCATGTATATAAATCCGATGCTTGCAGAGCACTTAGAAGTATGCCAGGCATTATTAATACAAAGAATAATGGCATAGTCTTACACTTGCCCTCAGGAAGGTTTCACAGTTAATAGAGGAGACTTAATTATAAGACAATGGAGTGAGTATAATGTTAGAAACCACAGCTGAAATTATAGAAGCATATAAAAGATACCTAACCCAGCCTGTGGTAAGCTATGACCTCCTAGGAGAGGAAAAGTCTAAACAAATATTTACAAGAGAAATTAGGAAACGGTGCGGTAAGATTTAAGAGATGAAGGTACGTACTAACAAACAAAAGCATAGAGGCAAGGGAACAGCACTGCCTCCTGTGTGAAAATCAGTTACTGCTTTATCTCACAAGTCATGAATTGTGAGAAAAGACAGAAGATAAAATTGGTGAAACAAGGTGAAACCATATCATACGCAGAGCCTAGCATAACATCCTAGATTTTATCCTGCAGCCTGGGAATTTTCCAACTATTTCAGAAACCAAACTCCTTTTTTTTTTTTTTTTAATAGAAAGCTTCCATAAGATATCAACCTGTAAGTTCTATAAAAACAGACCCGAAGTGGGTAGGGGATTCCCTGTACTTAGCGCATACATTGCAAGCGCAGTTTGGAAACCACAGATGCAGTGATTTAAGCAAAGGAATGATACAATAAGATTTGCACTCCTGATATGTCACTCTGGTGGGTGTGCAGAGAATGGATTTGAGCAAGATGAAATTAGAGGCAAAGATGTCAGTTAGAAACAACTGGCAAAAACCAAAAAATACTGACCTAAGCCGGTGTCATGGTAGTAAGGATAGAAGAAAGGGGGTAGCTTTGAAGACCATCAGGAGGCATTAGTGAAGCTAAACTAACTGCTCACATGGTTGCTATTTAGTCCTAGCTGGAACTGTCACTTGATCCCAATTGGCAGGTTTCAACAGGGAGAGTTTAACTCACTAATCAATTTCCAGGTGAGGTGGGGAGCTATGTATTGTGTATGGAGTCTCAAGGCTTTATGCCCTGTTTTATAGTATTGCTAGGAGAATCCAATTGATTTATGTTCTTTTGCTTTACATTATTGTTTAACACAACTATTAAAATGATTTGTCATTAAAAATTTTTTAAATGTATAATAATTTACTGAATATTTCTAATCAACTTTCCTAACTAACCAATGCTTAACTGCTTTAATAATAGGTTTTCATATATTTAATATTTGAACAATCAATAAATGCGGTAGGTATTTATTTCCTTACTCTTAAAAAGAAAATATAAAACTATACATGCTTAAAGACATTCCTTTTCTTCAGTCAAAGAAGCTTAAAAAGAAAAAAAAAAACCAAGCTCTAAAATTACCACATACCATTCTATCACCCTCAGTTATTTTATTTTATATTACCTTTCAGGGCACTGCTGGAAAAAAGCTGTCAGCTGCTGCAAAAGTACTGGCCAGCAATCAGGTCTGTGTTCAAGCACAGTGATCAAAGGCTGAGGATGATTTCTGAAAAACAAAGAAAAGTCACATTGGAAACTGTCATTTCAGGACCATACATTCTCAATATCCAAATATAGCGCCAGAAAAAAAAAAGGCCACTACCATCTAGAGACTTTTTGCAGGATTCATAATTGTCACAAAATGATCATCTGCTTCATTTGTTAGCAAGTTGGTTCATTATAACTGATATTTTTTCCTTTAAACTGTTTTGCAGAAAAGAGAATGAACCCCAAGTCTTAGAGACCCAAAGCTGAGAACAGACTCTGCCACTTAACAGCTCTATGACCAGCCAAGCTCCTGAATCCAGTAGCTCTCTCATCTCCATCCCTCAATTCCTTTATTCCTAAAAGTCATGCCTCCTTCTCCTACTGCTCTCTTTAAGAACCTGGAAGGTTCTGTTTCTCTAACATTGCCCCAGCTTGTAAGCACTATCTTTTCTCTGTTTCCATTTACCCCATTTTTCTCAGTGTATGACTCCATGTTCCCCCAACATTATTTAAGATGAGAAAGAGAAAATACTTCTCCCACCTCAAATAACAATCTGCCCAAACTGAAAATGCTTGAAATTTCTCTTGAATGAGGATAAATCCTTTTATTTTGGCTACATTAATTAAGATACCTAAAAAACCTATATAAAACATAAGATCTGAAATCTGAGGAATCCTTAAATAAGAAAAAAAAGCACAAGTTATTTTAAATAGTTCAAAAAGTCTATTAGAAACTCTAAATTCATTAGATTCTTAAACTATGAAGCACTACACAAAGTTTTTAGTTATTATGTATGTGGCTTTTTCCTCCAAAAATTTTTTTAAATATAATGTAAATACTCATTATAAATTCAAAAATAGAGAGATATCCATGTTTTTAATATAAAAGGAATTAAACACATAATGCAATTTTTTAACCCAACAATATATTACTAATAATGATTTTTTAAAAAAACAAACAAGCAGACTAGTTTCACTGAAATGATTTTTTAAGATTGCCTACTTGGTAGTTTTGAAAGTGTGATCGCCTTTCCAGCAATATCAACATCACCTGGGAACTTGCTTGAAATGTAAATAAATCCCAGACTCCAGCCCAGATCTAATAGCCCTCCAGACAATTCTGATGCACAGCTAGAAGGCAGTGGTTCTTAATCCTGGCTGCAAGTTAGAATCATCTGTGGAGCTCTTTAAAAAAATACCAGCGTCCAGGTCTCAATTATATTGAGGTTGCTAGGAATGGGGCCCAGGCATTAGTAATTTTTAAAACTCCTCTAGCAATTTTAATGTGCTGCCAGGGTTGAGAACCACTACCAGTAAAACATCACTGAAGAGGAAAATTGTTAGGAATTAGAAAGTTTTCTGATTTTTGCTTTCTCTCTTAAACAGAGAAGTATGTCAGAACCATCACATTCAAACACTCATCTTAAACCCCTCTCTGACACTACTACACAGTTCTGACTATTATAACACCATCTCTTTATTTTCTCCTCAACCTCACCTAATCTATCAAGCACTGACTTCACTTGCTGGCAGCATGTTTTGCTAAAGCACAGGGTATGTCTGACTGATCAGGTTACTTACATTACAAAGGATCACTCTAAGCAATTTGTTTATGCCAAAACTCAAAAATCATATAAAAATCACATTTCTAAATTTCAAATTCTCTGGCAGTTAAATCTCTCCAGAACTTGCTTCTATTACGGTTGTCACAGATACTAAGCAACAAATGTAACAAATCCTAAAAGCACCTCAGGTATGACACATCAACTGAAATTCTTAAATTAAGAGTTCAGAAGGTCATGTTCAAGTAAACAGAAGTAAAAAGAACAGAATAGCAACTGCAATTATTTTATTTATGTTTTTTACTTCTGAAAAGCATCATAATGAAATAAGGAGCCAGCTAGTGATGGCATTTATGACTATTTAAAAAAAAAAATCAAACAAGTTACCACATAGTTTTTGTGTTATCATAAAGCACTGAAGTGCTTTTTAATACACTTCCTTTATAAGTAAGTCATCCTCCACCCCTTCACACTCTTCACGCCCCCAAAATGTTAAATATCTCCATTATAAAAGTTACTTTTGTCCAAATTAAATCAGGTTGACAGAAACAAGAGATAGTAATTTTAAAGTAAGATTAGAAATGATGCACATATGGCCAAAAACTACCGTAATTCAGCTCCTATACTTCACAGGATTGTGGGAACCACTCTATTTTGTTGCCTGAAGCTGAAGTCCCCTTTAGATAGCTACTGAATTCTGCCAATCCTATTTAGTATCTCAGATGTAAACTCTAAAGATAATATTAAATAGAATATAGTAGGATAAGGATTATCAAATTAATTATGGATTTAGACATCAGGATGATTTTTACATAATTATGTCAGATCCAAGTGGAAATATTGTAGGAAACATGCAATATTGATTCCAAGAAACTGAAAACCTTAAGGGAGAAGGCTAGACCAAAATAAGAACATTGACTCTTACTGTTGATTAACATTTGATTATTAATATACTAATTCAAGTGAGTATTATTAACCTAAAATTAATTATAATTGCCAAAATTTAGTTTTAATATATTAAGCACAGTGAAGGAAAGAGCTAAATTCTCCCTTATCAATTGTTAAGTTGGTATGTAAATACACAAAAAATATGTAAAGCCCTTATGCTTAACTAACAGAATGGATGAATTTTCTAATTAAGTATATTGATCGCCAAATATACTTATGTAAGTACATTTGCCAAATATGCCATATGTAAGGGTTTCTTGATCTTGGCAGTACTGACATTTGGGGCCAGATATTTCTTTGTTGCAGGGGTTGTCCAATGAACTACAGGATGTTTAGCAGCATTCCTGGCCTCTACCCCCAGGGCGCTAACAGCATTTGCCCTAGTCATGACCATCAAAAATGTCTCCAGACATGACCAAACGTCATCTGGGAGGCAAAACTGCCCCTGCTTAAGAACCACTTAATTAGGTAAAATGACAAGTATTAACAAGAGGCACAAGCTGATCAACACATGGTATAAGCCCTGAGTTATTTTTAAAAAAACAAAAAAACAAAACCAAAAAACTATAATTTCAGCTTCACACTTCTTAACATTGAACCAAAACCAATCAATCATGCTCAAAATTTTAAGTTTCTTAAGGAAATACAGTCATCAAATATTAACATTAGGAATACAAGAGTAAAACAATAATGTAGAAACTAAGACACTTAAAATGGAAAACAAAAGTAAAATTATGTCTTTGTACTTCTGGTGAGGATGGTGGCATGGGTAAACACAGCTCACCTCCTCACAAAATGACATCAGAATTTTAACTGGACTATAAAACAACCATCATACAGAACCAACAGAAACTGAGCTGAATGAAGTTCTAAACTATGGAATTAAAGAAGAAATCACATTGAGATTGGTGTAGGAGGGGCAGAAACGAGGAACAGGCTGATCCCACACTTGTGTGGTGGATAAAAATCAGAAGGGATATCTCAGGAAGAAGGGTTCCAGTCCTACATCAGGCTCCCCACACCCTAGGGTTCCAGTGCCAGGAAGCTAAGTCTCCGAAACTTATGGCTATAAAAGTCAGTGGAGATTGAGGCCATGGAAGACATAAACTGCTAGAATCCCAGGCAGTTCCTCTTAATGGGCCCATGCACAGACTTACTCAGACTCGCTCCCTCTGAACTCCAGCACCAGGGCAACAGATTAAAAAAGCCTAAGAGACATACGGAGGAATTGAGTTGTTTGGCCTAAGGGTGAGAGCTGAGGGACAGCTTTGTCCCAGACAGAAGTACTGGCAAAAGCCATTGTTATTTTCTGAGCCCTGCCCCCACAGAGCCAGTAGGCAGGCGCCATACCTGAGACCCCACCAACCTGGCTCATACTCTTTGCCCAACCCTGGTGAATCCCTGAGGCCCCGCCCCACCCAACTTTCAGGCCAACACAAGTTGTTTCCAGTGGCTTTTCCGTATGAATGGCTTGTCTTGGCCCGTGCTTCAAATTTCCTAAATTCTCTCAAATAAGCAACATCTGGCCCCAGTGAGCCCCATGCTTCTCACTAAGTTGCCCCAGGCCTGGTACTAGCAGCAGCCAACATTGGTTCACAGCTTGGCCTCCCGTGGATACCTCCAAGCCCAGCACGGGTAGCAGCCATCTGCAGATCATTGTGCAGCTTATGCTGTGACCCTAGACAGAACACAGGTGATGGCTGACTATGGATGTGCCTATAGCAATCAAGGCTCAACTACAATAGGAGGGTATACTCAGCCCACACAGAGGGTGCACCCTGAGTATCCAGCTTAGGTCATAGGGAAGGCTGTGTCACTGGACTCTATAGGACATCTACTATATTAGGCCACTCTACCAAGACTGGGTGACATAGCAGCTCTACCTAATACATAGGAACAAACACAGGGAGGCTGCCAAAATGAGGGGACAAAGAAACAGGGCCCAAATGAAAGAACAGAACAAAACTCCAGAAAAAGAACGAAACAAAATGGGGACAAGCAATCTACTAGATGTAGAGTTCAAAACACTGCTTATAAGAGTGGTCAAGAAAATTAGTGATGACCCCAAAGGCATAAAAAAGACCCAGTCAGAAACAAAGGATACACTAATTAAAATAAAGAACAATTTATAGGGAAACAACAGTACAGTAGATAAAACTGAGAATCAAATCAGCAATTTGGAATATAAGGAAGTAAAAAACAACCAAACAGAACAGCAAGAAGAAAAAAGAATTTAAAAAAAAATGAGGATATTGTAAGGAGCACCTGAGAAAACTTCAAATGTTCCAACAGTTGCATCATGGAGGGTCTGCAAGGAGGAGAGAGAGCAAGAAATTGGAAACCTATTTGAAAAGATAATGACAAAAAACTTCCCTAATTTGGTTAAGGAAATAGACATACAAGGCCAGTAAGTAAAGAGTACCAAACTAGATGAATCAACGAGGCCCACACCAAGACACATCATAATTAGAATGCCAAAGATTAAAGACAAAGAGAATCTTAAAAGCAGCCAGAAAAAAGCAGTTACCTACAAAGGAGCTCCATAAGACTGTCAGCTGATTTCTCAAAAGAAATTTTGAAGGCTAGACGTGAGTGGCAAGAACTATTCAAAGTGATGAAATGCAAGGATCTACAACAAAGATTACTAGCTATCATTTAGAAGGAAAGCACAGATAAAGAGCTTCTCAGACAAGAAGAATCTAAAGGAGTTCATCTCCACCAAACCAGTATTACATAAATATTAAAGATTCTTTAAGAAGATCGAAAATATGAACAATAGTAATAAAAACATATCTCTCAACAACTGAATCTAAAAAAGAAAATAAACAAACAAGCAGATAGAAAGAGAATCATAGACACAAAGAATGTTTTGATGGTTGCCAGAGGGCAGGGGGTCAAGCAGACGTGTGAAAATGGTAAAGGGATTAAGATGCACAAAGTGGTAGTTGCAGAAATCATGAGGACGTAAAGTACAGCATAGTGAATAGAGTAGCCAAAGAACATAGATGCATTACTCATTGACATGGACAATGGGATAGGGGTTGCCCGAGGGGGTGGGGGATGGTCTGGGGGGAAGGGGACAAAGAGGGAAAAACTTGGGACAACTTCATAGCATAAACAATAAAATATAACTTAAAAATAAAATAAAATCATGCCTTTGCTAAATATAGAATCATGTTCCAAAATAAACAATATTAAATAATGTACATACTAATTTGAGTATAAAATAATTATTTTCCTATTTAAAATATTATAGTTTGAGCATTTAAAATGCACTCAGTCATAAGGCTGAGCAGAGTTTACTCTTCATGTATTCAAGGATTAATTGTTAAATTTATGGATTATTCAATTTTTTTTTTCCTTCTTCCTCTCAGTGCTTGTTAGCCGTACCACTTCTTTCAAGTACATTTAACTGAAAAAGGTCAAGGTAAATGAAGGATCCACAACTGAAACAAGTCAGCTTTGCTCTTTTTTAGAAGCACTGTTGATCAAAAAAGAAATAATGTAGTATAAAAGAACACTAAAACAAAACCTGGCTTATACCCTAAAATTTCAATTATCCAAACCTGCTATTCAAGTTTTAGAGTAACTTGACTCTAAAGGTTACTTCATTCAAAATGATAGATGCGTTGACCATACAATCAACCTGATCACTGGTAAAACAGTGGCAGAAAATAAGTTATGCAAGTTTTGTAAAACAAATGCAAATTTGGGGCATTGTATTATAATTATTATTATTATTTAAGCAATGCCTACATAGTATCACCAACATTATTTACTTAGGGCCCCATTACTTAGTGGAATGGCTAACAAGCACTGAGAGTAAGAAAGAAAAGAAAAAACTTGAATAATCCATAAATTTAACAATCCTTGAATACATCGAGTAAACTATACTCAGCCTTATGACATTTCAAATGCTCAAAATTATTTACAAAATTATTTGAAATTAGTTTCAAAGTCCATATCTTTGATTAAAGAAAAAAAATACAGGAACATACAGAATTGGTACCTAATACTTCAGTGCTCCCGCCCTTTAATAATATTGTTATACTGCCACTTTCATATCTCAGAAAAAAAATACAAGTAGAGAGGTGAGGTGAAATAATAGAGGGAAAGCACTGAATTAAGAATCAGGAGTTCCAAATTTACGTTCTGGCTCTGCAACAAATCGTGCGATCCCAGGCAAGATAACTAACCTTTCTTGGGCAGTTTATCTATAAAATAAGGAAATCAAGCTATGTACCTCCTAGTGCTCAAGTTATATAACCCAAGCCACCCATTAAAGCCCTAACCTCCACACTGCTCAGAACTAGAGATAGAAACAAACCCTTTAAAAGCAGTAAAGACAGCTCTCAACTATTAATATTCCATGTCAAATTTAAATGGCTCTAAGAACAATGTCTATTCAAATTTGAGCCCTAAAAAAGGAGGTATCCTATTTTTATCTCAAAGAGATAAATCATCCTATATTTTTTTATTTCAGAGAGAAGTGCTGCATCAAGGAGCCCACAGAAATTTTTAAATCAGAATTTTCTAACTCTTGAGACATCCAATAGATTCTGCTTTCTGTTTAAAAGAGAATAACATTGTTTCTAAAGATCAAAATCAATACAAACCAGGCACCCAGGTTACCCTTCCTTGGCCTTCAGTGCCTCTAATCTCTTCTTTAGTGTAGTGTGTTTTTTCCGTCCACCACAGATGAAACAATATAGTACATTCTTCAGCACTTCGCTTCTCTATTTCATAATTTGTAAATATTTTAACTGCTATTTTAAATAAAGCATTTACCATAGTACCAGCACACAGAATACTCCATAAATGGGGTATTATTATGATTATCATGCAGGTAGGTTTGTATCTTAAACTAGAGCAAAAGCAGCTTGAAAGCTGGATCTATGTCTTACGTTTTTATGTTTCCTTTTCAGTGTCAAGTGCACATATACAATAAATGTAACACACACACACACACACACACACACACACGCACACGCACATGCACACATTTTCCCCAAACCACCTTTCTAAACTCCTTGACTGGATCATAAACCAAGTTATCATAGTCCCACTAGTATATTCTTTCAAAGTCCGTGTTAATTTAAAAAACACAGGAAACATGCAGAATTGCTACTACTACTTCAGTGCTCCCACCCTTCAATAATATTGCCAACAACACATGGCAATACATGCATCTTAACAGAATGGAGTGGGAAAGGAGTGAATGATCAATTCATGGTTCCGCTAGACTAGCACAGAGGCGATGGTAAACTAAGGTATGTAACTAGATTCACCTCTCCCAGTATAAAAGTACACTAATCTTAACAGAAAAGAGTAGTTAAAAATTAGTCTTGTGGTAGGCAAATCAGAAAGCATAAGTTATTTGTAACCTTTAGGTCACCTCAACTTTTCTGCTACATCTCTGAATATAAGAAAGCCAAGATTTGATTTACATCATAAATTCAGCAATAGACAGAGATCGCCTTTTCTGTGTGAGGAAAAAATGCCTGCAGTCGCCATGTATTTTCTGTGTGCAGCTGTGACCCTAGCACTTTCGGAAGCGTAGCATAGCACTTACTACATCAAGTATGCATTTCAGAAGCATTTCTCTACCTGCTCTGAATTTTGATTTGAATGTACTAGTTAGAAGCCAAAAAGGGATTTTTTAAAAAAGGCTCTATAGATTTTAAGTTAAAAAATGCATACTAAAAAATTATTATGAAGATTCCACAGTGAATATTACTATAAAATAAAACAATAATTATGACTCATTATATATTCTATGGTGTTTTAACACAGAAACATTTTATCCTTTCCACACAAGCTCCCAGAAAAAGATTTGCAGCAAAAATAATTTTAATTTTGACATTTTTGACTAAATTTATTTTTTCTTTGGATAGGTAAATAGGGAGAGTATAACATTTATTTGAAAATACATATGCTTCATTTTACAATGATTCTGCCCTCACACTGAACTTTCACAAAATCCCTGTTTTGAGGGGCAGGGATTTTTTTTAATTAAATTTGTTGCAGTGACATTGGTTAATAAAGTGACATACATTTCAAATATGCAATTCTATTATACATCATCTGCACAGGAGCAGGGATTTAACACAAAGGTGCCTGCCAGTGTCAGAAGTGTGGGACTATTTTAGGTGGAAGGTGGTGGCTGGGGACAAACATACACATACTGAGTTAGAGACACAGAGCTTATATTATTAAGTTACATGCTATGATTTCAAAAATAAACACAAAAAACAAGAGATAAGATAAATAGGCAAATAAGGCAAAAATTATATTTTATGGTTTTAAAGACATTTATTTGTAAAGTATCATACAATTTTAAATTAAACATCCACATTTAGAATACCTTAAATAGCATTTTCTAGTGGCAATTACTAACTAGAAGATTGGTCTGATTCTAATTCTTTAGGTCTGATTCTAAGCCCCAGGTATAAACCCCAGGTAATTAGAATCATAAACTGTGAGCAAAAACTTCCCTGGGTGGGAAAGAGGAGGAAAAAAAAGAGTAAATAAAAGCATAAGCAAAACATGCAGTTCGACAGAAAGAATCAAAATGCAGAGACAAATATAGTCTTATTGGATAGTATTATTGGCTATACTTCCCCAATTACTGTCCTATCTTCTTTCTTATCGTTAAATCTGCTGGGCTTTTTCAAGGCAGGAATGCTCCTTTCTTACCAATCTTCTTTTTCCTGATTTTTCTATAAAGATGTCCACTCATCCATTAAAGCAAGAATTCACAAACCCTCTGAAATCACATGTAAAATTTTAAGGGCATATGTGTGTACATTTTCTAGGGGAAAGACAGAAATTTTGTGAGATTATCAGGGAAGATCCTGACCCCCACTCCAAAAAAAGATATCAGTCAATTAAAACTAAGTATATCTAAGGTAACTGCTGCAATTCAGCCTTGTTAACCCACTTCCAAAAAAACTATAAAGCAAGCACCACTTCCCCCTACAAAAAGGTTACATACTATGTGTTCTGCCCAGAAATCGGGACTCCTTAGGTATTAAAGTTTCTGTAATTTCAGCAAAATAAATTATATTAATGTATTCTGCTGGCTCCAGTCTCTTATGGAAGCTTGACTGAAAAGTACAGATGATTAAATCATGCTGTTATGCTTACTTTATACTAAATAAGACCAAGCATCTACAGCTCAGGGGATCGGTAGATAATATATTCAATTACTGAAATAATTAACCCCCTAAAAAAGCAAAATGCTTACTTTGACAACAAAACTATAATTTAAGAACTGATGGTCGATATTATAGTGTTGCAAGGATCTAAGCAACCTCATTGGGATAGTAAATGTAATAAGGAAATCTGCATAAAAGTGAAAAACACTAACAACTACTCTTAAACACTAAGTGGTTTGTTTTCAGGTACTTACAAGAAGTATTTTGCCTTCAGAAATAGACGTAACAGACAAAAACACTAAAAATTCATTAGTAAGCATGCAAAAATATTACAGAATAAATAAAATGTGGTAATCCATGCCATGTAGTATTATTCAGCAATAAAAAATGAAGTACTGAGGGGGCGGTGGAAAAGGAAGGGAAGGGGAAAGTCAAGGAAAACATAGCAAGGACTCCTGGACAAAACCAAAGGGGAAGAGCTGAGGGAGGGAAAGATGGAGGGGGCAAGGGAAAGTGGTGGAGGGTAGGCAGAGACAAATGTATTTGAAAAACTAAAAAAAAATTTTTAAAAAGAAAAGTATTTGCAACACACACACACACACACACACACACACACACACACACACACAAAGAAGTACTTATTATACTACAATACCATTAAACCTTGAAAACATTATGCTAAGTGGAAGAAGCCAGTCATAAAAGACCACAAATTATATGATTCTGTTTATATGAAATGTCCATAAGAGTCAAAACCATAGATAAAAGTAACGTGTTCTAGAGGCTGAGAACACATGGAATTGGGAATGATTGATTGTTAATGGACATCGTGCTTCTGTGGAGGGCAATGAAAATATTCTGGAATCAGACAGCAGCATAGGTTAAACAACTTTGTAAATATAATAAAAACCAGTGAACTGCATACTTTAAAAGGGTGAATTTTATTGTATAATACATTATATTTCAATAAAAAGGCATTAAAATATTCAAAACTTAGCCACATACTGTTTAAAATGTAGGTTACCTCTTTTTGATTTTAGAAAAATTCATATGTATCATGTGAAGCATAAGTATATGGCCAATATAAATAATAATAATGTGGATTTCCCTATAAAGAAATAAGTTCAAATCACAGTCTTGTTTACTTACCTCAGTGTCCCTGGTTGAGAGCTTGATTTTATCCATTTTAAAGATGCAGATGCAGAGGGAAAGAAAATTGTGTCTTTTTCGAATGTCATTATAAAATATCACAACATTGTTTGGTATATGAACCATTTGTCCAGTGATTCCCAAACCTAGTTCCACATCAGGATCCCTTGGGACTTTTTAGAAATATATAAATTCTAGTATTTACAATGGCTCCCACCCAACCTTTCTAAATCACAGTCTACAGAGGTGGAGCTTTGGAATCTATACCTTAAGCGAATTTTCAGGGATTCCTATCATTTCCATTCCTAAAACTTATCTCTGTCTCCACTGTCAGTAGTAAATGTGAAAGGAGTGTTAGTGCTGGGAAATAATCATTTTGAAATCAGAGAAAATTGATTGGGGGGTTGTGACCTTAATGAGAAACAGGATATTTGCATGGCATCAATGTGTCTGAGAGATTGCTTATTAGTTGCAAGAGGAAAGTGATAACTATACAGTAGAGAAGAAAACAGATACCACCTTGAATGAGTAACCAAAATTAAAATCACCAGTGAGGGCAAGATGGACATTAGTGTCTCTAGATGTAATATCCTGAGAAGTGTCACTTTTATAATACTCAAAATTGTCAATGTCGTGAAAGAGAAAGAATGAGAAGCAGTTCTAGATTTTAAAAGACTTAAAAGATATGACAACTAAAGGCAACATAGAATCCTACATTAAATCCTATACACTAAAAATAAAAAGGGAAAAGGTATAAAAGAACAAATGACAAATATGGGATATGGACTATAGATTGAAATATTGTATCAATGTTAAATTTTCTCAATTTGATAACTGCACTCTGGTAATATAAGAGAATATCTTTGTTCTTCGGAAACACATACTATTGAATATAAGCAATCTACTCCCAAATATTCTGGGGGGGTTTTCTTAATTATATATAGGGAATGATAAAGCAAATGTGGCAAAGTATAAAAGAAACTGATGAAATCTGGGTAAATGGTATGAGTCTTTTACTCTATTCTTGTAACTTTTCTGGAATGTTAAAATTATTTTAAAATAATAGGTTAAAGAAAAATCATCAGTGAAGTCTTACTACTCTTTGAATAAAACTCAAAATCTTTGCTATGATCTTGTTATATTCTAGGCCACAGCCACCTCTCCTGAGCCTCTATCTAGGCCTCTCCCTCCCTTGAACACTAAGTTCCAGCTACTTTGCCTCCTGTTAATTCCCTTAGTGCACCAAGCCCATCCCGACAGCAGCATCTAAGCGCATGCTTTCCCTTTTATCTGAAGCATTCCTCCTGTGCTCTCTGCATGGCTGACTTCATCTAGTCCTTCAAAATGGACACGTGAGAAAATGTAGAAAGAGTTTAATGCTAAGAAAAAGCTAGTTACCAGAATTAAAACTGGGCTACAATTTTTTTCCTCCCTTTTTAAATACTCACCTGAGGATACATTCACTGACTTGAGACAGAGAAACATCAATCAATTGCCTCCCATATGCACCCCAAACGGGGAGCAAACCCACAGCCTAGGTATGTACCCTGACTGGGAATCAAACTTGCAACCTTTTTGGTGTACAGGATAATGCTCCAACCAACTGAACCACCTAGTGTGGACTGGGCTATTCTTTGATAAACAATCACAAACTAGTCTTAGTGCACTCTGGATATTATCTTGGGACTTTCTCTTGTTTTTCTCTTTTCACCCAAGGAATGGATGCATTTGCCTTAAGAGATAAATGAAAAAAAAATCAATATTCATTACAAAGTACCTCAGACTTTAGAACACACATCTTTAAGTTCTTAAAATCAACTCTCCATCTAATTAAACTATATAACACTGCACAAAATGGATGAAAAAATACATATATAAACTGAATAACTTTAATGTACTCAGGGTATTAACTATCCATTACTGTTGGCCTAATCACCCATTTCAGAGCACACCATCTGCTGAAAGCATTTAATATTCTCTTATTTCAGAAAGTACAGCTTGATGTTGATCAGACCAAACCTTTCCACAAATAACGTTCTTAACATTTGATATTTGTGCATGTCAGCCACTGTCTGGCACATCAGAATGATGCACAAATTCTGGAACAAGCAGTTACTGCTCATGAATTCACAGCTATTTCCTCACTTCAGCTGAGAGAAGAGATCTTAACGAGACTGCCATAATATGAATATGCAGAGGAAAAATTAAAAGCAAATGTACATGATAAAATTTCAGGATGGAAAATGGCACATTATAAAGCAAATGAGAAAATGAGCCTCTAATAGTTTATAAATAATAAAAATTTAGTTTAGTTATTCTTCCTTGCAACCAAAACACCAGCCAAATAACAGTTCTCTGCTGAATTTCCTGTACGGTCAATAGTCAAAAATGCTTAATGAACTTAGTTAAATATACGTTACAGAAAAATGGAGTTCAAGCTAAGAAAATTCAGACCAAACAAAAGTGAAAGGAGAAAAATAAGAAACCACCCAGGAAGCTTTTAAAAAATACCAATGCCTGAAGCTGACACTCCAGTCACTATAGGTAGAACCCAGGCATCTATACATTTCAAAGTTCCTTAGGGGGCTCTAATGTGCTACAGGAGTAAGAGTCACGGGCCTAAGGTTTTACTACTTGGCATATGCTCTTCATTTAATTACAGTAATCAAACGTACTGCATTGTTCTTCCAATTTTCCCCATCCTGAAAGGCACTGGGAGTTGCAACCCCACTTAAATATCTCCATTTAATCTTGTTTAAGCCACAAAACTAAAGAAGGGTCCAGTTAAGCAACAGAAACTTTATTAGCTCCACACAACCTAATCTAGCGTATCTCAAAGCACAGTCAATAGACCATCTGTACATCCACATCTCTTATTAAAATGCAGGTTTGCAGGCACGTTCCAGACATACATATCAAGCACTGATATGTATGGCATTATTTTATTGAACAGGGCAATGAGGTTTAAATCTCTTACATTCTTTCCCCTGCATCTGCATGTGGCTTACTCTCATTGGAATGCTTTTCCTTTAGAATAATTCTTTGGTTCTGCTTTAGCCCTATACTGTCCACAGTAGAACTGATATGATGAACTTGGTGCCTTGTGGCTTGGGAACACACAGGCCTTTGCCTCCCAAATAGGCCACTCAAGAACCACCCGCTAGTGTAGCCCAAGGAGTTCCTTGCAGCTCATATGTGGTACCATAAAGCTCCCAGGAGCTCAAGCAGTATTTCTCGAGTGCGATCCACAAATGACTAATGTTCATATCATTGACTAACCAGACAAGCATGCTGATTCTGGATCTTACACAAAACCTACTGAATGAATGAGACTCTCTGGCAAGAGCACTTAAGAAGCCACACTTTTAACAAGCTCCCCAGGTGATTCTTATGCACAGGAAGTTTAATACCACTGAGGTCCAGGGTCACCAAAGAGAAAACCCTCTCTAGAGATCCTTCAGGAAATTCACAGGGATCAAGGAAGCCATTGGCTAATATTTCGGGTCCTCACATCTCCCTCTCTCTTCACTCCCATACTGGCATGAGTTAGGCAGTTCAGCACACTCTCACTTAAAATGACCACATATTCTCTTTTTCTATAATTCAAGTTAGACACCTCTTAGGATAAAAAGGAGTGAGGAATACTTAAATCCCAACAGTTTACCAGTAGAGTCCTTAATATCATTAAAAACACAGATTAGTTCATTCCCAGAAAGCTTAAAATTATGTTTCATGCCACTTCCATTTTAAATTAATCCTACAGCATAACCAGGGAACACCTCTCAGCGGAGTTCTAAGCTTCTCATATCTTTTTTTATGCATTCAAACAGCTCATCTGTTGCCTCTCCAGGGCTGGGTGATATGCTAACCAACATGTGGCAAAGAAGGCTCTAAACAGCATGACAATTTTATGCTTGACTCAGGTAATCACAGCTCTCTTGAGGGGAATCTGCTCTTCCGTCTCACCTCTCCTCCATTTCTGTCATCCACAATCCCCGCTGGAGGAACTTAAGGCTCTTACACACTCGATTACACTCTACTGATTTATAGTGCCAGGCAGCCATTCACATGAGGACTCTCCATAAACACTACTGGATTATGCCAACTCAGGTGATTGATTCTGGACCTCTTAATGTGCTACCAATCTGAAGATAAACCTTAAGTATCCACTATGATATCAGCTCCTCCAACTAGGCTCCCTATCCATACCTAGCATCTGTTATCTTTCAAAAACAAGACTGCAGTTAGAAGAACCAACGACAGGGGAATATAAATTATAAATAGAAAAATCAGTGAAACATTACAGATGACTGAAGGTCTAGCACTCTCAGCCAGCGAGGACAATCAGTATGAAAATGAGAGTAATTCTTCTGCATGACAGAAAATTTCCCTTTACCATCATCTAAACAAGGCTCCTTAAACTTTAAGGTGCCTCTAAGTTACCTGCTAAATATTACCAGAATGCGGGCTCTGATTCAGGCAGTCAGAGATGGGATCCAAGATTCTGCATTCCCACCAAGTCCCCAGGCACTGCTGATGATGCTCATAGCTCTGCTACTTACAGTGTGGCAGGGGACCAGCAGCATCAGCAGCACCTGAGAGCTTGTCAGAGAAGACTCTGGAGCCTACCCTGGCCATAAGAAAAGAAAATCTGCCATTCAACAAGGTCCCAGGCAATGAGGATGCACATTAACGAGCAGCTAACATACCATCTTGTGCTCACTGTGATTCAGAATCACCTGGGCCTTTTTAAAAATACCAATGCCTGGGTCTCATGGCAGAGATTCTGACTCAGTCAGTCGGGGTGTGTGACTTCGGTCTGTTCTACACCCAAATAGTTCTAATGAGCAGCCAGGGGTAAGAACCAGTGAATCAAATGAAAAACACCCCACTGGGTGGAGGGACATGTGGAGAAACAGCTAATGAGTGAGGAATTTCTTTTTTGGAATGATAAAAATGTCCTAGAATTCATTATGATGATGGTTGCATAATTTTATGAATATACTAAAAACCATGGGAACTGTATACTTTAAATGGGTCAATTTGTGTCATAAAACTGTTATATTAAAAAAATTAAAAACTTCAATAGCTTTCCTATCTTAAAATAAATATATAAATAACCCCCAGTTAACAATAATGAAATGAAATCTAATAATGAAATTAAATCATTTTCTATCCTGGAATTCTGACCCAAGAATTTGAACTTCTTTTTAAAAAGAGAAAAAACACAGATGTTCATATGACTCATCTAGAAATATTAAGATCTGCTCATCTACTCCTTAGGTTCAATTCTGGTCAAGATAATGGATCAAACCTGAAACGAAACCTCGTACCTCAGGAAGCACCACTATGTTTAAAAAAAAAAAAAAAGGGCATATTTATCAGTTTATCAGTTTGGAAAAGTTTATTCTGCACACCCTATTTCCTCAGTATTTTCAAGTATCACATAATTTTCCTTTTGCTTCCCATTTAAAAATAAATCAATGAGTTAACAAATAAGTAGATGAATTTATTAACTTATTGTACTACAATCTTCCAACTTTTCTGTGTGTTTGAAGACATTCAAAAAACATGTTAAGAAAAAAATGCATAAACTGGAAATCTGAACCTTGTTTAAAAAAATGGCTTCAAAAACTCTCAATATTGTACTTATAAAAATAAAATAGATCATAAATAGCACTAAAATTTCAGGAAAGATCATTGTAATATATAAGACACTGTTGACTTGTTTGCAAAAGGAAAGCACTATAAATATACAAAATTAAGCACCACTCAACATTTTGGAGACTCTCACAGCTTCTGATTTCTGTGATAAATCACCATTTCTGTGGTGTCAAATAATCAAAACTGCAGGTGCTATATGCTCAAGCCAATGAGGATTCTCAAGTGTCTGATTTACTTTTCCTGTTGAATTGTCAAAGCCTGGGTAAGCCATTTTCCACCAAAAACCAGTATCCTTGTTTATAGTCCCATGATCTCACTCTTTTGAAGCAGGCATTTCTGGATGTATCACTAAACAGAGTTCCTAAGACAATATACATTGCTTACTGGCATCCTCTGGGGTTCTCTGCTCATTGGATGGGAGCGCCTCTCTTAAGAAAAGGCTTTCTAGGACCTTCAAGGCAAAGGTTAAGGTCACCTTCACAAGTATGATGCCATTCTTTGTCCACAACTCCCCCATAAAATCCAATGCATTTCACTTTAATTGTTGCTGTGCGGTTTTTCTTTTTAAAATAATTCTACCATGTTATATTCTATAGATGACAAAGAAAAGGCAAATCATGCCTCCTAACTACTGATCTTTCCCTGGGTATTAATCCTTTGCTAGTCTCTTATTTTTTACAGTGAGAAAGTTTATGCTCCTGCTTTAAGTACATTTGCTCAATCTCTGAAATAACTAATCTTAATGGATTACCATGTCTCAGTTCATAACTTAACAATTCACACAATAAAAAAACATGTTTTTTAAAGAAAGGGGAAAAGGCTTACCTAATAGAATATATATTCTCAATATTCTTCTCCCCAGCTTGTCCTTCCTTAACAGCTTGCATCTGTAATAATTTCATAATGGCTTTTATCAAGCCATGTGTATTCCTGTAAAAAAAAAAAAAGTTAAATGTTATAGACATAAAGCAAATAGTCTAATGAAGTGCTTAATTCTACCATTTTTAAATAATTGAACATTTGCCACCCATACTGAATACTAGCCATCCAGCTCATTCTACAGCACAGCCAAGAAGAGGCCTACAAGCAGAGAGCTCCCAAAAAGGAATAGAGCTGAAAAATCAAATCCCCAACTTATCAATCACCTAACTACACACACTTGGGGAAAAATCAATCAGGAAAAAACAAACTTGAACCCACATAACTGCAGGCAGTGACCACACCAGTTACCCTTACTGAATAATCAAGTCCTTCATTTATAAATGTTAGCAAACCATGAGTTATTAGTACAGACATATGAATAAAAAGACATATGAAATAAATCAGCCATTCAAAAAAGTAGGTCAGGGGCTAACCAGAACAAATAACCCCCATTGAAACAAAGTTAATGTGAGTGGAGAATAAAACTTTAAATTTTTTCCTTATTCCTGTAAGAAGCAGGAGGATAATACATCAAAAAGAAGAACAGCCTACACTTTTTGTTTTATTTTTTCCTTATGATTAATTTTTCAAATTGCACAATGGCATTTTTCCAGTTCTTTTACTGAGGTAAAATTAACAAATACGATTATAACATATTTAAAGTGTACAGGGTGATAAATGTACTGTACCTTGTGAAATGATTGGCATAATTAAGTTAATTAATACATCATGACTCACTGGGCTACTTTTTTTTTTTTTTTACTGCAATAGTCAATAGAGAACCACGGTGATGTCAGTAAAGTAGGACTTTTGCCCCTCTGCCTCTAGCTGTGCTCCCTACCCAGTCATGGGATGGGAAGAAGTGGGGAAGCAGGTGGAAAAGAGCAAAGGAGCATCAGTGGTCCTTCCTCCATTGCAAGTTCTCAGTCGATTCACATTCTTCCAACTTCTGTATGATAACACTTATTCTAGCCCTTCATTGATTTTGTATTATTTAATCCTTTTGTAGTATAATTGAATATACAGTTAAATAACAGTCCTGATATCATTTATTGATTTTTTGTGCATGTGAGAATACTTAAAATCTACTCTCTCAGCATATTTCAAGTATACAATGCCTACCACATTGTTAGCTATAGTGAGCATGCTATTCATTAGATCCTCGGAATTTATTCATCTTATAACAGGAAGTTTGTGCCCTTTGGCCAATTTTTTTCCATTTCCTCCACCCACCCATTCCCTGGTAACCACCGTTGCACTCTCAGTTTCTATGAGTTCAGCTTTTTTTTCTTTTTTTAGATTCCACATGTAAGTAATACCATATTATTTGCCTTTCTTTGCCTGGATTGTTTCACTTAGCATAATGCCCTCCAGATTCACCCATGTTGTCACAAATTACCCTGCCCTTTTTGTATAAGAAAGTTCCTGGGAAGTAGAAAGAAATTATAGAAATAAAAAAAAATTGTTAAATAAAAAATTAATCATATTTTAGTCATATATAACATATTAACATAGTCATGTCAATATTTCAGAGCACTTATTGTAAGCTAAGTATTCTTCTAAGTGCTTACCATTTATTATGCCATTTGCTATCCAGAATAATAGTAAGTTACGAATCACCGTTAACTTATTTTGGAGCTAGGACAAGGACTTGGACTTAAGTAATTGATACCCGTTGGTGCTATTATGTGAGGTGTTACTGAGTGTACTCTTTTATGGCATTTAAAGTTTTCCAGCTGACAAAAGGTTTGGCAATGCTGTCCAACACAGTGGCCAATAGCCACATGTGGCTACTGAGCACTTAAGATGTGGTAAATCCAAATTGAGATGTGCGGTAAGTATAAAATACATGTTGGATTTAAAAGACTCAGGACACAAAAAAAGAATCTAAAATAGCCATGCATAATGTTTTACATTGATTACATACTGAAATAATATTTTAATATGTGGGGCTACATAAAATACATTATTAAAATTAATGTCACCTGTTTCTTTTTATTTTTTATTGTGGCCACTAGAAAATTTTGATTATATATGTGGCTCACATTTGTGGCTCACATTATATTTCTATTATCCAGCACTGCTGTAGACACTCATATAGTTTAGGTCCTAAGTAGGTTCTTTGGTGAGCATTAAGGTTTCCCTTGCAACTGAAGCATTTTCCACAATCTTCACAACAAAATGTTTTCTCTTTCATATGGATCTTCTTATGACCATGCAATGTAGAGTAATGAATGAATCTTTTGTGAAAGCTATCATACACGTATGGTTTCCCTCCTGTGTGGATTTTTCTGATGAACACAGAGGTCTCATCATTGCATAAAGTCTTTCCCCTAAGACCCTCTCTCCTATCTGTGTTCTCTGGTGGAGGTCAAACAGATTTAAATTTCCTCACATACCCTACATTGGTACTGTGTCAATTTCATGGTACTCTATGGCCAGTTAATCCCACTGGGACTCAATAAAATTAAAAAGTAATTTTAAAAAACGCTGGAATGAACTGTAGTTGCCTTGGGAAGATCTCATTGCATGACATCTCTTTGAGCTCTCCTTGAGAATAGAGGTGCTGTTCACATTCTTCTGATGAACTTCCTTCTCTAGTGATACTCTGAGTTTCTAGAATCCTCCTCCTCTAACACTTAGGAAAAAAGATACCTCAACATCCAAACTTTTAGAATAAATTCCTTCTTCATACCACTCACTTTCACAGAATCCAAACCATTCTGTAGCTGAGGATACTGGATTTTTAAGGAATGGTGTCTTCCAGTGTATCTTTCAGATCTTCACAGCCCTTCACGCTTCCATTTACAAAGTCCTGGAGATTGTTCCACATGAAAATAATAATTGTCCTATTACCAATTTATTAAGCATCCACTCCTCAGTATGAATGTCTGGACTTAGTCATAGAGGGAAAGCTTACAGGGACCCCTCAGAGCTTCAGGACAGTCTGACTCCTCCAAATACAAAAATTTGCTAATGCTAACACACCAGGCCTCAGGGTTGCAGTCTTGCTTTTTGAAAGATAGTTCCTTGGAATAATACAAACCCCTATGGCTCTGACCCAGGCCAATGCCTAGATGTTTGGTATACAATACCATGAAATTTCAGGTCTGTAGCTATATTTAGCAGATAAATTCTCATCATCAGGGTGAGTGAACAGTTTCCAGGTTGCAGTATCTGGCTGCAACCTGTCATAGGCAGCTGACTTTGGTCTGCATTGTTCAGACGATCACTACATGTTCAGAAGCATCCTCGTCTAGATTCTAGCCTTCAATACTTATGCAACTGGAAATCAGCTCTAATGTCTGATTTAAGCTAAAATGACTCCATTTATATAAACCTGGAGAAAGTCCAGGCTGCACCTAGTAACCACATAAGGTCACTTCTCTTGGGTCCAATGATTAGTTTAAATGGTATTCATTTTAGATGATCAGTGTTAATTGAATTTCTGGCTGAATTTCTTCCAAGAAATATGGATTCATTAAATACAGGCATACCTCAGAGATAGTGTGGATTCAGGTCCAAATCACCACAATAAGAAGGGTCATAATCTTTTTGCTGGTGGCGGAGGGGCTTGTCCTCAATTTGTAAAAAATCACATTTGTAAACCACAATAAAACGAAGTATGCCTATAATCCTTTTTTTGTACATGAAACTAGATTCGTTTTCATTTTCTAATGATTTGTCATATGACTGGAGTTTTAGAGAGGCAGATAACAGACCTATAATTTTAATGAACATGGGCCACCCACTCCTTTACGAAAGCAGTAGAATCCCAGAGAAAAGCACACACATCATATTTGCATTGAATTCCAGGAAGTTCACAGAACCACAAGCTGACAAATGAACTTCAGTTTTTCAACTTTTGAGTTAGCTCTTGCTTGGTCTTATTTATGGATCCAGATTTTACTGTGTGAATAATTGAGTCCTTACTATATTTTAAGTAAGAGTGCAGTATTACTAGATTATGATTTTTGAAAGATATGGTATCAATCAAATCACATACAGAACTATTCAAATAAGAACACATTTGCCTTAAATTCAATTGAATAACTATTTAAATTATTTAAACATTTCAAGTGGGTTGAGAGGGCAAACCACTTAACACCTAGGAGACTTAACAGCCTCATCTGAAAAATCAGAATTCTAAGAATAAGTAAGCCCAGCTTTTGGGTTGTTTTAAAGAATAAATAAAAGTATGTCAATAAAGTACCTGGTTATTTTTTCAAAAAGTTGTGATAATCTAATACATGTAACTGTACCATAAAGATTGTAATGCTCTTTACTCTTTAATCATTCAGTTAATGAATAATTAAGCCTTAAATAACTATAAACCCACCGTAATTTCTATTATATTCCATCTCTCCTCACAAAACCCTCTTTTTCTTGTTTTCAAGCCATTGCTACTCTGAACCTAAGATCTGCTCTTACGAAATTAAATATTTTTATTGAATTCTGTATGATTGCCAGAAGAGATTATAACAGTTTGAATAGTGCTGAAAATCAAAATAATGATTTAGAAGAAAACGTAATGATTGAAAAAGCAAAAGTCAAAGAAAGGGTAGAAGAACATTTTACTGAACTTAAATCTTCGAATTGAAAAGATTATTACCAAGTACTACACAAGATACCTGAAAAAATTAATTGCTAGAATTTCTCAAATCCAAAGATACACAGAAAATCCTATGGATTCTCAGATATTTAAAGGACATCTCTAAAATAAAGACCATTAAACCGATATCATTTCTAATTTGGCATGAGAATTCTCACCTGCAACACTGACTGAACCAATGTACATTGAATTATCAGGGAAAGGTTTATGTAACTTAATCTAAACCTACCCACAAAATACTGAGAGGAAAGTGTAAAGACAAAAGAAATATTTTCAAACTAAGGCTAAAAATTTTTCTTAAAGAAGTTCTCCAATTAAAAGATAATGCATGATGATTGCAAAATTTTGTAAATACACTAAAACTGTTGAGTCGTACACTTTTAAAGGGTGATTGTACAATGCTTTTATTTTTTTTAAAGATAAACCATAAAAAGTAATCAATGAAATAGATGTAAACTACAAAGAACTTTGATTAAAGTGAATACCAGAAAAACTTACAATAAAGTCTTTACCATGTTTTAAATGTAGCTATGAACATTAAAGCAATTGTTAAGAGAGAATTGGTGGGGAGATGTGAAAAAGAACCAAATGAAAAAGACAATCTGTAAGTAAAATTCCAGATAATTTTAGCAAACTTCGTAGGAAGAGTTTTCAGGGGAGAGAAAACTTGGAGTTAAAATTATGAGAGAGTTAGAGAGAAATTATTTATAACATACATGACAGAGAAAAGATTAATATCCATGAAGCAAGAAAAGCAAGAAAATAAGGCAAATCATATTAGAAACATGAGTAGAGAATATAGATATGCAAATCACAAAAGAATAAGATTCATAATATCCTATGTTGATGAGTGAATGGGGAAATAAGCACTTTCATGTTGAGTATACATTGGTTAAGCTTTTATGGAGAGCAATTTGGCAGTACCCATGAAAATTTTTAATACACATATCCTTTTTCCCATAAACTCTACTTCTAAGAACTCCTCCTAAAAAAAAAAAAAAAAAAAAAAAAAGCAAAAAAAATACACCCCCAAAAAATCTTACACTGCATTTGTGCATTTGTTATCTTTTTTTTTTAAATCAAAGGAAAAATTCATGACTATTAATAGAGAGTCAAAATATGACACATCCATATTCTGGAATTCTCTGTGACCATTAACAAGGATGCCATTTAATATGTAATTGTGCAACTATAATTATGTCAATTTCTCCCTCTAAACCAAAAGCATAATGAGTGCAATGACTATGCCTGCTTTCCTCACCAAGATAACATAGCACCTAGCACAGGTATATAGGAAATATTCAATAAATATGTTTAATTAACAGATAGACGGATGATAGACTGCTAAGATACTGTCTTGTTTGACTACAGAGGTGACTTCTGAAGGTAATTTCTAGTTCTGCATTTACATGATTTTACATATGAATATTAAAATTATAATATCTGATATCTTATTAAAATGTGTTAATTCATTATTAAATAAACAAATCTAAATGATATTACTAGTTGTGGTTATGGGCCTTTTATTTTAGGAATTACACATTTAGCAAATGAGTGCACTGTAAATAGTAGGAAGATAAAATTGATATAAAACACTTTTATATTATCAAGCAATGAAGTAACCCTGTTGGGGAGAGGCAGATGTTTTGTTTTTAGATTTTTTAAAATGTCTTAATCTGTGTACTCACAACATTAAAACCAACTTAAGACTCCCAATAAAATAAGTAAAGTAAAAGGTACATATTTAGCATGGTAAATAGAGATATAATTACTGTGGTCATGAATGCCCACCATGCAACCAAAATGCACCACACTGAAAGTTAATTCCTGAATGGTTCCTCTGACTAAAAGTCAGAGCAGCTGCAAGAAATCCCTTTTGGAAGTGCTATTTTGTTTTACTCCCTTCCCTCTTAAATCATTTATTACATATGAAAATTATTAAATTGCAATAGGATTTTTTAAATTTTACTTAAATTTCTCTCTCTCTCACTATGTCTCTCCCCTCCTTTTCTCTCCTCTTTCTCCCTCTTTCTCTCCTTCTCCTCTCCAGTTCTCTCAAGGTGCTTCTTTTTTTTTTTAAGACGTTATTTATTTATTTTTAGACAGAGGGGAAAGGAGGGAGAGAGGGAGAGAAACATCAATATGTGGTTGCCTCTCACGTGCCCTCCCACTGGGAACCTGGCCTGCAACCCAGGCATGTGCCCTGACTGGGAATTGAACCAATGACCCTTTTTTTCACAGGCTGGCACTGAATCCACTGAGCCACACCAGCCAGGGCTCTCAAGCTGCTTCTTAAACACAGGTCGAAAACAAATGCACTCAGAGTAAAAAGATAGCCTCAAAAAGTCATTAAAAAAAGAGAAAAGAGAACTAAAATACATCAATTCTTTAAATCCATGAGCTTTTCATAACTCTTTATAAAATAAAATCTAACTTTATTTAAAATTTAATTAGTCAACACTAAAGGATGCTTAAAAAACTGGTTATTTTGAAGTTTCGTAAATAAAGAGAAAAAATGAGGTATATAACATGTCTTTTCTATACAAACTGTACTAATAACTAATCAAACAGTAGGTTTGGATAAGGTTCTCTTTATAGTGGTATTTCAGGTAACAAGTGAGTGAAAAATGATAGAACTAGCATTTCACCATTTTGAATCTCCTAATGAATTAATGGATCTAGCCACTGAGCATCAAAAGCTAACAATCAGATTATGTGCCTACTGATGGAAGAACACTTTATCACCTACAAAGAAGAATTCTTCCCTCTCCCTACACCCACCCACCCCCAACAACAACAAAAATTTAACTTAAATATCATCAAGTTTTTAGAAGCAAACTTTCAATGTAAAGGAAATATGGAGAGATAAATTAAAGCACATGGGGATATAATCAGCAAAATCCACACTATGAAAATCACTGCACACATCCAAGTTTCTTCAAAAAGTTGTAAGAAAAAGAGAGACAGAGACAGAGGGAGATAAATGTGAGGAGTAGACCCTACAGATTAAGAGAGATGTAAAAGACATAACAACACATTCTTATTTAGATGGCCAAATAAACAAATTGTAAAAAAAATAAATAAAAATTATGAGGTAATTAGAAACCTGAAGGCTTACTGGACATTTAAAATGCATGTGCACATCGAGGTATAATAATGCCATCACTATTATGTGTTTTAAAAAGAGCTATACACATAAATATTTACAGAAGAAATCATACAATGCCTGGGATTTTCTCCAAAAGAATATGCACAGGATGGAATTGGATGGGGGTACAGAGGAAGGAGGACTGGCCACGGGTTAACGGTTGTTGGGCTAAGTGACAGAAACAGGAGAGTTCATAACACTCTTCTGCTTACTTTTGAAATTCTCCATTAAAAGGTTTAGAAATCATAGGAACAGTTCCTCTTTATAACACCCATTTTTTTTCCGAAATTTTCTTGGTTATTTTTTTTTGTGTCACGCTCCAAGCTACTATTTCCTTCCTTTATATCCCTTCCCCTGGCAACCAAGGCAATGGTTGTTTCTATCATTATTGCTGTTTGGAGAGATAGTTAACAGTTTCAAAAAAAATATTTGAGAAGATGATGATGATGATGATGATGATAGAAAACATGGTGGCATTTTGCCATCACAGTAAAAGAAATATGCTCTCTTTGACAACGAATCTCCATCCACTCAATCTCTCTAACCTCTATCGCTGTGAGAACAACACAGATCTAATATTAGTCACTTATACTTAGGCACAATTATGTTTCAAAGCTAGAGCTGAGCTGAGAGGCTGAGAGATACCTATTTCCAAAGTCATGACTTTTCCCCAAATTCAATCCCAGTGCAGAAGACTCCTCAGGAATACTATCCCAGTCTCCTCTCTGTTTTGTGAAGTATCATTCCTTCTCTATTTGTATGGTTACTATATAAGGGATCCTAGCACTCATACATTCACATAACAAAGACACAGTCTGTAGAGTTAAATTAAGTCCCCCAAAATGATACATCTTAGTGTTAACTCCAGTACCTGTGACTGCAACTACATTTGGAAATAGGGCCTTTGCAGATACAATTAAGGATCTCAAGATGAGATCATCCTGGGTGAGTCTTAAATTCAATGACTGGTAATAAATAAATTCAGAGTTATGCAGCCACATGCCAAGGGTTGCCAGCAGCCACCAGAAACTAGGAGAGAGATGTGGAACAGATTCTTGCAGCCAGAAGGAACCAGTCCTGCTAAAATCTTAGTTTTGGACTCCTGGCCTCCAGAGCTGTAAAATAATAAATTTCTGTTGTTTTAAGCCACCAAGTTTTTGCTCATTTGTTATAGCAGCCCTGGAAAACTAATACACAGCTCCTGGCAGAGCTGACTCATCCAGGATTAAACATCTCACACAGGCTGGGTCCTCGTCTTGGTAATCCTTAATTGTGACCAAGAAATTCCAAAGTCAGTGTGGCTGTCTCTTGTACATAGAGATATTAACCCTGGAGCAGGTGGTAACCTATAGACTAGGATGCAGAGAAAGTCAGTTGCAATGGAGAAAAAAATACACAGCCTGTATCCAATTTGTTTTTGAGGTCCAGGTGCATCGCTGTTCTTCAGTCCTATGGGACACCCCTTTATCAAAAAAATAAAAACTGTCCCTTTATCTCAAACTAGTGCAAGTGGGTTTCTGTAAGTTCTCACTCAAAGATTCCTTACACACTCAGGAACCTGCTGCCGAAAGCCCTTCAGTAAAACTCAGCTGCAGAAAGTCCTTCCTTGGGTGGGTGCCAAGAAAAGCGGACTTGACTCAAGAACCCTCAGAGAGAGAAAGAAAACATCAGGCCAGAGCTACAAGCACAGTGGCAAGAGACAGTACAAAACGGAACCTCAATTTTCACTGGGCATAAGAGGCAAGACCCAGAGCTTATCATGAGATGAGTGTGGGTCAAAAATGGTGTTGAATACTCAAAAAAATAAAATAAAAATGAAACAGAAAAGAAAGTATTCTTTGGTCAAGCTATACAAACTATGCTAAATAAAACCACCCAGGAAAGTAGTGTGGGTATGATGGTGGCAGGTAGGGGAAACGGGGACGTCTGTAATAGTGTAAACAATAAAAATAAAGTAAAAAAACTTGTGGAAAAAAACCACACCAAAATTGCTTTTCACTAGAGAAATATCACACAATTGCTATTGTGCATATGAATAACATGTATCAGGTTTCCTTTGTTTGGGGTTCATTTGATAACAACATTAACCACTGCTCATGTATTTCACTTCAGTCTCCTTTTGAAGACTACAAATAATCTGAGGTTTTCCTGGTTCTTTGCTTTCGAGACATTCCAAACACAAGGTACAAGGAAGTTCCCATACTAATTTTTTGGTCAGGGATGAGAATAACAGGGTTGAAGAGGATGATATGAACATCCCAAAAAGGGGCACTCATGGGAACAAATGGGAAGAATGTGGCCAAGTCCCTTTTTAACTGGAAAGGATAACCTGTGAGCCTTAAGCAAAGTCTCCAGCAAATTAGAGGATGGTAAACACTAGATTAATGATCAATCATTTTTTAAATTGATTAGAAAAAGTTACAAGAGAAAAGAGAGAGAGCCAGGAAGAGAAGGAAATAAAAACTGAAAAAAAAAAAAAACAGTTCTAAGGAACCCATACTTGAATAAATGACAAAAAATAATGCTTGTTTTAAAAAACAAACCTAGGAGATGTAATGCTATTGAGTTGTGCTTAGAAAAGTTCTGTACCCTCATTTGTCCTCTAAGTACCAGAAAACAGCCTGATTTCCTCTGAGATATTTTTCCGTTATAAAAGTCACATGTTCAGTAGTTACTTTCTTTAAAGCACCTGGAAATGGCTTAGTATAATAAACACGTGACTGGCAGGTTTTTGTGACAAACAAAGCCTTCAACCAGATCAACTAACTAAAAGAGAAGGAGGACAGAAAGTCCTAGACAAGAAAAGTGGCTAGAATTACTTTTCTGGTTATGAGCTGAAATTTAAGAGAGATTCTGAGATTTCAGAGAAAGAAAAAGGATTGAAAAAAAGGAAAAGAGAACATCTGGAAACATGCTAAACAACTTAAAGGAATATTTCAAAGAAAAGGTAGAAAGACAGACATGATCTAGTAATTCTGTCACTCTCAGGTAAGATTTAAATGAGCAGTAATATCAGTCAATATAGATTTAAGCCCTGAAACCATGTCAATTCATGAAAAATACTCTGACACCCCAGCTGCAGATGGAAGCATGCTAGCTGTCCTCCTTAGGGGACACCTTGGAGGAAGCCTCATAAAGGTATCCTTCCTTGGTTCTTCTGCCAAATAAAAAAAGAGAAGGAAACTAAATAGTACAGAAAAGTCTCAAGAGTACAAGATATAAATACAGTTTCTCCTTAGTTGCTAGTCATTCCTACATCATAACAAAGCAATTAGGTGTCCCAAGGAACAGGGTCATCAATACAAGAGAAGACCCAGAGGTACAAAAATTTTCTCATTAATTTACCCTAAATCTTAATTGCAAATAGTTTTCAGGATCACTTTTTAACCAAACTGGACATTTATCAATCCATGACCAAGAACTCACTGAATCCAACAGCTTTAGTCAGTATGCAGCATGGGCATTTTTAATACCCTATGCAAAGTTTCATTAAAAATTAGACTTTAGGAAGCTCAGAAAATAGGCTTTAATCGCTCTTACTTTAATATACTTTATTTTCCCAACTATGTAAATTGTAGGTCTCTTCCCTGTTTGAAAGCACAAAAGGCACACAAATCAAGTACTAACCTAGTTTATCTAGAGCTTAACACTCTACCAAACAATTTTTACAAGGGGGGGGAAGGTGAAGCAGTTAAACTGAAATTACAGGCTGTCATGACATCTCAATATCGAACACTGAATACCTGTTTCTACAGGACAGTATGGTTTTTATTCACCATCCCGTTACTAAGCAACTATAACAATGGCTGCATCAGCTCTCTAGAAGACAGCACAGTTAAGGCGGCAAGAAATCTAAGAAAAATGGGGAAACTCCTGCTTTGGGAATCTTTTTCTTAGGATAAACTCAATATAAAAGCAAACGAATAAGCAAAACCAAAAACTATCTAAACTTAAACCAAGCAGTTCCTTAAAGGATAAGAAAAGTACATGTTATTTTGTATCACTCATTTTAATTTCAATTTTGCTTAATTTCAAAACTCACATTTAACTGGTAAAAATTATTTCCTTACTATGTTGCCATTGTGGTCCCCTTCTTTCCTTCACCTCCCTAGAGATCTTTTTTCAAATTCCCTTACTGATTAAAAGAACATTTTTGACCTCTCAAATCCATTTCATTGTTTACAGAAGCTATAAAAACTAGTTTACAATTGTTTCAATGTAGCCTCAGCTTTGAACCAAGAACACTATTGGGCATCGAGCTGTTCCTTTGAAGAGAACGGTCTCTCAAACAGAGCCAGACACTTTCCCAGCCACTCCCTGAAGTTCAGACAACCAAAGCTTTGCTAATGTCAAATCTTTTTTAAAGTTAGACTATACAATGTGGGTTAGATTTGCGGTGGTGGTGGAGGGGTGAAGGGGTAGAGGGAGAGTCAGGGTGGGGTGTTTCATACACGTTCTAAAAGAAATTTACCGACTAGGCCCGCAAAGAGCTAAGGGGCAGGTTATAAAGCTAGGAGAGATGACCTCACCAACTTTTCCTTCTATTTTTTCCTTGCAGCTTTTTTTAAAATTGAATTTATTGAGGTGACATTTGGTTCACAAAACCTTACAGGTTTCAAGTGTACAACTCAACAAAATAGCATCTGCACACTGCATGATGGACCATCGCCACAAGCAAAGTCTCTTTCTGTCCAATTTACCCCCTTTGCCCACCTACACCTACCTTTCAACATTTACTACCAAGCTGAGAAAGTTCCAGAGACTGCTACATTCTCTAAATACCTATTCCACAGAAGTCTGCTTCTCACCATCATTCTCTAACTGTCCCCCCACCCCCATCTCACACGAGCAATTTCTCCCTTGTGGCTCTCTCTATCTGTTCTGAAGGATGTTGGGCTTGTAGGTAGGCAAAATGAAAAGAAATGTTTAGAATTATTTTCTACATCAAAATTGAGCAGCTCTGTTCTCAAGCTGCCTCTAGATTCTGATAAACCTCATTTTTAAGAAGAGACTTCCAAAGACAAGTAGAAATTTGAATACTGGAAACTGAAGATCCAAAATGTCTCAGCCAAGATGCACAAGCAACTGACAGAGACATTCCTGCTTTTAGATCTCCAAGATAAAGATGGTTCTCTACCTCGGACTATTGCCTGAGCAGCATTGGGAGGAGAATGCTACTTGCATCTCCTACTTTTTAATTAAATTTAGTTTAACTTCTTAAAGTTTTTTTTTTAAAAAAACATAATGTATAGCCTCTGTAATCACTATAAACCACACAGCTCTGCTATTTGAAAGAAACCAAATAAAGAAAATTTTTCGGGCTCTCTGCTCCTCCTGTTCAACACACAGCCGCGTCTTCCTGCGCGGTGCCAGCCGCAACCCTGAGACACGATGCTGAAGGTCGGAGTGAACGGATTTGGCCGTATTGGGCGCCTGGTCACCAGGGCTTCTTTTTACTCTGGCAAAGTGGACGTTGTCACCGTCAATGATCCTTTCACCTCAACTACATGGTCTACGTGTTCCAGTACGATTCCACTCAAAGTTCAAAGACTGTCAAGGCTGAGAACAGGAAACTTGTCATCAATAGAAAGTCCATCTCCACTTTCCAGGAGCGAGATCCCACCATCAAATGGGGTGATGCTGGTGCTGAGTATGTGGTAGAGTCCACTGGTGTCTTCACTACCATGGAAAAGGCTCGGTTCACTTGAAGGGTGGAGTGAAGAGGGTCCTCATCTCTGCCCCTTCTGCAGATGCCCCCATGTTTGTGATGGGTGTGAACCATGACAAGTGTGACAACTCCATGAAGATTGTCAGCAATGCCTCCTGCACCAACTGCTTGGCCCCCCGGCCAAAGGCCTCCATGACAACTTTGGCATTGTGGAGGGACTCATGACCACAGTCCACGCCATCACTGCCACCCAGAAGACCGTGGATGGCCCCTCTGGGAAGCTGTGGTGTGATGACCGAGGGGCTGCCCAGAACACCCTCCCTGCTTCTACTGGTGCTGCCAAGGCTGCGGGCAAGGTCATCCCTGAGCTGAATGGGAAGCTCACTGGCATGGCCGTCCATGTCCCTGCCCCCCATGTGTCGACTATGGATCTGACCTGCCACCTGGAGAAAGCTGCCAAATGCGATGACATCAAGAAGGTAGTGAGGCAGGCATCAGAGGGCCCCCTCAAGGGCATCCTGGGCTATACCAAGGACCAGGCTGTCTCCTGTGACTTTAACAGTGACACCCACTCCTCCACCTTCGATGCTGAGGCTGGCATTGCCCTCAATGTCCACTTTGTCAAGCTCATGTCCTGGTATCACAATGAATTTGGCTACAGCAACAGGGTGGTAGACCTTATGGTCCATGTGGCCTCCAAGGAGTAAGAGCCCTCTGGACCACCAGCCCTAGTGACAGGAGAGGGACCCTCAGCTGCTAGGGAGTCCTTGCCCCAAATCTATCCCTCAAAACACTGAGAATCTCCTGCCCTCCAGTTTCCATCCTAGACCCCCTGAAGAGGGGAGGGGCTTAGGGAGCCCTGCCTTGTCATGCACTACCAATAAAGTTCACTGTACCCAGCCCCCCCCCAAAAAATTCACATATAATTAGTACTTCTACTGCTGACAATAAAGAAACTTTAGCACTTACATAACATATTACATTACAGAGACATTTGAAAGGATGCTCAGCATCGCTAGCCATCAGAAAAATGCAGATCAAAACCACCATGAGGTACCACCTCACACTGGTCAGAATGGCCATCATAAACAGATCCACAAACAACAGGTGCTGGCGAGGCTGTGGAGAAAAGGGAACCCTACTACACTGTTGGTGGGAATGCAGACTGGTGCAGCCATTGTGGAAAGCAGTGTGGAATTTCCTCCAAAAGCTGAAAATGGAACTGCCTTTTGATCCAGTCATTCCCCTGCTGGGACTATACCCTAAGAATACCAAAATGCCAATACAAAAGAACCTATGCACCCCAATGTTCATAGCAGCACAATTTACAATAGCCAAGTGTTGGAAGCAACCTCAATCTCCATCAGTAGATGATTGGATCAAAAAATGATGGTACATTCATACAATGGAATACTATACAGCAGAAAGAAAAAAGGTACTACACTTTGCAACATCATGGATGGAACTAGAGAGCATTATGCTAAGTGAAATAAGCCAGGGTGCAAAAGACAAATATCATAGGATCTCACCCATAAGCGGAACCTAACCAATAAAACAAAGATGCAAGGAAAATAAGACCAGCAACACTGAAAGGAAAAGAAACCAACAGAGACAAGAGAGAAGGATGGAGGGGTGGGCGGGGGAAAAGGAATAGAAGGGGAAAGTCAAGGAACAAATAGCAAGGATATTACATAGTCAAATTGATTTGAAAATTAAATTGGTTAGCTTCGGGGTCTATTCTGTCACCATCTCCCTGGGGCTAACAATTTAGAAAACATGAACATTCTCAGATAAGAAAATTTTTGGAAAAGAAATTTTCTCCAGGATACTTCAATTGTTAAAATTCCTATATTTCCATAGTATAAAACTTAAGGTCTTTTTCTGTATCTTGGCCATATTTCCAAAGACCTCTGAAAACTAATGGTCACCAGATGTGTGTGATTATATTATTCATTGAAGCACTGCTTATAATTGCAAATAATTGAAAACAATAGGAAAATGATAAATTATGGCACATTCATACAATGGAATATAATGTAGATAGAAATATTAGAAAGCACTTTATGTATGTGAAGAAAGGATCTCCAAGATATATTTTTTAATGAAAAATGCAAAATAAAGAATAATGTGATTAGAGGACTACTAATTCTGTGGGGGGTTTTATTAAAGAAAAATATTTACACATAGACCTGGCCAACATGGCTCAGTTGGTTGGATGTTACCCCACAAAGCAAAAGGCGGCCAGTTTGATTCCCGGTCGGGGCACATGCCTGGATTGCAGGCCCAGTCCCCAGCTGGGGGCATGCAAGGGGGAACCAATTGATGTTTCTCTCTCTTTCTCCTACCTTTTCCTCTCTCTAAAAATAAATAAAATCTTTAAAAAAATAATAAAAGTATATACGCATAAGTTTTCAGTTGCATGTACATTTTACACCTTTAAAAGGATAAGACCTGGTAAGAGTTTTGCCTCTCAGGAAAAAAACTGAGATACAGGAGTAAAACAGAGACTTTGCCTCATACACCCTTTTGAATTTTTTACCATGTATTGTCTATTCAAAAACTACATTTTTAAATTTTAAAGAATCTAAGGATACTGAAAAAATATAATACATATAAATGGTATGCTGATTCACTATCAGTAGAGTTTATGCTTTTCAGTTTACAATAGTGATGTTTACAATAGTGATAATGAACTTATACTGATGAAATATATGTGTGAAATATATCTCATACCAGCATAATTTTCTTTCATGATCTTCTATAATTAAAGGTATAATCTAACCTGCCCTAATTATCCTTCACATAGAGAGAAATATTACCATAGCCCCCTTAGCTGCTGATCCTTTTGCTTTTAAATATAAATAGTACAACAATACAATGTACGTAAGTGGATTTTCTATTTGTGAATTTTAAGGCATTTGAAAACATTTAGGGGGGAACAAATACCATTACCTGCATTTGAAAAAAAGGGTAAGACAAAATCTAAGTGGCTTGTTTAAGGTCAACCAATGAGAGACACATTAAAACTTAACTTTTTAAAAGCCTCCTCAAACCCACTTTTTTAAGTGGGTAGACAACAGTACACTTCGAAAAGCATTTGCGTGTGTGTGCACACACATGTCAGCACACACACAGAGAACAGAAAATAAATGAGTTTTTAGCCATTTTCAAATCCTTACTTTCACGGAAATATCTGGTCATCTTCTGTCAAAAAGTGTGATAGATATGAAAATACAGGTTTAAAAGGATATTGTGAAAGAGCAAGCTGCCTAGCTGAGAAGAGGGAATTGTCTAGGCAAGAGAGGCGACATCTGAGTTGAGCTTGGGAGGATGAAGAGGAAGTCAGAAAGAGAAGGAGAAAGAACGTTCCATGCAGAGGCTGAGCATATGCAAAGGTGCAGAAATAGGGGATGGTTGTGTATAGCTAGAGGGGAGGGTTCATGGCAGGAAACGCAGGTTAAACAGAAGGCTGTTGGTAGTTTGGGAAGCACACGTACCACACCTAAAAGGTTTGGACTTACAACTATAGACAGCAGAACATAAAGAAAAACCAAAGTTCCAAAAGGATACAAAGAGATGTTTAAGGGAACAAAATATTGTAAAAAAAAGATATTTTAAAGGCCAGAGGTTATTTAACCTAATACACTTCAAGCCCAGGAAGGCATCTTCCACAGACTGATGGAAAAACTGTTTTCCCCAAGAAGGAGACTGTGATTCGCTTCCCCCAACCACACCCACAATGAAAGTGGAAAAAAAAGATTAAGTATTCAATTCCGATGATCCTACAATAAAAATGAGTAAAAAACACTGGTAAGATTTGGGAGAAGGGGGCAGAAGCTCAAATGACTTAAAGAAGGTTAAATTGAGAGGGTACAGATAAAGACCATTTCCTGAAGCAAAGAGTAACATCTCTTTTTCAGGGAGTATTTTACAAGAGAAGCTTACTCCCGTGGGATGATTCAAGTATGGTCCTGTTTAACCATCTCAGAATGGTATATGCCCATTTTATCCCTTGTGATTCTACTTACCTCAGTCTGTGCATGGAATAAATATGATCAGACCAAACAAATTTAAAAAGTTGTACATTATTTACTTATATAATAATCAGGGAAAGACATATCTAAATCACAAAATACTTTTTAAAGAGGTTAGTGCTGTTATTTTCTAATACATGTACTAATGCCATAATATTTTCAATGGTGTATAAAACTTTACCATTGTGGAAGTATTGCTTATATGGGACCTTCTTTCTTAAAGTAAGTCAGGAATTTGCACAACAATTGTGAATCCTAAACTACTTAGCTATTTTCTTCACAAAAAAGAACAATGACAAATTTAAGCAGAGCCCCAAAACTTGAGTAGAGCAAATGCCCGCAAATTACAAAACTACGGAGTTTAAATAAGCATGTTATCATAGCATATGAAATATCAACCACATGGCACTTTAGGAGAAAGAAAACAACTGGCAAGTAGGGTAAATGTTGACCCTTATTGAAAATTAGTAATTTTTTTTCTAAAAATTAAAATTGTTAACTGATCAAACAGGAAGAGTACCTGGTCGATGGAATCAGGTTGAGTATCCCATTGAGGACATAGCTGAACTCCGCATGATCCTGAGCAACAAGTGCCACCAGCCCCTCACAGCAGGCTGTTCGAACCACTACATTATCACTGCAACACTTCTCCCACAGCAAGTTCAAAGCAGGAGTCTGAAATCAAACCAGTGGTTAAAGGACACTTCTGATGAGCAGCAAACGCATACACACCTCCAGCCATGCATCTAAGTGTAATTCATTCACAGTAGGCTAGCTCTCCTATGCAAAGATGATATTGTTGTCACAGCATTTACAGAATAAACTAAATCAGTTTTCCTAGAGAGGTAACGGGTGTGTTCTGATATGGAAACTCTCTCTCATCTGGTATATTTGCTCAAATTAAGCCTGGCTGCCAACAGGTGTGAACAGAGTTCAAGCAACACAACAGAACTAATAGAACTAAGGCTTAGCTCCGGCACAGAGCTAAACCAGGTCCTTTAATCAGACACCGACACTACCAGCAGATCAGTTAGTCTAAGCTGAATTCCAAATCGTGCTTATGCTTCAAAGCCCTGAACAACAATACCATGTTCAGAAAATGTTTCTGCTGTACTACTAAAAACCTTTATTACCCACATACATCCCCCGCCCCCAACCACATACACAAAACGTCCCTGCCCAAATGGGCCAGAGAGGAGAGAAGCAGCACTGGCTACCTGCAAGCTGCTTGTCCCATGACTACCAAAAAAAGCCTAGAAAAACTGTTTTGCTCATGAAAGAGACTGACTTTTTCTACCCTCACACTATGAATCTGTTATCTTTCATAAAAAAACACTGGAAAGTTATGTAAGTAAATATAAATTCTTTATTTTAAAAAATCCTATAAAATCACAGGTTTTAACTTTCATAACTTTCATAACTTTCTCAGACACCCATGATCCCAGCACCCAAATAAAAGGTTCACTATTAATGATAAATCTATATTTAAATGTATTGTGGATTAAGTCCATTTAGATTTACACACAGTCTGGGGGTCATTCCTGGTTTGTAGCCTTTAAAAAAATACACACACATAATGAAACTATTTTTTCTTTCCTTTCTTCCCCTAATAGTTTATTGAGGAAATATATAACTTGGAGAAAAAAATTAAAATCCCCAGCTCCCAAAGAATAACTAAAAGAATGAAAACCAACATCATATTGTGTCCATTTTCTTACTCTAACTGGCTCTGGAAGCCTTTTCAATTGTAGGATCCTGCTATAACAGAACAATATCCTCAAAGTCACTGCAGGAAAGTAATATTTATATTCTATTTCTTTTATTCAGAAGGAAATTTATTCACCTGTATGGGTAATATCAAAGGGTTCTAAATGTCATTACTCCTTTTCTAAGCCAGAAAAACTAACTAACTAACTAAATAATAAATAAATAAATAAATAAATAAATAAATGTCCCTTCAGAGAACGCTGTGTTCTCATGGAAGTAAGCATTCATTTATTAATGCAAGAGGAAATACTTGGTTATAGGGACTGACATTGTCAATAAATCCTGGCAGTTTACGTAAAACCACCAGACCTTGTCAGGATTAAGATTAGGGTTCTCTGAAAAGTTCATTTAGGTGACTACGAAGAAACAGCAGATAAATGCCAGTTAGTGAAGTATACCCCTACACTTCCTTCAGCATGTCAGCAGAAACGGTAAAGAAATGTAACTCGGAGCAGCTAATCAAAAGGAATGCAAGAGAAAGGAAATAAATTTGTTTCTGCTGTGAAAAAACATCTCATTTCTATGTTCTCTTCAGAGTTTACCTTAGAACACCTACTTAAGTAGAATTTCCAATCAACATATCAAAATATACAACACTGGTCAACCAAAACTCAAGTGATTTGTATATTCAGTAAGCAGCATTGCTCAACACTTAGCATTCACCAGCCTTATGCATGGTACAGAATTTTTCCTCCAATTCCAACTGTCAATACACATATGGGGCCAACTACAGCATGAAAAATCTCCTACACCCAAAGACAGCCACTATGTTCACTTTCTCTATTAAACAAAAATACTCCCTTAGAGGCAGCCTTGTCGACATTCTCTAAAGCATGCCTACTCTCATTCCACCCATGTTATTTTTTATTAATCATCATAAAAATATTCCTTTTACCCCCTCCATATCTTATTCCTGGAGTCTGTTGTCACAAATTTAAAATTTTTTAATTATTTGGAAGAAAATCATAGCAAAAAAAAAAAAAAGGCAATAAAACTTCTCACAGTTTCAAATCATTTCTACAGTGACCTGAGCTGTGAAGAAAACAACAGACATGCATATACGATCCACGTGGTAGGAATATCTGAACCAAACTAAAGCACAAAGTTAAATACAGACCTGGTTTGTGGACTGATGGATCTTTTCTGAAAAACCATTTTCCTTCAGGACTGCAGCAATAAGATGGCCCACAGCCTTAAGAAAAAAACAAAATTAATGAGTGCATTTCCTCAGAAGTTTTCTTTAAATATTGGATTTGAAGGTAACTAATATCAATACTAGTTGATAATGAGTATGAGTATGCCAGTCAACCGATAACAAAATTCCAAGTCATTGAGTATGTGTTATGTAGAAGGCACTGAATTACCCGTATTTTGCCATGTATAACATGCACTTTCTTAAGTAAGGATGCACATTGTACATGGGTAAAATGATTACATACCATGGGTATAATAATCTTGTGCATAATATGCACAAAAACATGGGTGTACATTATACATGGCAAAATGCAGTAGTCAGTCCACATACATCATTTCTCTTCGTAACAACTCTCAAGGTATGCATTTTTACACTGATTTTTATCCCAATAAGCAAACTATAGTTCATGGATGTTAAGGAATTTGCTGGATTTTCAGTTCAAATTGTTGTCCCTTAATATAAGGTACCCCGAAATTGCTTAATACATGAAACCATGAGACAAAAACAAAAATAAAAAAACAAAACTCCACAGCTTTTAAAATCATCTTTGCATCTAAATGATCCATCATGCTTCATGAAGCTCTTAATGAAAATGAAGAAAATGCATACCCATCTTTGACTATGGACCATACAGATCTGAACCAATGGGTTTCCCCAACCACAACTGTTCTCCCTCCTCTAGGCTCTATGATTTAATTTCTTGATTATTTTCTTATAGGTTTTAGCCCTTTAACAAGCTTTCAGTCCAATATATCTCTAAAATTGTCCCATATCCTGCTTTGGTCCATAAGCCCAATTTGAAGCTAAAACTCTTACTGGAGTATTGATTGCATAAATATATAAATCTTACTACCTCCTACCACTTCAGTCTCATTCTCCCAGTGCTTCAGCCCTACCCAGATCTGTTGTCACAGAACCTAGGCCTGCAACAATGGCAGCCATTCTGTGTGTACATTGGAAATACTTGGCAACCGCAACAACTGTTGATGCTGCACTTGGGACAAATGTATGATACAGCTGAATACCTGTCAGTCTTGCAAAGTTTCCAGAAAAGCTCAAATAGAAGCACAACACTCAGTCCTTCATCTTTTTTTGTTTTTCATACATTAAAAATGATTAAAGACCTCAGTGCTTCATCGTTCCAGTTTTGCAATAAAATTCATTCATTTCTACCCTGGCTGGTGTGACTCAATGGACTGAGCACTGGCCTGGGAACCAAAGAGTTGCTGGTTTGATTCTGAGTGCAGGGTATATGCCTGGGTTGCAGGCCAGGCCCCAGCAGGGGGCGCGTGATATGCAACCACACATTGCTGTTTCTGCCCCTCTCTTTCTTCCTCTCTAAAAATAAATAAAATCTTTTTTAAAAATTCAATCATTTCCATGAATATTAAGTTCAGATCAATTAACTGCCTCTTACCTCCCAGTTAAAGGGATAGTAACAAGAATTGAGGACCAGTAAGTAGTTTTGGTGCCTGTTTACAAAATATACTATATTTCACTGAATGTAATTGGCCATCAATTAAAAGATATATCATTATTTTATGTACCAGTAAGAAAGAAAAAAAGGTTGCCAATTAATCCATGTTATACAGTGCTTCATAAAATTTAGAACTTTTATTTTATGTTAAGAAAGAGCTCTTTCAGACTCATTTAGGAAATCATGGCCAAATTCACAAATGTATAGGCAATACCAACTGTATAATGACTACTACCATCAATTACTAGATGCAACCCAATATCACAGATGTTAAAATCAGAGAATATAGCCTAAATTGATTTTAAAGTACAAAATTCAAGGCTATATCAGCCTACACTGTTACTTTAGTTTTCCAATAACAGAAGAGTTTAAATAGATGTCCTACAATACATATACACTTTTCACTTAATTTAATAGTAACATACATAGGCATTTCTTGATTATCTGTGCTAGTGAAGGGACTCCGGGCATAGAGAAATAAAAATTGTGGACAGTATCTCCAAGCCTTCATCTTCTTCTTCGTGGGACAGACTTGCGCTGCACAGGATAAGACTCCAACCATGTCAGGTAGAAGGGAATTCTGCATAAGGAGTGTTCTTCTCCTCATGGAAGTGTTCCTTATTCTCAGCTAAATCAACCCCCCAACAGGCATCTCTGAAGTTGACTTTTGAAAGAATCCAAGATGCTTTTACACTGTTACATCTTCAAACAGGCTTTTGGTGTTCCCTTAAGCTTTACTCTCATGAGAAAAGACAGTAAACTATTATGATACCTTGACTAACCTCAATGCTTCTAGTTAGCTGATGGTTAACCAGGAAGCCATCTTTGTTTTAACCCTACTAATTGAAAAACTCTCTAAAATAAACCATAATCTCCTGCCTGGGTTAGTATATAGCTGAAGTTTTTAAATCCAGGATATTTTATTTATTAAATGTCATTATTATAAAAATCTATTATTCTTGAAATCAAGATGCCGGAAGAATGAGTGGAAGTCACATTGACCTCCTCCCAGGACCAATCTGGAATTACAACTAAATTGTGGAGAAATCACCTGGAACAAACAACTGAACAATAGCAAGAGAGGAGCCTTATAACCTCAGACAGACAGAAGAATCAGCTTTAGCACAACCTAACTGGTAAGGAGTGAGGTAGAGACTCGAGAAGGTGGGTAGGGCGCCAACAGGTAGCAATACCAGAAGGATATTGAAACAGCCAGTTGGATACCCCTGAGAAGAACAGGGTCTAAACCATAAGCGGGGATGTGCAGCCTACAGCACCAGAGCCCAAAAAGTACACGGATAACAACAAGCTGTGAGAGCAGCAGGGTTGCTCTCTGCCAGAGACACGTGGCCGGAGACACCAACAGCCTTTTAAAGGGCCAATGCATAAATTTTTACTTGCAGCCACTTACCCTGGTCTCTGGGTAGGCAGGGGCAGAGTGGGCTGGAGGCACCTGAAGAGAGACTGGGGAAGGAGGCTTTGGAGGGAGAACTGAGAGAGTAGCCGGCAGGATCCTGGTGCTGACTCATCCCCCATGTGGCAGCAGCCATCTTCCTCAGGCAGATCACTCCCCTGAGAGGCAGTAGAGTGAGAGGACCCAATAACCCTGCCCCCAGGAGGGACTCTGCCCCACCCTGTGGTGCCTAAGCCTGACTGCTGAGTGCAGAGTGACTAGATTAACAACTGAAGGAGACAGCCACAGACACTAGATTCCTGGAAGTCTCGAACAGACTGCCTGAGGTCAGACAGTGTCAACATTTGACATCATCAGAGGAGGATCCAGAAAGAAAAAACTGCGGTCTTCTAGTATAGAAGTTCACACCACAGAGGAAGTCAACACAGATCAGATTAAGAAGCAGAGGCAAAAAAGAAGAGTCTCACACATAATGGGAAGACAAAGAAACATGCCCCAGTCAAAGGGAAAGGAGGAATCCCCAGAAAGAGAACTAAAGAAATAGAGGCAAATAAACTATCAGATACTGAGTTCAAAACAACAGTTCTAAGGAAGCTCAATGAGCTCTGTGAGCTCAGAGAGAATAACAAAAAACTGCAGGGAAACTAGGAGGAACTTACTGCAAACTATATCAGCATGAAAAAGGGCATAGAAACTATCAATAAGAGACAAGAGGAAATGAAGAATACAATTCCTGAATTGAAGAACACAGTAGAAGGAATCAAAAGCAGGCTAGATGAAGCACATGATCAAACCAGCGAGCTGGAGGATCAGGTAGAAAAAAGCTCCCACAAAGAGCAAGAAAATGAAAACAGACTCAAAGAGATATTGAGGGAAATGCAGGACAACCTGAAATGTAATAATATCCATATAACAGAGATACCAGAAGGAGAAGAGGAGCAAGAGATAGAGAACCTGTTTGAAAAAGTAATGATGGAAAACTTCCTTCATTGAAGAAGAGAAAAAGTCACACGAATCCAGGAAGCACAAAGGGGTCCCATTCAAGAGGAACCCCAATGAGGCCCACTCCAAAAAACATCGTCATTAAAATAGCAAATATCAAAGACAAACAGAGAATCCTAAAGACAGCAAGGGAGAAAAAGGTAGTAACATATAAGGGAGCCATGATACGGCTAGCAGCTGCCTTCTCAACAGAAATACTGGAAGCCAGAAGGGAGTGCCAAGAAATATTCCAAGTCATGAAAAGCAAAGGCCTGTAACCAACACTGCTCTACCCAGCAAGGCTCTCAATTTAAATGGAAGGCAAAATAAGGAGCTTCCCAGACAAAAGAAGGCTAAAAGAATACACCTCCACCAAACCAGCATTGCAACATATGCTAAAGGGACTGCTTTAAGAAGATGAAGAAAAAGAGTCTATGAATGCCCAGTTCCTTTCACATTCACCAATACTTGATATTACCAATATTTTTAATACTTATTAATCTTACTGTGACAATGACATGTTATTTTAATTGTTATATTAGCAATTGTTGAAATTAAACCTGTTTTTATATATTTATTGCCTATTTCTATTGTTTTTAAAAATCTTTAAGTGACTTTTTGGTATTCTTTATTCATTTTTTTGACTAAATGTTTGTAGAATTTTTTTCCCTAAAAAAAATCTATTAACCCTTTTTTATATGTGTTGGAAATACTTTCCTATTACTTGTCCTTTAACTTTTTTATATGTATATTATTACTATGTAGTCTTAAATGTTTAATACAGTCCTATTGTCAGTATTTTACTTCATAGCTTTTGGGTTTGAATATTTTACTTCAGGGTAAGAAAAATATTATTTTGTATTTTCTCCTAAAACTCTTTAGATTTTACATATTGATTTTTAACTCACCTGAATATTTTCTGTATAATGTGTGAAATAGGGCTCTATCTTGGTTTTATTTTACGTAATAGTGTGCATGCATTTTATTTGTTGAATAAGCCTTATTTTCCCCATTGATTTCAAATATCAATTTAATCATATATTATATTGTTATCCAGATGTATATATTTGTTTCTAGAATGCTCATTATATTTCATTGATCTACTTGATTATTTCTGTGCTAGTGTCACGTTGGTTTAATTGCTGAGACTTTTTAATGGATTTAAATTTTTTAATATTTTATAATGGATCTTGACATTTAAAAAAATAAGTAAATAAAATCTGTATTTAAAAAAAGGAAGGAAGAAAGAAAAAAAGGAAAGAAAGAAAGAAAGAAACTCCTACCTTTTGCGACAACATGGATAGAACTGGTGAATATTACACTAAGTGAAATAAGCTTGTCAGCGAAAGACAAATACCACATGATCTCACCTCTAAGTGGAATCTATTTAACAAAATAAACTAACGAACAAAATAAACCACAGGCAAGGAAACATGGAGCAGACTGAAGTGACCAGAGGGGATGGGGAAGGAGGACAATGGTGGAAGGGACATATTCAAGTAGTTAATCAAGGATTTATTATACTAAGAAAAAAAGAATGACATAAATAGAAGCTGAGCTCTGGCCAGTGTGGCTCAGTTGGTTGGAGCATCATCCCATAACTGAAAGGCTGCAGGTTCGATTCCTGGTTAGGGTACATACTCATACATAGGTGATGGGTTGGACCCCCAGTCTGGGTATGTACAGAAAGCAACCAGTCAGTGCTTCTCCCATCAATGTTTCTATCTCTCCTTTCCTCTCTCCCTTGTCCTCTCTGTGAGAGCTTTTTTAAAAAGTGCACACATATGAGGATAAAAAGAAATAAAAAATAAAATATAAATTTTTTAAAAATTGAAGCTGAGACTTCGGAAAGATGGCGGAGGAGTGAAAGGGAGTCACGCTGACCTCCTCCCAAAACCGAACTGGAATTGCAACTAAATAGTGGAGTAATCACCTGGAAAGCAGTGGAGCGATAGTGGGAGAGGAGCCTTGGTGCCGCGGACAGTGGATTCTACTCTCACACATCCCAACGGGTGAGAATTGCGGTGGAGGCTCGAGAGGGTGGGCTGGGTGCGCACGGGCACTGCCACCAGAGGGACATTGAAACGGCCAGTTAGCGTCCCCCCAAGAAGAACGGGGTCTGAATCATAAACAGGAACCCCTAAACTACAGCAGCTAAAGCCAGGAAAATACAGACAAAACGCAACCCCAAAAAGCTTAGGGGCGCTCTCTGCCAGAGACAGGTGGCTGGGGATGCAAAAAGACATTTAAAGGGCAAACGCAAAAGTTGCAGCGGCAGCCACCCTCCTTGATCGCTGGGTAGAGGCGGCAGCAGGGTGGGCTGGTGCCTGGGAAAAGACTGGTGAGGAAAACTTTGTGAAGAGAACTGAGACTGCAGCCGGTGGAACCCGGGTGATAACACACTTCCCACTCTGCAGCTACCATCTCGCTCAGGCATAAGGGAATCAATTAACCTGCCTTTTGTGCGCTCTGCACACAGCTTGTACGCCTGTGAGCTACGGGGCTGAGTGCAGACTGGCTGGGAGAGCCTTGAGGAGAGACTGGAGACGGAGGCGTTGGGGAAAGAACGGGAGGAGGAACCGGGGAGTCCCGACTCCCTCCACGTTCGGTAGTCTCCATTGTGGGCTGGAAAGGCGCGACCCCAAAGAGGCAGAAGCGGGGCGCGCATGAACCAGACTGCCTGCGATTGAAACGCAGTCCGCACAGGGGTTGGATCCTCCGCCGAAGGGGTCACAGTACTGCCCAGAGGCCCCTGAGGGGAGACTAGAAACGGAGGCATTGGGGAAAGAACAGGAGGAGGAACCGGGGAGTCCCGACTCCTCCTTGCCGAAGTCTCCATTGCGCGGGAAGAGGCCACACCCCCAAAGACCGAAAAGCCGAAAAGCAAACATAGACACCCCCAAAACACCCAGAGCAGGCGCGCACACTTGCGCCGAGTGACTGGCGAGGGTTGGCGAGCGTGTGTGTGACCCACGCGGGCTGGCGAACGCTTGCACCTGCCGGCAAGGCCTCACACAGACTGGCACCCATACGGCCTGCGAGGGATTGCAGAGGGGCAAGGTCAGGCGTAAATTGACCTACCCGCCGCGATTGCGGAGCGGCCCACAAAATAAGTAGAGCTGCCCAGAGTCCCTGGAGCAGAGACCAGAAACAGGATTAACCGGAGAGTCCTAGAGCTGATTTCCTCCCATTTCCGTAGTCCCCATTTGGCGAGGGCAAGCAACGCACCCAAAGAGCCAAAAGCAGGGGAAAACACACAATAGAAGACCCTAAACTGACCAGTGCCGCGAAGCTCGCGTGCCAGGGAGGCCAGATGAGTACGGGAGGTCGCGAATAAGCCCCCTGGTCTGGGGTAAACACATGCGAGCCCAGGCAGGTGGGGGACCCTGCCGCGCTGGGATCGCGCTCAAGGAGCCCTCGTGAGAGCGCAGAGAGATCCCAAAAAATAGCGCCCAGCCCTGACCGAAGGGGTCACAGAGCTGCTCCAAGCAGGAGTCAGACACAGGCATTAGACTCCTGAAAGGCTCAAACAAACAACCCAAGACCCTATAGGGTCAACAACTGACATCATCAGAGGCAAGCCCAGAAAGAAAAGGGAAGGACAAAAATACTTAACAGACTCTCACAAAAATGGGAAGAAAAAGAAGTTCCCCCCAAATGAGTGGAAAAGGGGACTCCCCACAGAGAGAGCTCAATGAAATAGAGGCAAGGGAACTATCAGATATGGAATTTAAAACAATGGTTCTAAGGAAGCTCAATGAGCTCAGCCAGCTGAAAGATAACTATGAGAAACTGCAGAGAAACTATCAGGATCTTACAGCAAACTATATCAGCCTGGAAAAGGACATAGAAGCTATCAAGAAGACACAAGAGGATATGAAGAATACCATTTCTGAATTGAAGAACACAGTAGAAGGAATCCAAAGCAGGCTGGATGAAGCTGAGGATCGAATCAGTGAGATGGAGGACAAGGTAGAAAAAAGCTCCCAGAAAGAACAAGAAATGGAAAAACGGCTCAAAAAGAATGAAGAAGCATTTAGGGAAATGCAGGACAACCTGAAACGCAATAATATCCGTATAATAGGGATACCAGAAGGAGAAGAGGAGGAGCAAGGAATAGAGAACCTCCTCGAAAAAGTAATGATGGAAAATTTCCCTAATTTGAGGAGAGAAAGGCTCTCATGGATCCAGGAGGCACAGAGGACCCCACTCAAGAGGGACCCAAGGAGGTCCACTCGAAGACACATCATCATTAAAATGGCAAATGTCAAAGACAAAGAGAGAATCCTCAAGGCAGCAAGGGAGAAGGAGAAAGTAACATACAAGGGGGCCCTGATACGCCTAGGAGCTGACTTCTCAACAGAAACACTACAAGCCAGAAGGGAATGGCAACAAATATTCCAAGCCATGAAAAGCAAGGGCCTACAGCCAAGGCTGCTCTACCCAGCTAGGCTCTCCATTAAAATACAAGGGGAAATACGGACTTTCCCAGACAAAAGAAAGCTAAAAGAATACATCTCTACCAAACCAGCACTCCAAGATATGCTAAGGGGACTGGTTTAAGCAGATGAAGGAAAAGAATGAGACAGAGAGGAACACAAGTACAAAGAGAAAAGATGAGTAAGTTTCTATCAGTAATATCTCTCAATGTGAATGGACTAAATGCCCCAATCAAAAGACACAGGGTAGCTGAATGGATAAGAAAACATAACCCACACATATGCTGCCTACAAGAGACCCACCTCAGAGCAAAAGACCTACACAGATTGAAAGTAAAGGGATGGAAAATAATATTCTAAGAAAATGGACATACGAAAAAGGCTGGCGTTGCCGTACTTGTATCAGACAAAGTAGATTTCAAAGCAAAGGCCATAAAGAGAGATCCAGAGGGGCACTTTATCATACTTAAAGGAAGAATCTATCAAGAAGACATCAACATTGTAAACTTATATGCTCCCAATATAGGAGCCCCCAAGTTTATAAGGAAATTGTTGGATGACTTCAAAAAATATATAGACAGCAACACACTGATAGTAGGGGATTTCAACACCCCACTGTCAAAAATGGACAGATCTTCCAAACAAAACATTAATAAACATATCGTGGCGCTGAATGACACACTGAATCAAAGAGACTTAACTGACATATATAGAACCTTACATCCCAAAGAAGAAAAATACACATTCTTTTCAAATGCTCATGGCGGTTTTTCAAAGATAGACCACATGATAGGACACAAAGCAAGCCTCAGTAAATTCAGGAAAATTGAAATAATACCAAACTTTTTCTCGGACCACAAGGCCTTGAAACTCGAAATCAACCTCAAAGAGAAACTTCAAAAACTTGCAAACTCATGGAGACTGAACAGTACACTATTAAACAATGAATGGGTCAATAATGAGATAAGAGAAGAAATCAAAAAATTTCTGGAAACAAATGAAAATGAACAGACAACTGTCCAAAACCTATGGGACACAGCAAAGGCGGTCCTGAGAGGGAAGTTCATAGCAATACAGGCTTACCTTAAAAAGATAGAAACATTTCAAATAAAAGACCTACCACTACAACTTCAAGAACTGGAGAAACAACAACAAATAAATCCCAGAGCAAGTAGAAGGAAGGAAATAGTCAAGATTAGAGCAGAACTGAATGACATAGAGACAAAAAGAACAATTCAGAGGATCAACCAATCCAGAAGCTGGTTCTTTGAAAAGATAAATAAAGTTGACAAGCCTTTAAGCAGACTCATCAAGAAAAAAAGGGAGAGGGCCCCAATTAATAATATCAGAAATGAAAGAGGAGAAATAACAACTGATACCACAGAAATACAAATGATCATCAGAAACTATTATGAACAATTATATGCCAAGAAATTTGAAAATCTTGATGAAATGGACAAATTTTTAGAAAAGTATAATCTTCCAACACTGAAGGAGGAAGAAACAGAAAGCTTGAACAGACCGATAACAGTTGGGGAAATTGAAGCAGTAATCAAGAAACTCCCAGCACACAAAAGCCCAGGGCCAGGCGGTTTCCCAGGAGAATTTTACAAAACATTTAAGGAAGAGCTAACCCCTGTCCTTCTCAGACTATTCCAAAAAATCCAAGAGGAGGGAAGACTCCCAGACTCCTTCTATGAGGCCAGCATCACCCTGATCCCAAAACCAGATAAAGACCCTACAAAGAAAGAAAACTACAGGCCCATTTCGCTGATGAACATAGATGCTAAAATCCTCAACAAAATATTGGCAAACCGCATCCAGCAATACATTCAAAAGATTATCCATCACGATCAAGTGGGATTCATCCCAGGGATGCAAGGATGGTTCAATATATGCAAATCAGTAAACGTGATACACCACATAAATCAAAGAAAAGACAAAAACCACATGATCATCTCGATAGATGCAGAAAAAGCATTTGACAAGGTACAGCACCCATTTGTGATCAAAACACTCAGCAAAATGGGAATCAATGGGGCATTCCTCAACGTAATAAAGGCCATATATGAAAAACCTACAGCCAATATCATACTCAACGGGCAAAAACTGAAAGCTTTCCCACTAAGATCGGGAACATGACAAGGATGTCCGCTCTCACCGCTTCTTTTCAACATCGTATTGGAAGTCTTAGCCACAGTGGTCAGACAAGAGAAAGAGATAAAAGGCATCCAAATAGGAAAGGTGGAAGTAAAAATATCATTGTTTGCAGATGACATGATAGTGTACATAGAGAACCCTGTAGACTCTACCAAAAAACTCCTCAACCTAATAAGTGAATTTGGCAAAACAGCAGGATACAAAGTCAACATTCAGAAATCAAAGGCGTTTTTGTACACCAGCAATGAAATAGAAGAAGAAGAAATCAGGAAAAATATACCATTCGATATAGCACGAAAAAAGATAAAGTACCTAGGGATAAATTTAACCAAAGACACAAAAGACCTGTATGCAGAAAACTATACAACATTGAAAAAAGAAATTAAGGAAGACACAAATAAATGGAAGCATATACCGTGCTCATGGATTGGAAGAATTAATATCCTCAAAATGTCCATACTACCCAAAGCAATTTATAGATTCAACGCAATCCCTATTAAGATACCAATGACGTATTTCACAGAAATAGAACAGACATTTCAAAAATTTATATGGAACCATAAACGACCTCGAATAGCCGCAGCAATTTTGAGAAACACAAAGTAGGAGGGATCACAATACCGGACATCAAACTCTACTACAAAGCCACTATACTCAAAACAATCTGGTACTGGCACAAGAACAGACCCATAGACCAGTGGAACAGAAGAGAAAGCCCAGAAATAAGCCCAGGTCTCTATGGACATCTAATATTCGACAAAGGGGGCAGAAGCATAAAATGGAGCAATAACAGCCTCTTCAACAAATGGTGTTGGGAGAGCTGGATGGCTACATGCAAAAAATTGAAACTAGATCATCAGCTGACACCATACACAAAAATAAACTCGTGATGGTTAAAAGACTTAAATATAAGTCGCAACACCATCAAAGTCCTAGAGGAGAACATTGGCAGGAAACTCTCAGATATCCCACGCAGCAATTTTTTCACTGATATGTCTCCTAAAGCAAGGGACATAAAGGAAAGAATAAACAAGTGGGACCTCATCAAAATAAGAAGCTTCTGCACGGCGAAAGAAAACATCAGCAAAATGAAAAGGGAGCCAACTGTTTGGGAAAATATATTTGCTAATGATACATCAGATAGAGGTTTGATCTCCAAGATATACAAAGAACTCACTCGAACTTTACTCCAAGAAGACAAACAATCCAATCAAAAAATAGGCAAAGGACCTGGGCAGATGCTTTTTTAAGGAGGAGATACAGAGGGCCCAGAGGCATTTGAAAGGATGCTCTGCATCACTAGCCATCAGAGAAATGCAGATCAAAACCACCATGAGGTACCACCTCACACCGGTCAGAATGGCCATCATAAACAGATCCACAAACAACAGGTGCTGGCGAGGCTGTGGAGAAAAGGGAACCCTAGTACACTGTTGGTGGGAATGCAGACTGGTGCAGCCACTATGGAAAGCAGTGTGGAATTTCCTCAGAAAGCTGAAAATGGAACTGCCTTTTGATCCAGCGATTCCCCTGCTGGGACTATACCCTGAGAACACCAACACGCCAATACAAAAGAACCTATGCACCCCAATGTTCATAGCAGCACAATTTACAATAGCCAAGTGTTGGAAGCAACCTAAATGCCCATCAGTAGATGACTGGATCAAAAAATTATGGTACATATACACAATGGAATACTATGCAGCAGAAAGAAAAAAGAAGTACTAAACTTTGCGACAGCATGGACGGAACTGGAGAGCATCATGCTAAGCGAAATAAGCCAGGGGGCGAAAGACAAATACCATATGATCTCACCTATAAGCGGAACCTAACCAACAATGCAAAGAAGCAAGGAAAATATGACCAGCAACACTGAAAGGAAAAGAGATCAACAGAGACAAGAGGGAAGAGGGGGGCAGGGAAAGGGAAGGGAAGGGGAAAGTCAAGGAACATATAGCAAGGACTCATGGACAAAACCAAAGGGGAAGAGCTGAGGGAGGGAAGGTGGGAGGGGGCAAGGGAAAGAGGTGGGGGGAAGGCAGAGACAAATGTATTTAAAAAGTAAATAAATTAATTAAAAAAAAATAAAAAAATAAAAATAAAAATAAAAATCATTCAGCTAAAAAAAAAAATTGAAGCTGAGATTGGTCAATTTCAAATATTTGCTTTCTTGTCAAATATAAATTTTCATATTAACTATAAAAGTCATTTAATAAAATTATATCTCTAGATATAGAATAGCCAACATCTGTTACCATGAAGCCTGCATAAATAAATAAGTAAATAAATAAATAAATAAAATTACCTGCGATTGGATAAGAGAATTTGGAAATTCAAACCTTTTCCGGATATCATCTGACATTTTTGCTTCTCTTACATGTAGGTATGCAGATTCTGTAACCAAAACAAAAAAAAATATTTGTTAATTGGAAAAGGAGTCCAATTATTCCTCAGATACCATGAAAGTAATTCATTCCAAAATCAAAAATGGAAATGAAGCACAGTAAGATACCATTACTCTGGAGCCCTCTGCAGAGCAATCCTTGGCATACACTTCATTGTTAACAACTTCAGTCCTCAAATGTCATGACTGATAAGCCAAAATGCCCAAAAGCTCTTTGTTTTTCCCATTAGAGCTAATTCAGAAACTGGTGAACCACCCTAAAGAAAAAATCCAAAAATTTTAGCCTATAAACAGGACTCTTCAAGTTCAAGTTCAACAGCATGTTTGAAATAGACAGTAATTGTTTTATCAATCAAAACTTCTAAGGGAGAAATAATCACCTTTCAAAAAATTGTTTAAACTATGCTTTGCTTTTGAACAAACCTTTCATTTAAACACTAATCCAACCACTAGTGACAACTATAAAGCCTAGGTGAACTTTCTTCAGGTAGTCGAGAAATGACCTAGAAATTCACACATCCAAACAGATTGGCTGTCTACTAAAAGAGGAACCAGCAAACAATTAGCAACTAATTTTAATATTTACATCACACCTCTCATTCCTACTGGGGTCTCCAAAAACATACAAAAAACAAAACAAAAAAAAACCCAAAAACATGCAAAAGGATGAAGGAGGGTAGGTGAGAAATCCGAGGCATAGAACTAATAAGGATTTCCTCAGGATCCCAATTTAGCCATTTCCCATGCAGCACTGAACCCACCAAATTACACTATTTTGAAAAAGAGAAGCTTTAGGTCACCTATTTATTACATTATGACTTTCAAAAAAATTATGTCACTATAGTACTTCAGGTTAAATAACAGGTTGTAAAAACAAGCTCTCCTGATCTGAAAATTGAAGGTACCTTGTGTTGAACTTGCAGCTCTTTCTAACCACTTTCCTCCCTTTCTTCAAAAGCTAACCTCCCTGTATAAATAATTTATCCCAGCTTTCTTCTTAACATCTAGGCCTTACTTTACTCCCTTGAATTTGATATTTCACAGCACTGGAACTTGTTCTAAGACTGCAAATGATATTCCTTATATAAATCTACTCTTTAGCTTAAGCAGGTCAAAATTTCAACTTCCCAGTTGTATATCTCAACTTTCTTGAAGTTTGCCTCTCTTTTGAATTCATAAGACATCATAACAGAATTTCCCAAAGTGTGTCCTTGGGAAACCCACAATAAAGAGATCACCATGAGGAGAAAAAAGGATATACTGCCATCTTGAAGATTTCATTCACTCACTAAACAAACACTTGCTTAACCAAATGCCTATTGTGTGTTAGAAACTTTTCTAACTTAGGCTACCTCAGTGAACAAAATAGACAAAATCCCTACACTCATGGAGCTTATAGTCTATCAGGAAGAGGTAGACAGTAAATATAAAAAATAATTAATAAATATAGCATGTTAAAAAGTGATAAGTGCTATGGAGACAAAGGTAACACAATAAAGTAGATAAAGGGATGAAAAATGAGGGAAGGACAAACTTTCTATTTTAAATATGGTGGTCAGTGTTGGTCTTTTCTAGAGAGTAGCACTTAGGAATTGTTAGCCATAAAGATATTTCTGGAAACTGTCAAAGCACAGAAAACTGAGTGCAAAAGCCTTTAGCTAAGGGCTTTTTTTAAGATCTGTTCCAGAAAAAGCAGAGATGAATCAGGCACAGAATACAGGAGGAAGAGAATAGTAAATCAGAGAGTCAATGAGAAGTCAGATCATAAAAGGCCTTGTAGGCTACTGGAAGGACTGATGCATTTATCCTAAGTGAAATAGGAAACTACTATGGGGGAGGGGGAAGATTGTAAGATTATAATAGAATCACTAGAAGTAATCTGATTCTGGATATCTTTGAAGGGAAAGCCAATGTGGCTGCTAAAGAATTAAGTAACAGTATAGAAGAAAGAAAGGGTCAAGGATGACTCCAAGTTTTTGGACCAGAACAACTTTATTTTTAATCTCCTTTCCTTTGCAAACTTTCCACATTAAGCAAAACAGTTTAAATATTAATTATCAAGGCATTTTTTAAAGAAGAAAAATATGCAGTTGCCATCAACTGAAATAGGAAGTTTTGTGGGGGGCCGACCAGGAATTCATTTGAAACAGGTAAGTTTTAGAGCCCTAATATATATCCAAGTGGAGATGGCAAGTGGAAACTTGTATATATAACTCTATAGTTGGAGAGACAGATATAAAGATAGTGCATATTATTAAAGAATCTGAGAAGTTCTAGAGGAAATTTGATTAACTTTGCTTAACCCAGAGTTTCCCAAATGTATCTGATTATAGCACCCTTTTTTTCTAGAAATTCATGTTAATGTTCTATACAACCAGCCTTTCCTGAGAGCCACGTTGGGAAACACTGCTCTACCAATTCCTCCTATTCCTCTGCCCTCTCTGCTTCTTGAGTTCCACCTTCCTTCCTTAAGGCACCCCAAGTCTCTTATCTGTGTTTTCTTCCTTTACGTAAACTCTCCCAGCGTCTTCATCTAGTCTGTATCTCCAAACACTTACCTGCTCTCTCTTACATAGCTCTGAACATCAGAAATTAGAGATGTCAATACCAAAACACATCCTTTCTCTCACAAAAAATGTTACTGGACTTCCAGAAAAAAGGGAGGTGTAGGTAAACATGGCTCATCTCCATGAACAACCACATCAAAATTACAACTGAACTATAGAACAGCAATCACTCAAAACCATCAGATTGAGTTGAATGGAAGTCCAACAACTATGGAATTAAAGAAACCACACCCATTCAGACTCTTAAGAGGGGCAGAGATATGGAATGTGCATTTGGTGGATAAAAATTCGGGAGGGATATCGCAGGAGTGAGTAGTCTCAGCCCGACATGAAGCCCCACACCCCAGGGTTCCAGTGCCAGGAAGATAAGTCTCAACAACTTCTGGCTACAAAAACCAGTGGGATTGAATGAGTGGAAGAAAATTGTGGAGTCCCAAGCAGTTCCTCTTAAAGAACCCACAAGTGGACTTACTCAGACTTACTCCCTCTGAGCTCCAGTACCAGGGTAGCAGCTTGAAAGGCAACAATGGCATACAGGGAGGAAGGGAAGTGTCTGGCATCAAGGCTAGAACTAGAGACAGCTTTCTCCCAGTCAGAAAGGTGGGCAGAGGCTATTGCCCCTTCTCTGAACCCTCCACCTACAAAGCCACAGAGCTGTCAGGCACATTCTGTATCTGACACTCCATCAACCTGGCTAACAGTGTTTGCCCCACCCTGGAGATGCCATAAGTCTCTATCCTACCCAACTTATGGGGCCCACTCAATCTGTTAACAGTGACTTTTCCAAATGAACACTGGTCTTGGCTCATGCTTCACAACTTCCTAAATCCTCTCAAACAAGACACAGCCAGCCTCAGTGAGCCCAAGTCCCTGTACCTCTTGCTAAATGTTCCCAAGCCCCTCACTAGCAGCAACCAGTCTAGATTCACAGCTTGGCTTTGCCTGGGACTCTCCAAGCCCAGCACAAGTAGTAGCCATCTGCAGTTGCTTTGGAGTTCATGCAAGGTGGCCTCAGGCAGAACACAGCTGGGGGTTGACCTTGGCTTGCACTATAAGCCAAGAGCCTGCACACCCAATGAACAGCTACAGGCCACATTGTAGCACCACTACCTTGCCCCTGCACAGCTAATTCTCCATGGAGGGCAGATGTTGGTGGTCAGTGGTCACAGCCAGTCCTTGTAACTGACTGGCCTGAGTAAATCCCTCCCATTGACCTGCCAACAACAATCAAGGCTCAACTACAAGAGGATGGTGTACTCAGACCAAATAGAGGGCATACCTCGAGTACCCAGCTTGGGTAGTAGGGGAGGCTGTGCCACTGGACCCTACACAACACCTATTACATTTGCTCCCCTACTACATTTGCACACTACCAAGACAAGGAGTAGCTCTTTTGTCTTGCTCTACCTAATACATAGAAACAAACACAGGGAGGCTACCAAAATGAAGATACAAAGAAACATGGCCCAAATGAAACAACAGATCAAAACTCCAGAAAAAGAACTAAACAAAATGGAGATAAATAATCTATCAAATGCAGAGTTAAAAACACTCCTTAAAAGGATGTTCAAGGAACTTAGAGAGGACCTCAACAGCATAAAAAAGATCCAGTCAGAAACAAAGGATACACTAATTGAAATTAAGAACAATTTACAGGGAAACAACAGTAGAGTGGAAGAAGCCGAGAATCAAATAATGATTTGGAACATAAAGAAGCAAAAAAACAACCAATCAGAACAAGAAGAAAAGAGAATCCAAAAAAAAAAAAAAAAATGAGGATAGTGTAAGGAGCCTGTGGGACAACTTCAACTGTTCCTACATTCACATCATCAGAGTTCCAGAAGAAGTACAGAAAGAACAAGAAACTGGATATCTATTTGAAAAAATAATGAAAGAAAACTTCCCTAATTTGGTGAAGGAAATAGACATGCAAGTCCAGGAAATGCAGAGAGTCCCAAATAAAATGGATGCAAAGAGACTCACTCCAAGACACATCATAATTAAAAGGCCAAAGGTTAAAGATAAAGAGAGAATCTTAAAAGCATCAAGAAAAAAAGCAGTTAGTTACCTAGAGGGGAGTTCCCATAGACTATCAGCTGACTTCTCAAAAGAAACTTTGCAGGCTAGAAGGCATTGGCAAGAAATATTCAAAGTCATGAAAAACAGGGACCAACAGGCAAGACTGCTCTACCAGCAAAGCTATCATTTAGAATCAAAGAGCAGACAAAGAGCTTCCCAGACAAAAAAGGAGTTTATCATCACCAAACCATTATTATATGAAATATAAAGGAACTTATTTAAGAAAACAAGGATCAAAACAAGGAACAATAAAATGGCAATAAATACATATCTATAAACAATTGAATCTAAAAACAAAGTAAAGTGAAAAAGAGGAACAGAGACAGAATCATGAATAGAGAGAACATTTTGTTAGTTGCCAGATGGGAAGGGGTGGTAGGGGGATGAGTGAAGAGGTGAGAGGATTAAAAAGTATAAATAGTTACAGAATAGTCATGGGGGTGTAAAGTACAATGTAGGAAATGGAGTAGCCAAAGAACATATACACATGACCCTTGGACATGAACAATGGTGTGGGGATTGCCTGAGGGAGCTGGGGTGCTGGGTGGAGGGGAGCAAAGGGGAAAAATTGGGACAACTATAAAAGCATAATCAATAAAATATAATTTTTAAAAAACTGTTCATATTTTAGTCTATCCTTTCCCAATTCTTCTCTCACAATTTCCTTCCCACCATTCCCTGAATTAGTTTTTCATTAGTCAGTTGCAAAGTCAACTTCATTCTTTCCAGCATCTTAAAATCTACTTTTCCTATCTATCTCTACACCAGTCATCTGAGTTCCTCATGCTCATATACTTCAATAACTGCTTAGTCTTGCTTGAGTTCATTCCATACAGTGCTGTCAGATCAACTGTCCTAAAATGCTATTTCCATCACATCATTTCCCTGTGAAAAATCAAAACCAAGTTTTCAATAGCCTGTCAGATTAAATGCAAATTCTGATTCCTAGTTTTTAAACCCTCCAACCACCATCTTACCTATTCAACTGCATTTTTACTGCTGTCTAATTTCAATCTGGCTAAAACCATTTTCAACAGTCCCACATGCTCAACATCTGATCATTCCTAACAGATTTTACTCATGCTGTTCTCTCCCACATAAAATGCCCTTCTATGTTCCCACTGTTTAAAGATGAAATGCCTTTCGTACCACATCTTCTCTGTTTAGACTTTCCCATGTAGCCACATCTTACAATAATCACTTTGCTTTATATTTCTCGGTACTGTTGCATTTGGTCTGACCCATGCCATCATGTGACTGTTCACATTAGAATTGTTAATATTTTTCTGTAAAAGGTCAAACAGCAACTGCTGCAGTCTGTCATTGCAGCAGGAAAGCAGCTACAGACCATGGCTGTGCTCCAATAAACTTTATTTACAAAAACAGAAGGCAGGTAGGCCATGATTTACTGACTTCTAGTCTACATAATGACTACGTTTAAATTAATTTATAAAATTTGTTGATGCACCTGTGACAACTGAATTCAAATTGGCCCCTGTGCCTCCAGGCTCAGGTTAATATGTAAATAAGGTAAATTATACACCTTTTGTTATCAAAAACTTTTTCATGCCCCTAAATTATAAGGAAATTCCTTATATTAGGCTTTATATATGGAATACATGTGATATATAACAAGCAATATTCTTAATTACATAAGCAAGAGAATTTTATGTTACTTCTTTTTTAAACAAACTCTGACTAAAGCCATGGGTATAATTTAACATGTAATTCAGCAAAAGAGCCTCAGCTAGTGGGATCCAAGTGCAGAGATTTCTGATGATCTAATCCAACTTAACAGAAAGTAGACTGTACACTATTCAGAGAAGCAGATGGTTATCAGCTTATCACAGAATAGACTTACCCAAATGTCAACAGTGATAGAGCTAAATAAAATAAAACATAGAGTTATACTCTAAGATCCAGACTCAGAACAGAGGAATTCCAAAGTGCTTTGGGGACCAGATGAACAGCTGATTAGGCCAACAGATTATTATGGCAGTGAAGAGGTCAAACCACCCAGAAACATGACTGTCTCCAAAAGGTGACCAATGGAGTGAAAGAGTATTATTTTTTCAAAATTACCTAAGTATGGATGGCAAATACCTATCCTGACAAAAGACAGCCCTTATTTCAATGTGACACGTTAGCGAATGAGCACATTTTTAAAATCTAACAAATGGTCATTAAGCATTCTCAAAACCACTACGCAAACTGGAATATGATTTGATATCACCCTTGATTTGCTATGCTTGGGCTACAAATTGTAAGTGTCTTTCATCTGCTGGAGGCTTACTTTTCAAGGTTAATCACAACCATTTGGCCTTTTAAGGTATCAAAACATCATATTCTCTCGGGGAATTTCAAAAAAGAGTATATATGCTTGTTTTAGCATTGGCAGTGTAGTATATGTCCTACTTTATTTTAATCTCAACTACCCTTGGGCACTTTGTACATTAAAAAGAAAACAATTTCTTCTTACCATGGCATTCTTTAACAAAAGGAAACTAGTCACAATATACTCTATAAAGCGCATGCTATAAAAAAAAGAGTGTTTGATCTTAAAAGATTTATCTGCAACCCATCATGTACCTTTTTTGGTCTGTCTAAATCTAAATCAGAAAGAGAATTTTTAATGAGGTCTTAAGTTCCAAGTGAATCAAAGCATTTGTTTAACTTAAGCAATTATCTTATCTGTCAAGGCGTTTCAGCCCCCTGAGAACACTTTGAAGAAAATAAAACTATCAATTGCACTCCAGAAGTAATAAAGGAACAGCAGACAGATAAAGCACTTTAGGTTTTCAACTATCTCAATAGTTTCTCTAGGATACAACAATAGACAACCATATACCACACGAAAGTATTTAGTGTCAAACTTCAAATGAAGGGCACAATCTGAAACACAAGAAAAATCTATCTAATTACATTCACAAGTGCGAAGGAAAGCCAGCAGAAAAATTACGCAGCGTAGATGGCTGGGGTGGGAGGTGCCGGGGTAAATTGTCTGTTGGCCAGAGAAAGATGACTTTGAGCCCTCTCGACTACCAAACTTCTACATTAAAAGGGCTCAGAGCAGTGATGTAGGGAAAGTCGGGCTACAGAGAACACATTCTTGAATCTAGTTTACATGAGCAATGTCATCAGCAGACTGATAAAAATGTATACTTCACTCACATTAATGGGATCCTATGTTTGAAACACAAAATCTAGGATTTTTTTTCTTTCTAACACTTTATCAACTGTACCAATTATACGTATGCATGTATTTCATTTCTTTCTCCCACAAATCAAGCTGTGGAACCATAAGCCTGAAGATTTTAAACACATATTTTGACAATTTTTTCTTTTTTACTACTTTTTAAAAAATGGCTTAAAGAAATGCTAATGGGTACCATCAATAAATTTGGGCTGACTTTATAAGTTTATCAAGACTGTGGCTCAGAGGTATGTCCCAGACATTCTTAGTCGCTTTGTCCTGTCACTTAAAAAATGAAAAAAAAAAAACAACTGTCTATACTTTTCAGCCACCCACCTTGTTCTGCTGTCTGCTGTCCAATATTTATACTTACTTCTTCTGTCTGCTGTTTCTCAACTACCACTTCTTGGGCTCTGAGTATTTCTACATGTCCTCTCCAAGATCTGGCAGGTAGGTTGTTTCATCACCCTGTATGAAATCCTGACACCTATTAGAAACTCAAGCTTAGCCTGAGCTCTTGCTTCAAAAGCCTTAAAATCCAACTGTCACCTCTATTCCCCAATTAACAGGACAGACTATTAAAGCCCTCTAACTATATGATTCATAAAAATGGAAAGACCATGGGGAAATCACAATGGAAAGTTGTGATGGATTCATCACTAATGAGCAAGTATAAGAAAACAGTAATTTCTAATTATTACATTCCCAAAGAGATCACTAAATCATCGTTAAATTAGGCTGAGAGTAGAAAATACTTTTATGTTAGCAGTCATTTCAAAATCAAGCCAAGGCAGAGGGCAACTAAGTGGGGTGACAGAGCTACTTGGTCAATATTACAGAGAAAGCAGAAACTACATAGATGTGGAAGAAACCATGAACTTCAATATCTGTGCTCTCCTTTTTCGATATTAATAAAACTGGAGCCTGATCAGCTCCGTTATATTTACTAGTCACGAGTATGGCTCTGTATGACCATGTGTGTCATCAAGTCCTCTCCAGTGGTGTTCAAGCAAACATGATGTACCCCTTCCAGGCTGCAGACTGCTTCCTCTACTCTAATCCCAACCAAGTTCAGGTCTCGGCAACAACTTAGAACCTTTCATGCATGAAGACAATGCCTCCAGGACAGCAATTTTCAACCCATGTGCTGCAATAATTTCTAAAACATGCAATACCTATTTCATCAGGGGCACTGATCTCTTTTCCCTTAGACTGCCAAACTAAAAAATGACAATAGTCAACACAACAGCCATCTGATGTGAATAAAACAAAATTATAGTTATTTAATATTTTTTGTCAGACTGACAAATATATGTTTAGGTGTGCCACAGAATTTTAGTAATTGGTTTTGTGTGCCATGAGGTGAAAATGGTTAAAAATTGATGCTCTAAGACATTGCTGAATAAACAAGATGGAAGGAACCTGAATCTCTAAATGATAGATTAGAGCAGAACTGCCTGCCTGGAACTCTGAGGAAGAAAATTTCTGCTTTGTTTGAAACTGAATTTTGGGGCCTCTTTGTTGCAGTAGCTAGTACTTCCATAACAACACCTCAGATAATAATACTACTACTAATACCTGAGATCTTCTTCCTTCTGTACTTTTTTCCATTGGCAAAATGAAGAAGCTGAATGTTGTAGAGGTTAAGCAACTTGCCAAAAACACAAATCATCCTGGCAGTTCAAGTGAGAAGACAGGTTTCCTGACTTCTGACCCAGTATTTCCCTGGACCATCAGTAACATGAGGCCTGAACATCATGGTCCATATTACTGTATCATGTCCCAGGAATTTTAAGATCTATAATTAAAGTGCTGAGCAAATTTAGGTAATTGTGACTTCTAATGATATCACCAGTTGCAAGTTACTGAAATACATCAAATTGCTGTCAAATTCCTGCTTCTATAGTTGAGTTCCTTCTCAGTTATCAACATGCTACTTTACTTATGGTAATCTAAAATGAAATCAAAGGCAGGAAATTTCAAATTAGATCTGTTGCTGTCCAAAAGAAACAGGCATTAAAGTAAGGAAAAAAACCACCAATTGAATAATGCCTGGTTTGCTACAATGTTTTCTCTAATTATTCTTAAATAATCTCTAATACAATGTCATTTTATATGCATTTACACATAATATAAACATGTAAGTCTATAAGGGGATATAGGTGAACAATATTTTTTTTAATCTAAAGACTTATTTATCTCTAGAATTTTCACAGTATCCAATCTAAGTCTTCAAAAAAGCCTTTAAATTGGCTCCTTATGATATCACTTTTTTCATTATAATTTTTAAATATTTTTGCTCCACCAAAAGAATACTCAAATTGCTCACTACATTTTTTTTGAATATTTTCTGTTGATATAATCTTTACAGTATATTTGTAATAAAACTGATGCCCAATCATTTTAAAGATCTTACAGACCTATAAAAAAGACAACCCACAGAAGGGGAGAACATTCACCAATACATCTGATAAGGGGTTAATATCCAAAATTTATAAAGAACTTACAAAACTCAACACCCCCAAAAAAACCAACCCAGTTGAAAATGGGCAAAGGATCTGAATAGACACATCCAAAGAGGACACATAGATGGCCAATAGACATATGAAAAGATGCTCCCCCTGGCTGGTATGGATCAGTGGATTGAGTGCAGGCCTGTGATCCAAAGGGTCACTGGTTTGATTCCCAGTCAGGGAACATGCCTGGGTTGTGGACCAGGTCCCAGGTTAGGGGTGCATTAGAGGCAACTACACATCAATGTTTCTCTCCTCTTTCTCCCTCTCTTCCCCTCTCTCTAAAAATAAGTAAAATCTTTTTAAAAAATAAAATAAATGAAAACATGCTCAATGTCACTAATCATCAGAGAAATGCAAATTAAAACCACAATGAGATACCATCTCACACCTGTCAAAATGGCCTTCTTCAATTAATCAACAAGTGCTGGCGAGGATGTGGAGAAAGGGGAACACTTCTGCAATGTTAGAGGGAATACAGATTGCTGCAGCCACTGTGGAAAGCCATATGGAGATACCTCAAAAAATTAAAAATGGACCTTCCTTTTGACCCAGCTATCCCACTTCTAGTAACCCAAAACACTAATTCAAAAGAACATAAGCACCCCTATGTTCATTGCAGCATTATATCCAATCACCAAGATATGGAAGTAGCCCAAGTGTCCATCTACTGATGAGTGGATAAAACATCTATGGGACATTTATAAAATGAAATACTACTTGACCATAAAAAAGAAGAAAATTTTACCATTTGTGACAGTATAGATGGACTGGGTGAACATTATGCTAAGTGAAATAAGCCAGAGAAAGACAAATGCCATATTTCACTCATATGTAGAATCTAGTGAACAAACTGAACAAGGAAAATGGGGCCAGACTCATAGATGGAGAGCAGGATGACAGCTTGTCGGGGGGGGGGGGGGGGAGGTTAGTGGGCGTAGGGATTAAAAAGGAAAAAGGACTCATGGACATGGACAACAGTGTGGTGACTGCTGTGCGGAGGGGGTACATAAGGGGACTAAATGATAATGGAAAAAAATACAGTAAAGATTAAATTTTTTAAAAAAGAGAAAGATGATAAAATTAAAAATATATATATGTATATTAGTATTTTAAGTAGGACCTAATGGAACCATTTAAACAAACTTGTTGAAATTTGACCCATAATTGTGATTGTACCAGTGTGTTGTCAGTTTTACTTCCCACTGCTAGTTGATCACTAGAGGACATAAGTAACCTTAGAGTGTATAATTGGTGCTATGTTGCCACAAATAGTTGTTTAAATTCGACTTCTCTCTACTTCCTTGGAATCATGTGCATTAGCAATAACAAAGCTGCTGAAATAGATGCTTTTTTAAAAGATTTTATTTATTATTTTATTTTTAGACAGAGAGGAAGGGAGGGAGAAAGAGAGGAAGAGAAACATCAATGTGTGGTTGCCTCTCACATGTCCGTTACTTGGGACCTGGCCCACAACCCAGGCATGTGTCCTGACTGGGAATCAAACCAGCGACCCTTTGGTTCACCGACCCTTGGCTCAGTGTTCAATCCACTGAGCCACATCAACCAGGGCTATAGATGCTTTAGAAATATAAAAAAATAATCTGATTAACTAAAATCTCCATATTTATAACCTTACTTTAAATACCATTCAGTTATTAGGATCTAATAAAACACCATAGATGTACTTTATAGTATTTTACTTGTATTTCCTTCCCTCAAAAATGACTCAAATTTTGTGCATTGGTTCTGTAAAATAACTTCTTGCCAAATATTAACATAGTACAAACTGAAATATTTTGGGGGTAATGATGTAACATTTGGGATTTTCTATAAAATTCTCCAGTCTACCTCCAGAAGGGGGAAAAAAGAGAATAATAAGAAAAACAAGAATATCTAAAAGTTAATAGATGAGAATGTTAAAGCTCATAACACTGTTTATTTTTATGTATGTTTGATATTTTCCATAATAAAAGTTTTAGCCCCTCCACCATGTGAGGACAGAGAGAAGGCACTGGGTATGAACCAGGAAGAAGGTCCTCATCCAGCTATGCTGGTACCCTAATGTCACCTTCTAGCCTCCAGAACATCAAGAATTAGATTTCTGTTGTTTAGTTAAAAAAAAAAAATTTAAACCCAATGTTTGGGGCTCTTTATAGGGGCCAAGCAATATTCTAAGCATTTTACCTGTATTATTCCATTTAACCCTCAGAATAACACTATGAGAGATGAACACATTTGACAGATGAAGAAACTAAGGCACAAAAAAAGTTAGATAAATTTCCCATGGTCATTTAGTAAACTGGAATTTAAACCCAGGTTATCTGGGTACATATATACATATAAAAGCCTGGAAAATATAAATCATGGCTGATTTTTGTTTGTTTGTTTGTTCCTATTTTCTAACTTTTTCCGAAAGAACATGTGTTATAGAACATGAAAAGCTTTATTAATATACTAACCTCTAAAAATAGAGGAAACGAGTTTCTGAAACTCAAAACACTCCAAGTGTTGAACTCCATCATTAACAGATATTTAAAGTGAGCAGCATCGCACTAGGAAAATTTTAGAAATGACAAAAATTACTTTGTTAACCATTTAACCAATTCTTTCAGGCGTGCCCCACCCTTGGCCGTGGGCCACATGTGGCTCAGGATGGCTATGAAGGCAGCCCAACACAAAATTGTAAATTAACTTAAAACCCTTTATTTGCTCATCAGTTTTTGTTAGTGTTTGTGTATTTAATGTGTGACTCAAAACAACCCTTCTTCTTCCAGTGTAGCCCAGAGATGCCAAAAAGCTGGACACCCCTGCTTACAGAAATAATAATGAAAAGAGGTCAGTGTAATTTAACAGGATAGACTCGATTAACTTTAGACGATTTTAAATCTTCCTCCATTTTCAAGGAGAAACATAACCATTACTAAAATTTTCCCAGTTAGAATCCTTGGAGATTTTACATCAGAGTAAAAACTCTTACTCTTAAAAAGAATTACATAAACTTAGGGCAAGTTTCTCTTAATTGTTGCAAAATGACCGATCAACCTCATTTCTTACTTTTCATGAAAACTAAATTATTAAATTTATGTAGAATGGAAGTTATAGTGCAGTTATTTTAACTTGCATTCTTGGTAGTAATGAGAGCCGAAGATCAAATGAGCAAAGGAAGTATACAGGAAAATAGTAAATTTCCCTGGTGTTAATTAAGTCAATGTAGCCCAAAATGGACATGGAGAGTATCACTATATTCCAGTCCTGAATGAATACAATCATAAGACAATATAAGCACCAAACTGATAGAAGAACTCTCCTGAAAATGTTCAAGTAAATAAGATAAATACTGCACTGTGAAGCCATGTCATACATGTTTTGCATGGGGGGTGGAGAAGACATGGATGCAAACCCTGGCTGCAGCACTAGCCATTAAAAAATTAAGGTTAATCACTACCTCGAAGCCATTTCCTCATTGGTTCAATATGCAAACACTTGATTCACAGGGTAGTGTGAATAACAATATGAGGTGTGTTTAAAAGCCAAGAGGGTCTCCCCACCACGCCACTAGCACAGGATCCTGCTCATCGGCTGTTCGCAAGTCTCCTGCGTCTACCATGGCCACCATTCAGCAGCTGGTAGGAAGATGGCGCTTAGTAGAGAGCAAAGGCTTCGATGAGTACATGAAGGAACTAGGTGTGGGAATGGCTCTGCGGAAAATGGGGGCCATGGCCAAACCAGATTGTATCATCACTTTTGATGGCAAAATCCTCTCCGTAAAAAGTGAGAGCACATTGAAAACAACACAGTTCTCATGTAGCCTGGGGGAGAAGTTTGAAGAAACTACAGCTGATGGCAGAAAAACTCAGACCATCTGCAACTTTGTAAATGGCGCATTGGTTCAACATCAGGAGTGGGATGGGAAGGAAAGCACAATCACAAGAAGACTAGAAGGCGGGAAAATGATGGTGGAATTAGTCATGAACAATGTCACCTGTACTCGGATCTATGAAAAAGTTGAGTAAAACTTCCATCATCCTTTTGGACAGGAATAAGCTGTGAGGATAAACAAGCTCAGTTCAATGAGCAAATCTCTCCATGCTTTTTTTTTTCCCCCTTTACTGTTCTATTATCTTTACCACAAACATTTTACATACAACTATTTCCAAGTGTTGGTTTAATTAGGACCAACCCTTTGGTTAGTAAATAAATGTGTTTATGTCAAAAAAAAAAAAAAGCCAAGAGGGTCTTGACACAGTAGGTACTCTAAAAATGTGTTTCCTCTCTTTCAATGCCTATGGGAGAGTCAAGGAAGATGAATAGTGGAAAAGAATGTGTTTTAGTGAAAAGTAGGACATCTCTAATCAAATACCAGGGTGGGATCTTGTACACATAAGTTACCAGATAGAGAAATAAGACACCAGGCCAAGGTCAGGAAATGCATGAGATTCCATTCAAAATATAGTTGACTTCTAACTCACTTTCATAAAGCCTTTCAGTAGCTCCCCCACTGCACTACATAATAAAATGCTATCTCCTTACTTCAGCCAAAGGTCCTACATGATTTGGTCTCACAATTCTCCCTCAGTCAGGGAGCTTCAGCCATACCGACCTCCCGTTTGCTCCATGAACCCCCGAGTTCTTTCCATGTCCAGGTCTGGAACTCTTAGGCCTCTCAGCCTCAAGTGTTCTTGCTCTTGTTCAAACAGCTGACCCTTCCCACCCTTCACATCTTCCCTTGAGCCTTCCCTACCACCCAGCCTCAAGGAGTACCCCACCTGCTTCCCACAGTGACCCACCCTTGCATCTTTCATAGTTTTGATTACAAACATAGATGAGCAACATTTACTTATTTCTGCCATCCTCCTCTACCCATCAGTGAAATGCAAACTCTTGAGGGCATGGAGCTGGTCTCTCTTTTTGACCACTATAACTCCAGTATATATCAAGTACCTGTTCAAGAAAGATGCACTGTATAAACACAAAGCACGACATAGTTTGGAAATTCATGTTGGATGAAACAGGTCCCACGTGCCAAGCACTTCACAGAATACTTTAAGTAGTGAATCCAATTGGTTTGTCACAATAACTCTGAGGTAAATAGCACTAACACCATTTCCTACGTGAGAAAAAAGGAACTCAGAAAGAAATTACTAACTTGCCTAAGGTTATACAGTGGTATTAATAGCCAGGATTTATTGAAAATTCTACCATGTGCCAGGCAGGCACTATCAAGCTCTTTACATTGATTCTCTTACCCGATATTCAAAACAACCCCATGACATGAGTACTGTATTAACTTCATTTTTATATTTAAAAAAAAGTGAGGCAAAAAGAGGTCAAAATTAAATGCTTAATGATGTAAGAAGCAGAAAATGGGTATGAACCATGCAGTCAGTCTCCAAAGTTCACATTCTTAACCGCTCCTCTATAAAATATGGTTGACACAGTTTTTGTAAAATTAAGATAATCCATTAAAGCACTTCACTCAGAACCAGACACATAACATGTTTTAAATGTTAGCTATTATTCTTAGTCTGAATCCAACACTTTGTTTTATCTATTATATTTTGTTTCATCCCAGGGAATCAAGCAAATCTTTAAAACAAAACAAAACAAAAATGCCCAGGTTTGAATACAGTGTTAAGTCAGGTTCCCAAAGCAGTTCATCAGCATGTGAAAACAGCTCTGTATCTGTATATACTGTAATCCTAAAAACATATGATCAAATCTTATGTGCAAATGTTACATATTAAAGGGGTGCTCTGTGCCAGGCACAAAGCACAAAAATTAACAGTCTAAACTTAATCCTCATCCTTGTAGCACATCAGCAATATATCTCCCAATTCTGTGTGTATTCTTTGATTTTATACTTTTATTTCATCATTGACCATTTAGTTTAAGTCCAATGAGCATCTAACAAAGGATAACGATTGCCCACTTTCATCATGACAATTAGTGTAGATCTTTAGTAAATCCACATCTCTTACTACTGATGTCAACTCATTCATATTGACATTTTCCACTTTTTTAAATAAATATTCATTAAAATAAATGAAAGCAATTATTTGCCCAAATGATTGCTCAAACACTACCACACAGACACAGATGGCTACATTGCTACAAATGAACACTTGGCTGGCAGGTAGCCCCACCACGTGACAGTTCAGAACACAGCTTGATGAGGCAGGAAAATTTCTGGGTGAAAGACTTTACTTGTAAAAACAAAGAGTTTGAGATAACAGTAAAATGTTCTAGAAGCAGGAAGATCAAGAGGAAGCCACTGCATGTTCTTTCTCAGTCCCTGCCGCTACCACAGAAAACAGCGCTTGCACTATAATTTGACATCACATTCCAGGCAAGAATATGAGGATATGGTGTAGTGGAGCCACATTGCAGAGCTAGGATCAAACAATATCTAATGCCCCTTCCAACTCTCAGAGTATTGTAATCTGTCCTCAAGACTGACATCTTTTCACTCATCCTGAAGAGGCCAGCTTCCATCCGTGTAGCAGCTGCATCTGCTCAGACACTAGTGAACTCTCTCCAGCAGGAAGGGCTCTTCACTGACCAACTCTGCTGCATTATTTTCCTGGACTTTTGAGTTTCTGGAAGGAAGCAGCTGAGTCTTGTTCACCTACTGCTGGGCATAACACATTATAAATGTTTTTTGAATTACATTGTGTTTAGCACCATACCTAGCACACAATAGACTCAAAAGAAAAAAAAGTTAGGTTCAGAATTCTGTTTATTTTGTTTCCAGGTCAACTTTCCCAAACAGAAAGTGATAGAGAAGAATCTGTATCTCTCTTTCTCACTAATTAAGACTCATGACACAAAGATAAAATTATGTTAATAATAAATGGAAATAAAAAATAAATTTGTAAACAACTTTATTTTCAAATGAATACAGTAACATGAATTCAGCTATCTACACAGAGTTTGAAAACAATGAATTCTTTTCAGACACACACCCTCTCCCAGCATTTAATTTTATTTTTTTAACTGATCAAATAACTTTTGAATAGGTAGTATAAAGATGAATTTCAGCCATATCCAAATCTCAAATCAGTGGTCCAAATTAGTGAGATTTTTATTACATAGCATTTTAGTACATTTTCTTTTTAAAAGAAGAACGTCAAAGAACACATGTAAAAGCTCACGAGACTGGTTCTTCACTGTTTGCAGCTGAACATAATAGAGATGGAAAAAGGATCCTTGTTGTTTGAATACACCGTAAGTTTTACATGAATGCTTCAGTTGATAGCTATTATTTATCACAGCTTTGTTCTTAATCTGCTATATAGTACAACCCTTTAAAAACTGGCAGCATCACCTCTGTGCAGTTCCCACTGGGGTAAAAGGCATTTTAAACATATAATTATCCAAAGAAGTAACATTTACTAATTTTCTATTGCACAGCTAACATTATTCATGGCTGTTTTTATTTGTAGGGTGCTTCATAATCATGTATTAGTTAACCTTCACAATCATCCTGGACAGAAGATCCTTAGTAAGTCTTTGCATATTAGCAAAGAGACATCAAGCAGTACATTCAATGAATACAAGAGGATCCTGAAATGAAATGCTGATCTCCAGTTGGCACAGTAGAGTGTGTAGAATGTCTTTCAGATAAATTTAAGAATTATATTTAAATTAAGGAAGAGGAGGAAAATCATGTATCTCTTTATGAGAATTTTTTAAAATTTTCACAGAGTTAATAACCAATACATACATACTTAAGTATTACAGGTTTATATGTGTGTATTCATATGTACAAGTTAAATGGAACTTTCGAACACTATGGGGGACGTAAATGACTAACCAGATGAACAGCAGCAGCAGTTCCATAGGCTGTCAACTCACAATGAGTCCAATGTTCAAACAGCTTTATTTTACCATCGAAGACCAGTTCTGCCTCTCAGCCCAAATTCAAACATTTTCTATGACACTGCTCCCAACATGGCTTACCTCCAAACTGAGACAAAGGTTCTCAAAGACCAGCCAGGTGAGCTCAGAAGCAAAGCCACAGAAAAAGGGCAGAAACAGCATGGGGCCCAGGAACTCAAGTCTCCCAAGGCCTCACCCACCGTACTCAATTCCACAGGGAAACCAGCACAATAAAACTGCAAGCCTGGGGTAGGTCATAAACTAACCCACTCTCTGGGAGTGAGTGGGCATTCAGAGCACTACTTGCTGAGCATTTGACCTTAGAATTTGGCACTTTTTCCAGTGTCACATTCTTCAAGTTCTATTCACCTCCCATTTCAAAGTATAAAAACACAAAAGGCTTAAAGGAAGGATCTTTTGTGTAAACTTATTCACTGAACTAAAAGATAAGCTAAGGAATATGCAGACAAAATACTGATTAGTAATTTGAAACAACAAAGAGTATTAATAATGTAAAGAAATGCTTATGATAGAATTAAAACTGAAATTATTATACACAATCATGAACATGAACACAAATATATATATTTGACATATATGTCAATATGTCAAATATGTGTATATTTGATATACATGTCAATTTGTAATCTGGGCCATATAGACACATACCTATGTATATATTTGACGTGTGTGTGTATGGACCAGACTAAAAAAAAAAAAATAAAGTGATTATGCAAAAATCTTAAGGTTGTTTCTGGGTAATATGATGAATGAGTACATCCTATTACATTTCTCTTTATAATTACTACATTTAATTTTTCCTCAGCAATAGGTATACATTATTTTTTCATTAAATAGAAATTATTAATTTTCTTCAAATAAAAACATAAGATCATTTTTTTAAGCTCAATAAAAAGAAATAAGTGATCTTATTTACTGACTGGAAACCATAGTCTTTTCTCACTGTCTAAAGAGGCAGTTTCACCACAGCACACACCAGATAAAAAAAGGCTTGCTTGATCCAATTACACTGCTTATTAAGAGCTATTTAATGAGAAAGTCACACCTTTGAGTTATTAGAAGCTATAATGGTCCTGCAGAGTTCCAAATAAGCAAGCTAACAGAATTACCCTTGATTCTAAATTGTTTGCCAGGAGATTAATCCATCTGCCCCTGTAAAAAATTAAGTGTTCCTCCAGTGTGTTCAACTTCCTCCATTCTCATTTTAATCAAGTATGTTAGCCTCAGTCGAGAGAGTAGGTATTTTTAAACAGACTTATTGACATATAACTGATATATTAAAGAATGCACGTATTGAACGTGTACAGTTTAATGAGTCCGGACAGGAAACACTCTTGATACCATCACCACAATCAAGGTAACAGACATATGCAACACCTTCCAAGGTTTCCTTGAGGGCTTTTGTTTTGGGGTTTGTTTTTTTCTGTGAGTGTGGTAAGTAAACAACATGAGAGTATAATTTCATACTCACCATATTGTCAACTATAAGTACTATGTTATATCACCTCTAGAATTTATTCATCTAACATAATTGAAAGTTTATAGAAGAAAGGTATTTTTAATCACTTAAATTGCTGTACAAAAAGTTTATTTTATTTTTTCAAATGTATATATAATGCCTAAAAAAAACTTTATAGTCCTCAATAGGTAAATTTTATGGAGATCTTCATATGTTTTGATCTGTCAAAGACTAAAGAAAGGCCTTTCAGATATGACACTTGGACAGAGACGTGAAGAAAAAAATGAGCATTCCAGGCCGATGGTACACCAAGGACAAAATCCTTGAGGTAGAAGCACACTGGGCAAGTTTAGGGAACACCAAGGACACCGGTGTCATTTGTGCAAGTGAGCAAGTTGGGCTGTAAGAGACAACACAGTGAAGTAGGGGGTCCTGTGGGGGGCACTATGGGCCTCGGATGTTTCTGAGTGATATGGAAAGTCCTAGAAGATTTGGGACTGAGGGATGGCATACTTAACATTTTAAAAAGATCATTCTGGCTTCTATGTAGAATAAACCATGAGGGCAAGGATGGGAAAAAAAGGAGACCAGTGAGGAGGTTATAGCAGCAATCCAGGAGAGAAACTGTGTTGCCTTAGATGAGAATGGCAATGGAGATGGTGAGCAGAGGGCAGACTTTACATATCTTTTGAGAAAATTTGCTAATGGATGAAGTGTGGGATATAAGAAGAGTGATTCTTTTGGTTTGGGGCCTGACAACTGTAAGAAAGAAGCAGCCACACACGGATATGCAGAAGACTAAAGGAGTCATTCATCTGTTTTTAAAACATTACAGCAACACATGAGTCTCCTAAGTGCTTGAGGTACAAATTACTTTTGTCTGTGTCAGCAAGGAAAGGCTGCATAACAGAAAGGTGCTAAGTGCTAAGAGTATAAGCATAATCTATTTCTCAGTTTTATTTGAGTCCAATATTGACTACACAAGCCAAATGTTAATATTTGTATGCTTAGCTCCAGTCTGAATTTACATTCGATTCACACCCAGTACCAATGCTGCTAACACCTGCCTGCCCATTTTTTAACCCCTCTAAGTCCTCAGTAGCCCTCTAAACCCTAACGATCCCACACAGCTTCAAAATCTCATAAACTAAAGACAAAAAATAACAGACAGGGAAGAAAGGAGGTAAGACAGCCAAACTAGTAGGTAGCAGCAGGTGGGTAGACAATCCTTACTTTCTCTGCTTCCCCAGCCTTCATTGTCCATTCTATTTCATATCGCCTTCCAAGTTTTATGTCAAATGATCAGTACATTCTGAAGGCATTGTGTATATGTGTAAATGTAGGATTCAAGGAGCAGAGAAGGGGAAAATTAATTGTGAAGCAATACTGTGAACAGAGATGTAAAGAAAATAAATAAAATGCATTCATTTCTCTAAGAAAATATATTTAAAGATATTACACCACTCTGTTAATATAAAATTGATTTGGTGGGAATGAATCATCAATTGTTGCTAAAACTACTAGGTTAAAAAACGATGGGAACTTTGTATTAAAGGGATATGGATGACCCCTCCTGAACCCATTGATTCATCACAGCATCACTAAAAAGGAGAAAACCAGACACTGTACCTTCATAATGGAATGAATAAGACAAACACAGAACTCTGTAAGAATATTGTTGCAAAAAAATACTCAAAATGGGCCTACACAGCTCTGTATATCTAACTGCCTATTTATAGACAATACAAGAGGTAGAAGAACAAGATAAGCAAAACCACTTGCAGAGCAATAGGTCAAGTTCAGAATTTGGGACATTTTAAGGACAAATGACTGTTTTCTCCAACAAATGAGTGACATGAGAAACAGAAGGGGTGGAGGGGCTATTGTAATATGACTTAAGGGACAGAATAACCAAACAATTGAGAAACCTTATTTGAATTCTGATTCCAACAAATCAACTATAATAAGACATCCTTGGCACATGTGAAAAATTTTGAAGTATGGACTGACTACAAATTAATACTAAGGAACTGGAATTTTGTTAGCTGCGATAATGACACAGTAAATAAATTCAAAATAAAAAGTCTTAAAGAATTAATTAAATAAATAATCCTCATTGTTAAAGATTATTACTTTTTTAAAAACTAGAGGAAGAAAACTTGTTAGAGGAGAGGAAAAAACAAGATCAAAAAAATGTTGATTTTGTTGAAACTAAACTAAGCTCGTTTACTATGCTCCCTACTTATATGTGTATGTGTTTGAAATTCTCCACAATAGGATGTTTTTAAGAATAAAATGGAAAAAACAAACAGAAGTTGTAAGATGCATGGTAAACTGTTAAAAAAATTATCACTGTTTGCAAATGCTAATTTATGTGAGTTTTCCTTGATGGTATGCAACAAAAGCAAAATACAAAAATAAATTGAGGCTGAGGCACTTAAAAGTTTATCACTTTCATTCATAATCACTAGTTTGAAAGGTTACACCCTGTTCCATGAAAAGGCTGTGGATGTAAAGTGGCCTCCAAATGTCAAAGGAGCTGAAAGGCCAAAGAAGGAAACAGACAAGTCCAGCTTGTCTGTTAATGAGTTTAACATGGGACTTATATACAGAACCAGGGTGTGAGTGAAAACAGGACACTCAGATCTCTGCATCTTTTACCCCCTAGAGTATTCTCCATATCTTTGGTTAGAGATGGACCCATGTTCTAGGAAAGGAATTCGTGGGTGGTCAGGAGGGAACCAAGAGGCCAGATACCAGGAGGACCTGGTGCCAGGGTGAGCTAAGAGAGAGATAACACTGAGGACACCTTGCCCCAAAGGATTAATGGAAATTCCATGATTAGCCCAAAGCCTCTGTATACATTCCAGAGCCCACCAAGAGGATGAAGAAGAGATCAAAGGTCAGAGTTCCTTCACTCACAAGTTAAGCGGGTGGATTAGCTTCAAGATGGAGACAGCTCTGTCTACACATGCTTGTTAAAATAGCTTCCAGATTCAGGCTGAGTTTATAAGATTATGCTATAAATTAGTAAGTAAAATACTACATTTTGACAAATAAAAACATCTCTCTTACCTGAAGTTCTCAATATATACTTAGAAGTGGGGGAAAGTCAATTTAAGAAAAAGGTTTGACATTTTTCTGTCTTAGACTATTCCTTTCACATATTAACTATTTGATCTTTGCTTTGAACAAAAATGTTATGATGTAGAACTCAAAGTGAACAGGTTGCTATAAAGTATCTAAAGAGCAGGTATTCAATACAGTTATTAGAGAACGTGATACTCTTCTTTCTAATAATAAAAAGCCTGGATGTGAAGAACACTTTGAGTGGCAGGCCTCTAAAACAAAAAAACAAAAACATTGTATTACAAAGTACCTACGAAAAAAGGTCAGGAATTTCCTCTGGTAATAATCCAGATTCTGTTGCAATAGCTTCTCCATAGACATGGAAGAGAAACCCAGGCCTGGAAAATGTTCAGTACTCTTTCCTTCCTTCCTTCCTTTCCTTCCTTTCCTTCTTTCCTTCTTTCTTTCTTTTCTTTCTTTTTCTTCGATTCAACAAACATTCATTCATTCATTCATTCATTCATTCAACAAATATTTGATGTCTACCTTGTTCCAGAAACTGTTCTAAGCACTGGGGAGAGAGACAAAAATCGCTGCCTCTATAGATAACATTCCTAGTGGAGTAAACAAAATAGCTCGGGTCACTGTGGCTCAGTTGGTTGGAGCTTCCTCCCATAACTGAAAGGTGGTGGGGTTCAATTACAGGTCAGGGCACAGACCTAGCTTATGGTTTGATCCCAGGCTTGGGTGTGGCTGAGTGCAACCCGTGATCGAGACAAGTGAAGACCCTCAATCTAGGCACCAATCCCTGCCTGGGAGCATACAGCAAGCAACTAATAGATGCTTCTCTCTTGCAATGATGTTTCTCTCCCTTCTTCTACTCTCCTTTTCTCTAAAATGTCCTTTTATAAGTGCTACTTATAAAAGTAAAGCAGATAAGGGAGATAAATAGTATTAGACAGCGGTTCCCATTTTAAAGAGGATGGGCAGGGAAAGGCTCACAGAGGTGAAATATGAGCAAAGACTTAAAGGAGGTAAAGAAGCCCATAGGATCCAAGAAGGAGATCAATTCTAGGCAGAAAAAGCAGTACAAAAGCCATGGGAGTGCAGAAAAGGGTTAACTGAGCACATTTAGTGATTGAGGGAGAAAGTAGTTGGAAATAAAGTTAGGGAAGCAACAAAGGAGTCAGGTCATGGCAAGCCTCACGGCCACTGCAAAGACTTTGCCTTTTAACTTTCAGTAACTATGGGCAGCCATTGGAGGCTTGGGGCAGAAAAGAAATCTAACTTACGTTGTTTTTTTGTTTGTTTTTATATCACTTTGCTGCTCTGCTGACAATATTATAGAAAGCAATGAGAAAACAAAAGAGACCGGTTAGGAGGCTGTAATAGCAAAAATATGAACCCCAATTCCTGTATGCACCTTTCTGTATAAAGTGACTGCTGGTCTCCTCATAGATAGTCTATTTCTCCAACCTCTTGGATCTAGGCTGTCCTCATGATCTGCTTTGATCAACAAGAGGAAAGTAAAGCTGTGGAATTCTTAGCCTAGGTCTCAAAAGGCCACACAGCTTCCTCTTGCTCTTGCTTTCATTAAACCACCATGTTAAGGAGCGTGGGATAGCTTACTGGACCACATGTAGCAGAGACAAGCCATCTCAGTTGCAGCTTCCAAACCTACCAGTCCCCATTGTTACATGAGTGAGCCCAGGCAACGTCAGCAAAGCTCCAAATTGACAACCCCGGAATCAAAAAATAGTAAGTAATTGTTGCCTAAGTCACTAAATCCTGGGAGTGGATGGTAATGGATAACTCATAGACTATTGCAACATCAAGGACATAGACAAGTCGGGGCTTAGACTACAGTGAGAGCAGTGAGGAGTGAGAAGTACTCAGATTCTAAATATATTTTGAAGGTACAGCCAACATGCTTTTCTAGTAGTTGGTATGTAGATTAAGAGAGAAAGAGAAGAGTCAAAGGATGACACCTAGGTTTTTGGCCCAAGTCATGGAAAGGATGGGATTTCCATTAACTGAGATGGGGAAGACCACAGTGGCAACAAATATAGAAAGGAAATCAGAACTGAGTTTGCAATTTCCATTAGTTATCCAAACAGAAATGCTGAGCAGGCATCAGAACATATGAAGCCTGGAATACAAGAGAAGAGGTCCAGGCTGAAAATATAAGTATGATAGCTAATAGCAGTATTACCAGTGGGTAAAGACTTGATGATAATATAATTGAGAAAGTGTAAGGTTTAATGACTGAGCCCAGGAGCACTTCAATGTTAAAAGGTCAGAAATAAAAGAAAGAACTAGTAAAGGAGTTTTTAAAAAAAAAACAGTGGGATAGAAAGAAAACCAAGAATTGTAATATCTTTAATATTAAGGGAAGCAAGGGTTTCAAAAAGCAGAGAATGATCAACTATTTCAAAAACGCTAATAGAAAATGGTAACTACGTGATGGGTGGAGGTGGTAGTTAATACTACAATGATAATCACATTACAATTTATAAATGTATCAAATCAACACATTGTATATTTTAAACTAACACAATGTTGTGTGTCAATTATATCTCAAAGAAGATGAGGAGAAATGTTGGTATGTCAAGTAAGAGATAAGATTAAAAGAATGGCCTTAGACTTATCAAAATGAAAGTCATCTTGACCTTGAGGAGAGTAATTTTTTTAGGATGGTGAGGAGAGGCTGATTAAATTGGGTTTAAGAAAGAATAGAAGAAAAGTAATTGGACACGTAAGTACAGGTTTGCCATAAATGGAAAAAAAGAAATTGTGTGATGGCTTAAGAGAGAAAGGAGGTCAACAAGGAGTAATTATTTTTTAAGAGTAATTATTTTAAAGATAAGAATAACAGCATATTGATATACTAAAGGGAATAATCTCCTGAGAAAATGTGATCTTATAGGGGAGCGAGATGCTAGACCCACATAGGATCTTATGCATGAGTGGGAGTTGTCCTTAGAAACACAGAGACTCTCCAATGAGACTCCAGGTCCTAAAAATAACAGGAGGAAAAACAGAGGTAAATGCAGGTATGTGCATCTCCCACACCCATGACAACTGTCATTAGTATCAAGGCATTTTCCATACCTCTGAGCCCAGAACTGACCTAAAAATTCTCAACACAAACTTCTACACATCCTAACAACAGATGAGAGATGTCACATGTAATAAAAGTAGTTTGGAAGTCCAAAGGTCAAAAAGAGGTACATAAAAGCAAAAAAACAAAAAACAAACAAAAAACCATTGCCTCTGCTTTCTCTGATACATAACACCCATAACCCATATTCACTAGAACCATGTATGTTCATTTTAAATTCAGAAATAGTACTACACCTGTACTATAACAGAAACTATAATGATTTTGTGGATAAAAGTTGGCAACAGAAAACTTCAATAAAACTTGAAACCAAACTACTATTTGGAATTTCAAAGCCAGCCATATGCTTCAGAAAAGTTCTGTCACCCTAACTCACAACCAAATCTGACCTCTTTCTAACCTGCCTCCTTCTTTACTAAACTGTCTTCTCTCCCAGTCTTTTGGATTCTGGTAACATAGTCATGAGCTTTCTTAATAGATGCTCAGCTTCTTCCTTAGATGGTCCCCTACCTTCTAGGCCTAATGGAAACTAGACTCTCATTCTTTGGTGACTGCTTCAGAGAAGGCTATTCATCCTTTCAAGCTCCATGGCCCAAAAGAATATTTCTATATCATTTACTTCTGTATATTTGAGGGCATGGCATCTAAGTATCTTCCCCTTTCATATATACTGATTGCTACCATAGGCAGTCCAAAGCCTCAGAAAACAGTCAATCTCATAGTCTCTCCAACCTGGGTACCACAATCATCAGGGTCAATGTCTAGGTAAGTAATACTTCCAACACACCAGTCTCATTGTTCTCTAACTCTCACATACAAGGTCTGTCCAGAAGGTATCTAGCTGTGAGATATGAAAAAGAGACACTTATAGAAAAAGATATAAGATACAAGAAACATTGTACATAGGACAATGACACCTCAGTCCCCTTCAAAGTAGACACCTTGGGACCACACACAGTTCTCCCAGTCACCATCAGCTGCCCTGTGGTATTTCCTGAATCTCATCAACTGTCTGAAATCTCTTCCCTTTCAAGGCTGATTTTGGTTTTGGGAAAAGCCAAAAGTTCCAAGATGCCAAATGCGGGCTGTAGAGGGGCTGAGTCACCTGGGTTAATTGATGTTTCACCAAAAACCTCTGCACTAGACATGATGCATAAGCAGGAGCGTTGTTGTGGTGAAGCTGTCAATCTCCAGTTGCCCATATCTGTGGCCTTCTGAATCATCCAAATAGTTTTCGCACAGGAACATTCAAGCTTAATGCAAAATTTGATGCAGGTTCGTTGTTCTACTCACTCAGTACGCAATACTGCAATGGCCACACAGTACACATGTTCCCTCAACGGCATCTACTGCCCCCATTGATTAGTTCAGTGAAGTCACTGTTCACATATGTGCATTCCAGTCCACTCTCCTTGGCTGCCAGGTTACATGGATGTCTTGCAAATTGTTCTCATTATATTAATAATGGCTGGATTTTCCCAGACAGACCTTGTATAACCTCCATTCCAGCCATCTATATCCACGGCCAAACCCTATTCTCCATTAGCACTCTAAACTCCAAAATTCTACTCTAACTACAGAGTACTTCTATCCTATCAGCTATCTTCCTTAAACTTCCGTACACTTGTATGTTTACATTATCCAGATTCCTATCCCTTGAACCAATTTTTTTTCCTCAATATTTCAGTCTCCTGGCTTGGTCTAACCAGTCTAAACCTCACATTCCATCAATTCAACCACTCTATTGACAATATTTTGTACTACCTTGCATTCTTACCATATGTACACAAAAAATTCTACTGAATTTCACACAATCTATGCAAAATCACATAATTATATGAACTAGTGTCATTACAAATTAATGATCCTTGTGAATCTGGTACGCCTTCCTAATATCTCTAGTCAGCTCTCTGTTCCATCCCCATGGCATCTGACAATTAACCATTCTCTTCTCAAATTCTCTCCCTTGTTTTCTAGAGCACTACTGTCATTAAGCTGTTCCTTCTCAGTCTTTTTCATTGGATCATCTTCCTTAAATGGCAGTGCTACCCACAGCTTCCCTTCTGTTTTATTCCTTCTTATTCCACAAACTCTCTCTTAGGTATCACATCCATTCTCACTCTGTCTTAACTATCACCTAATATACTGATAATATCCATCCTAATCTCTAGATAGCCTAGAATTCCCTCCGCATCTCCAGACCAATGCAGCCAACTGCCCACTGAACAGCGTCAACTGTGCGACCCAAAACCATGTCCAAGACTGATTTTATTCTCCTATACATCTGATAATCCTCATGTGATTCCTACGTTGGGAATCATAAATCTAGGAGGCATCCTTGAGTCCATCTTTTCCTCACCCTGCATATCAATCTGGACATCAATTTGAGCACCTTAATATATCCTGAATCCATCCTATTTTCTCAAGCCCCACTGCATAATTTGGAGTTCTGTATCTTACTTTCACAAATGGGCCTTGCTCCACTATACTTAAAACTCATCTTAACTACCCTATGCTTTAAATCTCTTACCCATTGATCACCATATCCTCAAGGATAAAGTTCAAATTCTTAACATAGTGGGGAAGAAGATCTTTTATTATTTGGCCTTTGTTTCTTATTAAACTTCATCTTTCTACTCTCTCCTTGGCCTTACTTCTCTCCTGTGCATAAAATGCCTTTTCTTCTATCCTCACCACCTAATTCCTACATGCTTTAAAAATTCAGTTAAGCCCTGATCAGTGTGGCTCAGTTGGTTTTGGCATAGTAGACCAAAAAGTCGCAGGTTTGATTCCTGGTCAGAGCACATACGCAGGTTGCAGGTGCAATCCTAGGCTGGGAAGCACATGAAAAGACAACCAGTAGATGTTTCTTTCTCACATTGCTGTCTGTCTATCTCTCTCAAAGCAATAGGAAAAAAATGTCTTTAAGTGAGGGTTAAAAAATATTCAGTGCATGTGAAAATTCTTCCAGAAAGCCTTCTCTGAATCTCCTAAAATCACATACTCACAGTTTTGCTGTGTGTATCCACCACAATACTCTTTGTCTCCATCTAATTACAATATTTATCTCATATTTTCACCTTGTCTATAGCTTCCATACAATAACTAAGTTACTTGAAAAAAAGTTACTTACATTATTCAGCAAAGCAGATGCCCTGTCTTTGTTGAATGAAAAACAGTAATAAAAATAATATTTTTAATATCTACAATTCTTTAAAAATTCTAATTAATTGTTTCAAAACAACTTTAATAAAAAAGTTTTTTCTACTCCCTCCATGTTGATTTCCTAACAGCACATACTAAAGTCTAAAGGCTTAATTACATAAACCTGTTCAAGAATTGTCAAATAGAGTAAAACTTAAAGTAAATTCTGAAAGGAGTTAGGGCAAAGAAAAAGGTTTGTTAAGAGAGGAGGGAAAGGTGCACCCTAGCAGCCAGAACACCTCATTTACGAAATCTCATTTTACCTTATTTACAAAACTATAGTTATACATTCATAATCATAACGGTTGTTCAAAATGCTTATCAGCCAAAATAGCAATCAGTCACTTACTTAGCTGACCAAAAAGAGATTAGAAGATATATTCTAATGCACTGGGAAAAAACTGAAATCTTCAGTTTAGAAGCTTGGATGGAATGCTTCATTAGACCCCAGGCAAGCGAAAAGATAAATCTTTAAATAAATAATAATAAACAATCTATTTAGGTAGTTTGGATTCTCAACTTCCTTGGACTAAAAGGAATGTTTTCCTAACATGAGCAATGGAAAATTACACAGTATGTAATGTGAAACCTTTTGAAATGTCTTCAAAATATATAAAACTAAAGTAAACTCAGGCTAACTGAATGAAAGCCAATATAAATTAACAAAAGTTAAAAATCATAAATGCAATTCTATGACTTCCATTATGACTTGGAATAGGTTAAAAAATTGAGGGCAGAAGTACTTGGGGGAACGAACTTATAAAAACAATAATCTGCAACCTAGATCTTTGAAAATAAATTGGGTCACCCACATTGCTTAAAAAAATTTGTTTCAAATAATGTAAATGGGAGAAAAAAATGACAAACATCTCTTGTCATGTTATCTTAGAAATCTTATTTTCTATCATGTAGAAATAGTACATACAATCACTATCCAATTTACCACTAATTGTGAATTACAGATTTAGACTACAAAAAACATGTGATACTTACAGATTTTATACCTCCTAAAGCAACATGTATTGCCCACTTGATAAACGTTTAAATTATCACCCTAGTTTTATTAGATAAACTAAGTTCACTGTTATAAACCAAGAAATATTAAGATCAAGTTTTCCTATAGATCCACTAATAGTCCAGACACTATTATTTGTTTATACTTCTTCCTAATACACTTATAATTGTATTTTTCATTGTGCTTTGTTTGTTTGTTTTTTTGCCCTCAAATTTTAAACTAGAAAAGACTCCACTTGGACTTTTTTTCTCTAAGCTTACACTTCTCCTTAATCTTCCCATCTTGATCTTGACCTAGAAAGGTCCCGCAAATACAAAATTTCAAAAAGTTGTATTTTCTTGAATTTTCCATAACCCTATAGTGATGTAAACAGTTTAATTCAACTAATAGCTGTGGATATTATCCGAAAAGTGTCCCAAGGCTATGAATATTATGTTTCAGGGGAACTACTTTAGATATCATTTTACTCCTACAAGAAGGCCAAACATGTACTTATAAGTACCACCAATCAATCAACAAATGAAAAACTATTGTTATATCTTTATGGGCAATGTATCCTCAAACTAATTATTTATTTACCATTTGGTTATCAATTTTCAACTGGAAGCAGCAATCAATCAAGATATAGTAAATTTTAGGTTGATAAAATAATGGTTAACATATCCACATGATATTGATAGATATTAGCCAGGTGATGGTAACTACCTAATATTAACCAAATAGGCAAATAGCCAAGACATATTTTAGATACCATTTATCTATCAAAGCAAATAAAATTGCTTTGAAAATTGCATTTGTTTAAAAAAAAAGAAAGTGCATTCACATGCAATTGTTTTTATATTATACCGTCATATGTAACATTTAAAAGCTTCTGATTATTACATTTCAAAATTTAGATGAGTCATTGTGCTTTGTGTGCAGGAATTGGATGTGAATCAAAATTATAAACATGCACTTGCTTGCCAGTCAAAAATTGAATGTGGACAAATTCAAAACAAATAAAACATAACTGTAAAATACATCCTGTGTTTTTAAAATGGTCACTTCCCAACTGGTAACAGAATTCATATGTCATTTGCTCCCTCTATCCTTAAACATCTCAAAACTACAGAATACTTTGAACCACATCCCCTCCTTTTTCAGATAGGTACCTCAGACCTAGGGTCTTTAGTGATACAGTAAGCAAGATTAGGGCTCTGCACCATCACGGTCTGAGGCTTACTAGAGGTGAAAGTAAGGAAAATAAGGGGGTCCCAGAAGAGCTCTATCTTATGATACAGGATCATAAGTTTCTGTCCCTAAATCTACAACCTGAAGTTGAACCATAAACAAAAAATTCCATCTCAGGGAACCCTTTTGCACTGTTGGCAGGAATGCAGATTGGCACAGCCACTGTGGAAAGTAGTATGGAGTTACCTAAAAATTAAAAATGGAGCTGCCTTATGACCCAGCAATTCCACTCCTGGAATTTATCCAAAGAAATCCAAAACACTAATTTGAAAGAATTAAGCACCCCTATGTTCACTGCAGCATTATTTACAATCATCAAGATATGAAAGCAGTCCAAATATCCATCAGTAGATGAATGGATAAAACAACTATGGAATATTTACGCAATGGAATACTATTTGGCCATAAAAAAAAGATGTTACCCTTTGCAACAGCCTGGATGGTCCTGGAGAGCATTATGCTAAATGAAATAACCTAGCCAGAGAAAGCACCATATGATTTCACTCATATGAGGAATCTAATGAACTGAACAAGCAAAATAGAGACAGATTCACAAAGAGTAGGGTGACAGCTCTGCAGGGAGAGGGGATTTGGTGGGGTGGAGGGATCAAGCAAAAAAGAAAAAGGACTCATGCACACAGACAACAGTGTGGTGATTGCAGGGAGGGAGGTTGAGGTGGAAGAGAATATAAGGAGGATAAATGGTAAAGGCAAAAAATAATACAATAAAAATAAAACAAATAAATAATAAATTCCATCTCAAACCTAGACAGTAGAACTTGCAGATACTAGAAGAAAACGCAGGGGATGCCTGTTTAAGTTTGTGGTATAAGACCCTGACCATCAAGGAACCCATCAAAAAAGTCTATGGAATGGATGAATGAAGGATTGCATGACACTTCATAGGATAACTTCAATGATTTTAAAAGCTCCAAATTCGGTAGCTAAACTAAGGGATCAGGATGCCAGAGCTGAAATTAAAACTCCTGGAGAGTAGGTGCAACAGAGTTGCAAGTCTCCAAATCTCTGTATAGTTGTTGCAGACATTTCAAAACACACATTCATACATGGATGTGCTGTTTATATACATATAGACACATATAATTTCTTCAGGTAATTCCTTTAACTGAGGACCAGAGAACCAGAAATTCTGAAAACAGGCCCTGCTCACCCATAAGCCTTTGCATTAAAGTGGACAGGATCTGAGTGTGTCACTAGCAATAAGGAGATAGTTACACCAGGCCAGGCAGGACATGGCCGGATTCCCCTGCACTGCCCAGGACTAGGGAACCGGTCACGCGAGAGTGCAGTGATTGAAATCTGCTGCTGCAGGTACGTCTGCAAAGAACGCGCCGCTCACTTTCCCAGTCAGGATCCCGCTGAGCCCCACTGCAGGCACTAGAGCCAGCCCCACCCAGGCATACCAGAGATTTCTAAAGCAAAAGGCCTAGTTCTCAGGGAGTTCAAAACCCAGAAAAGACAGGGCGAGGGCAAACAGCAAGACCTGTCCCCTGCCTGACCGCCCCACACCGCGACACTGTCCTGCCTCCACATGCTCCACTGCCCCATCTCCCAGCAGAGCCCCAGCTACACAGGGCCTCGGTCGCCCTGCCCTTAAGCTGAGACAGACCACAGGCGGATGCGACCGGCGGCTCCGATTTGGGGACAACGGCCGACAGTCCACAGTCTGCCAACACGCACTACTTACCCCGCTTCTGCCGCAAGTTCAGCCGCACGCCGGCTGCCTGACGAGTCCCGCCCCGCAGTCTCAAACGTCCGGGGGCGGGGCTACCGGGAGATGGCCAATGGACTACAGACTGAGAGGTCCTGCACCGCCTCCTCCAGCTTTGGCCCGCCCTACCTCGCTCGTGCGCAAGCGCGTCCAAGGCTAAGGCCGCTCTCTCCGTCCGGAAGGGGTCCTGGGAGGTGGAGCCTGGCTATGCTGCCACAGTGTTAGGACTGATGGTTCCCGCAGGCCGGGTGGTGCGCGCAGGCCTCATGGTGCGCGCTGAGGTCGCCTGTGTGGCAGTATCTCAGTGGGACGTTAGCCCAAGGGAACACAAATTAAAAGATACCCCTGTGCAGCTTTTGGTGACTAATTGGGATGTAGAGATTTTGTTTCCCAGGGAAAAAAAATAGTACTGATAAAATTAGAATTCGGAAAAAATTTTAATAATTTTTTATAGATATTCTATTATAGTCCCAATTTTTCCCGCTTTGTCCTCCTGGGCCCATCCAACCTCCACTACCGCAGTCTATTCTCATACTGTTGTCCATATCCGGTGGTCACTCATACATGCTCTTTGACTAGTCTCTTCCCCTTCTTTCCAGCATTATCCCCCTCACTCCTCCCCTCTGGTCACTGTCAGTCTGTTCTGTGTTTCCTTGCCTATGGTTCTTTTGTTCATTAGTTTATTTTGTTCATTAGAGTCCTCTTATAAGTGAGATCATATGCTATTTGTCTTTCACCAAATGGCTTATTTCACTTAGCATAATATTCTCCAGTTCCATCCTTGCTGTCGGCAAATGGTAGTTCTTTCTTTCTGTTGTGTAGTATTCCATTGTGTAAATGTACCACAGTTTTTCTATCCACTCATTTACTGATGGGCACTTAGGCTGTTTCTAGCACTTGGCTATTGTATATAGGGCTGTTATGAACACAGGGGAGCATAAGTTCATTTGAATTGATGATTCAGGATTCTTAGGGTATAGTCCTAGCAGAGGAATCAATGTGTCAAAAGGCAGTTCCATTTTGAATTTTGGGGGAAATTCCATACTCTTTTCCATAGTGGCTACACCAGTTTGCATTTCCACCAACAGTGCTCTAGGGTTTCCCTTTCTCCATATCCTTGCTGGATTTATTCCAGAGATGCCAGAATGATACAATATTTGCAAATCATTAAGCATGACACATAACATGAACAAAATGAAAGACAAAAATCACATGATCATATCAATAGACATAGAAAAAGCATTTGATAAAAATCCAGCACACATTTATGGTAAAAACACTCAGCAAAGTGAGAATAGAGGGAACATACCTCAACAAAACCAAGGCCATATACAAGAAACCTACAGCCAACATCATACCAACAGGCAAAAACTAAAAACATTTCCCTTAAGATCAGGAAGAAGACAGGGGTGTCCCCTTTCACCACTCTTATTCAACATGGTACTGGAAGTCCTAGTCACAGCAAACACACAAGAAAAGAAATAAAAGGCATCCAAATTGGAAAAGGCAGTAGAATTGCCATTATTCACACACAACATGAAATTGTACATAGAAAGCCTTACAGTCCCCACCAAAGAACTACTCAACCTAATAAATGAATTTTGAAAAATAGCAAGATACAAAGTCAATATTCAGAAATTTATGGCACTTTTGTACACCAATAATGAAATGTCAGAAAGAGAAATTAAGAAAATTTCATTTGCCATAGCAACAGGAAAAATAAAGTACCTAGGAATAAATTTAACCAAGGAAGTAAAAGACCTGTGCCCAGAAAACTGTAGAACACTGAAGAAAGAAACTAAGGAAGATACAAATAAATGGAAGCATATACCATGTTCATGGACTAGAAGAATTAACATCATTAAAATGACCATACTACCCAAAGCAATCTATAGATTTAATAATTCTTATTAAAATACCAATGGCATATTTCACAGATCTAGAACAAATATTTTAAAAATTTATATGGAACGAAAAAAGACCCCAAATAGCCTCAGCAATCTTGAGAAAGAAGAACAAAGTAGGAGAGTTTGCAACACCTGATATCAAACTATAGCACAAGGCCACTTAATCAAAACAGAGTGGTAGTGGCATAAGAACAGACACATAAATTAATGGAACAGAATAAAGAGCCCAGAAATAAACCCATGTCTCTCTGGTCAATTAATATTTGAAAAAGAGGGAAGGAGCATACAATGGAGCAAAAATAGTCTCTTCAATAAATGGTGTTGGGAGAACTGAACTAGTACATACAAAAAAATGAAACTAGATCACCAACTGGATAAAAGACTTAAATATAAGTCATGACACCATAAAAGTCTTAGAGGAAAACATAGGCAGAAAAATTTCAGATATCCCATGTAGCAATATATTTGCCAATATATATCCTACGACAAGGGAAATAAGAGATTCATAAAATTCAGTACAGGCAGCAGACTTGCCAATGTTTCTTCCCCTGTAGCTGTTGCTTGGTATCTTTACTTTGCTTGTCCAACATACAACCATTGCGTGCAGCTCCTACAGCTAACTGTGTGGGTGGAAAAGGGCAACAGAGTACACTGAACAAGCTTAGGGGTGACTTGGCAACCTTGACAAGCCCAGTGACCAACAGTAACTGCATAGCATTGTCTTATCATGTATTCCTAACTGGGCAGGTCATGGTGAGTAGTCAATGTACAAGTCCTATAACTTCCTTAGCAAAGATGAATCTTTACCTTAAGTGAGCCCTGTCAATTCTTCTTAAGCATCTAAAATAGCATATCTTTGAAATGTTGGAGTAATTATCTTTTCCAGAGTCCTTGAAAGCACAACTGGCCCCAGAACACAAGACAAACAGAACAGGAGACCATTGTTATTTTGTTGCCCACACACCATCTCTATGAACTAGAAATGTCAAATGTTAACTATCCTGTACCCACCAACGTAGAGGAAGTATGTATCTTTCCATCTTTCTTAAAAGCCAATCCTGGAGATTGACCCAGTGTGCTTCCTCCAGCCTCCTTGATCTACCACCAACAGATTTCATATAACATTTCTTATGCTTTCTCCTTTAATTCTAAATGTATACAATACACTGCAAAACTGCTATTCTTTGGAAATTTTCTCAATCTGTTGATATTTTGCTTCTGGGCATGTCCTCAAAACTCGGGCTCGAATAAACTCTAATAAAGCTTTCTACAAGTTTAAACATTCTTTCATCAACAACTGGTATAGCCACCTGTTGGATAATCGTACAGGTCGTTCGAGCCCATATATTTCTGCTGATTTTATCTGGGGAGAGCTGGCACTCATAATTTTCACAGTTGTTGTTTTTGTCTAATATTTACTGAGTCTCCACTCATAAGTGAACACACATAGAAAGGCTGTAAGACACATGGCAAATTGGAACAGAAACTAAAAAAGCATCAGAAAAAAATGGAAGAGGTTATGAAGAAAAGGAATTCTGCTAGTGGACAACAGAAGTGGAAATTATATACAAATGGAAGAGTTAAGGCAAATTACTCTAGAGAACCTGACTAACCCACCAGTTTCTAAACCCAGGTACATCTTTACAAGCATTTGGAGAACTTAAAAAAAAAAATACCAGAGCCTGGGCCCCATCTCTAGAGACTCTGATTTAATAGTTCTGATGTGGGGCTTTAGCATTGCTATTTTCCTAAGTCATTTAAATGTGCTGACAAGAAGTTCTACTTCTCATTTCTAGGACGGATTTGGTTCCCTATAGTCCACTTGGGAAAAGTAATTATGTATCACAGATCATCTTCAGTTCTCTCAATAACCTATTATACATTCAATCTGTAAGAATTGATCTCAATTAATTTTGAAACTATCCTTTGAGAGAAAGGAGTTTTATAAGGTTTATAATTGACTTCTTAATTTTATGGACTTTGATGATATTCCCCTTTGTTCTTAATAATTCCAAAAGAGCTAACACTCTTTTAGGACCTTTTAAATTATTTTTTAAAAAGTCCTCTTTTATTCTCCTATTTCTTGAGATACATTAGTCAAAATTATAATTGAACATTCAATCATGTGAACAGTACTGTTCTAAGTATATCAAATCATGTAATCCACAGAATAACTTCATGAAGCAGGTATAATAATTACCCACATTTTATAAATAAGAAACTTCAAGCACAGAAAGTGAAACATCCTGACCAAGAATATGCACCTAGCTAGTGACAAAGCCAAAATTTGAATCCAGGCACCCTGGCTCTCAACAAGTAAATGAACTCCCATGTTTATAGACAGGCTGGTTTTAAGAGTGTTTGGGTAAATATCCATTTAAAGAATGACAGCGAAAACAAGTGTTAGTGAGGATGTGGAGGAAAAGGAACTGCCATGAATTATTGGTGGGATTAGAAATTGGTGGCTACTATGGAAAACAGTATGGAGGTTCCTCAAAAAATTAAAAATAGAACTACCTCATGACCCAGAAATTTCACTTTGTGGTATTTATCTGAAGAAATCCAAACACTAATTGGAAAAGATACATGCATCCCTATGTTCATTGCAGCATATTGTATTACATATTGTAATAACTATGTGTGGAGCTAAGTAGGTACTAGACTTATTGGAGGGATTACTTAATAAATTATATAAATGTCTAACCACAAAGCTGAACACCTGAAACTAATATAAAATAATATTGAATGTCAACTGTAATTAAAAAATTAAAAGGAAAGAAAAATGTTTTTAAAAATAAGAATGATGGTTAGTCTGTGATTTTTCACTTTTGATATCTGCCCTAGATTCTGTTTTGGGGCAGACCTGAGGGACTTGGGCTTTAAACCTAAGGCTAGAACTGACTTGACTGCTTGCTGCAGATCTTGGCCTAGGCTGGAAGTGCAAGGGCTCACCCGCTTCTGGGATGTACTCATCCCACTTCTCGGATATACTCCTTCATACATGACTGTAGTTTAGCAGGGATTTAATTGATTTAATCTACTGCTATACTAGGCACTGTACTAGACGTAAGAAATAAGAAAATGAAAGACACAATTCAGAGCATTAAGGAATCAGATCACCTGAAGAACAAGTCAGCAGCCACTAAATTTATCTGGACAAGAGTTGAAGTACAGACTTTTAAAGCTAGAAAGGTTCTCAGAAGCTTCCAGTCCAAGATAAAATTTTCACTGACAAGCGCTGAAATTTTAAAATAAATAAAGGGTTCTGATCAAGATGGCAGTGTATACAAATGGGGTATGTGGGGCCACCCACAAATACATCGAAATTACAACTAAGCTCCAGGAAAACAATCATTCAGAATCACCTGAAATCTAACTGGATGAGAAGTCTGAAACTAGGGATTTCAAGAAGAAGGAGACAGAAGGAGGAGTGGAGATGGAAGGGCTAGTCCCATACCCACATGTGGCAGATAAAAACTGATAAAAATTGGGAAGCATATCTTGGTTGCTGAGTTCCCCCTGGGGAGCAAGGGGGTCCCAGCCCCACACAGGCCTTCCAGCCCAGGGATCCAATGCTAGGAAGAGAAGTCCCGATAACTTCTGACCATAAAAACCAGCAGGGTCCTCACCAGTGTGGTTCAGTTGGTTGGGCATCATCCCACAATGCAAAAGATCACCAGTTCAGTTCCCAATCAGGGCACATGCCTGGGTTGCTCCCCAGTCTCCGGTTAGGTTGCTTAAAAGAGGCAACCAATTGATGTTTCTCTCATGCATTGATGTTTCTCTTCCTCTCTTTCTCCTTCCCTTCCCCTCTCTCTAATAGTAAATAAATAAAATCTTTAAACACACACGCACATGGCCAAGATTGTGGCTGAGTGAAATGGAGGGCTCAAGTCCCAGGCAGTTCCTCTTAAAGGGCCCACTCAAAGAATTACTCAGACTCACTCCATCTGAGATCCAGCACTGGAGTTGCAGCATGAAAGGCACAAGGGACACATGAGGAAGATATGAATTATCTAGCATCAGGGCAAGAATTGGAGGGGCAGCTTTTTGCCAGACAAAAGTGCTGACAGAGAACATCGTTCCTTTGCTGAGACCCTCTCCCCCCACACACCTCAGAGTAGGCAGAGGGAAGAACACCTGTCTGAGACTCCATCAACCTGGTTCACACTCTTTGTCCTGCCCTGGTGATTCCCTGTGATGCCACCCCACCCAACTTGTGGGCCCACCCAAGCTGTTTCCAGTGGCTTTTCCATATGAATGGCTTGTCTTGGCTCATGCTTCAGCATTTCCAAAAATCTCTCAAATAAGCAGCATTTTGCCTCAGCATGCCCGGTATACCTCTCACTAAGTAGCTCTAGGCCTGGCACTAGTGGCAGCCAGCCTCAGTCCACAGCTTGGCCTCTCCCAATCACCTCCAAGCCCAACATAAACAACAGCATAGGCAGATCATTCTGTAGCTTCATGGTGGGAGGCAGGGAACAGGCAGTGGTTGACCTTGCCCCTCCAGAGCCTCTAGAGAAGCTCCAGAGCCGCTGCACCTGGTAGAGCACTTCAGACCATGCTAAGTTATAACCCAACCACTTCCAAAAGTGGCACACCCAAGGCGTAGACACAGCAGGCACCAAAGTGCTACTCCATGGGGTTTGCCTCTGCACAGCAGCTCCTATGATGTAATTGCAGCTGGCCCTCATAGCATATTGACCTCCAGGTCAATCTCTCCTAGTGACATGCCAACAGCAACCAAAACTCAACTATAACAAGATAGTGCACACAGCCCACATGGTGGGGGGGGGCACACCTGGAATGCCCAACTTGGGTTACTGGGGAGGCTGTACTGCTGGGTCCTACAAGACACCTACTACATAAGGCTACTCTGCCAAGTAGGGGAGAAATAACCAGGAGAAATAACCTAAAATATAGAAACAAATACAGGAAAGCAGCCAAAATGAACAGACAAACCCCACAAAAAAACAAGTCGCAAATGAAGAAAAGAAAAAATCTCCAGAAAAAGAACTAAATAAAATGAAGGCAAGCAAACTGCCTGATACAGAGTTCAAAACAACGATTATAAGGATACTTGATGAACTTAGAACTTCAACAGCATAATAAAGGACATAGAAACCATGAAAAAAAGCCAGTCAGAAACGAAGGATACACTAACTGAAATGAAGAAAAATTTAGAGAGAATCAGCAGTAGAGTAGATGAGGCAGAGACTCAAATCAGTGATTTGAAATATAAAAAAGCAGGAAAACACTCACTTAAAACAACAAGAAAAAATAGAATACAAAAGTGGGGATAGTGTAAGAAATGTCTAAAACTTCAAGCTTACCAACATTCACATGAAGGGGATTCTGGAAGAAGAGGAAAGAGAGCAAGAAACTGAAAATCTATGAAAAATGATGGTGGAAAACTTTCCTAACTTAGTGAAGGAAATAGACATACAAGTCCAGGAAGTGCAGAGAATTCCAAACAAGATGAAGCCCAAGAGGCTCACACCAAGACATATCATAATTAAAATGCAAAAGGTTAAAGACAAAGAGATAATCTTAAAAGCAGCAAGAGAAAAACAGTTAGTTATCTACAAGGGAGCTTCCATAAAACTGTCAACTGATTTCTCATCAGAAACTTTGCAGGCCAGAAGGGATTGGCATGAAATAATCCAAGTGATGAAGAGCAAGGACCTCCAACCAACATTACTCTACCCAGCAAAGCTATCATTTAGAATCAAAGGACAGATAAAGAGTTTTCTGGAAAAGAAAAAGATGAAGGAGTTCATAACCACCAAACCAGTATTACAAGAAATGTTAAAGGATCTTCTTTAAGAAAAAGAAGTTAAAAAATATGAACAGCAAAATGGCAATAAATACCTATCAACAATTACTTTAATACAAATAGGATGAATGTGCCAATCGAAAGACATACAGTGACTGAACAGATAGCAAAACAAGAGTCTTATATATATTTTCTCCAAAAGACTCATTTCAGATCAAAAGACACATACAGACTGAAAACAAAGAGATGAAAAAAATGTATTTCATGAAAATGGAAACAACAAAAACAAAAAGCTATTCTTAAACCAGACAAAATAGACTTTAAAACAAAGACTATAACAAGAAATAAAGAAGGACCCAACAACTCCACTTCTCGGTATTTATCCAAAGAAAGCCAAAACATTAAATCGAAAAGACATATACATCCATATGTTTATTGCAGCATTATTTACAGTAGCCAAGATATGGAAGTAACCTAAGTGTCTATCAATAGGTGAATAGATGAAGAAGTGGTACATATGTATAATGGAATAAGAGTCAGTCATAAAAAAGAATGAAATCTTGCCATCTGCAACAACATGGATGGACCTGGATGGTATTATACTAAGTAAATAAGTCAGACAGAGAAAGACAAATGCCAGATGATTTCACTTATAGGTGGAATCTAAAAGCAAAACAAACAAATAAGCAGAGTAGAAACAGATTGAGAGATACAAAGAACATTTTGAGGGGTGCCAGACGAGATAGGGGTTCAGGAGATAGGTAAAAAAAAAGGTGAAGGGATTTAGAGCAGCAATTTTCAACCAGTGTGTGACAAGAATTTTTAAAGTATGCAATACCTGACTATTTTAGTCAAGGGCACTGACCTCTTTTCCCTTAGATTGTCAAATTTAAAAAAAAAAGACAACAGCTAACACAACTATAGCTGTCTGGAGTAAATGAATCAAAATTACACTTAGGTTTTTTGTCAAATCAGCAAAATGTATAACATATTTTCTGATGTGTCACAGAATTTTAGTAATTAGTTTGTGTGTCATAAAATTTTAAAAAGTTGAAAACTTCTGATTTAAATGTACATATTGGTAGTTACAGGATAGTCTTGGGAATGTAAAATAGAGCATATGTAATATAGTCAATAATATTGTAATAACCATATATGGTCAGATGGAAATTAGGTTTATTCGGGTGATCACTTCATAAATGTCTAATCATGGGTTTTGTATTCCTGAAACTAATATGATATTGTACATCAACTATAATTTAAAATAATAAGAACAGCATATTGAGCTTATTCATTCATAAAAATAAAGAACTGTCCTGTTTCTGAGTTATGCTTTGATTTTTTATGTTAAAAATAGTCTCTCTTTTATGAAATGATAATTACTAGTTATAGTTGTTGGAAGTTTTGATTATTTTTATGACCTTAAAGTCCTATTGTGGTTCTCAAAAATTTTTGTGGTTTCACTGATTTAGTTTAAGTCCATCAATTTTCAGAGAGAGAAACTACAACTCAGAGGGATGAGGTCCTGTCCTCTTTTGACTGCACATCTGCTGGAATAGCCCATTTCATGTGCAAGGCTAGAAATTTTTAAAGTAATAATTAAAAAATTAAAAGAAATCAGGGTCAAGGTTAGATAACAAAGATTGGAACGGGTTCTGATAGGCCAAATGTGTTGTTAGCCAGGAGGACATGGTACTTGCCTGCTTAATTAACCAAATTAGCTAAATAGTTTGGGTCCTTTCTGAGCTGAAGGGAAAGAATGTGCCTGAGAGAATAGATCTACTATATGTATTTAATATTGGTTGAGGTAAGACCTAGAGAAGGTCGGCTAGATTGAATGTGGCACACCCACATCTGATACAGACATTTGGATATTAGGAGTCCTACAGAAGCGGTCCACTGAGAGTCCCCTAAGAAGAATTTTTTGTGAAAAAGCAAGAGGAGGGTAGACCATCAAGGGGGCAATGGGAGGAGATTTAATTTTATTTATGTAACCTGCATAGTATGATTTAGACTTAACATAGGAAGACCCAGCACAGATGGAAATTTCAATTGAAGAATTAAAACAGACTTCAAATCTGTATATTATTTCCTGAATAAGCTTAGATTGCACATGCAAATGAACTCTGTCTTTTAAATCAAGACAAACCTGTCTTGAAGAGGTAAGCAGGCAGACAGCATTTCTCTGTTAAACTCCTTGTATTATTTCCCCTGAAGTAGTTAAACAGTTCTCTATTGTACTAGACCCTTTAGATAAGCATGCTTTTTGAAGTCAGTATAGAAGGGCCTATTGACTTTAACAACAAAAAAAGAAAGAGTAAGAAAAATGTGTCCACTCCCAAGTCATTAACTGAACTGAAAAGAATATGCTAACAAAAAAAGACACTGTAGTCTCTGAATCCTGTACTGTAAGGGAAGGTCATGTCCCCCACAGCCTCAGGAGAGGCACAAAGCCTTGAACTCAAGCCCAAGCATGCTGGGCTAGCTCAACTTGCTCACACATTCATCAGCAGGCACCAGACTGGGAGAAATACAGAATGGAGTCATGGAGCTCCACTGTTGACATATAACAGAATGTAATCTTATTCGATTCAATTAGATCTGAGTATATGGTTCCGATGGCTTCCCATTCTTTCAGAATACAAACCAAATTCCTTACAAAAACCAACAAGGCCATACATAATTTGCCTCCCATGAACCACACACCTCCATCCCCAACACATGCGCACAACTTGTTATGTCTTTGACCTTGCCTTTTTTACACTCCTCCCCAGCCTTTTTGTTACTGCAGGACCTTGGCACATCCCCCACATATCTTCATTTCTTGGATTACTCAAGTCTTTGCTTAGATATCACCTTCTGGGTAGGACCTAGTCTATCAGTCTGCATCTCAGCAGAAAACTGATGACAGGATCAAATTATGAAAACTGGAGGAGAGTTCAATGACAGACTATTAACAAAGACGTCGACAGGAAGTAAAGAGACCACATGAAAAACTCAGTAACACTCGGACCCCAAAAATCACCCCTGAACCTAATAGGGCAAGGGATAGTAGTTACCAAACATAGAGAAAGCTGATACTTAAGGACTACCTGACAGGCACTGGGCCCTTTGGTCCCAATATGTTACCAAACTAATGGAGTCTATTTGCCTGTGTTCATCAAAGCACAATAAGACATGAACAGGAGTTTGCAGCAAAGAAAGTAAGGGTTTAGTTTTAGGAAGTGGCCCATGCCTGGAGACGGGTTAGTTAATGCTCAAAGACCTGGCTCCCTGATTGCTTCCAGGAGATGGGTTATATGGGAGAAAAATCATTAATCATGGTGACTAAGGGAGCTTGGGTCATGGTCAGGGTCACAGTCTCTACTCATTGGCCAGTGAGTCATTGGTAGGGCGTCATTGGTCATCTCATCTGGTCCTGATGTCAGCCACCATATTGCTTCATCTGGTTTCACCAATTTTCTGAGCCTGGAGCTGAAACACTACTGAGATCTAGATGTTATCTCTAGTTTGACCAAAACTCTGTCTCTGTGGTCAGCAGACCTGAGGCTTTGTCCCTAGGATTATTTGATGCTGATCAGAACTTTATTGTCCTTAGGGTTTAATAATTAACGTAGTGGTCCTTCTAGGGAAAAGAAGGCCAGTGAATCTAGGTGCTGGATGAGGCCACTTTGAAACAAAAGGGAAGAAAAGAGAAAAGGTAATATTAAACAAATGAAGTTTCTATGCAGTTATACCGTGCCCAAGAATTAATACCTTGACCTTCCTCTTTCTCCTCTAAACTTCTGATCTTCTGAAGCCAATGGTATAGCTCATACAGGTTCATTTTCTGGGACACAGTGACTCCAGGGAATTAAATATCCAAGAGAAGTAAATAAAAATTTTCTCTTTTCCATCCTCCAGTCTTCAACAAAACATCCCATGGCCTGATCCAAATGGAAGTCAGAGGGCAAGGAATCCCTTTTGATGCAATCCATAGAGATCAGCCCAGAGTCCCATGGGGTGGCTAAAGAAGGGCTTAGAGAGGCTAAAGGAGACTACCCAGCAGGCTGGGAACAGGATAGACAATAAACTTTACCTAGTGTGATTACCACTGCTTATGCTATCGTTTTTATAGTCTAGGCACTAAATTGCTTTTGAACCTTGCTACTTCATTTCTATTAAGTGAAAAAAAAATTAATTAAAATAATGTTTTTAAGGTTTGTCCAGATGAGGCAGGATTCAACCTCCTGACATGGCTAACACCCAACATAGGGCAGCTCATATGTGGAAGGTGACCTCCTCAGAGACAGCCATTTAACTGGCTCCTGACAGCTTCAATTATGACTAATGGATCCATTCAGTGGCCATTATGCCCTGTAATCACACCAGTTAGAATTTTTACAACCTTTACAGACTGTCCTAATTTATCCTTTTCTTCCCCTGTATTTTTTTTAAATGTTGCTTTACATCAGAACATAGAAATAGAAGTATGAAAATAACATTTAGCTGTTAGTAATTGCTGCTTATCACCAGGAGTATTTTCTTGCACAGCATAATAATACTGGAAGATAATGCAACTTTGCTTCTATCAATAGACATTTATAAAATGTCTCTCTTGATTCACACTTCCATCTGGATGGGTTAAGAAGATGTCCTTCATCTTGCTTCTCTTTTTGTATTTGGTTGTTAAAATCAAGTCATTAAAGATCAGATCATTCTGGGGTCATTTTTTCCTCTTATGATTAAATGTTATAAGTATTCAATGATGAACTCTCAATAAAACAATTTAACAATTTGTTATTACAATTTAACACCCCATTCTAAAAAAAAATACTAAAGAGATAGAAATAAAAATAGATTTTCCCTACCATATTAAATATTATTTATAAGAAACTATATAATTAAATCACATTTCACTCAGACATTATCAGAGAAACTTAGCTCTGCCAGGAAGAGTAACAGAAAAAAAAAGCTGCATTCCCGCTTCCCTGTTTGAACACACTTCGACCTTTGTAGTGGCATCTATAAACAACTAAAAAATGAGCAATTTGATTCCACTGCTATTATCTACATTGAAATGATCTCTTTGGTAAATACAATGAAGAAAGAATTCCTTCTCTGTTAGGCAGATATAGAGTTTGGTTTTTCTCTTGACTGATTTTTTGTTGTTGTTGTTGTTGTTTTGGAGGGGTTTTTTTATTTCTTTGTTCTTTGAAAGTCCAAGGTTTTCCACATATAAACTTGCCACAGCCTGACTCTGATGCATTACTTCCTATTACAACAGTAACCGTGTTCAAAAAGTCTTCAAGTGTCAGTTGTAAAGCACCTAAAAGATATTCAGAATTTCTGCAGTGGTTTCCTTGGTGATTTTTTTGTCCTGTCAGGGATGTTCCTGGGCTCCAGGCTACCATCATAGAATTCAAATAAAAGACTCCATTGTCAAGGATGTAGCCAAAAGAGTGGGATTAATTTGGGGTGAGGTTAAAACATGGGAGATGAGCCATTTATTGGGTTCTTTTTCTTTTACAGTTTAAATTTGCAAATATAAAATGATAAAACACACTCAGTCTATTCCTTCTGTATTAATAAATCCTTAGATAGTCCTTTAACCTTAAAAGCCTGTCAATAAGAATTATATAAGACAATTTCAATTTCAAATGAACAGGTGAATGATTTGTAGCTTTTCCTAAAGTATGTAGCCTAAGTGACTTCAAATTTTAAATTAATCCTTTATTTTCTTAATGAAAAGAGAAAAATAGTGTTTTCTTTTTTGCCAACTAAAATATGTAATAGCTTAGGAACATTGAAGAAATAGTAAAAAATAATTCAATAATTTATCTACACAAATATTTATAATATCATGTTACCTACATTATTTTATAATATTTTCCTGCTCATATATATTCATTAATCAATTTAATTCAAACTCATCACTGGCATCTCCATCATCAGTATTTTTTTTTTTATAAGAGAAAGCTTATTTAGAAAGTCTCAGAGGTATAACCCTGGCTTGGTGACTCAGTTGGTTGGAGTATCATCTTATATACTGAAAGGTTGCAGGTTCAATTCTGGGTCAGGGTACATACCTATGTTGCTGGTTCGATAACCTGGTCAGAGTGCATATGCAAGGCAACCAATAGATGCTTCTCTGTCACACCTAATCTCTTTCTCCCCCTTCTACTCTCTAAAATGAGTAATCATATTTTCAGCTGAGGATTTTTAAAAAGTCACAGAGGTAGAGAAGGTGAGCCAGCTGGGCTGCGTGTGTTCAGGAAATAAGATACAGAGGCAAAAGAAGGCCTCTTGGAGCTTAGGACAGAGAAAAACAAAGGTGATATGCCTAGGGAAGAAGGTGAGGGAAAAGGGAACAGTGCTGGCATGCTCCAGAAAGAGGATGCTGGGGTAAGAATGGGGGAAGGTGTGGACTTGCTTCCAAAAAGAACGCTCTATTGTCAGTGCTTTTGTCACCAGTAAAGCCAGATTTTCAGTCATTGTGATTTTCCAGCACACCATTTTCACTTTTATCTGAGTTACTGAAGATTAAATATTTACTGAATCCATGTATGAGCTCTTATTGGAAATTTTATTCTAAGTCGTAAGTACCTCGTAAACTCTCTCTTTTTCATTTCATCTTTTCAATGTAGTTCTATGACAATTTGGAATTAAATCAATGTCATGTCGCATTATTATAATTATGTTAATATTATTCACAGCTGAGTTTCCTTGTATGAAATCATAACATTTCATGACTGTACAATTTTTTTTTATTTTTCCTGGCATTAATGATTGCCTCAAATTGTTTTCTTTTTTAATGTAATCTTTATTGTATTTTTTACATTACATTTTTTAGTCCTCTTTACTCCTCTTCCCCCAGTAATCACCACACTGTTGACCATATCCATGAGTATTTTTTCCTTTTTGTTCAATCCCTCCACTCCCTAATCCTCGCTACTAGCTGTCAACTTGCTCTCCATCTATGAGTCTGGTCCCATTTTTCTTGTTTAGTTCAGTTTGTTCATTAGATTCCACATATGAGTGAAATTGTATGGTATTTCACTTTTATGACTGGCTTTTATGACTATGCTACTTTGCTGAATTCATTTATCAATGTTAGTAGTTTCTTGGTGGAATCTTTGGGGTTCGCTACATACAGTATCATGTCATCTGCAAATAAAGACAGTGTTATTACAGCCTATCCAATTTGGATGCCTTTTATTTCTTCTTGTCTAATTGCTGTGGCTAGGACTTCCAGTACTATGTTGAATAAGAGGTAGAATTGGACATTTCTGTCTTGTGCCCAATCTCAAGGAGAACACTTGCAGTTTTTGCCCATTGAGTATGATGCTAGTAGTGGGTTTGCCATATATGGCCTTTATTATGTTTAGGTATGTTCCCTCTATTCCCACATTGCTGAGAGTTTTATCATAAATGGGTACTGAATATTATCAAAGGCTTTTATTGCACCTATTGATGTGAGCATTTTCTTTAATGAGGTATAACTTTATTTAATTTACAAATATTTTTAATTTACAAATAGTCCCAATTTATTTGTCCCTCATCTCTTTGTATTGTTTTTGTATATTGAAAATTTTTTTTTCTTTTTCCACCCACCCCCACCTCCTACCCTCAATTCTTCTCCACTTTGGCTTTGACTGTGGTTCCTTTATACATGTGTCTTGATTTGACTCTTCCCCTCATTTTCCCAGTTACCCCCTCACTCCTTCTCTCTCATTACTGTTAGTTTATTTTTTCTTTCAATGTTGCTGGTTATATTTTTGTTGCTTGTTTGTTTTGTAGATTAGGATCCACTTATAGGTGAGATTATATGGTAGTCATTTTTCACCCCCTGGATATTTTCACTTAGCATAATGCTCTCCAGTTCCATCCATGCTGTTGCAAAGGGTAGTAGCTCTCTCTTTCTGTTGCACAGTACTCCACTGTGTAAATGTACCATAGTTTTTTGATCCACTCATTTATTAATGGGCACTTAGGTTGCTTCCAGCACTTGGCTATTGTAAATTGTGATGCTATGAACATTGGGGTGCACAGGTTCCTTTGAATTGCTGTTTTGGGATTCTTAGAGTATGATCCCAGTAGTGGAATTGCTGGGTCAAAAGGCATTTCCATTTTTAGCTTTCTGAGGAAATTCTGCACTGTTTTCCACATTGGCTGCACCAGTCTGCATTCCCACCAACAGTGTACTAGGATCCCCTTTTCTCCACAGCCTCGCCAGCACCTGTTGTTTGTTGATCTGTTTATGATGGCCATTCCAACCGGTGTGGAGTGGTATCTCATTGTGGTTTTGAACTGCATTTCTCTGATGGCTAGTGATGCTGAGCATCCTTTCATATGTCTCTGGGCCCTCTGTATGTCCTCCTTGGAGAATTGTCTGTTTAGGTCCTTTGCCCACTTTTTAATTGCATTGTTTGTCTACCTGGAGTCGAGTCATGTTGAGTACTTTATATATTTTGGAGATGAAACCATTGTTTGAGGTATTATTGGAAAATATATTTTCCTATATGGCTGGTTCTCTTTTCATTCTGCTGATGTTTTCTTTAGCCATGCAGAGGTTTCCTATTTTGATGACGTCCCATTTGTTTATTCTTTCCTTTATGTCCCTTGTTCTAAGGGACATATTGGTGAAAATATTACTTCATAGAATATCTAAGAGTTTCCTGCCTACATTCTCTTCTAGGACTTTTATGGTATCATGACTTATAGTTAAGTCTTTTATCCATCTTGAGTTATTTTTGTGTATGGTATCAGTTGGTGGTCAAATTTTTTTCATGTAGCTGTCCAGCCCTCCCAACACCATTTGTTGAAGAGGATATTTTTATTCCTTTTTATGCTTCTGCCCTCTTTGTGGAATATTATTTGACCAAGGAAACATGGGTTTATTTCTGGGCTCTCTATTCTATTCCATTAATCTGTGTGTCTGTTCTTATGCCAGCACCAGACTGTTTTGATTACAGTGGCATTGTAATATAGTTTGATTTCAGGTATTGTGATCCCTCCTACTTTGTTCTTCTTTCTCAAAATTGCTTCATCTATTCAGGGTCATTTATGGTTTCATATAAAGTTTTGAAATGTTTGTTCTATATCTGTGAAATATGTTATTGGTATTTTAATAGAGATTGCATTGAATCTATAAATTGCTTTGGGTAGTATGGACATTTTGATGATGTTAATTCTTCCAATCCTTGAACACAGTATATGCTTTCATTTATTTGTGTCTTCCTTAATTTCTTTCTGCAGTGTTGTGCAGTGTTCTGAGTACAAGTCATTTACTTCCTTGGTTAATTTTATTCCTAGGTACTTTATTTTTCTGGTTGCTATGGCAAATGGGATTTTTTTTTCCTGATTTCTTCTTCTGATATTTCATTGTTGGTGTACAAAAATGCCTTTGATTTTTGAATACTGGTTTTGTATCCTGCTGTTTTGCTACATTCAATTATTAGGTCGAGTAGTTTCTTGGTGGAGTCTATGGGGTTTTCTATGTACACTATCATGTCATCTGCAAACAATGACAGTTTTCCTTCCTCCTTTCCAATTTGGATGCCTTTTATTTCTTTTTCTTGTCTGACCGCTGTGGCTAGGACTGCCAATACTATGTTGAATAGAAGTGGTGAAAGTGGACAACCTTGTCTTTTTTCCTTTCTTAGTGGGAAAGATTTTAGCTTTTGCCTATTGAATATGGTGTTGGCTGTAGGTTTTTCATATATGGCCTTTATTATGTTGAGGAATGCCCCCTTTATTTCCACTTTGCTGAGTGTTTTTATCATAAATGGATGCTGTACCTTATCAAATGCTTTTCAGCATCTATTGATATGATCATGTGACATTTGTCTTTCCTTTCGTTTATGTGATGTATTCTGTTTGTTGATTTATAAATACCTAACCATCCTTGCATCTCTGGTATGAATCCCACTTGATCATGGTGGGTGATCTTTTTAATGTATTGCTGGATGTGGTTTGCCAATATTTTGTTGTGGATTTTAGTGTCTATGTTCATCAGCGATGTTGGCCTATAATTTTCTTTCTTTGTTGTGTCTTTATCTGGTTTTGTGATTAGAATGATGCTAGCCTCATAAAAAGAGTTTGGGAGTCTTCCTTCTTCTTGGACTTTTTGGAATAGTCTCAGATGGACAGGGGATAGCTCTTCCTTCAATGTTTTGTAAAATTCTCCTGTGAAACTGTCCAGTCTAAAGCTTTTGTGTGCCGGGAGTTTTTTAAATTACTGCCTCAATTTCATCAGCTGTTATCAGTCTGTTCAGGCTTTCTGCTTCTTCCTCATTCTGTGTTGGAAGGTTATATTTTTCTAGAAATTTGTCCATTTTATTGAGGTTTTCAAATTTCTTGACATATAATTGTTCATAGTAATTTCTTATAATCCTTTGTATTTCTGTGGTGCCAGTTGTAATTTCTCCTCTTCCGTTTCTGATGTTATTTAGTTGAGTCCTCTTCCTTTTTTTCCTGATGAGTCTGCTTAAAGGTTTGTCGATTTTGTTTATCTTTTCAAGGAACCAGCTCCTGGACTGGTTGATCCTTTGAATTGTTCTTTTAGTCTCTATGTCATTCAGTTCTGCTCTGATCTTGATTATTTCCTTCCTTCTACTTGCTCTGGGCTTTGTTTGTTGTTGTTTCTCCAGTTCTTGATGAGATAGGGTTAGGTTGTTTATTTGAGATGTTTCTATCTTTTTTAGGTAAGCTTGTATTGCTATGAACCCCTCTCAGAACTGCCTTCACTGCTTCCCATAGGTTTTGGACTGTTGTGTGTTCATTTTCATTTGTTTCCAGAAATTTTATTTCTTCTTTGATCTCATTATTGACCCATTCATTGTTTAATAACACACTATTCAGTCTCCATGAATTTGAATGTTTTTGAGTTTTTTCCTTGAGGTTGGCTTCTAGTTTCAAGCCCTTGTGGTCTATGAAAATGCTTGTTATCATTTCAATTTTCTTGAGTTTGTTGATGCTTGTTTTGTGTCCTATCATGTGATCTATCTTTGGAAATATTCCATGTTCATTTTAAAAGACTGTGTATTTTGCTTCTTTGGGATGAAATGTTTTTTATATATATTAGGTTAAGTCCATTGATCTAATGAGTCATTGGGTTCCACAATATCCTTGTTGATGTTTGGTTTGGCAAAACAAAATCTATCCATTGTTGACAGTGGAGTGTTTAAATCCCCTAATATCCATGTGCTGCTTTCTATATCTTTCTTGAAGTCCTCCAATATTTTTCTTATATAGTGGGGTGCTCCTATGTTGGGTGCATATAGATTTACAATGTTTATGTCTTCTTGAGGGATGTTTCCTTTGAGTATTATGAAGTGTCTTTCTGGGTTTCTTTTTATGGCCTTTGTTTTGAAATCTATTTTATCTGATATAAGTGTTGCTACCCCTGCTTATTTTTCCTGTCCATTTGCTTGGAATATTTTTTTTCCACCCCTTTACTTTCAGTCTGTGTAGGTCCTTTGCTCTGAGGCGGGGCTCTTGTAGGCAGCATATGTGCGGGTCATGTTTTCTTATCCATTCAGCTACCCTATGTATTTTGATTAGAACAGTTAATCCATTTACATTTAAAGTTATTATAGATAGGTACTTATTCATTTTTCCCTTTGTACCTGTGTTCCTCTCTTTCTCACTCTTTTTCTTCATCTACTTAAGACAGTCCCTTTAGCATATCTTGCAGTGCTGGTATGGTGGAGGTGTATTCTTTTAGCCTTCTTTTGTCCGGGAAACTTATTTGGCCTTCCATTTTCACTGAGAGCCTTACTGGATAGAGCAGTCTTGGTTACAAGCCTTTGCTTTTCATTACTTGGTATATTTCTTGCCACTCCCTTTAGGTTTCTGTTGAGAAGTCAGCTGCTAGCTGTATCAGGGCTTCCTTATATGTTACTATCTCTTTTGCCCTTGCTGCCTTTAAGATTTTCTGTTTGTCTTTGATATTTGCCATTCTAATTATGATGTGTCTTCGAGTAGGCCTCATTGGGTTGTTCTTGAATGGGACTCCCTGTGCTTCCTGGACTTGTATGCCTTTTTCTCTCCTCCAATTAGGGAAGTTTTCCATCATGACTTTTTCAGACAGGTTCTCTATCCCTTGCTCCTCTTCGTCTCCTTCTGGTATCCCTATTATACAGATATTATTATGTTTCAAGTTGTTCTGCATTTCCTTCAATGCCTCTTCATTCTTTCTGAGTCTTTTTTAATTTTCTTGCTCTTTTTTGGAGTTTTTTCCTATTTTGCCCTCCAGCTCGCTGATTTGATCATCTGCTTCATCTAGCCTGCTTTTGATTCCTTCTACTGTGTTCTTCAATTCAGAAATTATATTCTTCATTTCTTCTTGTCTCTTATTGATAGTTTCTATGTCCTTTTCCATGCTGATATAGTTTTCAGTAAGTTCCTCATGGTTTCCCTGTAGTTTTTTGTAGTTCTCTCTGAGCTCATTGAGCTTCCTTAGGACAGTTGTTTTGAACTCAATATCTGATAGTTTACTTGCCTCTATTTCATTTGGTTCTGTTTCTGGGGATTCCTCCTTTCCCTTTGACTAGGGCATGTTTCTTTGTCTTACCATTTTGTGTGAGATTCTTCTTTTTTGCTTCTGCTTCTTCAATTGATCTGCTTTGACTTCCTGTCTTTGTGGTGTGAACCTCTGTGGTAGGAGACGACTATTTTTTCTTTCTTGATCTGCCCCTGATGATGTAGATGTTGACCCTGTCTGACCGTAGGCAGTCTGTTTGAGACTTCCAGAAATCTACTGTCTCCTGCAGTTGTTCATCTGGTCACTCTGCACTCAGCAGCCAGGTTTAGGCACCACAGGGTGGGGCAGAGTCCCTCCTGGGGGCAGGGTTATTGGGTCCTCTCATGCTGCTGCTGCTCAGGGGAGTGGTCTGCCTGAGCCAGGTGGCTTCTGCCACATGGGGGATGAATCAGCACCAGGATCCCGCTGGCTACTCTCTCTCATTTCTGATCATGTGGTTTTTATCCTTCATTTTGTTTATGTGGTGAATCACATTTCTTGATTTGGATATGTTGTACCAACCTTGCATTCCCAGAATAAATGCCACTTGATCATAGTGTATGATCTTTTTGATGCATTGCTGTATTCGGTTTGCTAATATTTTGTTGAGGGTTTTAGTGTCTATGTTCATTAGGGATGTTGGCTTAAAATTTTCTTTCTTTTTAGTGTCTTTATATGGTTTAGGAATTAAGATAATACTGGCCTCATAAAATGAGTTTGGGAGCCCTCCCTCCTCTTGAATTTCATGAAATAGTTTGAGAAAGTTCCTCTCAGGATGTTTGGTAAAATTTCCCCATGAAGCCATCTGGTCCAGGGCTTTTGTTTGTTGGCGGTCTTTTGATTACTGCTTCCATTTCACTAGGTGTAATCAGTATTCAGAGTCTCTGATTTTTCCAGATTTAGCTTGGAAGATTGCATGTTTCTATGAATTTATCCATTTTATCTGGTTGTCCAGTTTGTTGGCATACAGTTGTTCATATTTTCTTTCAATCCTTTTTATTTCTTTGGTGTCAGGTGTCATTTCTTCTCTTTCATATCTGGTTTTATTTATTTGTGGCCTTTCTCCCTTTTTTCTTGATGAGCCTGGTTAAAGGTTTGTCAAATCTGTTTATCTTTTCAAAGAATGAGCTCTTGGATTCATTGATCTTTTGTTTTGATTTTATAGACTCTATTTCATTGATTTCTGCTCTAATCTTTATTAATTCCTTTCTTCTACTCACTTTGGGCTTTGTTTGCTGCTCTTTTTCAAGTTTCTTTAAGTGCAAAGTTAGAGTGTTTATTTGAGCTTTTTCTCTTTTCTTGAGATAGGTCTGTGAGGTTATGCATTTCCCCCTTAGGATTGCTTTCCTGGTGCCTCACAGATTTTGGATTGTTGTGTCTTATTTTCATTTGTTTCAAGATATCTTTTGATTTCTTCCTTGATCTCTTTGTTGACCCATTCATTGTTTAATAAACATGTTATTCAGCTTCCATGTATTTGCGTTTTTTCCAGTGTTCTTTTTGTGATTGATTTCTAGTTTCATAGCATTGTGGTCAGGAGGTGCTTGATATGATTTCAATCTTCTTAAATTTATTGAGACTTTTTTGTGTCCTAACATGTGGCCTATTCTAGAAAACATTCCATGTGCACTTGAAAAGTATGTATATTCTGCTGCTTTGGGGTGAAAAGCTCTGAAGATATCAATTAAATCCATTTGATTTGTTGTGTTGTTTAAGGCTGCTGTCTCCCTGTTGATTTTCTTCCTGGTAGGTCTATCCGTTGAAGTCAATGGGGTGTTAAAATCCTCAATTATGACTCTATTTGAGTTGATCTTTCTCTTTATGTCCGTCAAGATGTGTTTTACATATTTAGGTTCTACTATGTTGGATGTGCAAATGTTTACTAGGGTTATATCTTCTTGTTAGATTGATCCATTTATCATTATATAGTCTCCTTTTTTGTCTTTGACTATATACAGTCTTGGTTTTAAAGTCTATTTTGTCAAATATAAGTACTGTTATCCCAATTTGTCTTTCTTTTCCATTTGCATGAAACATCTTTTTTCCATCCACTTACTTTTAGTCTGTGTGTATCTTTTGATCTGAGATGGAGGCAGCATACATATGGGTCCTGTTTTGGGGGGGGGGGGTTTGTTTGTTTATTGTTTTATCCATTCAGCTACCTTATTTTATTTTTTTGGAGGATTTAAGCCATTTATATTTAAGGTGATTATTGATAGATTCATATGTAGTGTCATTTTAGTGTTAGATTCTTTCCTCTGTTTTTTTTTTTTTCTTCTTCTTCTTTCTCTTTTCTTCTTCTTCTTAAGGCAAGCCCTTTAACATTTTAGTTTGTTACTGGTTTGGTGTTAACAAACTCCTTTATGCTGTCTTGTCTGAGAAGCTCCTTATGTTTCCTTTGATTTTAAATGATAGCCTTACTAGGTACAGTAGCCTTGGTTGTAGGTCATTGCTTTTCATTACCTTGAATATTTCATACTACTCCCTTCTGGCATGAAATGTTTCTTATTGTGTAATCAGATGCCAGTCTAAACTGGTGCTCCCTTGTAGGTAACTATCTGCTTTTCTCTTGTGGCTTTGAGGATTCTCTCCTTGCCTTTAAGCCTTATCATTTTAATTACAATATGTTTTTGTGTAGAACTCTTTGGGTCCAACTTGTTTGGTACTCTCTGAACTTCCTGGACTTGTGTGTCTTTGTCCTTCACCACATTAGGGAAGTTTTCAGTCATTATATCTTCAAATAGGTTCTGGATACCTTGGTCACTTTCTTACCCTACTGGTATTCCCATGATGTGAAGGTCATTATGCTTCTTGTTGTTGAAAATGTTTCTTAAGCTCTCCTCATTCTTTTAAGTTCTTATTTTCTTTTTGGTGCTCTGCCTGGGTGTTTTATTCTAATTTGTCTTCCAGGTCACCGATGCAATCCTCTGCTTCATCTAACCACCTGTTTATTCCTTACAGTGTATTATTTATTTCAGATATTGCATTCTTTATTTATGACTGGCACTTTTTTATGGTTCTGATGTCTTTTTTCATGGTTTTGAGTATCCTTATAATCATTACTCTAAACTCTCTACATGATAAATTGCTTGCCTCTATTTGATTTAGTATTTGGAGAATTCTTGTTCTTTCATTTGAGGTCTATTTCTTTGTTTTCCCAGTTTGGCTGCTTCTTTGTATTTTCTGCCTTTGTTGTTAAACTAATCAGTTGTCTAGCGGATCAGCTGATAAACTAATTAAGATGTTATCAGTTTAAGCTTCACTGCTGCACCCAATTCCTATGGGAGAGGCTCTTGCTTCTGCTCAGGCAGATGCCCCTTGCAAAGGGGTGGTCTGCCTGAGAAAAGTGGCTTCTACATATGGGGAATGACTCAGCACAGGGATCCCAGCAGCTCTTCCTTCAGTTCTCTTCCAAAAGCCACCAAACCCACACTCTCCTCAAGCATCTCTAGTCCACTCTGCCCTCCCTCTACTGTAGCCCAGGGTAATTGGCTACAAATGGAATTTTGTGTCTTGGCCATTTAACAGACTCTCTGCATCTCCAGCCATCTCTCCCTGGCAGATAAAATCCTGGCACTTTTCATAGCTGGATGTTATCTAGGTTCCTTTCTGGCTCTGGTGCTGTAAGCTGGGGAGCCCAGCTTGGGATTTAGACCCCACAATTCTCAGAGGGGACCACCAGGCCACTTTAATATCCCTCTGGATCTTCACCTGTTGCCCGTTGGAACCCAGCCAGGCCTCTCTCATCTCTGAACTCCCTACTAGTCATGCTGTGGTAAAGTGGTTTCTTGTGCCTGTCTGTGGTTATAAGGCTTCTCTCCAACTAGTGTTCAGTTGGTTATTCAGGATAATTTCTGTGCAATTTAGTTGTAATTCCAGATTGGTCCTGGGAGGAGGTCAGTGTAACTGCCACTCACTCCTCCGCCATCTTGGAAATGTCTCTTGTTTTCATTGCTTTGTCTTCTATATACCGATTACTAATTCACCCTCAAATGCTCAAATAAATCTGTAAAGCTGTGTTCAGTATGTCTAAACAAATTAGGTAGTCTATAGATTTCATTTTCTACAGGGAATATTCCTTAGCAATCTGTCTTTTTGTATTATCCTGAGTGGACTCCTGTCACCATCACCGTCATGATCAAAATTCCCTTCACCTCTTTCCTCTGGTAGATCTCATTTTCTCTTTCCCCCACTTCTTTCTCATTGCACATTCTCACTTCCTTCCTAAGAAAAGAAGAAATATACAGTTTTGAAATCTTGTATTCTGAAAATGACACACTTTTCATGTTGATTAATAGTTTAGCTAGGTGTAGAATTCTAAGTGAAAATAATTGTACCTACAGTTTTTAATGTGTTGTTCCATTATCTTCCAGTGGTGCTACTGAGAAATATGAAGTTATTTTGATACCTAATTATTTTCATGTACATTTTGTTTTTGAAAATGTTAAGATCTTCTCTTTATCCCTGGTATTTTATCTTGATATGGCTTTGTTGTAGTCTTTTCTCATGCTGTGTTTGGCTGAGTATTAAAAAGTCACAGCGTGTTTCTTAAATCAGGAAATTCTAATCTAGTAGGTCTTGAAATTGGTCTTTAATTATTTCTTTAATAATCCTTTCCCAACATTTTCTCTGTGTTTTTTTTCTATTAGTCAGATGTTGAACCTTCCAGTTTCTTTCATTTTGTTAAAAAGAATTCAACTGAGTAAATTAGAAGATCTAATTGTCTTTATTAAGTGATTCATGAAGTGGACAGCATCTCACCTAGCAACTAGAAGGGCGCTCAGAGGGGTTGTGCAAATAGAAGATTTTTATAGGAAAGAACATCTGGGCAATAAAGCAGTTACAAGATGGCATCCTGGCCCTGAGTGGGGCTGCCTAGGGCCAGCGTAGTATGTGGGTTCTTGACTTCATATAGGAAAGATTTCAAAACACAAGTCCAGGTGACTATGAGGATCCATTTATTCAAGCTGGGGAAAATGAAACAACAAAAAAAAGGGCTTAGCATAGAAGAAGCAGTAAGAGATCCTTGGTTGGGCTGCCTTAGCTCACTGGGAAGTCAGAGAAAAGGGGGCTTTGGGGACAGGTTCAGGAGATTAGCCTGGGACAATCTGCTGGCTGCCCATTGCCTTAGAGTTTAGGACATATGTGCCTGTGAAGAAAGAATTGGGGGAAGAAGGGAAAGGAAATGGCTCCAGCTCTGGCTGCTCCCCAGAGGGGAGCATATACAAACTGGGTTCTTTGTCTTGAGTCTTGTCCCTCTCTTGCAGGCAGCAATCTTAGGGGAGGTCTCAGGGGAGAGTTTCTGTAGAATATTCATCTGTTCTCCAGGTGTGCACTTTCATGTTCATGGTCTCCACTGATTGGTCAGTGACAGGGCAGGGGGTCTTCAGTCACTACTGTTGGTTCTGGCATCACCCACTTGGTTTTGCTCCTTTTCTGGGCCTAGAACTGAAATAAAACTGAGGCCTAGATGTTATCTCCAGGGAGGAAGGCCAGGGGAGGAGAGGTTACTCTGGGAGAAGGGTCCTTGTTTTCCCAGTTTTGGCTCCTGCCAGGTCCTTCTTGGGGCCTTCTGCCCTGGTGACAATCTGCACCTGGCTATAAATTACTCGGTCAGTTTGTTCAGCTATTCATCTCAGTTTTTCTATTCCACTTGCCAAGGAATTCTTCTAGTTTCTTACTATCCTGTGTCTTTCACTAATAAAGGTATTAGCAAAAGAAAGGATTATTTTTGGCCAGAGACATTTTTGGAGGGGGAAGAACTGGAAAGGCTTTAATATGCTGATTGTCTGTGCCACCTTCTGTGGGAGATGAAGAGGGCCCGCTTGACAGATTACCTCATTGGTGTTAATTAAAAAATTCCAGCTTGGTTGATTAATATTGTTTCTGAGAAAGGTATAAACAGCAATTAGGCCACATATTAAATCTAGGTTTGGTATCATCGGCTTTAACACACAGTAATGCCCTTTTGGGCCTGTGGTTTTCACTTCAACAATCTAAAAGACATTTTACATTGTATTCTTCTGGGGTGATGAAAAATTTTGGACACTAGGAAGAAGTGGTTGCATAACATGATGAATGTACTACATACAACTGAATTACATACTCTAAAATGGTTAATTGTATGTTACATGAAGTTCACCTTCACTTACATATTTTCTCTTCTATTTTACATCTCTGTGACTTTTTGGTTCTACTCTCCTGGCAACTTATAGAACTCTAAATTTCTATTTCTGTATTTTCTGTTTTTAAGAAAATTTTTTATTCTGTACATATTTTTATAATACCCTGTTAGTACTTGATGAATGTAATACTTTATCATTCTGATAGATTTCTTTTTTCTTAATTGTTTTTGTTTTATCATTATCCCTGAATTGTCTCTGGCATCTCAGAGTTCTTTTTTCTATTTGTTTTGTTTGTTTCCTCCAATGTACCACTGACTCACCTTCTGAATAATCTTGAAGTTTTTTATCTTTGGAGTGGTTTACTTATTTTTTCTTTTTCTGGCTTTTCCACTGAAGTGTAAGCTTTCACAGTCCTGTTAAATCAAATACTATTCATTCATTTTCCAGTTTTCATAATGTTATCTATATCTCTGATCTGTTGTTATCACATCTTCTGTTCTTTTATCTCTTAACTGCCATTTTCATTACTGTTTTCTGGAAGTGGCAGAGAGAAATTTATATCTTTGCCCCACCAAATTTAATTGGAAACCTATATTTCTTTTAAGGAAATCTTACCCCAAAATATGTTTTAAATGACAAAAAAAAATGCTTTTAGTTTGATGCCATACTCTCCCACACCCAAAATAATAACTATAGTAAATCTGGTTAAAGTTCTTGGTCTGCTTTTTTAAAAAAGGTTATTCCATTACTTGACTTTTTGAAGCGTCCAAAACTAGCATTTATTAAGGTCAGTTCAAGATTATGGTTCTTCAAAATACATACTTTAAAATTCAAATAACATAAGAAATTTATATAAGAAACTTTATAAAAACTTAAATACAGAGCAATTCCTTTTAATTCAAGAGAGAATTTGGGGGAAAGAATTTAATCTTATTGGGGTATAAATTATATTTTAAAATAGTATATTTCAATTGTATTTTTGATAAGACAGGTTAAGACCTGGGAAAAGCAAACATTTAAAAAGATTTCTCTCCCTCAAGAATAACTTTTTATTCCTTTCTCTTGCTTAGTCTTGTGTTTTCACACTTTTTACCAGTATACTCATTTTCTTTCTTTTGCTATCATATTTATGGAATCAATTAATTGTATACACATACCATAAGCATGTATACGTTTATATGATCTTTTCCTGACATAACACAGATACAATTTTAAAGAAGTTACTGGACTGTAGCAACACTCTTACATTCTCTAATTAGATGAAAAGATGACTTAGAGTTGATTCTATATTGACAAAAGATACAGAATTGGGCTTTACTGATTTGAGTCAGTGTCAGTCAGTGCAATATTAAACACATCCTCTAACAAAAAATAATGTGGAAGTTAGGAGGTGTTCATATTTTTCACTATGATACTCTTCTATAAAACTGGGAGAACTATGCAATTATCCCAGGCACTTGGACCTCTTGGGAATCATTCTTAGTCTTGATAAAACTTCAAGCAAGATTCCTTTCTCTCTCTTTTGTTGTTAACAGTTTCTGAAGCCAGTGACTCTAGGTCTACTAAACCTTTAACAATCAAAACTCCTACCTAATTAATCCAGCAGGAAACCTCGTAGTGAGGTACACCTTAAGCTTTGTTATTTTCCTTTGCTAATTCAGTCAACTAACATTGTCACCAGTTTATTCTTCACAAAGCAGAATGTCAGTTTTAAAGCTTTTCTGCTTTAAAAAACTGTAGTAGTTTTTATTGCATATAATATTGTAGACATTCATCTCTCCTTGGTAGATTTATTGAGGTAGATTGGACATATAATTAACTGTGGATAGTTAAGATGTACAATTTAATAAGTTTTGACATATGTATATACTCTTGAATCCATCGCCAGAATTAAGGTATCTCCCTGGCATTTGAAACTCTGTATTATATGATCTATCTCTGTGAGATTTATCCCTTACTGCTTGCTTATTTGCCTTATTCTTCTTGAATATACTATAAAGTCTTCAGAAAGACAGAGGAAGACTTATTTGTCTTTGGAATGCTCAAAGTGCTTGGTAAATAATATACACTCAAAAGGAATAGCTGTTTCTATTAATTAAGATCTGATCTTCTGAATCTTTAAATAGAATCATTACTAATTAAACTATTATTATCTTTAATATTCTTTAATAAAGTAGATATTTCTATGGTCACATTAGATGTCAGATCACTTGGTCAATATCATACCACAAATAAACATAAATATGATACCGTTAATTCTTTTTTATTTATGTGTAGGCATAGAAGTACTAAAAGAACTTTTTAGAAAGGAAAACACATTATTGCAGGATTTTTATTTTATTTTTTTAATTTATTTTTTGTTCAAATACATTTGTCTCCATATTGCAGGATTTTAAATTATATTTTCTACAGAACCTCAAGAAGAAAAATGAGGCTGCATTTTATTTCATTAATAATTAGTAACAAAAGCAACAATGATATTTTACATCACTGTTTGAAAAGTATTTTGAAATGTATTGTCTTATCTGATCTCATTCAGACAAAATAACAATACAAAATAGGTAACTAGGAATTTTTAAAAACATCATTCATTACTTACTTTATTATGTTAGTGAAAATTAGATATGTTAGGGAAAATTAGATCCCTATATGTTTATTTTCTAGTGTGATAATGAGGTGAACATACCCTATGAAGTATATTTTATGAGGATACTTGAGATGATTTTTAACATAAAATGTGTTTTAGAAAAATGGAAAGAACAGATGCTTGAGGAAAAGTGCTTCAGAAAATGCTGATACCTAAAGCAGCCTCAGGTTTGAGGTTACATATTGTTCTCTTCACAATTTTAAAAGCATTATGATAATATTATTCAAGTGCCAAATAGATCATGAATTCTTTGAAAACAGGACTCATGTCATAGAATAGTTTCTGACACATAACATTTGAAAAATGTTTATAAATTGTTAAATGATAATGGATAGGAGATTTCAAACTTAGAGATCAGTTTAGAGAGAGAGAGAGAGAGTGTGTGTGTGTGTGTGTGTGTGTGTGTGTTTACATGAGCAATTTCACATGTGATAGGAAAGGTAGACTGTTGGTAGAATATTTAATTAAGTAAAAGAGTTCCTTTTAATTTACTTTCATTTGTTAACAGCCATTGTTCCTTCCTTGATATTGTCAGAAGTGAAAACACCTTTTGTTACATGGTTATTTTGTTTGCTGAGAACAAGATGCGTTATGAGTGTTGCTGTTATAATTATTATTCTAATAGGTTATATTGAGGATGTTGTTGGGAATGTAATATATAGTATGATGATTATAGTTAATAACACTGTATTACATATTTGAAAGTTGCTAAGCGAGTTCATCTTAAAGGTACTTATCACATGAAAAAATTTATAATTATATATGGGGATGATGTAACTAACTTTATTCTGGTGATCATTTGACAATATATACAAATGTGTTAATTATGTTGTACATCTGAAACTACTATAAAGTAAATCAAGTAAAATTAAAAAGAAAGGTTGTGTTGAAACACATTAGACTCAGTGTGACTGGATACAAAGAACTTTCTAGGATGTTATTTAAATTATTCCTTTAAGTGTAATTTTTTTTTTCTTTTTCAGGTATATATTTTTAAATTCCTGATTTTGCTTTTAAGAATAATGTCCATTGAATATCAAATATTTAGAATGTTACCAAATACATGTGCTTCACAGATTAAGATCTCTAGGAGCTGACTCTGAGAAGTTCAGGTTCCAAGATGTTTACAAGGGATAAACACCTGTTTAAAGTCCGGGGAGGAAGCCAAATTGAGCAGAGGAAAAAACTGAACCAGATGCTGGCGTGACAAAGCCCCCCGTCAGCCTGGCTGGGAGCTCAGGAGCTAAAACTTCCCTTCAATGTTCATTGTTCGTTATAGAGCTTTGGTTGCCTCCCATTCCCTTCCTCTCCGTATCACATTTATTAAATAACTTTGCCTTCCTACTTCTCAGAGCAGACAAAAAGCATCGGCCTGAACTCTGTCAGCCTCCAGTTGCCATTGCTGGGCTTTCTGGTTGTGCTCTAATACTACTTCTAGAGCCTCTTCAAAGACATCTCTCCTGTCAAATTCCCTCTCACTGTTGTAAACCTCTCTCCTTCTGCTTACTCATTTCCCATAGTCCATAAACACATTCAAACACTTTATTCTAAATACAACTTTTCTTGTCCTGCAGTATCCCTCTAGTATTTTTTTTTACATTATCAGTCATTTTATTATTTTTTGAATTTGTCTTTTAAATTTTTTCATATTAAGTTTATTTTTATTATTATCCATTACCACTTATCCCCCCATCCTTTCTCCCACCTCCACCCAGCCTTCCTCCCGCCTCCCTGCCCCTCACACCACAATCACCACACTGTTGTTTGCGTCCATGAGCTCTTTTTCTGTTTTTCTCAATTCCCCCCACCCCACCCCCAACAACCCCAGAGCCGTCAGTCTGCTCTCAACTCTCTCTCATAGTCTTTTCAGGCATGATTCTTCACTTTTAGCTCTACCTTTTCTTTTTCTGGCTCACCTCTTAAGTCATAATAATCTGACTTCTGACCCCCACCCCCAAACTCCACTGAAATGACCCTTGCTGAGACTATCAATTATCTCCTGTTTTTCACATTCAATGAACACTTTCTGCCTCTGTTACTTGACATCTCTGTGGTAACGACTCTGTGTTGACCACGTTCTCTCATCTTGATCTTCCTTCTATCACTTGAACCACACTGTTGCTGCTTGCTTTGAATCTTCTTTTTCTGCTCACACTACATATTGGTGTTGATATGCCCTCAGATCTTAACCTTACCTCTTCTCATTCTATAGATAACATCTCTATGAGGGACCTCAAAATTATTCCATAATTTTAACCACCAACTCTATGAAAAGGCAAATAATCTATGCATTGGTTCATAACCTGGATTTACCTTGACAGTAACCTTGTGCGATCTCCCTGTGCCTCACTTTTCTCATCTTTAAAAGGGTAACAATAATATCTACACCATAGGGTCATTATAAGAATATGTGGATTAATATGTCCAAAGGTGTTTAGAACATCGCCTGGCATATAGTAGATGAGTTCAGTATTAAACATAATTACTATTAGTACTATTATTACATTACTGTATTACTATTATTATTATTGAGATGACTCACAAGATATTGTCTCTAGCCTCTACTCATCTCCTCATCTCCACAACTAGACCTTTAGCTACTACTGAACCCCGCCGCAAGGATGTCCTGCAGTCACCTCAAAAAAAGATCTCTACAGCTGACTTAATTATCCTTATGCTAAAAACTAATTTTCTTCCTGTGCTCCTTAATTTTATTTGATGACATATTATTCATGAAACCATTCAAGTAAAGCAGCTGTTGTCAACTTCCCTACTCCCTCTCCATTTAATTTGACCTGTGAAAGAGTTCTCAGGTCTCATTTTACCATTCCCCTCATCACTACTGTCGTTAAGTCCTTCCCATCCCTTGCCTAGACCAGTGCGGTAGCCCAGCTGATCACCCATTTCCATCTCATTGCTTTTCAGTTTTTCTTCCACACTCAAAATGACTGCTTCCTCGCTAAAATTTTTCAGTGACTCTTCATCACTGTATTAGTTTGCAAAGGCTACCATGACAAAATATAGAGTAGGTGGCTTAAGCAACAGAGGTTTATTTTCTCACAGTTCTAAAGGCTAGAAGTCTAAGATCAAGGAGTTGGCAGGTCTAGTTTCTTCTGAGACTGTCCCTCTTGGTTTGCAGATGGCTGCCTTCTCCCTGTGTCCTCACAGAGTCTTTCCTCTGTGTGCACACATCCCTGGTATCTTTTTGCATATCTAAATTTCCTCTTCTTAAAACTTAATCACCTCTCTAAAGGCCCTAACTCCAAATACAGTCACATTATGAGGGACTAGAGTTTGGAGCTTCAATATACAAATTTTGGAGGACAAAATTCAGTTCATAACAGTCATGTACGAATTAAAGGTGGCATTAGCTGTTATGCAAATACACTTGTGTGTGGCCTTTTCAACCTCCAGCTGCATCTCTTGCTATTTCCCCCATCATTTTAAATTCCAGGAACACCAAATTGTGCATAGTTCCTCAAACATTCAGTGTATTAGGTATCCCTATGCCGCCCATTCCTTTTGACCAGAATGCCACTGATATTTATCCTTCAAGTGTTATTCTGAGACTTCTGAAATGCTCAATCCATATATTAGCAACTGTTATTATGTTATTGTCGATTTGATCAGGTTTTATTACATTGTATAAACCTAGGACTAGGGGCTTATTTTTTTGTTCCAAATGAGGGTGCCTAAACAAAGAAAAGCAGTCACAAAGTATAAACTCCTCCCCAAGACCTGGAGAGAGAGAGGAAGGTACTCAGCATAGGAGGAGTACAGGCCTACACCTCTCACCACTCTGGGCAGGGTCAGGGCGAATAAGCAAGCGGGCCTGGTCCCCTCCCACTTTGTCTCTTGGCAGAAACTGGGTCTTGCCTTATCTATTCAAGAGAAGACCAGGCCCTCCCTCAGGACACCAGAGCACCTGCAAAGCAGGGCCCAGCCGTGCCTTGCTGCCTCGTTTGCCTTTGACGGACAGTAAATTGGGCCTGATTTGTTTATGCAGCCAAACGAGATCTAACTTACATCAGGAGAAACCAGGCATTTAGGAACTGGGCTATCCATGCATGAGAAGCCCATCCATGCTTTCAAAATGTATGGCTTCAAGCCAATCACAACTTCATTTTCAAAATAACACTTGCAGGTGAATTCAAACTGTTGTATTATAATCAAGTTGTCTCATCCAGCTTTATATACACAGCCTGCTATTTCAACTCATATAGGGTACAGTGTGATGCCCAAAGAAAGAGAGCCTTACTAGAAAATATATTGGTTTTATGTGGACTTAGATTCCAAAAGGGATTAATTTGGGGACCTCTAGAGTATTGAAATCTCTACTTCTCACTCACCTAGTAACCAGATTCCCACACGTCAAACACAATTTTACCCCAGTCTGGAAAAGGTACCCATTTTAAGTCATCCATGTTAACCACCAAGGTCTTTATTTCTTGTAAATGTAAGCGTGCTCCATTGTCTTGTGGTAGCCAGATCTACCCTTGCTGAGCTTTCAAGACACCTATTGTATCACCAGTGTGTTTGTTCTTGCCCCGCTCTGTACTCAGGTACAGGACATGTCACACTTCTTAATCTTTTTTAAATCAAAGTAAATCAGGGATAGAGCATCCCTTTTTGAGGCACCTCTCCTCCCTAGAGAATCCCCACGTCTTCCTAATCTCTAAAACCAGTGTCACTGGATGATGACGTCTTCTTCTGCCACGCAGTCCTATGAAAACCCTGGTCCCTCACCTTCGAAGAAGTCAGCCAGGTGGTGCTTGCTCCAGAGATGTATGCCAGAGATGCAGACTCCACAGGAGAGCTTCGGGGGCGGCGGGGGGAGGGCAGCGGTGTGGCCCAGGTCATGCCACCAGTTGCCCAATTCTTGTGTGCCCACAGGCACCCCATTTCCTGTTGCAGGACTGGGTATCTTTTTGTCACATCCAAAAAACTCTCAGAGACCTGACAAGTAGTGTCTTTCTCAGTTTCAAAGGAGACTTCCGTGGTCCAGTACCAACCTTTTCCTAGAAACACAAAACCCATTGGTCTGAAAAAAGAGGTGAAAGTTACCTTTCCTTTATTTTGCTAATGAGACTTGATCAGGAAAAAAGACAAGACAGAAAGTATACCTCAGCTGCACTTTCTAAAGTTGAGTTCACAGTTAGTATATTACCAGGAGATATACATTATTTAAAAACCCAAACTTTTCTTTACAGAAAAGATACTCCATTCTGACTATATTTTAACATAGCCTTCTTTGTAACTCTTCTTCTGACCTCTACCACATCCTGTCTCCCTGAAAACATTACTCGTTCATTCCTTTTTATTGTTTGTGTGCTTTCCACATAGTCCTCTTATTTTATGTAGCTTTTGCCAACTGTAGGCTTCCTAATAAGTGAAATCTAATTTATTCCTGCACTACTGAACCCCAATGCCATGATATTCGGTGATAGTTCATACTCTTAATAATTGCCATTGAAATGCATGAAGTACTGAAATCAAGCTCAGATATCCTAGTCAACTGATGAAGAAGAGAGGAGAGCAAGTAATCAGCCAAAAAGATAAGCCATTAGAATAAAAAAGGAAATTCCAGAGGTCTTCCAAAGTTAATTTATTGAAAAGTTAAAACGAATGTAAAATGATACTCTGCCTCAGTAAGCTTAATTTTTTTAAAGTATCTTTTATTGATTATGCTATTATGGTTGTCCCATTTTTTTCTCCCCTTTATTCCCCTCCACCCTGCACTCTGCCTCCCACCAGCATTCCCACCCCACTTAGTTCATGTCCACGGGTCATACATAGAAGCTCTTTGGTTTCTCTGTTTCCCGTACTATTCTTAACCTAGCCCTGTCTATTTTGTACCGACTATTTATGCTTTCTATTCCCTGGACCTTTTCCCTCCTTCTCCTCCCTCCCCCTCCCCACTGATAACCTTCCATGTGATCTCCATTTCTGTGATTCTGTTCCTGTTCTAGTGGTTTGCTTAGTTTGTTTATGTTTTTGTTTTTTTAGGTTCAGTTGTTTATAGCTGTGAGTTTGTTGTCATTTTATTGTTCATAGTTTTTGATCTTCTTTTTCTTAGATAAATCCCTTTAACATTTCATATAATAAGGCCTTGGTGGTGATGAACTCCTTTAACTTGACCTTATCCGGGAACCACTTTATCTGCCCTTCTATTCTAAATGATAGCTTTGCTGGATAGAGTAATCTTGGAGGTAGGTCCTTGCCTTTCATGACTTTGAATACTTCTTGCCAGCCCTTTCTTGCCTGCATGGTTTCTTTTGAGAAATCAGCTGATAGTTGTATGGGAACTGCTTTGAACGTAACTGTCTCCTTTTCTCTTGCTGCTTTTAAGATGCCTTATCTTTAATCTTGGGTAATGTAATTATGATGTGCCTTGGTGTGTGCTTCCTTGGGTCCAACTTTATAGGGACTCTGTGAGCTCCCTGGACTTCCTGGAAGTCTATTTCCTTCGCCAGATTGGGAAAATTCTCCTTCACTATTTTTTCAAATAAGTTTTCAGTTTCTTGCTCTTCCTCTTCTTCTTCTGGCAACACCACGATTTGGATGTTGGAATGTTTAAAGTTGTCCCAGAGGTTCCTCAACCTCTCCTCATTTTTTTGAATTCTTGTGTCTTAATTCTGTTCTGGTTGAATTTTTATTGCTTTCTTCTGTTCCAAATCTTTGATTTGAGTCCCGGTTTCCTTTTCTTTACTCTTGGTTCCCTGTATGTTTTTCTTTATTTCACTTTGCATAGCCTTCAGCTTTTCCTCTATTTTTCAACCACACTCAGCCATTTCTGTGAAGATCCTGATTACCAGTGTTTTGAACTGTGCATCTGATAGATTGGCTACCTGTTCATCGCTTAGTTCTATTTTTTGAGTTTTGATCTCTTCTTTCATTTGAGCCATATTTCTTTGTCACAGCACACCTGTTACGTTGGAAGGGGCAGAGACTTACTATACCAGTATGACAGAATCCAAGACTTATTAAGTAGGGGACAAAAACCAAAACATAGAGCAATGTACATAATATACTATCATTTGTATAAAAATTAAATGTATACTCACTTACATATATGCTTATACACACATACAACATACCTGGAAAAATATCTAAAATTTGGGAACCTTGGATGAGATGGACAATGCAGGGATTCTGGGTAATGCCACACAGATTGTGCGACATAACCCTGCAGGGGCACAAATGACATAGGCTCTTGCTATTCTAGCTATGGCCCACAGAGCAGCAACATCAGCATCTCCCAGGAACTTGATAAAAATGCAGAATTTTGGTTCCTACCCCAGCCTTACTGAATCTTAATTTAGATTTAAAGAAGACTTTTGGTTGCTTCTCATGTGCATTAAATTTTAAGAAATACTGATATAGATGACAAAGTGAATGGAGCCCCCTAGATTTGTGCGGTGCAATCTGGCATAACCAAGAGTGAAGGAAGTCCCCATGTGCAAGGCACAGTGGGGCCTTTCTGCACCTTGTGCAGTTTGGGTCACATGGTACAAAAAAGATTTTTAAAAATTGAAAAATAAATAAGATGAATAAGACTTTCTATCCTAAAAGGGTGGTTTTAATGATAAAAAATAATTGAAGTTTATGAAATCAGAATTTTTCAAGGAAATTCACTGTCAGTGACAAAGAGAAATTCAACTGAGCACTGCGGTGGCAGTTTTTGGAAAATAGAACAGTTTTTTCTTTATACCTCAGAGATATGACTCATCAGTAACTTCAGGATATTAGTTTAACATTTTTGCAGATAAACTAGTTTGGTGTTTGTAACATCCAGGTAATGCATTAGATTTCTCAAATGGGAGGCTGATGACTGAAGTATGACTTCTGTTCTACCTTTCATTTGTCCCATTTCCTGTTCTCTAGGGCTTTTCTACTGCAATAACTTACCAGTTAAGTCCATATTTTGGTTCATAAAAGACTTATAATTGCAGCTGCAGCCTCAGAATTATCTTGTCATTTCAATAATAACCAAATACCACTGTACAAGGGATTTAAAAATAACAGCAGATGATATGATACTATATAGAGAGAACCCTAAAGATTCCACCAAAAACTATTAGAAATGATGAATGAATTCAGCAAAGTAGCAGGATCCAAAATTAATATTCAGAAATCAGGTGTGTTTTTATATATCAGTTATGAACAATCAGAAAGAGATATTAATCCTATTTAGAATTGCAACAAAAAAATAAGATACCTAGGGATAAAGCTAACCAAGTATGTGAAAGACTTGTAGTTGGAAAAATATACAAGACATTGAAAAAAGAAACTGAAGAAGATACAAACACTATGCTCATGGATAGGAAGAATTAACATCATTAAAATGTACATACTACCCAAAGCAATTTATAGATTTAATGTAATCACTATCAAAATGCCAATGACATTTTTCAAAGAACTGGAACAAAGAATCCTTGTTATATGGAACCACAAAATACCCTGAATAACCAAAGCAATCTTGAGAAAGAAGAACAAATTTGGATGTATCATACTACCTGATATTAAATTATACTATAAGGCTATAGTAATCAAAATGGAATGGTACTGGCATAAAAACACGCATGTACATCACTAAAATGGAATAGAGAGCCCAGAAATAAACTCATGCCTATATGGTCAAACAATATATGACAAAGGAAGCAAAAATATATGGTAAGCTAAGGATAGTCTATTCAATACATGGTGTTGGGAAAACTGGACTGACACATGCAAAAAATAATGAAATTAGACCACCTTCTTACACCACACACAAGAATAAACTCAAAATGGATTGAAGACTTAAATGTAAGACTCAAACTATAAAACCCTTAGAAGAAAACATTGGAAGTGAACTCTCTGACGTTGCTCTTAGTAATATTTTTTCTGTTGTATCTCCTTGGGCAAGAGAAAGAAAGGAAAAAATAAACAATTGTGATATGAATAACAGATACTTTTCTTGTGCTGTCATTTGTCTTTTGGTTATTTTGTTTATTATCTTGCAGAACTTAATTTTTATGTAGTGAAGTTTATTAAATTTTCATTATGATTTCTGAGTTTTGTTATATATATAGAGAGAGAGAGAAGTATAGACATAGTTTTTCCATCTCATTAACATGATTTTGGCTTCTGAGTTAAAATAGATACACATAATCGAGTTAGGGTATTTTCTATCTATTGCTATCTTAGAGTTTTTTAATAAAAATTTGTTATATTTTATAAAATACTTCTGTGTCTATAGAGATGCTATGATTTTTCTGTTTTTACTCATTAATATGATTAACAAAATGATTTCTATATAATGATTAAATGATTAATTCTTAAGATAAATTTGTCTTTCTAAAAAATATTTATTTATTTGTTTGTTTGTTTGTTTGTTTATTTAGCGAAAGAGTCAGGGAGGAAGAAAGAGAGAAACATTGATGTCAGAGAGAAACGTCAATTGCTTGCCTCTTACACCTGCCCTGATGGGGAGACTGAACCTGCAACCCAGGCATGTGCCCTGACGGGGAATCGAAGTGTCAAGCTTTTGCTTTGCGGAATGTTGCCCAATTAACTGAGCCATGCTGGCCAGGGCATAAACTTGCCTTAATAATAAGGTAGTATTCTTTTTTTGTTGATTGATTTTAGAGTGAGAGAGATATGGAGAGAAACATTTGTTTTTCCCCTTATTTATGAATTCATTGGTTGAGTTTTGGATGTACCTTGACTGGAATTGGACCCTCACCTCAGCACATTGGGATGACACTCTAATCAACTAAGATACCAGGGCCTAGTATTCTTTTATACGAGAGACAGATTGATTCTGCTATAATATTTCTAAGTATGATTGGTCTGTAATTTTTATTTTTCTACATTTATTACATTACTATAATTAACATAATATTAATATAATTCTATCTTCATAAAAATTTGTAAGACTTTTGTCTATGTTCTGGAGCATTTTGTGTTACAATAGAGATATGTTTTCTTTGAGAATTTTGCAGAATTCCCCTGTAAAACCATCTAAGCCTTGTCATTTGGTGGGCCAGTGGTAGCTAGTTGATAAGTTTCTCAGGTTTTTTTAAAATGGTAATTTGTCTGTAGATTTTTTAAATATTTTTTGGGCTTAGAATTAGTAAATTATATTTTCCTACAAAGTTTATCCATTTCACCCAAATTATTTAATGTATTTCCCTACTCGAGTAGATCGTTACACTAATGGCCCCAATGAATTTGCCTCCTGCTGTCCGTGTTCCTGCGTAGTCACCCCACACTGCATGGACTTGGTCATGTGGCTTGCTTTGGTGAATGGAACATCAGTAAATGTGACACAAACAGAGGTTTGGCCAGTATTGATGCTTCACACTCTCCCTCTTAAAACACTGCCTGCAGCAGGGGAGGAAGTGTGGTCGAATCTTCCTTAAGGAGCAAAGACCTCATGGAAAAAAAGGGCCAGTCATCCCAGCTGTCCCAGGTGAGTAGAGCCTCCAGCTGACTCTCTGAATGCAGTTACATGAGTGAGCCCAGTCACAACCAAACCCACAGGAAAAAAAATACTCTAGCAAACCCACAGAACTGTAATAAACAGTCATTATTCTAAACCACTAAATTTCAGAGTGGTTGTTATGCAGCAATAGATAACTGAAATGCCTCCGTAGTTTAAAAACCCTGATATACAGGGTGGGGCAAGTGTAGTTTTATAGTTATGAGTATGCAAAACAGAGTTTAATCTTGTATTATTATTTCTTAATTATTGTATTATTTTCCATACAAACAACTGTAAACCTACTTTTGCCCCACTTTGTGCAGTGACTGCTTATTGTGTATCAAGTTAAATTAAAATAACTATTGCAATCATGAAGGCTTTCTTAGGGAGAAATGAGAGGTACTTTGTTTCTTCCAAATTGGTAATAACCAAAATTATTTTCATGTAATGGCTTTGAATTAGCTAGGGGAAGATGACAATACTGACATGTTTCAGGTATATTGTTGTTCATGACAGAGAATGTTTTCACATGCGTTAGTCATCTCACTGGGTCCCCACTACAATCCTGAATTAGGAATCCTAGGTATAGAAACTCAGTAGCAAAGCAAGATTTAGAACAGAAGTCTACAGACATCCACCCCAGCACTTTTTTCTAATTATCATGCCATGTTCTGGCCTCTATATGATTCTTACAGATGAAGTATAAATAATAGAAAATATTTTACTTAGGAAACACATCAAATAGTTCAAGGATGAAGGAGATTTGGAAATTAAACTCTCTTCTAGGACACAGTTGATGTTTTCTAGAGTAATCACTACTTGTTCAGTGTCTCCTGTAACCAAGAAGACAGTTTAACCTACCAACTTTCTTTGTAGTTAAAGCAGTGAGTTATTTCTAGAGGCTGAGTCTGGAGATGCAACGTGAGATCTGTCCTGGAGGAATAGATTAGAGAATCAACAGTGTACAGGTGATAATTGAAGCCATAGGATTAGATGAGATAATGCAGAAAATGTACTTTAGAAAGAGAACAGAAATAAACCAAGGGTGAAATCCTAGAGAAAACCAATTAGAAAGGTAATTGGAAAAAGAAAGGTCTATAAAAAAGAATGGAAAGCAATAGCAAGTGTGAAAGAGGAAAACCATAAGAAAAATGTGTTCTTGGAGCAAAGGGAGGAGAGAATGTCAAGAGGCTGCCAACCTCAAAGTTTCAGAGAGAAAGTATTATAAGGATTAAAAAGTATCTATTGGAATTGGCAACAAGATCATTTCAGGCAAATTGATAGGAACAATGTCAGTGGATGTAGTACCTGCCCAGCAAAGCCTTTTCCCCTTCACCTTGCAACAAACCTACTCTCTGTCCACAGGGATAGACACGTAACTCAGATCATGCCAATCCTAATATCTCATCCGCCTGACTGTAGAAGCAGGTATATATTTGATACCGGCATATGTTCTATAGTAGTGATATGATCTGAACCTTTGTCCGGGATCTTAGTATTTGGAACCAGTGAGGAAAACACCTTCGTTTCTTTTGGGCAATGGAAATATCAGAATGAAGTGAACATGCAGAGATATGAAGAGCTGAGAGATGAGCAATGTGAAAGACTCAACTGTGTTCTAGCTCATGGTTCCAGTCGTCTCTGACATCAGTCCTGTCTCCCTTTCCCAAAACCTTATTCTTTTCTCTTAATTCTATGGGTCTCCTCAATGTCTTTTCAATAATTCCCACTGCTTTCCTATCTTTCTCTCTCTCTCTTTTCTTAGCAAAAAAAGAATTAAGGTTAATAGGTAGAAGTCAGATTGTAATTGGTTTAAAAATGAATTAGATAAAATACATCAGAATAACCATAATACGAAATAGACAGGAATGATATAAATAAAACAACAAAGTTTTACTGAAGAACATACAAGGCTTGAATAAGTGGGGAGTCCTGCCATGTTCCTGAGTAACGGTGACAATAATAAAGATGTCAGTTCTTCTCAAATTAATTTATAGGTTTAGTGCAACTCCAATCAAAATCCAAATAGGATGTTTTGGAGATTCAAATGGGGTTCTAAAGTTGATTAGCTAGAAAAAATAGAGAAGAGCCAAGAAATTTTTGAAAAAAGAAAATTGACAAGGGGAACAATGAACAACCCACTGGGAGCCCTCCTGAGCTTAAAGTATTCAACAGTGGTGCCCCTGTGATTTCCTCTCCTGTTCAAGGTGATCCTCACCTTTGGGCACATTGATTGATCCATGGATAGTCTCACTTTGACCTAAAGTAATTTAATTAATTTTTTACTTGTAACCAAAAGACTCTTAATACAAAAGGCTTTCCCCACAATATGTTAAAAGATATTAAAACAACACATAAAACAGGGTACTACTAGTATAAACATGTATAAGCATATCTTTGGTATGAAGTAAATAGCTATAACTAGAAGTATTACATATTAAAATGATGTAAAAAAATTGGTATCACATTTCAATGTGTAAAAAAATATTCAATAAATTGCCCAGCTGTGATAGCGTAAGTTAAATAGCCAATTTCAAGCATATACAAAAATAAATCAAGATGTTAAATGTGAAAATTGTTCAATATAAAATGATCAAGCAAATACTTAAAAATGTGCCTAAAATATAATCAATGTTTGCCAAACTATGGCTATAAAGCTAAAAGAATAGTTAGACAACTATTTAAACTATTTACTTTTTCTAGAGCTGAAGGAAGAATTGTCTAAGTACAAAATCAATGGGTTAAGTCAAAGGAATCAAAATCAAAGCTTTTACTACATGAAAAATTTAAAAGAAACCATAAAAAATTGAATAGCAAATTACAAAGTAAAAATATCTGACACAAAGTAGCAGTTTAAATCAATAAAGAAAACACTGAAACATCAACAGAACAACAATGTATAGATGAAGCTCAGAAGAAATACAAATGACCAATAAATATGAAACAATTCACTACAAATAGTTACAAAATAAAGTAGAGAGAGAAATTGATTCTCTGGGGCTTCCCTTCACTCCTACTCTCCTTGCCAGCCCCCCCCCCCCAACTTTTTTTGCCTTGCTAATCCTGTTGTGTAATTCAGATCTTGTTGAGACATTACTTATCAAGACCTGTTAGTTGCTGGTATGGGGATTTGCCTAAAGAATTTTGTTATGATTATCTTAGCTTGAGAAAATGTGAAAGAAAATTCATGTTGAATATGTTTTGATTTAGAATATATTGTTTTTGGGTAAATGAATTAGAGACAACATTTTACTGTTTGGTGAGACATGGTCACAAAGATATTTTCATTCCTAATATTAGTTTAGACATTGCTTCTGTAAGTTAGCTATAGCAGCAAATTGGTAATATTTAAGCCCTAACTCCTCTGAGTGGTTCTTAAGAATAAATAAGCAATTGAAAATTAAATCTATATTTATACTTAACTATTTTAAAATAAATTACATACAGTAAAGTGCACACATCTCAGTGTAGAGTACACTGTGATGAGTTTTGACAACTGTATACACCTGGTTAACCACCATATTTTGCCATGTATAATGTGCTCCCGTGTATAATGCACACCCATGTTTTGGGCCCAAACTTTCTTTTCTTTTTTGTAAAAGTATATTTTATTGATTATGCTATTATGGTTGTCCCATTTTTTTTACTCCCCTTTATTCTTCTCCACCCTCCATCCCTCTCCCTCCAGCATTCTGCCCCTCCATAGTTCATGTCCACATATTGTACATATAAGTTCTTTGGCTTCTCCATTTCCTATACTATTCTTAACCTCACCCTGTCTATTTTGTGCCTACCAGTTATGCTTCTCATTCCCTGTACCTTTTCCCTTCTTCTCCTCCCTCCCCCTCCCCACTGATAACCTTCCATGTGATCTCCATTTCTGTGATTCTGTTCCTGTTCTAGTGATTTGGTTAGTTCGTTTATGTTTTTGTTTTTTTAGGTTCAGTTGTTTATAGCTGTGAGTTTGTTGTCATTTTATTGTTCATAGTTTTTGATCTTCTTTTTCTTAGATAAATCCTTTTAACATTTCATATAATAAGGCCTTGGTGGTGATGAACTCCTTTAACTTGACCTTATCCGGGAACCACTTTATCTGCCCTTCCATTCTAAATGATAGCTTTGCTGGATAGAGTAATCTTGGAGGTAGGTCCTTGCCTTTCATGACTTTGAATACTTCTTGCCAGCCCTTTCTTGCCTGCATGGTTTCTTTTGAGAAATCAGCTGATAGTTGTATGGGAACTGCTTTGAACGTAACTGTCTCCTTTTCTCTTGCTGCTTTTAAGATGCCTTATCTTTAATCTTGGGTAATGTAATTATGATGTGCCTTGGTGTGTGCTTCCTTGGGTCCAACTTTATAGGGACTCTGTGAGCTCCCTGGACTTCCTGGAAGTCTATTTCCTTCGCCAGATTGGGAAAATCCTCCTTCATTATTTTTTCAAATAAGTTTTCAGTTTCTTGCTCTTCCTCTTCTTCTTCTGGCAACACTAAGATTTGGATGTTGGAATGTTTAAAGCTGTCCCATGGCTTCCTCAACCTCTCCTCATTTTTTTGAATTCTTGTGTCTTAATTCTGTTCTGGTTGAATTTTTATTGCTTTCTTCTGTTCCAAATCTTTGATTTGAGTCCTGGTTTCCTTTTCTTTACTCTTGGTTCCCTGTATGTTTTTCTTTATTTCACTTTGCATAGCCTTCACTTTTTCCTCTATTTTTCGACCATGCTCAACCATCTGTGAGGATCGTGATTACCAGCGTTTTGAACCGGGCATCTGACAGGTTGGCTATCTGTTCATCACTTAGTTCTATTTTTGGAGTTTTGATCTCTTCTGTTTGGACCATATTTCTTTGTCTCAGTGCACTTGATACATTGTAAGGGGCAGAGCCTTAAGTATTCGCCTGGGCAGGGCAACCCATGTTGCTGCATTTTGGCACAGTCTGGATGAATGTTTCTTCTTTAACTCCTTGGTTGTCAGTTTTCTATGCATTTCGATTTTTTGGTAGTTCTGGTCATTTTTTGTTTTTAAATTGGTTCTTACCCGTATTTGGGTTGTGCAAGGAAGCAAAGCACATCTACCTATGCCTCCACCTTGACCCAAACTTTCAGGAAAAAATATCTTTGATTTTTATTTTTTAATTCAATTATTTATTTATATTTAGAAAGAAAGCTGATGATAGTATTCCAGGATATTGTTTTGCAAATGGATATCATTATTGCTTTCTCGAGTTACACTTTTAATATATATAAGCAAAATAAAATAATTAAAAATGATTATATGGATATGGAATTAGTATTATCCATATATAATGTGCATCCTTATTTTCCTATCAAAAATTTGGGCAAAAGAGTGAGCATTATACACAGCAAAATATGGTATACTGCATTTGAGATGTAGAATTTTTCCAATATTCCAGTTAGTTCATTTGTGCCTCTTTAGTCACTGCCTTCACCAGGCAACCACTGTTCTGATTTCTATCATAATCCATTAGTTTTACGTATTCTTGAGTGTCATATAAGTAGAATCATAAAGTATATACTCTTATGTGGTTGGCTTCTTTTGCACAACCTATGTTTCTGAGATGCATTCATGTTGTTGTATATATGAGTAGTTCATTCTTTTTTCTTACCAAACAATATTCCAATGTAGTGTATGTACTGCTATTTGTTTATCTATCTCATCAGCTCTCATGTTGGTGCACTTATGGATTATTTCCTGTTTATGGTTATTATGAACATTTTTGCATATATTTTTGTAAACTTATGTTTTCATATTATAAATTTAATTAAAATTTAGATGTTAAATAGCTGGATCATAGAATAGGTATATTTTTTGTCTTTGTTAGAAACTGCTAAACAGTTTTCCAAAGCATTGGTACCATTTTATACTCAGCCTACTAGAAATGTTTGCAAGTTCTAGTGGTGTTACAAGCATCAGTCTGTGATATCGTCTTTCCTATAAGTCAGCCGGGCAACTGCTAGCTGCCTGGTGAGCAGCCTGGAACCAGGAAATAGATAAGAGTCACACACAGTAACTATGTTATGCACTCAGCTTTTATTTAATCCAAGTTCATTCAAAGTAGAACATCAACATTCATTAATATTTTACTCATACTTTAACAATCTAAGAGAAATACAATGCCCACACAGAGCAATCAAAGGAGGATAACAAACCCATGTCCCAGAGTCTCAGCCTGTAGGTCTGGAAGACAGCATGGTAGACAGGGGAGTTATCAGCGTCTTACAAGGAAGGTTCTATGCAGCCAGGTGGGCAGCAAGGCACTGAAGCCCTCAGTCCAGCAGGGCAGAGTTTCCTGCAGCCAATACCAAGGGAGATCAGCATTGTGTGGAGCAGCACTCTGGTGTGTGGAGTTTGGCTGTCTCAGCAGTGGTCTGGAGCCTGCCTCAGTTATTCCTTGAAAGTGATGTACTCTACCCTTCTGGGTCTTTTGATAAATGCCTTGGCACCCCTGATGTCAAGTGTAGAATTTGCTCAGGAGCCTATGGTGGTACATGGCTGTTCTGCTTGACACTCCTGCTGACAAGTATGGAATTTCCCCAGGAGCCTATCTGTGGGGGATCTTGCCCTGCAGACACAGCTACTCTGACCACATGTGCAGATATCTTAAGTGTGTCTCCTTGCCAGATGTGTTTACTCTGACTTAGTTAATTTTTCTGTTGAACCAAAGTGTCATGGTTGACTGACAGCCATTTTAGTTGATGTAAGTGATTCCACGTTGTTTTGTATACTTCATGCTATATCTTAGTTGGACCAATGCCATTTTATTGGTCTTGCTCTCCACAGAGGGTTCCACATCCACACCAAAATCTGGTTTTGTTAATCTTCTCTTTTGTGGGGTAGGAGGTCAGTTTTTTTAATGTTTGCCACTTTGTAAATGTAACCCAGTATCTCATTGTCATTTTACTGTACACTGTCCTGAAAACTAATGATGTTAGTATCTTTTCTAGGTTTCTATCCTGGAAAGTCAGGGTGTGACCTTTATTCTTATTCTTACAAAGTGGCTGCTGGAGCTCCAGCAGTCCCTCTGAACTGCTGGCAATAAAAAAGAACAAAGGATGCAGGTCCTGAAGTCATGTATTCATTGCGTCTTTCCCAGAAGCCCCATCCAGTGGCTTCTGCTTACATCACATTGGTCAGAAATATGTCACATGTCCACTTCAATCTTCAAGGAAGGCTAGGAAATGCAGTTTTTTTGAGTTGGTGTTCTGGGTACCTATTGCTGTGCAAAATACCAACTGAAAACTTGGTGTCTTAAAATGAAAGTGTGTTTTTCTCACGAATATGCTATTTGAGCAAAACTCAGCAGGAATGGTCTGTTTTTCTCCACTTGGCATAACACAGCAGCAGTTGATGCTACATCTGAACCAAGGGGACTCAGGATTGGAACTGTGGTTAGAACACCTACACATGACCTTTTCATGTGGCTGCTTGGTTCCCCCACACAATGATGCCTGAGTCCCAAAAGTGAGGGTCCCAAGACAAATCCAGAATGAGCTTTTATGACCTAGGCCTGCAATTCACACAGTATTACTAATGCTGTACTCTATTCACAGTGACAAACATCAAGGTCTGCCCAGGCTAAAGGAGAGAGAAAATAGATTTTACCTCAATATGGGGGTTGCAGATTCTAGGAGAATATGTGGGATTAAAATATTGATGTAGCCTTTTAGGGGAAATACAGTCTGCTGCAATTGGGCATGCCACTTGTCTCGAACCAAAGTAGGGTTCTCTTAACAGGAAAAACATTGTAGGCAAAGTAAGTTTCTGTTTGTGTTCTTTACACATTGCACGTTATAATATTTTTGCTTTGCCGCTAGACTCTAATCTCCACGAAGGCAGCAGCCAGACTTACCTAGCTTGTCCATTATTGGCTCCTCAAGGCCTAAGAGAAAAAAAAATGGTTTCAAGAAATATTTGTCAATGAACTATTATTAAACCAAATAAAATTTTATAGAGATTATCAGTTTTAGAAAAATAAACTGTGATATAAACATTAGGAAAGAATAACACAGTTGAAATTTTAAAAGATGATAATTTACAGAGTCTAATAAACATTTATGCTAAGGATTAAAACAAATATCCTTACTCCACATTTCAAAATTAAAAAAAAAACAAATATTCCCTTGTAAATGAGAAATGTGTATACAATTGTGTAACTGCCTGGTTATTATGTGGAAGGAAGGATCCCTTAAAAAGGATAATACATGCCTCTGTGCGGTGATGAGGGACTACTAACTAGCCAGTACCATGAATTTTGCATATATATTTTTAAATTGGTTTGGAATACCCAAACATTGACTATTATTTGCTATTGCTGGGGACAGTTTGGAAACTGGAACCTCCCTAATCTTTCTTGAATCTGTACTGAGGTTAAGAACTTGTTCATTTGATAAGCTTTTTCATCTTTATCCTTAACTTCACTCTTGGTTCAAGTTACTTAAAATCTTTTCTGACTCATATTCTTTGATATGTTTAAGTCTTCTTACTATGTTTTTCAGTTTTGTAATCCCTTTCCAGGAGATTTTCAAAGTTTTGTTTTCCCCTGGTCCATTTAATAATTAGTTCAGCCTTAACTATGAACTTGGCACATTGCTTAGGACTCTGTGTGACTGGCATTCTCATACTGTGATCTTTTTAACATGTAAATCTGATTGTGTTACTCCTCTGCTCAAGCTATTTTAATAGTTTCCCTTTGGCACAAATTTAAAGTGCTTAGCATGATATGCAATGCCCTTCAAGGGTTGGCTTCTCATCTCTTACCACTCTTTCCTCAGGCTGCTGAGCACCTGTGCTTTCTCCAGTCTCAGCACCCCTCCACCCCACCCCGCCTAGTGTCTTTCCAGGCTGGGAGAAGAATATCAGTTATGTGGGTTGTTTCCGTTCAATTTCCTTCTCTTTTGTTTATGTGACAAATTCTTACCCTTCGATCTCATCTCAGCATTAATTCTTTGTGGACCCCTTCCCTGAGACATCCTCACAAAATGGGTGCATTTTCCATGTCTTGGTTTGAAAATCTAAATCTGAATTAAGGACTTAAAAAAAAAAACCCAAAAACCTTTTCTTCATAGCAAGCAGTTTTACACAAGATCTCAGTGGAAGAAGCCAAGCACTGTAGTTTCTTTCAATGGTGTTTACTATTCCTTTCTCTCCACTTATTTTTGTAAGAGCAGGAAGATGAGAAGGGGGAGAAAGGCATCTTACTCCTCTGATGGCTCTTTCTGTGCTTAGTGTTGGCTGAAGAAAGAGCAGAGAGGCTCCTTGTGAAATGCCAAAGTGGAAAAGGCCACTCCTTGAAGCATCTTCTGAAAATTTGGTTCACTCAGCTGCACCTACGTGTGATTTGAGAGGTGATGGCAGAAACTTGGACTCGGGCCCTGAGAATATACTTTCTATCTTCAACCTCTTTCCTTCACTAGCTTTTAGGGTATTTTTCTACAACGCCCATGGGATACCCACCCATGTTCTTTGTCTTCTGAGCACTGGCCTTGCCAGAGCTGCTTTTTCAGTCTGGTGCTGTCATGACAAAGCTATATAATGATTGAAGAGAAAGGTCAATAGGCCCTGGACCAGTAGTTCAGTTGGTTAAAGCATTGTCCTGATATGCCAAGGTTGCAGGTTCAATCCCAAGTCAGGGCACATACAGGAATCAACCAATGAATGCATAAATAAGTGGAGCAACAAACTGATGACTGTCTGTCTGTCTCTCTCAAATCAATTTGAAAAAACGAGTCTCCCTTAAAAAAAAAGAAAAAGAAAGAAAGAAAGAAAAGGCCACAGGCACAGATAATAGAAACTTTCATTAATGACCATGGATACAGAAACTTACAGAAACAGTCACACAAAGCAGGAAAAAGCATAGGGTGCTTCCATTTTGATTTACAGACTTTTCAAGTTCCCATAGTCCCCACTTGTGAAGAGTGAGACATCTTTCCCATTCTCACGGGGAATTTCCAATGTTCCCTCTGCTTCGTTTTCTGGAAACTCTGCAATTGCCATGTCTGCTCTACAGCTGCAAGCAATTGATGTGAATTAACCCTAGCACATTCTGGAGTGTTTATTGGAAGACTAGGTGAGCTGAAGGTGAATTTTCCAAGAAAAGCATCTTATACTTAAAGGCCCAGTTTTCAGGGTTGCTTTTGTTTGGTCTATTTTTACACATGGTGTTTCCACACTTATCTGAGGTATCCCTGTATTACTGTGAGGGGGAGAGCCCCTTACTTAGTAGCATGGAGGCTAGAGTCAGATTGCCAGGGTCTGAATTTTTGGGTGACCAGACATCCTGGTTTTCCCAGGACTGAAAATTTCTGTCAGGGATGCAGGACTTGTCAATGGACACCTCCAGGCAAATTGGGACAGTGGGTCACCCTAGATCTTAGTTATTTAATCACTGTGTGACCTTCCCCAAAGTAATTAACCTTTCAGTGCCTTAGATTGCTTAGGCCTAGGATGGGGAAAATAATAGTACCTCAACATCATGGAAGTATTATAGGGGTTAAAAAGTTAATATTTGTAAAGTACTCAGAACAGTGTCTGGCATATGGGAGTGTTCATTAAATTAAAAAATTAAGAAAGTCATGTTTTATAACCAGGAAAAATCTCAATGTCCAAGCAATGCTTGTATTATCTTAGGAATTTCCAAAGGTAAATTCCTCATTTATATACACATTCATATATACAGATATAAAAATTCTGACTAATTGAGCTTTTACCATCTAATTTTTATGTAGAGTACAAACTCAAAAGCAACATTTTCATAGAAATACAAAGTGAATGACAAAAGGGTATCATATAAAGCGATGTGAGTAGTAAAGGAAGACTCCCGATTGTGAGGAATGTCCTCCGAGCCCCGGCCTCTCTTTCCTTTCTGCTCTTATGCCGCTTTACACAAAGCTCCATTATAACTAATAAAATGTTATATGAGTATGTTGATTACACCTCAGTAAAATAAAGCTCCATTATGGTAATTATTGTATTGTATTAGAATTGTATGTCTATTGCTACATGAGAGAGCATGTGCAAGACGTGGGAGGAGCACAGAGGGAGAGTCTGTGCGGCAGCCGACAGCGGGGAGGGACAAGAGAGTTCAGGCCGGTGGCTGTTACCATCTGCACTCTTCGACCAGAAATGGGAGACTCTGAGGGTCAGAGACCCCCTCACCTGATTAGCCATCCCTCCTCAGCTGCAGGGGAGTGGGTAATGGTAGAGAAGGCAGCAAGAAGTGCTCCTCCCACATTCTAAGGAAATGAAAAACGGATGGATTAGGGATTTTTCTCCTTAACCATACTGTATTTTAATGAAAAGCCCCCTCCTTTAAAATATTTTTTAATGCTTTGAAGCTTTAATCCTTGGGGCTCAAATCTATAGCAGTGTTCTTGACAAAGAGTGAAGTCCATGCAAATGTAAATATTTTAAATTAACAACATGGTAGTTACCAGAGGGAAGAGGGGTTGGGGGTAGAAAAGAGTAAAGAGGGTCATATACAATATGACTTTGGGTAGTAAATACACACTGCAGTATACAGATGTCGTGTCATAGAATTGTACACTTGAAACCTACGTAATTTTATTAACAAATCAATAAATTTAATTAACAAATCAATAAATTTAATTTTAAAAAATATTTCACTCACAAAAAAACCAAGATCTTTAGGTTTTTGAACCCCATGAAAAGGACCCATAGAGTCCCCCCAATACTTCTTAAAATCATCCTTTTCTTCTCCCATATGTCTTCTGCTCTCTTCAGTGAGGCAGCCCAGTACCTTATCTCCTTAGAGCCCACTCTCATTTCCTTCACTCCACTACATTGCGCTCTCCAGCCTAGAGGCATTTGTTCCTACTCCACTTTTCCTATACCCCTGAGCTCCTTGTTATATAAATTGACTTAATTGCTTTGCTAAATTATTGTCTCCTCCTAGGAATATTCTCATGTTCTAAATCCGTGTTGTCCTACCCATTTGCTAGCACCACTGTGTTTGTTGAGCACTTGAAATGTGGCTAATCCAATGTGAGATATACTGGTAGGACTGAATTCAAAGGCTTATTATGAGAAGAGAATGTAAAACATTTCATTAAAAAGTTTTATATTGATTGCATATTAAAATGCTACTATTTGGATATATCGGGTTAACTAAAACATTAAAATTGACTTCATCTGTTTCTTTTTTTAAAATGTGGTTACTAGAATATTTAAAATTACGTATGTGGCTTATAGTCATTTCTATTGCACAGTAGCATTCCAAGTCCGGTCAGCAAACATTTTCTGCATAGGGCCAGAAGTTATATATTTTAGGCTTTGCGGACCATATAGTCTCTGTCACAACTATTCTATCCTGCTCTCATGGTGCAAACAGCAGCTATAGATAATAAGTAAACTAATGGGTTTTGCTGTGTTCCAATAAAACTGTATAGACACAAAAATTTGAATTTAAAATAATTTTTTACATCATAAAACAGCCTTTAAATTTTTTATTTAATTATTTTAAAATATAGAAGTTCTCTTTTTTTAAACTCAAAAGACTTAGAGCCTGATTTGATCTGCAGGCCATAGTTTGCCCACCATTGATTACCCACATCTGCTGTATCCTAAGGATAAGATTATCTTTACTGCCACATAAAAGATCTCAAGGGCTATGCCTGTTGAGTAAATGAGTGCAATGGACAGAGAACAACTTTAGGTAATTAGAGAAGGATTGCCTAGTCTATTGGGGGCCAGAACGCAGAGTCTTCTGGGTTGTCATACAGATAGGTGAGCCTTGGGTTGCCAGATCTTCTAATTTTATTTTTCCTGGAGAAACAGTAAATTCAAATATTTATGTTAAATTTTCCAATCACTAATCCCCCCACTTCTATATAATTTTCCTATTTTTAATGGTTTTCATCTTTGTGAAAATGTATTCCTTCCTGAAAATGGCTTTTAAGTGACTTATAGATGAGAACTGTCATGACTCAACAGAGCCAGGCTTTTATTTTAGTTTTACTGTGATTGTTTCAGGGAGAGCAAGTACTTAGAAAACTATGTGTTTTTACTGCACTGAAAGAAAAAAAAAATCCAAGACCAACATGGAAAGTGGTTTTGGGATTTTAAAATATCACTTTTGCCCTGACCGATGTGGTTCAGCTGGTAGGAACATCATGCCATAAACTGAAAGGTCGCAGGTCTGAGATCAGGGCACATGCCTAGGTTTCCATATGGTCCTTGGTCAGGGATGCATGTGAGAGGAGGCAGCCGATCAATGTTTCTCGCTCACATCAATGTTTCTTTTCTTCTCTCTCTCCCTCCTTAACCCTCTCTCTAAAATCAGTAAGTATGTCCTCAGGTGAGGATAAAAAATAAATTTTAAAAATGCCTCTTTCATGTTTGGTTTAATGGTTAGTTTGTGGCCATTTTTATTCCTAATTTAAATAAATTTTGTCCTACTAGCTTAATAAAAATTATTCTGAAATAGCTTTTTCTATTGCTACAATAGAATAAGATGTCTCAAATTTATTTTGGGAGTGTCTGTTGTCCCTGGACCCTGCCTTACTGGGACAACTTCTTCATATCAAAGAGTTTCCTTTTTGAGAAATGTGCATGGCCCAGAATTACTTGCGCTTCTCAGTTTTGCCAAGTAGGCTTCTTATACCCAAGAGTTAAATCATTTTATCTTTGACATTAAGGAATGGTTTAGCTAATTTTTATTTAGGTCAATCTTCTTAAACAAAAAATACATTGAGATTGATTTAATTTTGTAGCATTTTTCATATATATATATATATAATATATATATAAATGAGTTCAATGAACTGTTGCCCCCTAACATGTAAAATTAAACAATAAAACCTTAGCAATTACATTCAGACCTAATTTTTCAAATTTTCTACCCATGAAACACAAAGCCAGCTTTTCAAAATGACCAATATGATCAAATACTAGGGGGTGGGGGGAATAAAGGTAAAGACTGCTGCTATAATAAAATCAGGACCAGGACTGTTCTAATTTATCTCAACTGGAAGAATAAAGTTGGGTGCATCTTCACAGTATTTGTTCGTGATGACAGAATCCTGTGTAATGATAAATGTCCATACTTTTCCATTCTCATGTTGTTATGAAATTCTAACTGTGCCCATAATATCTTATTCATATTGTTTCCTGTTATTTAACAAGTAGATTTAGTACAGGAACTATATCATCTTGAGGAACTCAAATACTAAATACTTGCAAGTTTTTCAACATTGCCTTTTAGTAGGTTTTCTTATTTCTTCACATAATTCCAAGTATTCTTTTCTGTGTCTTCTTTTTTTCCCTATATTTACCCTTCCCTTTTAAACACTCTTTTGTCACTCCACCCAAATTGTCTTTCCATTGAATTTTATATAAATTAGCAAAGTTTATTTCTCTGTGTGATTTATATACAATAGGCATACAATAAATGTTTGTTAAATAAATCTATGTTAGGGAAACCAGTTATTCTTTAATGTTTCATATTATTCTAATGTATTCCTTCAGTAGTTTTACAGATTAATGAACCTAGGAGCAGAAACAATTTTATCTACTAATATGGTAATTGTCAGTTTTACTCTTAATTAGAATTATACCAACAAAAATCCAAGCCTTGAGTGTCTAGCTGAAACCTTTGTACCAAGATGATGAGTCAAGGAAGACAAATGAGTTGGGATATTTTGTGTTGTGACCTGGAAACTGCCTTTACATCTTTTTTTCTGCCATGTGAAAATGATCACTGCCTTAAGGCTTAACTTACAGTTTGGTATGTAGTCAGACCAATGCCTTAGCTCTCTAATCAAAACATTGGGCACATCGTGGGACCAGTACACAGTTTTAAATACAGGTTTACATAACAGAATAAAATGTCTTGCTTGATGGAAAAGTTAAGAAATCTGACATCTTTAAGAGATACTTCTGGTGCCTTTTGTTTACAGAGTAACCACAGTTGGGGTAAGAACTACAGTATAAAAACTAATTAATTGATAAACTATATGGGCTATGCTATATGCAATTATAGCTACCACATTGGGGTTACTGAATAAAAATCAAAGTCTGTCTCTAAAAGCTTTTCCCCGGGAGTGAAAAGAATTTTTCCACAGTGGAGTTATTATATTTATAATTCCCATACATTTGTTTTGTGGTCTAGTTTGGATTTCTTTTTCCCCATACATTTGTTTTGTGGTCTAGTTTGGATTTTTATTTTTCTTAAAGTGGTTTGGATTTATGTTGTTTATTCATTCTTTATTTGTGGCCTGATTTTTTTCAACAGTTATTTCACTTATTGACCTCTTCTACCCCTGACCGACATTTTAAGGAATGAGTGGTGCCTTTGTGCATTCTCTCTCAAGTTTGGAAAGGGAACACAGAGCTTTCTACCTTGTTTCTATTTTGTGTTCTCTTAACACATTCCTCTTTCTGGTACCCGGTTGGTAAAAAATTTCCCATAATCATCCTGGCTCTAAAATGAGAGCTTGAAGAGCAATCTCTTCATCTGCTATTTGTTCAAAACTGCTGGTCAGTGTTTAGGTGTTGTTCTGGTTGTACTTGATCAAGAAATCCTATTCCTGATTCTGAAAAGTGCTAAATGCTAACCTGACAGGTGTCAGAGGTAGATGACCTTTAAAGAAAATATTAACTGAGAATAAAAGCATTAGATGGTTTCCAAATGAGCCAAAGCTACTCATCCAGCCGCCCTTGAGCAATAAAAAAGGAAAGTCAGTGCATTATACACTGGGTCAGTGATAAAAGCCATGAAAAAAAAAATCTTTCTAAGTTAGACAATGCTGATATTGGCAGTCCTTGAATGTTATTTTAAAAAACCACACTTCTTTTTCAGAAACGCTTAATGGGGCACAATTAAGCAGTCTGTAGAATTGAATGACCTTTAAATTGCTGTAATCTCATGAGAGAAACCTTTCACAAACAACATCTACTTTTGAAAAAACACTCACATGAAAATATTGTCACTAATTTAGCATGGCAAGCCAAACCCATGTCCTGTGTCTTGCTCCCTTTTGGCGCCCTTTATTGCCAGAGAAAAGCTGAGATCACCAAAAGATACTGACCTCAAAGATGTCAATCAACCAAAAGCCATCACACTTTTATAATTCAAAAACAATTTTTTTTTGGTGGTGAGTGGAAAGGAGAAAATATAAAGCCTCAAGTGCCTCCCTCATTGTAGCTTTCTGTCTTATCTTTCAAATAAAATCCTTTATATTATATTTTCTTCTTCCCATTTTCCCTACTTTTGTCCTTGTTAATTTTTTGAAAAGTAAACAAAGGGAAATACTATTGTCCTGACTGGGTGGCCCAGTTTGTTGGAGTATCATGCTATGCACCAAAAGTTTGCAGTTTCCATTCCCTATCAGGGCACATACCTATGTTGTGTGTTCAGGTCTTGGTCGGGGCACATATGGTAGGTAACTGATCAATGTTTCTCTCTCTTTCTCTCCCTTCCTCTCACTCTAAAAAAATCAATAAACATATTCTTATGTGAGGAAAGGATAGAAGGAGGGAGGGAGAAAGGGAGGGAGGGCAGGAAGGAGAGAGACCTGGTTGGTGTGGCTCAGTGGACTGAGCTCCGGTCTGCTAACCAAAGGGTCATCAGTTTGATTCTCAGTCAGGACACATGCCTGGGTTGCAGGCCAGGTCCCCAGTAGGGGGCACATGAGAGGCAACCACACATTGATGTTTCTCTTTCTCTTCCTCCCTCCCTTCCCCCTGTCTAAAAATAAATAAATAAAATCTTAAAAAGAGAAATAAAAGCTATTGAAGAAACAGATACTGAACTGCAACTTCAGAACTTACTTCTGAATCCTAAGGATCATTTTCCCCCTAAAATTTATATTTTGAAAAATAAATCTACAGAAAATTAGTACAATGGCCATTTCTACTCATTTGATTTATCTTTCTTTTCTATCTCAATTTATAACTTTATATATTTATTATTTTGACTGATCTACTTGAGAGTAGGTTATAGGCATTATGACACTTTCCTAAACACTTCAGCGTGTATTTCCTAAGAACTAGGAGAATCTCCCGTATAAAAACAATGCCATTAGCCCATCCAGTTAATATGAGCTTGATATAGTATCATCAATAAATATATAGTACACATTCAAATTCCCCCAATTATTCTAGAAATTTCCTTAAGCTGGTTTTTTAAAATATGTTTGTTTTTGGATCTAGAGTGCAGTTAACTATTAAGCATTGTATTTAGTTGTCACATTTCTTTAGTTGCTGGAACATTTCCTTACTTTTTTTGGGGCGGGGCTCTCTTATAATACTGACATTTCAAGAATCCAGGCCAGTTATCTTGTCAAAAGTCCCACATGATCTGCATTTGTCTGGTTTCTCCCTCATGGTTAGAGTCAAACACTTTTGGCAGAAATACTACATAAGTGATACTATATGCTTGTTATCACATCACATCAAGAGGCACATCATATCAACTCTTCCCATTACTGGTGCTGTTAAGTTAAATCACTTGGTTAAATGGTGTTCACCAGTTCTTCATTGAAAAGGCCCTTTTCTCTACATAATTTATATGTAATCTGTGGAGTGATACAATGAGGTATTGTATCATTGTGAAAAATGTATTCTCCAAAAATCTTTCACTTTCCATACTTTCAGCATATTGTATGTTGATGAGCCTTGACTAAATCTATTACTGCACTGGTGGCTATAAAATAATGATTTTTCTACTTCTAACATTCCTTTTACATATACTAATTAGCTGGTATTTTTCTGTAAGGAGATGCTTTTGCTTTTACCTGCTTATTATTATTTTTTAAAGTATCATTATGGACTCATAGATTCTTTTTGAGACTCAAATTGTCCCAAATTTGACCAATTGGAGCCCTTAAAAATGAAATTTTGATTTGGAAGTACTCTTAGTACTTTTTTGTGACCATAGTAAATAATTTCATAATTTCAACAATTAAAAAACATTAAGGATAACTGCCAACATCATGGCTAAGTCTTTTTTCTTTCTTAAATAGAGATATAAGTGAATAACAAGGCTTTATTGTTATGTGCTTAATAATATTTTTGTAAGAACCTAACAACTCTGAAGTAGTAGTTGCGAAATACCTTGAAGTAAATGAGAGTGTTACAGGCATCCTATACTTGTATCCAGATTTCAAAGGACCAAGAACAGTGGCTGACCTTCAGTGAAGAGCCAATAAAAGTTAATTGAATACATTGAATTAATAGTAGAACCAAAATGTTAAAGTCATGAAATATAAGCCAAACAATTAAAATAATATAGGTTAAGGGTCTAATTGTATAGAAATAAGTAAAGCTCTTTTGCTATTCATAAGTGATTTTTATCTCCTCATTACAACTTGAAATTTCCCCCAAATTGCTACCACTACAGTTTAGAAGATAGCACTTCACTAACATTCTTGTACTTGATTTCATAGAGCATACATAATAGAACAATAATTACTAATAGCCTCCAGGAATTCTTTTGATTCAGCATACTGGCAAATGAATATCCCTTTTTTCCCCCTTTCAATTTGTGTTGCTCACTAGCTGGGGTTTTTTGTTTGTTTGTTTGTTTTTTTGTTTTTTTCCCCCAAAGCACTCTGTCTCTGGGATGACAAACTGCTTAATAAAAGTTAGAAAGTGGAGTCCAAAAGAGAAGGAATGAACTAATAAACTTCTCTGTGAGAAAAACTATGAATGGAAACTGACACATAGATGCAGTCATGTACATTTTGTATAGGTTTTTAAAAACTTACTCAAACATAAATTTACATTTAAAACCCCCCACACATAAATTGTATCATTATAGATTATCTACAAAGTGGATAATACACTCATGGATTATTCAGAGCTGACTGTAAATAGTTTAACCCAATCAGGATACTTGATCCTACCAGAAGACAATAAATTACTCTCTTCTCAGAGGCTTAGTATTATTTTCAAACTACTGTCAGACCATTTAATACATGGAAGGGAGTAATTTCTACTTCTTAAGTTTTTATTGCAGTTTTAATTTAAGTTCGACCTGTCCACATCAGTTCATTGGCTTAGTATGCTATTTTGCCATTTTTACCAAGTAAGGAAAAATATAGTTTATGATTTAGGATAAAGTGATTATTTTAATTTTTGATTCATAATATGTGAATGGGAACAGTGAAATCATATATGAAAACAGAACTTCCACTGAAAATCAAGAAAGTCACATCATTCTTAAAGATAGGAAATTACCCCTGGCTGGTGTTGCTCAGTGGATTGAATGCGGGCCTGTGAACCAAAGGGTGGCTGGTTCAATTCCCAGTCAGGGCACATGCCTGGGTTGCGGGCCAGGTCCCTGGTGGAGGGTGCACAAGAGGCAACCACAGACTGATGTGGACTCTCCCTCTCTTCTGCCCTCCCTTCCTCTCTAAAAATAAATAAATAAAATCTTAAAAAAAAGATAGGAAAATTATGCAGTAGCCTTTGAGGAGTTGCCAGCGATACATAAAAATATAAAATGGTCTACTTTTTAGATAGTTTTACAGTAAGCAGTTTCAATTTAATATGCCTTTACCTATAAATAAACATTCCACTGGGGTTCTTACATATATTAGGAAGATCTTTTCAATCACACTATATCAACTGATCTCCAATACTTATTATGTTTCATATTGTTGGTCTTACATAATATCCTTGATTAATTATGAGGCCTTTAGGTGCTATTTATTAAAGATACAACCTACTAAATTAATAAATTATTACAGTGGAGGCACTCTTGTCTTCTGAATGTATAAGTGCATTGCTTAAATTATTCTCAGGGAATAACTGACACATGAAGAAGCTCTGATGTTTAAAATAGTTTTGTGAATTTCTTATCTCTGGAAATAGTCCTGGACTAGGTCCTGAAATGTGTATCAGAGCAATTGTTTTTTCAAATGATTTGTGCTATTTTGGGGGTTCCTAATACACTATCCTAGAGTCATGAATTAAACAATGTTAAAAATGTAACATTTTGAACCAAAAATTTTCATAAGAAATAGAAAGACATCTCAACTAAAAAAATACGCTAATGACCTTGGAAAGGGTTACTAAGCTTTCTTTCATTGTGAGGTTTTATTTTTTTCATTAAAAGAGCTACAGTAAGGTAAACAGAGAAAACAGTTCAAGATCAAGGAAAAAAATTAGGACTTGGCTGCTGTTGCTAAAAAGAGGTCACTGCCCTCCCACTGTATTTTAAGTGTTAAAAGGTGGAATTGAGGGCAATGACTCCTGGCTGCTAATCTTGTGCCACTGTTTTTCTCGTCCGTGGGGTGTTCATTTCAAATTTGTATCCTGCTTTCTTATGTGTGACACACATCTTAATCCCAAATTTAGGTATTATAAAATTACAAAGAGCCCCGACTAGCGTGGCTCAGTTGGTTGGCTGTTGTCACTATAAAGAGAAATGTCGCCAGTTCAATTCCCAGTCATGGCACATGTCTTGGTTGTGGGTCTGGAGAGGCACTCACTCATGCTGATGCTTCTCCCCCTCTTCCCTCTCTCTAAAAATAAATAAGTAAAATCTTTAAAAATTTTTTTAAAAAGAAAAGAATTACAAAGAAATGGTTTCAGTGAAACTTCTCTCTTTGGCAGCAGGAACCCTGCTATTCTCATATTCTTAAAGCCCAACTCTGTGCTTGGCACATGAAATGGGCAAACTATAGTTTTGGTTAATGAGCACATGGATGAAGTACATAGAATAAGTGTACCATTAATTATTCTGAATCTAATATTTGCAAGATATCTGGTTAATATCTGTCCCATAATCATTTTTTCCATGCATCCTCTTCATTTTCTCTCCAAATCCATACAGCAAAGCATGAGCAATTTTTTTTTACCAATTTGATTATTTGAGTTTATACATCAAAATTTACCACAACAAATAGGTAAAGTTCCAATAAGAAAAAGTAGTTGCTTCTTTACACTATAATTACTCTTCAAAGGAGTTATTTTGTGCTATAAACATCCAGACTGGCCTCAACTTCCAAACTAAACAGGACAATTGCAAATGAAAGAGCTACAGCCAAAATGATGGTGGTAGGACAGTGGTAATTGTTGTGGTAGGGATCAGGAGCTAAGATCTTTCTCACATTGTCCTCTTTTATTCTTCATCAAGCATTTTATCTGATATGACTGTGTCAATTACTTTCCTTTTCTGCTCCTCAGAGCTAATCTTACAGTGCTTCATATTGTGCTAAGTCCTTCAGTATATATTTTGGTAAGATAATTGGTTTTTTTTGATAAATAGATGGTTTTATCCCTCATTGTTTCCATTTTTATTGGTATTTAATATGGAAAGGGTTTCTCTTAAAATTTAGATGAAAATATTACCTACAATTACATTGTCAAGTACCCAAAAGGTTGTTTCACATATGTACCTCAAAATGCAAACATCTTCAGATACACTGGACACAAAATTAATCTGCTGTTATTCCTGTTCGATTGATTTTAATCAATAGCTGGCTTGTAACAATGTTATAAATAATAAATTGAGAGACTGGCATAAACTTCCTTACTGAAAAGTTGAATCTACAGTATTCAGGATTGTGTTTTTTTTCCTCTTCTCCCCCTCCTGTTCTTTTTTGTTCTAAAGAGGTCATGTAAGGACGTTGGTTAAAGGGCTCTGTGCGCCATCTACTGACGGAATCTATATTTCCAGAGGGTCGGGATAGTGAGAATTACCCCTACATTCGGTTTAAAAAGTATTCTTTTAGAAAGGAAGGGTAATGAGAAAAGACTCTCTGACTCCATGACATATTGGTGACTCCTGAAATAAATCTGAATTCAGCAAACACATAACTCAAAAGGAAGACAATAGTTCCTTAGTGCGAGTACAAGTTATAAGGTGAAGTTCCAAGAGAGCCGGTCTGGCATTGGAAGAAGCTAGCCAAACCCTTACGTCAACTTAAATGATTAATAGGATTATTGTTTTTCACCTACTTGGTGAGCTACACTGGCTGCCTAATGATTGCCACCTTATATGAAATGGCTTTACTAATGGCACATCCAGATAACCATCAGTTTCCAATCTTATTATTCCAAAGGACTTTTCAATTTGATTATTTTATCAGAAATTTAGTAACGCATACCAAGTAGGTCTACCCTTCACATATATCCTAGCACACAGCTTGTCTGTGTGTACATACTAAGTAGTCCTTATGTACACACAGACACACACACCTACTGGTACACCAACAAGATGATATGCATCTATGTACATGTAGGTCAGCTGAGAAATCTAAGCCCTTGGACTTGTATTAAAATGTTTCTCCCTTCCTTCGTTCTCTTCAGTTTGTGCTAAATCGGATAGAGAGATGGGAGAAATGGGAGTGCTCAAGCCAGAGGAGCTTTCTTGGTTGCAGGTGGAGGAAGGTAGAGTATCAGTTTTAGAAGTTCAAACCGTTGGAGTTGGAGGCTTGGATTGGAAATTAAAGTTGGCCCGAAGTGGTCGGATCTGATTCGGGTTACTTTTTTTGTGAGCAGCTGGGAGAACTGAAAATTGATAAAGAAGACCTCGAATTCCCCAGGTAACCTCCTTCCCCTTACACCACTCTCTTTAATCCAAGGGCCGAGTCAATTTGCTTTGGAGGTTTTAAGAAAGAAAAATGAAAAGAAAGCAAGAAAGTTGAGACAGAAAGAGGAAGAGAAGCAAGTAAAGAGGGAAGGCTGGCAGAAGAGGATGAAGCCAAAGATTCAGAAAGACATTGAGAAGTGAGAGAAATGGGAGAGAAAAGACAAAAAAGGAATGAGGGCTAGGAAGATGCAAGGATCTTTATTTAACGAACGAACCAAAGTTATAGCCATCTTTCACTTTCAAATCAGTCGTCTAGATCTTATCCGTTTCCTTTGTAAAGGTCGTCTGCGTTGCTAAAGGAAGCTAGTCAGTATTCCTCAGCCCGCCCCACGCGTGGCTGCGCTGTTCTATCCCTAGCCATCGAGACCAAACAACCAGAGTGGGAACGTTGCAGGCGCGCGACTCTGGGAACACTCCCGCGACTGCTTGTCACTCGGGGAACCTAACCGGATTAATACCCAGAGATGGGATTACGTTGGCTGTCACCAATACGCCTAAAGATTATAATCCAATTTATGCACATTACAGTCAGTATTAACTTTATCTGATATAGTAAGACTCCCGGTTGCCCCTCGTGTCCTCAGACAGCAATCCTCTGTTTTCTGATGCAAGCCGGCAGGCTGTCAGGAGGGGAAACATCCCGAAGAAAACAACCCCGAGCCCGGTCCCCGAGGGTCTGCACCCGGCACTCCCAGGTATTTCGCCTTCACCTGGGCTCTGCTACGTGCTGTCTCCCAGCCGTGGACTACCAACGCGGGAGGCGTTCCCTTGAAAGAAAATAGCATTCTTGTTTTTCTCTTGTTCATTTCATTTTTATATTTTCGGTGGCGGTGGCGGTGGCGGTGGCCGAAGGGCGGGGAGTACGTGGGGGAATGCCTGTGAGTGGATAGCGAAGGGGGCCAGGGGATTGTTGCCGGTTATAATAGTCTTCAGAGATTGCTTTTTGATGCTTATTTGTAGGCTGGTATTTCTCTTGCTCAGTCGTTAAATAAGTTTGTTTGGGTGTGAGTTCTTGCCTTGTCAGCACAAAACCACAAAAGGACGTGGTGGAAAGTAAAAGAAAGCCCCCTCCCTCCCCCAAGCGTGCTTACTAACGCCGGAGACTTGATTTAACACCCCTTCTCCGGCTGCTGGGGGCTGTAAGCAGTGGCTACATTCCAGCAGTTTTAATCCGTTTTTTATTGTAGGGCGAAGGGAGTTTACACAGGGGCTGGGATGGCTCCCCAGCTGGCCGCTCGACCCACTCCAACGCCCCCTCCCCGCCCCGCCCTTAACACCACCCTCCCCACCCCACCCCCAGCAGGAACCTGTTACTTTAAGCGAGGCGTTCAGTGTGGCGCAGCCGGCCGCGGGGGTTTCGGGAGGTGGCCGGTGATTGGCTCTTTCGAGCTCCCCCTGGCTCGTTCGCTCGGCCTCCCCGCGCGCTCCGCCCCGCCCGCGCGCCCTCCCTCCGCCCCGTGAGGCTCGGAGCCCCGGTGTCAGGCGCCACAGCGCATGCTCCGGAATCTCATCCTCTGGCCCTGGAGCTGCTGCTGCTGCTGCTGCTTTTGCTTTTGGGGCTGAGTTTAATAACCAGCGAGCGAGCAAGCGAACGCGGGGGAAAAAGGCAGAGAATGTCCGCCATCTACCCTCCGCTCCTGGGCGCGCTCTCATTCATAGCAGCCTCTTCATGAATTACAGCTGAGGGGGGCGGGGAGGGGGGTACCTCACAACACCCCAGCAAACCTCCGGGCCCCCAGGCATGGCTAGCTCGGTAAGTACATGCAAACATAATAATAAAAGATCCCCCCCCCCTTTCCTCCCTCGCCCTGTGCCGCCACCGCAGCCCAGACAGCGCCAGCGCTCCGCGGTTTCAATTAGAAAAAGGTTGGTACGGTTTGCAGGGAGCTGCTGCCTCTCCCTCAGCCTCCGCTCTCCTCCCTCCACAGCCCCCCAGGCGCGCACACACACACTCACACACTCACACACACTCGCCCCGCCACCCCCCGCGCCTCCCTCCCTCCTCGCCTCTCTTTGCAATCGCAAGAAGCGCACTCTCGCTCACACGCGCGCACTCACACACACTCACACACGGTGGAAGGAGGCGAATAATAACTCAGCCATATTTCAGCCGCAGCCGCAGCCGCCGCCGGGAGCCGCGGGCACAGTCCGGGGACGCGGTGAGCAGCCTCGGCGGCCGCTACGATGGTGCGTTCTCCTCGGCGCGCGTGTGTGAGCCGAAGTGAGCGGGCTGACAGCGGCGGGGCCGCACGCAACTTTGCCCCCGCGCCGGGCTGCGCGCAGTCGAGGCTCGGTGGCTGTCCGCCTGCCTCCTTGCCTTTCTAATTTCATTTTTTGGGGGTGGGTGGGACGTACTTTGGGGCCACTTTGGTTCTTGGAAGTGCATTACGAGGGCTCCGTTAGGCTGGCCTCGCCGATCGCATGGAGCTTTTCGCTGGCGGGGGGGCGGGTGGTGGTGAGGGGAGCCTTAAGTTATGGATGTCTCGGTGTGTTTTCCTGCGGGCGTGTGTATGTGTGTGACGACGTCTCATTTATGTTGTGCATGAACCCCGTGGTAAGAGGACGGGAGTTTGTGCCCATCAGCAGAGGCTGCCTGTAGTTTCCATTCAGCCTGGCACAGCGCTCCACACGCACGCACACACACGTACACAAAGACTTCCTCGGCGTGTGCCTGTCGCCGCCGTACTTTCGGGGAGGGGGCTTGCCCTAACCCCCCTCGGAGTCCCAACTATTTCCCCTCCCACGCTGGGAAATCGCCCCGGCATGGTCTCCTAATTGTCTTCGAATTTGTTTCCAATGCATTTGTTGTCGTGCTCGTAGTGGCTGAGTGTTCTCTCCCTCTTTCCCCCGACCCCTGGACCCCCTTTCTAATTGGGGGTAACATTCCGTTACAATCCAGAGGGGCGTGGATGCTGGGCCCGGGGGCGCCGGGGGCCGGGACGGCCGGTGGGGTATTTGGGGGTGTGGGTGTGGGCGCCCACGCGCGTGAAACGTGGATGCGGAGGGCACCGCCGTTTCCTTTTATGTGCGTTTCAAGAAGGAGGAAAAAAAATGTCAGGCGCTATGTGCAATGTCGAACGGTCGCCTTCCTGTTGTTCACGGCTGTCTCTCCTGCTGTCCGCAGTGTGCCGTGCAGGTGAAGCTGGAGCTGGGGCACCGCGCCCAGGTGAGGAAAAAACCCACTGTGGAGGGCTTCACCCACGACTGGATGGTGTTCGTGCGCGGTCCGGAACACAGTAACATACAGCACTTTGTGGAGAAAGTCGTCTTCCACTTGCACGAAAGCTTTCCTAGGCCAAAAAGAGGTAGGGCTCGAATACAAAAGGAGCTTGATAAAAAAATGTCTTGACTGGCGAAGGAAACAATCGCTTGGTCCGGCGGTCCCCTGCCCCTCTCCCTGCCCCCCGCGTCGCGCTTGCCGGCTGAGCCTCGGGACCCGGGTGCGCGGCGCCGCGCCGTCCAGGTCCAGGTCCCGGTCCCGGTCCCGGCCCCGGCCCCAGCCCGCGCTCGCGCTCGCGACTTCGGCTTGGTGAAAGTCACCGCAGAGAAAGGACCGTCAGGTGTCCAGTGTTTATTCATCCTAAGCCAGCCCTCACCGGTCTTCAGGGGTTAGCTGCGGGCTCCGTGGGGAAGGTGCAATTAGTTGTTGGGTTTGAAGGTGTGGGGAGTGGGGCCGGAGGGAATAAACAGCTGAGCCTTTTTTTTGTCCCTAGAGAAATTGAGGCTTACCTGTATTATTGGCAGAAAATGCGTGGGATGTAGTTACTGCTCCGTCTTGAGAAGTCGCCTCTTTTTGGGGGCATTCTCGCTTTCCTCTCTGTACGTGAAGCATTGAGCACCAGTTGTCACAGACTTTTCTTTTTGTGGGTTGGCCACCCCCAGCCTACACGGTCAAGATTTTATGTTTAATCAGGAGACTTTCTCGTCCCTAGCCCCGGATGGCACTTGATCACTCATTCGATTTTCAACAACCTTCTGAAATGTCTGTACAATGTGATCTGCAGAGAAGAGGGTCCTTGCAAAGGTCGAGTCTAAGTTTCTGAGGACCCTGTGCTCCCATCCTTTCCCACTTTGGTTTTTAGCCTTAGTATCTAGTTTGCATAATGGGGCTGAGCCTTTGGGTCCCAAGCATTTTCCATAAAGGATAGGGCAGTTTTGAAGAAAAGAAACCCCGTGTTATTTTAAAAGAAATTGAGAGATGGTTTGAGAAATCCTGATTTCTACTTCCTACAGCCCCTGGAAAGCTACTGTCTGCTTGTTTTAGTTGGATTAGTGGAGGTAACAATATAAATACAATAAGGTGCTTTGTTTGTGAGCAGGTTTATTTATCTAAGTCGACACAATGGTTAGTAGTTATCTTCCATTTGATCTGTAATCTTTATTGGCATCTAGAACTCCTGCTGTTTCTTAGGGTAACATCATAATACATCCGTTCTGCTTAGAGCTACAGGGAAATTATTGAACATTCAGAGGCGGAATAAAGAGAAATGCTGTGTGCCTTAGAGGTGGCAGAGACTTGTGTTAGTGCTTATTTTTGTTTCCAGAGCTCATGTAATGGGACGTAGGGTTGTATGTTTTGCCTTTAGTGATTTGTTTTATACCTCCTCTTGAAAACTTGAACAGTTGAATTTGATGGGTTTTGCTGGATGGTTAATAAATGAACCCAGCTTCTAAAAGAAGGGTAGGAATATATACATGGCCTGTAGGAAACAACATTTAGATTTTGTTAGCATTTTCTATAAAAATAGAGTGAGGGATAGTGTATTCATAGTTCCTTAAAAGGGTGGTAAGGATGAGTATTGTCAAGTTTCTGTCACTATATGAGGCTGGGCATGATGCTTTTTGGTATATTGCTCTCCCTTTTCCATGTGTCCATAGAGCCACTGCAGAGGAGTTTAAACAAAAGAAACCACCTTCTAAGAACCTTGGTACACAGTATTATGACTACTTGGGTGCTATTTACTTCGATGTGAAATACACTTTAAAAAATGCCATATTTATTGAATTAGGAGAACTAAGTTAGTTGGCAGAAGATGTAGCTCTTAAGATAACTTTGTTTAGATGCCTTAATAATCAACGGATTGGCATTGTATAATCAGCCTCCCCATATTTCACCACTCTTCTCTGCCTCAGTGAGTGTGTGTGGTGATGTTCCCCGTTATTTTCCATACCTGATGATTTTCTGTCCAGCCTGAGGGAATGCGAGGGTGCTGCCCACACAGCTCACACCTGGGAGTTATTGCCGGGTGTGGTAAGCCACTTGATAATACTATGTCCTCGCAGATGTCTCCAGTGAGATGTCAACTTGTCTGTTGGGATCTTCAATTTTTAATCTTAACTGTAGAGTTTCTTTATGTAGTCTATAAGCCATTGTTCTAAAATGTTTATTTTTGGATTTTTATTTGTATGTGTGCTTCCCATGATGTGACAAGTCCTGGGAAAAATGCCAGCTTACATAGCCCAGGAGAGACCTTGTCATACTGTAATTACACATGATTCAGATTGCAAGAGAAGGTTTCTGTGTTATTGGGAATAGTTGTAAATTCACTTAACACCAAACATGCCACTTAATCCTGGTACTTATTTTTTGGCCTATAATGTCTTTCAAACTGATAAGAATAGGCAGAGAATAAGAATGCAAGGCATTTCCAGATCTACTTATACACTTGTTAATGTGCTGTATTTGCGATACTATAGATCTGTAAATGATAGGATTGGAAATGGGAGAAACTGCAAAAATGGCTTTGTAAAAAATCTGGGTACAAAATTTTTAAAAGGAGTTGCACATGTTCTAAACTCTAAATGACTACTAATAACAAGTTAAATCACTTTCACTATATATGGTAGCAGATAAACAGAAATGGATCTTAGAATAGAAGATGAACTCCTCAGCCACAGAGATGGATGAATCCTTAGTTTCATAAGTCTTTGGCTTGAAAAAGTGAATTAATTTTCAAGTTGATTTCCTTTATTTCACAGTAATATTATGAGAACTTGTAGAGGAAGAAATTATAGTATTATCAACTTGTTGCCTAATGAGAATTACATACAGCATATCAGGATTGAGCTAATTGGACTTGAATTAATGAGGTTTTTCTCTGTTCCAAAGATGTATTGGAGACTTTCAAATTAAAACTACTAACACAAAGTCCTAAAAAAAAGATTTTGATGAAATGGTAAAGCCTGGAATATCCATTAGCTGTTACAGAATAGACAGGTCAGAGTATAATGCATCTTAAAACTATCTACTTGCAAAAAAAGACCATATCTTATTTATTAGTACCAAAGATTTATAATAGTCAGATATGACTGAAATGAATAGTCACATTCAAAACATTTCATTTAAAATATTAATGTTTTCATTTTCAGTATGATGGGAATTTGAATGAACTTTCCTATCAATTACAGCCATCCTTACTATTACAATCTGTTCACTGACGTTTATGATATGAAATCTGTTGCTTATTATTTTATGTAAGCAAATTTGGCCACTGCTATGATTTGATAGCTTTTTATTTGTAGCCTTAGTCCTTTGAGTGGGCAGATAAAGCATAATAAATCCACATTTATAACTTTCCTTTAAGTGTTTGAGCCCAGCTTTACTGTGTAGTTCTAATTTGTGTTAAATGGTCTTCTGAAATAATTCGAATAGCTTTTTATCAGGGTATCTAAAATTTGGGAGTTTACTAGTTGCAGATATTGTGTGTACCTGGTGTGTTTTTCTTCTGAAGTATTTAAAAAGTATAAGGAAAAAATAAAGATGGAAGACTATACTGATATATTTAGTGAGTGTTATAAGATTGTGTAGAGTTCTCTATGAAATTAAGACGACCAGTGAGAACAGTTTTATTACTTCACATTTTGAAGCAACATATAGTGGAATTTTCTAAGGCAGCTAAAAACTAAGTTGCTGGAGGAAATCTCATATGCTGTTAGTGAGAATGTAAATTGGGTACAGACATTTGGAGGGCATTTGGCAAAATCCAGTAAGATTTTATATGTTTATACCCTTTGACCCAGAATTTTACTTCTAGGAATTTTTTTTAACAGAGTTGGTTTCACAACTACACAAAGACACATCATCTTTCTTATGATTGCTCTTTAATAGCAAGCCATATAGGGGACCTCAGTTGGGTAGGAGTAAATGATGGTAATCTTAAAAAAGAGGGTAAATCTATTTGTAGATGCAGGAAGATCTTCACGATATATTATGTGAAATAAGGCAATTGCTAAATCAGTGTAATCCATTTAAAAAATGTACTTAAACAGATAAAAAATATATGTATGTATTCAGGATATGTATATGTCCTGGATGAATGGGGATAAACTCTTAACCAATAATTTTTTTACAAGGTGCTTACGGTGCTGGTGGTGAGGGGGGTTATTTTTATAATGCTTGATTTTTTAAAAAAAGTTAATTCTATATATTTAAAGCACTCCAGTGAACACTCATTGCTTTTTAAGACTGAAAGGCAGAGAGTAAAGGCCCAGTATAGAACATTGCCTTTTAAAAAGGGATTAACATGTAGCTATGGAAAAGTGATCTTTAACTATCTTGAGTAAATATTGTTGCTCAGTCATAAGGAGTTTGAGGCTAGGAATTACAGACTTGGATTCACGTGATGATTTAAGAGACACCTCGTGTAATCCTGAGCAAGTCACATCTGTGTCTTTTTTTCATTTGTGTTCTTATTTGTGTTAAAGAAATGATGATAGAATAGAACAAGTACCTCACAGGTAGCTTCTGGAAAACTGCTGTACACTAAAGAGGGTAGAAGAGTGAAAAAAAAAAAAGGCAAATAATGTCTTAGAGTTGCTATGAAAATAATTTTACTTTGCCAATCCCTGGAAAAGATCTTGGGGATCCTGGAGTCCCTAGACTATACACTCGAAGAACCTCTCATATAAAATATTTGGCATGCAACCTGGCACAGATAAACTGCCCTATTAATATGTGGGAGCTGCTTTTTAAAAATCATTATTATTGTTGCTAATAAAACACTCATTTAATAGAAAGAGAAAAGATACATCTTCCAAGGCATTTGCATGGTTAAATTCCAGTGTAACAATTATCTAATGGTTTTTTTCAGAAAAGGAAATCCCAAACTTGGGTTTTACTAGATATATTTTATACTTAACACTATTGTCCATTTTATGCTGTGTTATCTGAGTTCTGTAGAAGCCTTTCACATCTATTATTTTAGGTAACCCCCTGTTGAATTACCTCTGTGAGGTAGAGAGTGTAGGGATATCAGTCGGTTTCATAATTTTATCGTAAAGATCCTTTGTTCTTTCACTTGAATCTTCAAAGTTCCCTTCCAGTGGTCTTCCATGGACCATTCTTAGCCCTTTAGCTCTTTTTATGGTCATTTATTACAGATGACTTCTACTACTTAACACAGTCTTTACACTTCTAAGTTGTAGACTTTATTTTTTTAATCTCTTAGTGACTTAAGTCTTCAAAAGAGAACTTGGGAAATCTTAGATACTTAGGGAGGGAGGAAGATGTTAAATTCAGTTATACCAATTACAAAATTAAGCAAGGGCTCGATATACTACTGAACTTCACTGGACTTTAATCTCTTTGACCAGATTGTAGAACATATTTGATTTCTGAAACACAATGTTTTACATTGCCCTAATGGAAATAATATAGATTTCTAGATTTTGTTCCTTTGGTTTTTATACTTTCTGTTTGAGTTTATGTTTTTTATTCCTCAGAGAAGAAACTAATATGTAGAAAGAGGAATTCTCTTGTTTCAGTTACACGAATTAATATTCCTTTAAAACATTTTGTTTCACCTATGGCGAGAATTTCTTTAGTTCATCTTCTGACTAATAACATGTATTTTAATGCTTTAACCTTTTATTCTCATATTTGTGGTTCTCCTTATTCTTGTTTGTAGTGATGTATTCATTTTGGGAACTATAATTTGTCTGGAAAGAGTCCTTGGATAGATAATTGCCCATTGATGATATTACAGGTAGTTTGTAAGCATTACAAAGCATTACAAAAAAACTTTTGTTTAAGGGCCATAGAAACTGAGAAATTACATTGCACAATTGTATAGAGCATCTTTTATGAAGAACCTGTATGTTATATTTTTACATGCAAATGAAAATTGTGTTATTTTCTGATTTATAGAAATGTGTTCATTGTAGAAAAATCAAACCATATAAATAGAAAGGAGTTACTCCAAAATTCTTCATATATAACAATAAGTAATACTTTGCTAGACATGTTTATATGTATATACATATATACACATAAATATTAATTACTAATTAGCATTAATTTATTTAACATGTGTTTTTATTTTTGTTTTCGTGGAGCTCCTCCGATATTCCTAGAACATTTCTAGGAGCTGGGGATAAAGCACAGATGAACATCTCTACTCTCGTGATATATAGTGGTATATCATCCTTTTAAAGCTGAATTTTATGGTATTCCATTGAGTGTAGATTTGTTATACATTATTTGGACATTTAGATTGTTCTCAGTTTGAATTTGATAAGAATAATGCTACTTGAATGTCCTTGACATTCATTTTTATGGCTTTTCAATAATTTTATGTTAAATTTCCAGAAGAGAGTTAGGTAAGTCAGGGTATATAGATTCCTCCAAAATGACTGTATCAGTTTATACTTTCTCAGGGCTTGGGAGACAACTCATTTCCCCATATGGTTGCCAGTGCTGGGAATTAATAGTTTTTTTTTCTTTGCCAATCTGCTGGATGAAATGATATCTTATTTTTATTTGTACTTATTTGATTAGGAATGATACATCTTTATTTATATACTACATATTTACCATTTGTTATTTGGAATAGGCCTGTTTTGTGTCCTTCCTGTATTGCTAAAAAAAAAAAGTACAGGCAAATAAAAGGAAAGAATGGTATAACGAACATTTAAATCCCCACTACTAAAAATGAAAATGTTTACATTTTATCATATTTGCCTCCTTGTTTTTATTTAGGGAATTACGTGTTACAAGTTCAGCTAAAATTTTTAAATGCTTCTCAACCTTTTCTTCCAACTCTTCAGCCTTTCTTCCATTTATTTATGTACATTTGCACATTTATGCTACTACAAGTAATAGGATATTATGTCTTAAAATATTCACAAAGAGTATCAATACTGGGAAAACCATTTTTTTCAATTGAGATATATAATTCGCGTACCATAACATTCACTCCTTTAAAGTGTAAAATTCAATAGGTTTTAGTATATTCACAAGGTTGTGCACCAGTTGCCACTCTTCAGTTCCAGAACATCTTCATGAGTGAATAATTTTGCATTTTGCTTTGCCCCCAGACTCAATGTTTTTGAACCTTTCCATATGTCATCTACAGAGAGCCAATCCATTCTTGTTAATTTCTTTTGCTTAATATTTCATTGTAGGAATATGTTTTATGCTTATTTTTCTGTTCCTTTATTAAGGAATATATAGGTCATATTCCATTCTGTGCAGTGAACATCTTCGAATGTGTTACCTTGTACAAATAAACAAGATTTTGGATATAGGCCTAGAATCTGAGTTGAGGGTACATTTTCATTTGTATTCAGTTTATACCCTGTTGGAGAATGAGTACTATTTTCTCTACAGCTTTGCCAATGTTGGATATTTTAAGATTTCTTATTTTTGATATTTAGTTGATATATGGGATCTTTTTGTTTTCATTAACATTTCTCTGGTTTCTAGTGGGTTAAGCATTTTTTATATGTTTACTGACGATTTGGATTTCCTCTTTATTGACTATATATCTTTTTAAAAAAAACTGTTAAGGTGTTTGTTTTTTTCCTTAACTGTAGGATGTTAATCCTTTGTTATTTGTCTTGAAAAGATCTTGTCCTATTTTTTTTTTTCTTTCTCTGGTAGCCTAATGTATGGTATCTTTTTGTCATATACAAGTTTTAAATTGTGTCAAAATTATCTATTTTGTTTGCCTTCCTGTTTGGCTTTGGGTTTTGTTTAAGAATACAATTTGTGGTCTTGGTAATGTGCTTAATCAACAGACCTGATATGTGCAGGACACACTGAAAAGATTGGGGGAGATGTAAATAAAAGAAAGAGGAGGTCCCTGCCTTCAATGTGCTTGTGTCTTTTAGAGCTGGAAAGGACACTTGAGATTCTTCATCTTTGTTTACCCTCTCATTTTACTTTCAATCAGCAGCCTAGAAATGTGAAGTGATCTTGCATGTAGACACAATGAGTCACAAGTGTGCCAGTGCAAAGATAACCAGTAATAAATGGCGGTAAATGTTTACTTTTAAAACATTGAGTAATTATTCACTTATATTAGCAGACAAATGTTCAGCAATAACTGCTTTTGTAGACATGATCTAGGATTTAATTAAGTGGTGGTAACCATGGTAGATACTGTTTAAAAGGAAGAAGTTCTATAGCTACTTTCAGGCAAAATCAAATTCGTTTTATGGATTTATTTGAGGTTTTCTTTTGAGATTAAATCATTAGGAAAAAATTGTTACTAAACGGTAGGTATCCCCCTGATTTTTCCACCCCCTAGAGTCCCCCTGCCCCCTGCAGGGTCGCAGTTCCACGAAGGATGCAGAACTTTGTTTTAGGAAATAATGTTACGTGACCTGATTCTTTTAACTTCAGTTTGATAACTTTGCAGTGGTTGAGGCCTGAAGAAAGCTATTATCATTGAATTTTTAAAAAGATAAGGCTAGCATTTGGGTGTGACTTAGTAGGTATGTTGTAGTTAACAATTAACTTTTTGGATAGAATCAACACATCATTTTTTTTATTAAGGAAAGTTATGGCTTATTTTGAACTTAATTCTGAGGTCCTTTTATTTAAAAAAATGTTCATAAGTGATTATAAAGATGATTATTTGAATTCAATTAGAATTATTAATCATGTTAGAAGATTGATATTTTCACAGCCAAATAAATTTAAAATATTTAATTTTACCAAATGTAGATTTTTTTGCTCCTTTCTAGCAGAAATATTAATTTTTCCATCAATACCAGGCCAAATGCTGTATGTATTTATTGATTTTAAGAAGCAAAAATACATTAAAAATTTCCTAATATATTAGCAATTGCAGTGGCCTAGAGAGTAGGGAGATTTACCTGCCTCTTGATATTTCTAGGTATATTTTAGTTTGCATGATGCCTGTAATTTTTGCAGATAGATTTTATGCCCTCTTTCTTTCTTCTCTCTCCCAGGGTGGCCTGGTGAGAGATTAGTGTCAGATTATTCCAGGTATCTATTTATTTTAATAAATATTTATAACATTTTGAATGCTTAAAAACAAGGTTTATTGTAGACTTCATGTCATCCATACCTTTTACCCAAAATACACTATATGTGTTGCTGAGTAATGAAAGCTTTATTTGTATTGAAGAAATATTTTTCTATTTTACAAAATTGTTTCCTTTTGTTTGATTTCTTTCCCTGTTCCTGTATTATAAGCAGCTGTTTTGTAGTGAATCAGTGAAAATTAGAGCATTTAGGCTGTTGGGATTTGGTTGCTTTTAGTGCAATGGGTTATTCAAAATGTTGAATAACATTCGTCTTCTCAGAGATGCTTGTTGTATGACTTTTTTTCCTTACCTGTCTACAAAAATAGTAAGTAGCAGTGGAAAACTATCTTCCTCATCACATGGAACATCTAGCACGATGTACCTGTTACATGCTTCACTCAGCCCAGCACTTACCTCTCCTTGTGTACATACCTGTTCTTTTCCCTGTATTTCAGTAGAGATACACATCAAATCAGATGGGACTGATACTATCACTGTGGATAGTAGTATACCTTTGATCAATGTAGTCTAGACATTGGAAGTTTTTGGCAACAATGAAGCATAAAGGTAGATGCTGCAAGTCAGAAAAAGAGTGTTAGAATCTAGACATTAGCTCCCACTCTCCTAAGTGGTAAATCATTACTCACTGTTTTAAAACTCATTTCTTTAGTACCTCTAATAATTGACTTTGTGTAAACAGAACCACCACTTGAATTTAGCAGAAAACATTGTGTTGGCTGAGAATCACATTTTCTAAAATGTTTTAGCTTATGTTACAGGCAAAATGAATTTTTCTTCTTCCTTATATTCTTCCTTCACCTACTTTGGATGCTTTTTCAAAAGCCAGACGCAAATTTGAGAGACTTGGCTAGGTCTATCATTTTTTTACTACTTACTTTATGAAATACAACTAGGCTTTTAGCTTTAAAAATAGGAGTCAGATGTATTCCAGTAACTGTTAGGAACAGTATTTAGCAATGCAGCCATAAAGGCCTAAGCCTGGGAGGTAGGAGGGATGCGTTTGGTCTGAAAAAACTCTGTGGGCTTTCCCAGCTCTGAAATATTTTTCCTTAGTTTTTTAAAAATGATAAATTCTGAGTGTGTCATAGATCTAGTGTTGAAATCTAACGATGACATAACTCGCATTTTTTGGCTATTATCTGTTTATTGGTTAGTTGTCATGCTAAACAATAGATGTGTGCTGCTGTATTTAATTTCTCACATTTTGTAAGTGTTTGGAGAATGATTTTTCTGAAAACATTAAAATGTTGATATGGACTTCTGTATATTGGAATTTTAACTTTTTAAAATGAAGAGTGAATAATGAAATGGGTAAAAAGACTTGCTGTAATAACAGGGAAGTGGACGATAACATGGGTATTTGACCAGGTGATGAAGTTTTGGTTATGAAAAACTATTTTCTGATTATACTGGTGCCATTTACACAGACCAACTACTTGTAGGTGGGAGCATTCCGAGAACTCAAGACACCCTGTGTTTATTTGAAACTGCTTCTTTAAGTGCGGTTCTTGACCAGGTCATTAGATTGGGTTTTTCATGAAAGTGGACTTATTTATTTATTTATTTATTTATTTATTTATATTTCATATAATGTAGCCCAGACCTTGAAATTTTGTCACCCAGTTTGCTTTTATGAAGTGTCATGTTTCAGACAACTACTTGTGTTTCTCTATCAATAAAATTAAAGTTGTCTTGAAAAGCAAGTATCCTTCCACTCTTTACTTGCAACAGTCTCCATCACTTTTAGGTCAAAGAAAAATAATTCTGGTTATCATTCCAACTTGTTAAAGGGAATTATCTAATGACTAACTCAAGCCGTGGATTTAATTTGTATAAAAAATACACACAAATGCAGACATTTTAAAGAGAGCGGCAAATAAGTGAGAATGTTGTTATGTGGTAAAGCCTACACAGTAGCTTGTAGTTAATGCTATTTGATGTAGTATCTTTCTGTAGAAGCTCTTTTTTTGGTTTATCATTGATTTTAGTACTTAATTCAGTCCATTTTCTTCATATAAGAATTGTTCATCTTTATCCATATTTTGGTAACTGTGTGATACATAAAAATATGTCAGTGAAAAGATGGGAAGACAATACTATAGCAAAATGTTAATAGAAGTTTTCTCTCAGAGGTGGGATATGAGGAAATTCTTGTCATCAGTGAAATTTGTTGGATTTTTTTCATGCTTTCCTGAATGACACAAGTTATGTGAAAGTAAAACTAGATAAATGTACATATAAACATGTTTGCAATAAGCTTTTTAGCCTTTTTTTCTGAAAGTAATATCATTTAGAATATATAAAGGAATGTCTTCCCCAAAGAACATTTTTATATTTTGTTATTTAAAGTTTTAATTACCTTGTTATTTTGGATGTTTTCTTTTAATAGTATAATGAATATATATACAATGTTTCATTGAGTTAATTTTAAGCTTTATGTAAATCATGTCCTTAACTTTCTTAATAATTATTGTTGAATTACAGTTGTAAAATTAACAGATTAACTGGATTTATAGGCACATGATTCATCTAAGATATTCTTTATAATAAAATTCTTTGTTATAAAAATTTTCAGAGTGTAACTTTAAAAATTGACTACAAATAAAAGGACTCTAATCATGTTTAGTATATGATGATGAAGTTAGGAATAAATGGGATCTGTAATTGGAAAAAAGGCCCATTTCTAGTTTGTGTCTTTGTATATATTTTGGAAGTTAAACACTAAATTATGAGAAATAAAAAGTACTTGAAATTACTACCAAAACCAAGGCAAAAATAATAAGTCTAGGTCAGGGAGAAAGTGGTGCCTTTTGGATGGGGAATTGATGCGTAATTGTACAAACATAAATAATATTTATAGGGTGGGGCAAAAGTAGGTTTATAGTCCATATAGAAAATAATGCAATAATAAGTAATATTATAAGAATAAAACTGTTTCACATATTCACAACTGTAAATCCAATCCACTTTTGGCCCACCTGTATATACTACAAAAATAACCAGAAGTTTAAAAAAATTAAAATGTAATTTTTTTTATATATGGGGCAGGGCAAAAGAAGGTTTACAGCTGTGAGTATACAAGGGGAGACCCCCCCACCAAAAAAACTGGAATTTATTTATAAAAAAATGTGTATTTATTCTTACATGTTTAGACTTCAGTCACCTTCAAAGTACTCTCCATTTGATGCAATACACCTGTTGAGATGTTTTTCTCCACTGCTCAAAACAATTTGAACTCCTCGAATTTGATGCCTTTTAGTGTTTCTGCCATATTGGCAAAATTTTTCCCTTTGAGGACTGTTTTCATCTGGGGCAACAAAATAAAAGTCAGGGAGATTCCGTGAATAGGGAGTGTGGGGTCAGGGGTCATGCCGTTTTTGGCCAAAAAACGGCTGAACACTCAGTGCAGTGTGGGCAGGTTACTTGTAAATCACCCGCCATGAAATGGGCAAACCCATTGGAAGAGCCTTCAGAAAAATTCACTAACGCCAAACACACCACCAAAACGTCTCTCAAAACAGCGCCAGCTGGTACATTGATACACATGGATTCCTAGAACACTTAGCTAGTGGAGGAAGCCTGTCCTACAAAGGGCCTGCCCTCCGAAGGATAGGTCTGGTGCGGAGGTGGGGGGAGTAGGGGGGTGGGGGGGTGGGGGGTGGGGAGGGTGTTTCCCCTCTTGTATAATGCAGATAGACTGATTTGCAAATTCCTGAGATACAACTAAAAGTAATGATTTCTGCAAAATAAGGGATTTAATTTTAGTTGTCTTAACAGGTGTAATTTAAAATTTGTACTCTGAAATCTGGCTGGTTTAGTTCATGATATTGCAATCTGTGGGAAACATCTTTATCTTTTTAATATTTTTGAAAGAATAGCCATTAAAACTGTACTTGCTGAAATACATAGCAAAACTATATGTCAAATAAAAATAAGATGCTTTAATAGATGCTTTTACAAAACTCATAAATTATAGTTAGCCAGATTAATTCTACCTTAGAATATGAATAATGAAAATTGATGTTTGTGGTCTGAGCATTTCTTTATTAGCTACTTTAAGTTCTATTTGTTAGCACTTGGGCTAACATGATTTTCCAGAGGCTTAATTTAGTTCTAATAAGTATTTATTTAACTATTTCAATTTCTTTTGAGAGTCTTCTAAATGGGCTTCATAGTGCCCTGATTCCTTTCTTTGGGATTAAGGTGTGGATGAGAATGAGGACAATAAACTCTGTTTGCCACAATGACTATAGCTCATGATATTTGCTTGCTACTTTTATTATTAAATTAATTTATGTAGGTGTCTTAACTGCAAATATAGAAAATAAAGTAATCACTTTAAAATGCATTATAACAAAATATTTGAGGGACCAAGTGAAGAGTTGAGATTTTGAGTAATAAGGACACTTGGTTTGAATATTGCAGGTTTAGAGATTCCAAATTTGGTACTAAATTAAATAAACATACTAATAGAATTTTATTATAGGATAGACAGAGCTGAAGTAGACCAAGATAACCTGTAAATGGCCCTTGTTTAGAGTATATAGAGTGGGAGCATATTTTACAGTGAAAGGGGAACTAACGGACAAGGTGTTCTCTACTTGTAGACTTGTAAAGACCTCAGTTTTCTTTACGTTATTGTAGAAAGACATTATTTTTGCTTCGGCGTGCTTAAAACTAAAGGGCAAATGATCCAAAAGAATAATCTTGAAATTCAATAGCACGAAAACTACTTGACATTGTGGGCTGGAGGCCAGCAAACGTGTTGCTTTCATTGAATGCGTGGGAAATGGGGCAGGCCTGGAATTTAAAGAGACAGGGTGCAGTACCCTAGAAAAGAAAAGCCCTCCTGTATGATTTGCTTACTGGGAGAAAAAAAAAATAGACCTAAAGTTTTCTCGAAAGGATCTTTATTGGTTCAACTATTTGAGGCATTGAAAGACACTGAGTGGGTTTTTCCTAACTCCACCTCCCATCTCCGTAGCTATCCTCTCTTGTCTGAAATTGCTGCTGAGTAAAATTGTTTATACAGAGGAGAAGCAGCTTTTCAAATAAAAGTACTCTGTAGCCTGTTCAAATGGAGTATAATGTAATTCTCTCTGAAACTGAGCACTTACTACTTTGTTTATGTAGCTGTTTAAAAAGGTGGGGGGGTGTGATGAGCAGTTGGGGGTACTTCAGGAACCACTGCTTCAGAAATTACTGGTTTTTTCCTCCTGTCCGAGTTTTCCTCCCTCACCACTCATGAATCCCCCTTTCCCCCTCCCCCACCTCCCACAATCCCTCAATAAAATAGTATTTAAAAGACTTGAATAACCAGTCCTATGTACCAGCTTCTTGCTCGAGGCAATAATGTTGTATTATTTTCAATGGGTGGTCTTGAATCTCCATGGGAGAGTTTACAGGCAGTGGGCTCCAAGACCCACTAAGTATTATGTTGAACATAGCCAGTTAAAGTCTCAAGCCATAGAGAATATGTACAGATAGTTTTATGTTCTTGAAGTCCCATCGTTAATTACTTGCAAATCAATTAGTTTAATTTTATTCGAAGAATTTGTGGTTTAAATCCCTACAAGGAACACATATTAACCCAGTATTTGAGGTTTACTTTTTAAAACAAGTAAGCCATTCACATATATGTCAATTCAGGAATACCCATTTGTGTGTTTTAATTCATAGGTGTTTTTTGTTTGTTTTAGTTTTTCTCCTTTAGAAATCAACACCTAGTAGTTGTTTTGGAATGTTAAATAGCTGAAGCCATATTTCTTCTACCTGAGGGAGTATAAAATATAGGGCCTGTTATAATCACAAAGTGTATCAGATATGCTTTTCATCATTATCTTACCTGCAGTGGGTAGCATAAATGTATTTTGGCCTGAAATTTACTAAAATTGCTTTGGGCCAAACCTTTGTGGAAGTAAACAGGATTAGAATGATAAATTAAATACTGGATTAAGAATGCCTTGTGTAAAAAATAAATTGTTCTTTAGACAAACTTACTTGAATAAAATGTATTTACTTATGCGTTGTAAATATTGAAATGTGGAATGTTGCAGTCACAACTATTTCTACATAACTTAGTTTATAATTATTTTGGTGTTTCTTTCTAGTATGAACCTGTGGTTATTAACCAGAATGATAACATAACTTTGTTGGGTCATTGATTTCCTTATTTTGTTCCTCTTATGTTGTTCAGAAAATTATTTTCTGAAGAATGTTGGGCTTCTATTTACAATAAATATTTGTAAGTTCTGATTAGTTAGAGGCCTGAAATACCTGTTTTCCATGGACTAAGTAGGGAAGAATTTAGGAGTAGGTACCTCAAATGTTGGATTATGATATATGAAGAGAAAGCTTTTTGTTTATTTTAAACAATATATGTAGTTTTAGGTAGAAGATTGTAATCCTTGAAGTACTGAATTTTTTTCTTTCATTTAAATTATTATAGCTGTTTTAGATCATCTAAAGTAGTATGAATTCTGCAGTTTTCTTCGCTGATCGAATCAAAGATCTGTGGCTCAACAGTTTACAGCAAAGACTAAATGTTTGCCTTTTCTTTTTTTTAGCTCTTTTAGTTAGTCCTTGAATAGCTAAAATGTTTTCAAGTAGTCTTTATAGGTGGGTTTAAGAAATAATAGCCATCTGAAGTTTATTTTGTATAGCTAGTATTTAAAAGTTTTTAAGGTTTAAGGTTGTCTGCACACAAAAAAGAAACAGCTCTTGTGGATATACATGTGAGTAAAAGTTAAAGGTTTGTAAAAATTAGCTTGTCAAGTAAACTTACTGACTGAGGAATAATTTTGTTTTCATTTTCCATTCCCTTGGCTGAAAATGAAATAGAACGATCTGGTTACTAAAGACCAAGCGCTAAGCACTGTATTGGATCACTTCCTTGAGCTTTTGCTATGATCGTTAAAGGCAAAGTTAGACAGCTGCTGTAGATTTTGCCAGTAGCCTCACAAAAGAAATTGTTTAACCCTGTTAGTTTCAGACACTATCATTTCTAGTTTGCAGATAAACTTGCTATGTTAGCTATGGATCTCTTACGATTTTGATTTGAACTTCTGATGTATAGAGAGGTAGTGCAGCAGAAAATGAGTGATTTTGGCACTCCTACAGTACAGTTTTATGTCTTAGAATATGATGTATTTCTACATTTTTGCTTATAGACAGATTTTAAAACTTTAACTCGGACTTTTTAAAGTTAGACTTTGCTTTTTGTCTGTAAAGACCTTTAGAGAATTGTGAAAATTGTGAAAAAGTGTGAAAATTAAGTTCAATGTATAAACTGTGTTAACTGAATATTTAAATATCCTTTGTGGGGGTTTGAAGTTCAGAGGAAATACCAAGTCATTGACTTTAAAATCACATTTTGGCTCAGTATAGAATTAGAACAATGCCATTTACTCCCGAAACTGATGTCATCATGTTAAAAAATCTAGTGTGTCTGCATTATTGCTATAGGTTTAAAGGGCAGGGGATACTTGACTGTTAAGGCCGAGGTGGGCAAGATTTTGAAACCTACTGCTATGTGATTAAACCAGTGTGTTTGTCCTGAGGCTTCAGTCATTCAATCTGAACTCATAGTCTAAAGTTTTGGATTCCTTCTCTGTCTGAAAATAATACTACTTAAAAATTTTAGGACTGCCTTCGCCTACTCCCATGAAAACTATTGAGACAAATTGTCAGGGTTAAGATTTTCACACAATCAAGACTGAAGATATATTTTTGTATTTTAAAGAGAAAGTTCGCCGCCATTTTACATAAAATTTTATTGGGCTTTTCATTAATCCGAAATAACTGGTCTATAAGTACTTTATCAGTGAAAACTGCTCAGCATGTAAAATGAGGAGAAGAGCACAAAGGCTTCCTGCAAATTAAGGGCACAATGAGCACTAACGGACTTTCCAGCCATCTCCAGCTGTGAGATTATTATAGTTTTGCAAACCCTTTTCTCTCAAAACTAAATCAAGAATGGTAGAGTCCTGATAAAAAGAAGTGTAAAAAAGCCTAACTAATCCTTAGATGAGTTACTTCAAACATTCCAAAATGGAATAAAATCAGTTAATAACATGGATTAAAGGTTACTTTTAAGGCATTTTATCACTCAAGTTGAGATTTTTTGTTGTATGTTAATGCATTTGGCCTTGGCTAAAAAAAAATCTGGAGTAAAAATATAATTAAATTTGAGAGATTACAAAATCACATTGTTATGAGGAAATTTATACCGATATTAGGTGCCAGTTTTGACCTAAGAGAGAAAAGCTGTGCTCTGGAGATGAGAGCTGTGAACAGGTGGCTCCAATCCTGAGCGGTAAGTTTTAGGGTTATAATGAGAGGGCTCATCTATGTACTTCTAAAAGGCGGTTTATTGTCTAGATTTTTAAAGACATGGCTCTGTGTCTTTGGATAAACACAAACAAGTGGTTCCTTGGATAAGATCATAGAGGAGTGCTAAAATCAGATCTGGATCACTGTTTTAAAAGTGCTTGATTCTTCCAAATGGTAAAGAGAAGGGGAGAAATAAGAGGGAGGTTTTGTGTTCAAAGGTAGTCTTTTGCCTTACCTTTTATGCATAGTATCTAAAATGATCTTTTATGTACAGAGAGAGACTATAACATCTGTGCTTTTAATTCAGAATCACATGTTTGCCAACTACTTACTTTGTGAAATACTTTTCCCATGTAACTGGCATAGTATGAGAGAGCTGCCAAAATATTAGGTTAAGGAAAAACTGATTTAGCGTGATGCCATTGGTAGGAAGAATTAAAAAATAAAGTAACATCTTTCTCTTTTCAGGTGCAGATATATAGATATAGGTATAGGGGTGTATACATCTACTTTAATAAAGTTTTATATAAGAACCGGGGCAATGGGAGATTTTATAGTCATGTCACATTTGCCATTTCTCTAAGATATGAAATTGTGTTTCTCTAATGAGACTTAGCATTTACTTCCTTGTGGTAGATCCATTGCTTTTCCTTTGGCTTAATAGGAAATAGTCTGACTGGTACTCCTAGCTCATGTGTGTGCTGTGTATATGTTAGGTATTTGTATATATGCCGCCTCATATATAATGTAGTGATTTTTCATAAGCCATGTGAGAATAAAATTTTGTTAATCTGTAGTCAAAACATACAGTCGCCCATACATAAATTTCCTCTATTTGATATTCTAACCAAATTTAACCTTATACAAAGTTTCTAGCTTGAATGAATTTTGCAACATTGAATAAATACTATGCTATATAGTTATTTATGTGCTCAAGAAGCTGAACTTTTGTTCTATCGCAGTAAGTTCCCATGGGATAAATTATTCTAGTAAATCAGAAACTATCTCTGAAAGCAAAGTGATTCTTAATTTTTGAAGGCCTAAAAAAATGGGGAAAATAGCTGTACTCACGAGGGGAAGAAATTCTAGCTGGCCAGCATCACTAAAAAACAAACCAGAATACTGGGATATCTTTTTCTCTTGGTGGGGGACAAGCCCTACCACAAGCCTGCTGAATTGTTTTACTTCTGTAGTTATGTCTTTTGTGTGTTTATAGGAGCGGGAACATTCTATCTTCTGTGTTTCTGTTGAGGTTGTTTTTCAGCAGCGCCCCAAGAAAAGTCCTGGAGGCTGGCTTTGAAGCCTTGTGCACAAGCTGGATATCAAAGAGCCAGAGGAATCCGGGCAGTAATTGTTTTATGACTGGCCAGAAATCAGACCTATTTGTATAGGTAGCACACAAAATAGCTGTGATTTGACAATTTGGTGCTATTTATACCTACCATAAAAAAGAGAAAAGAAAAAGTTAAAGGAGTATTTTGGAAACAGGAACTAAGCTGTAAATGCAAATTGCTTCACCATTTTCTCAAAGGAACAAAAAAGGAAAGGATTTAGGAAGTTTTTATTGAAGCTACGTTATTGAGGATCTGTCTGCTTTCAGGACATTTAATATTTTGCTCACACTGAAACTATACTTCCTCTTGTTTGTACTTTTTTTCTATTCCCATCTGATTAAAATTATTTTTTGTGGAGCAAATGAAACTCTCTGGGGGAGGGACAGTGAAAATTACAAAGTTTCCAATACTATTTTAATAGACCTTTAAATTTTCATATTCATATTGTTATTTAGCTTGGGATAAAAACCACATGCTGTTGCTACAGCAGATATTTTTCTTTCCAAATAAGTTATATTTTCAACAAGCAGTCACACGTTGTTTACTGTGGTGGTGGGTGATTTGCCAGGTAAATTTTCATGGCTTTTAGGAAACACAAAGAAGAAATTTTTCATGACTACTCTTTATCTGTCATCTGTGGGGGGTGGGGTGAGGTTTTTTTTTGAATGGAAAGTGCCTAAATTGTTAGTCTCACCTAGCATATACTCCAAACTCAAGGTGGGCTGTGTATCATGGTTTGTCTGTACTTCAATGAGCAGCTCAAAGTGAAGTTTGACTGTTTCCAGAATGTTATTCAGACCTTTTGAGGTTGTCAAATGCTTCATTGTTTTGCCTTGGAACCCCCAGCCCCAGAGCAGTCTGAGTCTGGGGCAGTGGAGCAGAGAAAAAGTAAACATGTCTATGACTGACTATATATATATATATATATATTTTTTAAAGAAACCCTAGAAATGCCTTAGGGACCCCAGGGGCATCTTCACAATTTAAAACAATTTTACGTTGAAGGTATTTCAGTGCTATCAAATTAAGACTGTATTAATTTACTTTGGTTTTAATTTTTTTCCTATTGGATTCTGATCTTCCAGTAATTTGGATAGTCTTTGTCAAGTGTACCTTAATTTCTGGGGGAAGGTTCTATAGTTTTGATTGGATGAAGAAAGTTCACTGGGAGAAGGAGAAAAGAAGTGGAAACTGGTGGAGATAAATATGTTCTTGGGGCAGTCAGTTGTCTTTCTTGAATGAACATTTAGAGTTTAATAAAAGTGTGTGAAGGGTCAGAAGTGTGTAAATAAAGATATAAAATGGGAATTTCCTAAAGGCCTGAAACCTAATTGGATTTCAAGATGGATTCCTTTTAGCCTTGGCCAGTATGGCTCAGTTGGTTGGAGCGTCGTCCTGTAAACTGAAAGGTAGTGCATTCAGTTCCCTATCAAGGTTCATACCTCGGTTGTAGGTGCGATCCCTGGTCAGGGTACATACCAGAAGGCAATGAATTGATGTTTCTCTTTCACATTGATTTTTTTTTTCTTCTTTCCCTTTCTCTCTCTTTAAAACCAATGAAAAAAATGCTCTCAGGTTAAAAAAAAAAAAAAAAGGATTCCCCTTAGAGATACAGGTAAAACCACTCTATAGAGAGGAAACATTCTGGATTGCTGGCATTTACCATGAGTATGAAAACTCAGATGGGCAAAGATAGGGACAGAGGTAGTTGCATTACATCTTTGTGGTTTGAGAATGTGCAGCAGGATTAGGGCTGGGTAATGAAGGCTTATATTTCTAAAGCAGTGATCATTTAGTCAGCCAACACTGAGACCCTACTATATGCCAGCAACTGTTCTAAGCATTGAGAGTAACATCAGGAACAGGAGTGGTTAGTTTGGCATCAGGCATGTAAAAAGAAAAATTACAGTACAATGAGATTAATACTTTCATGAAGCTATAAAAAGCAAAGCTGTGGAAACAAAGTTCTGAGTGATTAGTTCTGCTTAGGTGTCAGAATTTGAACTGTTTGATTTCTTTAAATGTAAATAAATAATAAAAAAGAGAATTGTGTGGATTAAAAAATATTCTGAATCTCTCAAGGATGGATTTGTATCTCTCTGATGTTTCCATTCACAAGTCTGTGTGGTGTTCTTAGAGTTTCTGAAGTCTTTAGATTAGCATAATAGAATATAGGGTTATATAGTTGAAAAGGGGGTAGGAAAGCAAGTTAGAGTAACTGAACATTTAATTTTGTATACTGTTATTCACATTTTACAGATGTGGATCCAACACTCATGATTAACTTTCTCAAGGTCCATATGACTTGAGTACAGTGACCACGTGTCCTGTTTGCTGGGGTGGTCCTTCTATGCCTGTTGTCCTGTGTTGCTCTCAAAACGGGTGGCTTTTTAGTTGATAGGTTATATAGTTACTCTGTTTTCGAATGGTGTAACTAAGGTTTAAATGCAGGCCTTTTTGACACAAAGTCATAAGCTTACCACTGTTTTGCTCTGTTTATACTATGTTTCTAGGTCATGTCCCTATTTCCAGGTTGGTCTAGTGAGAAGGATTCTGAGGCATATGCCTGGTTCAATATAGTAATCAGTACTTGGTGATGTTTATTGCAGGTGATGAAGAGAAACATGGTAGTGTTTGTGCTTTCTTTTTTTGTAAATATCCTGTTATTACAATGTTTGAGAATGTATTTTAATTTTCTTCAGAAATTTCAAAAGCATATGAGGAACTTTGTCATATTTGTAAGCATCAGTTATCGTTGTGTGGTGCCAGTCAAGGAGATTCTGGCAAATCCAGTCGTTTCGATAAATGGAAGTTCAATGTATCTCTTGATTGCTGAACATGTTACTTTTCCTTTAATTTTTGTTTCCCTTTCCCCACCTAATAATCAGAAGCCTAAAGCAGATGAATAAGGTTCCAGGAAAGCAACTCTAATTTGTTCTGATTCTCTCTGATTGGTTAGCTTTTCTACCAGGTTTGCTGGACAAATACTGAGTGCATCACCTTTATTTGGTCCCATTAAATGACTCAACACATCCAAAAAATGGAGTTTTAGAGATGTACTGTGTATCAGAGAGGTTAGCTAAAACTTAAAATAGATTTAATTTCCTAATAATCAGTTCTGGTACTTAAAGAACTTCGTTTGGTTCTGTGTCATTTCTTTTAAATGATGTGTCACCTATCATCAGAAGACGGTGTGATCTGAGCCGTGCTTCACTGAGGCTATAGTCTTCCTCCCTTAAAGAAGGACTGATGTCAATTATCCGTTACCTTTTGAATCAACTAGAGGGGTTGAAGTAAAGCTAAAGCTGTTTTAAAGAATTAGGTTAGGTGATCTTGGGGTGGGATGGAAATGCCTCATTTGCTCATTGTACTTTTCACTCAGATTTACACATCTGTTCAGCAATATGACTTCTTTGCCCTTGAAAAGCTTAGAAAATTGTTGGGGGAAAGGGAAATGGACTTGTAAGCGGATACACTTCAGAACAGTTTGCTTAAGAAATACAGTTGACGTAAGAATGGAGTTTTGTAGGAACATAAACGGGGAAGTTGATATTGAAGATGAACACAGTTATGTTTCCATTTATGTAGCAGATGTTTGAACCCAAATCTCTTTACATATTTTGCAGCATTTTAGGTTTATACAGCGTTTTATGTTGTTTTGCTTTTTATTTTTGGAGACTGTTTATGACTCAACTTGAACAATGCAATGAAGTTCTTCTTTAGCTCAAGCTGTTGTGAAGCTAAAAATAGATCTGGGCTGAGATTGGATTTTGTGGCATAAATTGTGGTTTGTTGGTTATGGCTGTCATTGGTCCAACAAATAAGTATAATTTAAAAATTATTTAGAAGTAAAACAAATGCTGTGGAGACAAAAGTGGACCTGGTTGATTTTTAAATGGTGCCTCAGAACAATAAGCAGATGTTTAAATTTAAAGGGCTGTTAGGAATGAAATAGTTTTTCTTAAAAAACAGTATGTTTGTATGGAATAGTAGGATTGCAGTGGTCCATCAGGAACCTTACCTGTCGTAATTGTCTTCCTGTTTTCTTTGCTTCCCTTCTCTGATAATCCAAAAGCATGAAATAGATGCCCTGGCTGTGTGGCATGGTTAGTTGCAGCATCGTCCTGCACACCAGAAAGGGTTGAGGGTTTGATCTCCAGTCAGGGCATATACCTAGGTTGTGGGTTCAAATCCCAGCTGGGGTGAACAGGAGGAAACCAATGGATGCCTCTCTCACATCTATGATTCTCTCTCCACTCCCTTATGCCCCAATCAATAAATATGCCTTTGGGTGAGGATTTTTTTTTTTTTAAAGCATGAAACAGGTTTCAGAGAAAGAAAAATCAATGATAGTAATAACAAGATTAAAAGTCTTTGGTCACACTGGTGTCAAGTTCAGTGCTGGACCATTGTTCTGCAACAATACCCATGTTTAGAAGAGGTATGGAAGAGTCTAAAAATAAACATTAAAATTGTAAAGAGGACCAGACTTCATTTACATGGCTCAAAAGTAGATGACTTTCTGAAACTGTCAATTAAATAATGTATGAAGGCAAATTTTTTGCAAAAGAAAGTTTATTCAGATTTTTAAAACCTGATATCTATACAAAACACTTGAGGGACAGGTAGAATATATTTCTGCTCTAAGATGACTTGTTCCTTATTGACAGGATTAAAAAATGTATTACAGTTTTGCACATAGGAGGTGTTGAATAAATGTTTTATAGTAAGATACCTTTGTAAAGCACTTGCTATATAAAAATACTTCAGTAGTAATAACTGGTATTTACCACCAACTATGTGCCAGGCTGAGTACTCTGCAATAACTATCTAATTAGTGTAATGGCTCCCCCTATGAATTGGAGTACTACCAATATTACCCTCATAATATACAAGTTTATCAGGTTTGCAGGATACAAGATCAACATACAAATATCAATAGTATTGTATACACTTGCAATAAACAATCTGAGAATGAAATTAAGAAAACAATTCCATTTACTGTAGCATCAAAAGGATAAAATATGTAGGATTTAAAAATGTAAACCTTATTCTCTGAAGCTACAAAACATGGTTAAAAAATTAAATAATATCTAAACAAATGGAAAACTATCCCATGTTCATCAATCAAGAGACTTAATATTACTCACATGGCAATAATCCTGAAATCGATCATCAGGTTCAATGCAATTTCTGTCAGAGTCCTAACTGGTTTCTTTGTAGAAATTAATGAGCTGATCAAAATTCGCTGGGATTACAAAGGACCCAGAATAGCCAGAACAATCTTGAAAAAGAACAAAAAAGTTGGAAGACTTATGCTTCCCATTTTCAAAACAATACAAAGCAGCATTAATTAAGACAGTGAGGTACTGGCGTAAGGAAAGACATGTAGATTAATGGAATGAAATAGAAAATTTAGCAGTAAGTTTATGTGTCTCTGGTCAACAAAGGTGCTAAGACCATTCAGTAGGAAAAGAACAGTCTTTTCAATAAATGGTGCTCAGAGAACTGGGTATCCACATGCAAAACATGAAGTTGGGCCCTTCCCTCATACCATATACAAAATTTAACTCAAAATGGATCAACTCCCTATATTGTAAGAGCTTTAACTATAAAACTGTTTGAAGAAAGCATAGGGATTAATCTCCACAACTTTGGATTTGTCAGGCAAAGGACTCTTCAATATGATACCAAAAGCATAAGAAACAGAAGAAGAAAAAGACAATTTGGGTTTTGTAAAAATTGAAACGTTTTGTGACTCAAATGACACTCTCAAGAAAGTGAAAAAACAGCCCACAAAATGGGAGAACATATTTTCAAATTATATGTCTGATGATGGCTTGTATCTAGAGCACACGTACAGAGAACAATAGACAAGCCAATTAAAAGTGGGCAAAGGATCTAAAAAGAAATTTCTTAAAAGAAACAAATGGCTTCTCAGTATGTGAAAAGATCAGTGGTCATCATGGAGAGGCAAATCAAAACCACAGTGAAATACCACATTATATCTACTAGGATAGGTATAATAAGAAACAGATAACAAACATTGTCTAGGATGTAGAGAAAACAGAACCACCTTTCTACACTGCTGGAGGAACGGCAGAGTGGTACATCCACTTTAGAAAACAGTGTGGCAGTTCCTTAAACAGTTAAATGTATAGTTACTATATGACCCAGCATTTCTATTCCTTGGTATCTACTTAAGAGAAATGAAAATAGATGTCTGCACAAAAGCTTGCACATTAATATTTATAGTAGCATTATTCATAGTAGCCAAAAGGTGGAGACAACCCATATGTTTATCAAATAATGAATGGATAAAAGAAATGTGGTATATTCATACAATGGACTATTATTTTGCCAAAAAGAAGGAATAAAATACTGATACAGGCTACACCATGCATGAACCTTAAACACTGAGCTAAGTGAAAAAAGCCAGTCATAGACCACATACTGTATGATTACATGTAATTAAATGACAAGAATAGGGAAATCTGTAAATACAGAAAATAGATTGGTGGTTGCTTAGGGCTGGGGAGTTTCAGGGAAAAGAGCATGTGATAGCTAAAAAGATTACTTTTTTCTGAGATTATGGAAATGTTCTAAAATTAACTGTGGTGATGGTTGCAGATATCTGTACTAAAAACCATTCAATGGCAACTTTCAAGTAGGTGACTATATGGTGTGTAAATATTTTAGTAAATCTGTTAGTTAAAAAAAAGTTTACCTAACTCATTAATACAAATGTTGACACAAAGTAGTATCTCATATTTAGGCATTTTGGAAAGAAATTAACCCTTGATGGCATGTTGTTTCTCTGATAGAAGGCACATGTCAACATTACAGGGTTTTTGATTGCCTCAATATGATTTATTAAAGGAGCATTATTTCCTAAATTGAGCAAGACTAATTAAAAATATAATTAAAAAAATATATCTGCTTTTGTAATTTTACTCTATGTAGCTTTGTGTGTGTGTTTTTTTAATCTATCAAAAATATAAGCTCTCAGTTGATCGATAATAATAATATTCATTGAATGCTTATGCATGTAGGCACTGTTCTAAGTGATTTTAATGTTATTCAGTAAATCTTACAAGTCTATAAAGTAAGCATAGTAACCCTGAGTTTAAAGATGGGAAAACTGAGGCACAGGATTTAAGTAACTAGTCAAAGTCATGTAGTAGGTAAGTGACTGAATATGGCACTGCATAGTAGCAATGCTTTGTATTGTACTATTCTGAGCCAGACAGGTTTTACCTTATACAAAAGCTGTTTCTGGCAGTGTGTGCTTAAAATAACCTTTTATAAGTGAAACCATATTTTTAGTTTTCTAAAGGAGTATTATTTAAAATGAAACCTGCAAATAAATCAATTCTTTTTTATAAGTTTTGACAATTGTGACATCTTAAATCAGGACACTTCTATATGTCTGATTGAATGCAGTAATTTCTCTGGTAATTCTGTTGATTTGGGGTAAGTTTAAGCTGTATTAGTTTTATTATGCAGATTTTTATTGAGGACCTATTTTTTTGTAGCAAAGAAAAAGCTCTAAGGAAACCCAAAGGAGGTAATTCCTGATCTACAATTAGCTGGTGATAAAAGCTTATGAAATAGTTCCCCATGAAGCCTGTCCTTAATTTAAGCTTGTAAATTATATTGCCATTCATGTCTAGGTTTTGTATGTTCTCTGTAGCTGTACTGTCTAAAACAATAGCCACTAGACCTATGTGGCTATTTAAATTTACATGTAAATTAATTAGAATTAAATAAAATTAAAAATTTAGTTCTCTAGTTGCTAGCCACATTTCAAGTGAAGTTGCATGTAGCTAGTGTCTGCCATAGGACAGAGCTGGTCTAGGTAACATACCCTCAGGACTTCTTTTTACAGTGGAATTAAGATGATATAAGCAGCCCGTGTCTGTCAGTAGATGAGTAGATGAAAAAGCTGTGGTGCATTTGCACAATGGAATGCTACTCAGCAGTAAAAAAAGAAGGAAATCCTGCCCTTTGCGACAGCATGGGGGAACCTGGAGAGCATTGTGCTAAGTGAAGTAAGCCAGTCAGAGAAAGACAAGCACCACATGATTTCCTTCCATGTGGAATATAATGAACAAAATAAACCAACAAACAAAATAGAAACAGACTCATAGAGACAAAACAGCCTGAAGGCTGTCAGAGGGGAGGAAAGTTGGGGGCTGGGTGAAAAGGTGAAAGGATTAAGCAAAAACAACCCAACAACGACAACAACAACAACAACAGCAAAAACTTCATAAGACACAGACAACAGTATGGTGATTACCAGAGGGAAAGGGTGGTTGGGAGAGGTAGAAGAAAGTAAAAGGGGAATAAATGGTGAAGGGGAAAAAAAGGAAATGTTTTCCCCTTGATCTGGAATTAATACAATTTAACAGACAAAAGAAAAAAAGGTGGTATGTGTGCTTTTGTAGGAAATCGAAAGTAGAGGGAAAGAATCTGATGGGACTTTTTACATAAAATTATGTTTTTTTTAATAAGGGGAAAACCAGAAAAATAAGTTTTATGTGATCTGGGAGCCTTCATAAGGAAATGACACCCTAAGAAACAGACCTGAGTATTTTATGGTAGTTTTGACTCTTTAATGCTTAGAGCATGCATCTCCTAAGAGTTAGGATGTCCTGTATAACAATATTAACATGATCACTTAAGAAAGAAATGGTCAGTTTGTCCCCAAAACTATATAATATTGGGCCTTTTAAAATATCCAGTTTTCTCCCAAATACCTCTTTTGGTTCTTTTTTTCTTTCTTCCCAGACCTGGATCTTGTCAAGTTTTTATGCAAGTCTTTAGCCTTGAGCAGTTCTCACACCTTTCATTGTTTATTTTCATGAAATGACAACACCTTCACCTTTATTTCAAAGAAGTTAAAATCTACAGTAAAATTGAAAAGTAGTACAGGGAATGCTTGGGTTCATCAATTGTTAATATTTTGCTTCATGTACTTTATCTTTTTGTTTATATTTATACCTTGCAATCCATTGAGAGTGAGTTGCAGATGTGAGATGCCTCTCACACTTAAAAACATAACTGTGTCTTCTAGGAACAATGCTATTCTGCAAACCGTCAACTACTCATCACACTTAAGATTTAATACTAGCCTTAAGGTGTGTAAAAACAATCGAGGACATTTCCCCCACCTCCATATATATATTGATCTTGACATTTACATCTTTTAAGAGGCTAGGTAAACTGTAATACAGAGCCTCCTATAATATGGATTTATCTGATCATTTCATTTGGAGTGATTTAACTTGAATTCTCTAGCCCCTATATTTCTTGTGTATTGGTGTTAGATCTGTAAGCTTTGTTCAATTCAGACTAAGTATTTTTAGGAAGAAATATTCATAGGTGCTTCTTGTGTTGCACATCAGGAGATACCTTCTGTAGATTATACCACTGTTAGTGATGCTCAGTTTTACCAGTTGGTGGAAGTGACAAAAGCTGTTGTGAAGTTATACTTTCCCCCTTGCAATTACAAAGTAACTAGTGTGATGATACTTTGTGTCTTTCACCTGTCACATTCCACAGTGTTCTTTTATGTAATGGTTTTAGCATCTACTGGTGATCCTTTGTGGATGAACCTAAATTAACTGTTTCACTGGTATTGTACACTGGTTATTTTTCTAGTTTAGTAGCACTGGTGATTTTCCTAGTTTGGTAGTACTTATTAAAAGGATAGGTACTTATTAAAAGGCATCTATTACTCCATTTCCCCCCTTTATTTTTAATAATTTATATGTATTTCGAAATAGCTTGTGTCATGGCAAATCCTTTCTGTGACTGATATTATGATTTAATTTAGTTAATTAAATATGTGATGATGTAAATTATGTATGTAATCTAATTTCTCTAAAAATTCTTAAATGTTGAGATCTAATGGGGGGGTAGTTCTAGAGGGGGGTAGTTCTAGAGGGGATTGTAGAATCATGTGACTGATTCTAGTCACATGTTTATAGCCATTTTAATTTACAACATTGAAGCCCTTGTTCCTTGTGACTTCTGAAGAGATGTTGTTCCAGACGAAATTTCTGCTTGTGTAGAGTAAACCAACAGTTCAGCAAAATTGGGAGCTTTTATTAAGTTCTGGGCATGGACATCAAGAATGCCTTCATATATTGTACTTAACAGCTTTGGAAGCAAGTGTTGGAATGTAATTATATAAACGTTTTCTTTTCCCTTTGCCTGCTCTATCATTGCTTCTTTGGTTTTATCACCAAGGATGGGTGTAAAAGCAACTCGTCTGAAATTTTTTGCCCTTAGGGAGTGACTTAAAATTCCCAGGATACTTTTAGAGCTGATACTTGATCTTAGAATGACCTTGGAATGATGGAACAGACCTCCTGGTAGTGCTCTGGCTAAAGTGAACATGGATTCCCAGAGGGGTCTGGCTAGTCCTCAGTGTAGTGGGGCTTTTTGCCCTTACCTTCTTTTCCTTATGAGTTTTTATTAAGGAATTTTCAAACTTTGTGAAGTAATGATTACTTTAAATTTTAAAAACAGAACTAGCTGTAGTGTTCAGGGCTAAATTATGTCACCCTTCCCCTACCATCTCAAATTCTTATATTGAAATCCTAATGCCCAGTACCTCAGAATATGGTTGTGTTTAGAGCTACAGTAGAGTCTTTAAAAGGGTAATTAAGGTAAATGAGGTAATTGGGATGGACCCTAATGCCATAGGACTGATGTCCTTATAGAAGAGGAAGATTAGGACACAGACATAGGGAGAAAAGACCCTGTGAAAACACAGGGAGACGACCATCCATAAGCCAAGGAGAAGGAAATCTCTGAAGAAATAAATCTTGCTGACACCTTAAATTTGGATTTCGAGCCTCCAGAACTGTGAGAAAAGAGTCTCTGTTGTTTAAGCCATCCAGTCTGTGGAATTTTGTTATAGCAACCTGAGTAGACTAATACATCATCTGATCCAGCAGTTGTGCTAACTATTTATACATATAGTTAAATAAATTATTCTGATTTGTATCTACAGCCACATACATTTAATGCAGGGAAGAGGATATGTGGATTAGAAACAACCAAGCATTAGGGTTTGTGAGCGCTAAAATCCAATTACTCATCTTCCATTTTATGTTATTGAGATGTGATTGGAACTGGTAAAATGTCTTTCTCTGTTTTCTTTCTAATGTAGGTTTTTATCAGTTTTACTTGGATGAAAATGTTAATCTTTAGCATCTCTTATAAAACACCCTTTCTTTTCCATTTGCGAACATATTTTCACATTTAATAAGGTATACCTTGCTTTATTGTGCTTCAGTTTATTGCACCTCACAGATGTTGCATATTTTACAAATTGAAGACAAGACCCTCCGCCAGCAAAAAGATTAGACTTGCTTAATCATGATACTCGCTTTATGGTCTTTGTCTAAAACCCAACCTGCAATATCTCCAAGGTATGTCTCTACACATTTAATACATGTCCAATCATTCACTTCTGTGTTAAAACACCTTTGTCTTAAAACTAGCTTTCTGTGAAAAATTTCACATGCAAAATACTCCCTAAAGGGTGAGTTCGCTGTTTGTACATAGGTTCATTTTCAGATGATTTTTCCCCCCTAACATTTCATGATCTCCTGCCATTGTGTAAGTTGTCCCTCTCAGTCTTGGAAGACCCTTGGTCCCTCATCTGTAATCAGTTCCCTTTTTATGGCCTTTAGCACTCACAGCTTGTTTAGAAGTTTATTGTGTGGGCCAGGGTGAATTCTTTTGTGGTAGCATTCACTGAACACAGCGTTTAGATCTCCACTTAAAGTGGAACCATGTTAAATATGCTGCTTTCTGAACACTGTCCCAGTTCTGTTGACTCAGAATGTTTGGAGAGTAAAATCAGGGAATATGGATTTTACTTAAAATTTTTTTTTAACTGATAAATATGTTTTCATTCTTTTCTCTTTAAATCCTTACTCAAGGATATATATATATATATATATGTATATATATATATATATATATTTAAAGATTATATTTATTTATTTTTAGAGAGAGGGTAAAGGAGGAAGAAAGAGGTAGAGAGACATCAATGTGTGGTTGCCTCTCATGCGCCCCCTACTCTGGTTCCAGGCCCACAACTCAGGCATACACCCTGACTGGGAATTGAACCAGTTATCCTTTGGTTTGCAGGCTGGCACTCAATCCACTAAGCCACACCAGCCAGGGCTCAAGCATATATTTTTTATTACTGATTTGAGAGAGAGATAAAGAGGAACATTGATGTGAGAGAAACATTGATAAATTGCCTCCTGTAGGTGCCCCAACTGGGGATATGACTTTTTTAAAAAAAAATTATTTATTTATTTTTAGAGAGAGGGAAAGGGAGAGAGAAATGTCAATGTGTGGTTGCTTTTCACACACAACCCTAGCTTGTGCCCTGACTGGGAATCAAACTGGTGACCCTTTGGTTCTCAGGCCAGCACTCAATCCACTGAGCCACACCAGCCAGGGCTGGAATCTGCATTTTAAACCAGCTCCCTGGTGATTCTGAGTTGGAGCATCTCTGCTATGGAATAGGTGCAGCAACTTTATTCATCTTCTCCAATGTCCAAGCCCATAGTAAATTAGAAAAAACATCCTAAATAACTTAGGAAGGACAATAAACTAGATTAAAAAAAGAGCTCCAACAAGTTCAAAAATGTCACTGAATTTACTAAAATGACAAAATTTTGAAAGTTATATGAATTTGGAAACCAAAATTTTGTTTTATTTTTTTAGCACCATTTTAAAAATTATATTTTATTGATTATGCTATGCCAATTTTCCCCTCTTCACCCAACACCCTCTATTTCCTCAGGTAATCTCAACACCATTGTTCATGTTCATTGGTCATGCCTATAAATTCTTTGGCTACTCCATTTCCTATTCTGTACTTTACATCCCATGGCTATTCTGTAACTATTAATTTGTACTTCTTAACCCCTTCACTTCTTCTTCCATTCCTCTGAAACCCCTCCCATCTGGCAGCCATCAAAATGCTCTCCATATCCATGGTCTCTTACCTTCTCGTTTGTGTAGTTTGTTTATTATATTCAAATGTTGATAGATGTATATTTATTGCCATTTTATTGTTCATAGTTATCTTTTTTTTAAAAATAAGCCCCTTTAACATTTCCTAAAATAATGGTTAGGTAATGGTGAACTCCTTTAGGTTTTTTCTTGTCTGAGAGGCTCTTTATCTGCCCTTTGTTTCTAAATGATAGCTTTGCTGGATAGAGCAATCTTGGCTGTAGCTCACTGCTTTTCATAACTTTGAATATTTCTTGCCAATCCTTTCCTGCATGCAAAGTTTCTTTTGAGAAGTCATCTGACAGTCTTCTGGGAACTCCCCAATAGTTAACTACCTGCTTTTCTCTTGCCACTTTTAAGATTCTCTATTTTTAACCTGTGGCATTTTAATTTTATGTGCCTTGGTGTGGGCCTCTTTGCATCCATCTTGTTTGGGACTCTCTTTGTTTCCTGGACTTGCATGTCTGTTTCCTTCACCAAATTAAGGAAATTTTCTTTCATTATTTTTTCAAATAGAATTCCAATTTCCTGCTCTTTCTCTTCTGCTTCTGGCACTCCTAAGATGTGAATGTTGGAATACTTGAAGTTGTCCCAGAAGCTCCTTATACTATTCTCATTTTTATGGATTCTTTTTCCTTCTTGTTTTGATTGGTTGTTTTTTGATTCTTTATGTTCTATATCATTTGATTCTTGGCTTCCTCCACTCTACTGTTGTTTCCCTGTAAGTTGTTATTTTTTTCAATTAGTGTATCCTTCTTTTTTGATTAGATCTTTTTTTATGCTGTTGAGGTCCTTACTAAGTTCCTTGAGTATCCTTATAACCAGTGTTTTGAACTCTGCATCTGATAGATTGCTTATCTCTATTTTGTATAGTTCTTTTCTGGAGTTTTGATCTGTCCTTTCATTTGGGCTGTGTTTCTTTGTGTCCTCATTTTGGCAGTTTCGCTGAGTTTGTTCCTGTGTATTAGGTAGAGCTGCTTTGACTCCATGTGTTGGTAGTATGGCCTAGCATAGTAGACGTCCTGTAGGGTCCAGTAGCACAGCCTCTGCTATCACCTAGGCTGATTACCCGAGATGTAGCCTTTGTGTAGGCTAAGTATACCCTCCCCTTGTAGCTGAGCCTTGACTACTGTTGGCAGGTCAATGGGAGGGATTTCCCTAGGTCAGTCAGTTGCAAGACTTTGCTATGACCATTGAACACCAACCTCTGCCCTCCATGGATGATCATCTATGCAGGGCAAGGGTGGTGGTGCTTCGATGTGGTCTGTAGCTGTCCACTGGGTGCTCAGGCCCTGGAGTTTCCTGGGTGGTACAGGCCAAGATCAGCCCCAACCTGTGTTTTCCCAGGGGCCACCCTGCCTCAGCTATAAAGCAATCTGAGGTGGCTACTACGTATGGTGAGCTTGTGGCTCCCACGTAAGGCCAAACTGTGATCTAAAGCTGGGTACTGCTAGTGCTGGACCTGGGACCACTTATCCAGAGGTAAGGGGCTTGGGGCTGGCTGAGGTAGGCTCCGGCTGGCTGTTGCTTGTTTGAGAGGATTTAGGAAGTTGTGAAGCAGGAGCCCAGACTAGCCATTCATGGAAAAGCCATGGTTAACAGGTATAAGTTGGATGGGATGGAGCCTTAGGGAGTCTCCAGGGAGGGGCAAACAGTGTTAGCCAGGTTGATGGAGTCTCACATATGGCCCCTGCCTGCTGGCTTTGTGGCTCTGGGAGGGAAGGGTTCAGTAAAGGGACAGTAGCCTCTTCCTGCCTTTCTCTATGGGGGAAAGCTGTCCCCCAGCTCTTGCCTTGATGCCAGACACTTCAGCTCCTCCCCGTGTGCCACTGGTGCCTTTCTAGCTGCTACCCTGGTGCTAGAGCTCAGAGGGAGTGAATCTGAGTAAGTTTGTGTGTTGGTTCTTTAAGCTTGGGACTGCAGCATGTCTTCCATTGTCTCAATCGCTGCTGGTTTTTGCAGGCAGAATTGATGAGGACTTTTATTCCTGACACTGGAACCCTGGGCTGGGGGGCTTGGTGTGAGACTGGGGCTCCTCACTCATGAGATACCCCTCCTAAATTTGCATCTACCACACATGAATGTGGCCACGGCGCGTTCTGCGTCTATGCGTCTCCATTCCTCCTCTCCTCTACTCCTCCTCCCAGCCTGAATGGATGTGGTTTCTTTAAATCCACAGTTTTCGTACTTCCATTCAACTCAGTTTCTTATAGTTCTGAGTGAAGGTTGATATATAATTTAGTTGTAATTGATGTGGTTGTGTGAGGAGGTTGCTGTGTTTACCTATGCTGCCATCTTGACCAGAAGTCTGCAACTGAAGTTTTCAAAACTCTGATACTCAGGACTTCAAAATATCGATAATATTATGTGTTACCTCGAAATTTGGGGGGAATTAATGTGATTAACTGTCCCTTTTATTCTTTTTTTAAAATATCAGGATGGCAATAATTGTAGGGACTTTTTGTACTTAGCACTAATGTAAAAGAGGACTCACAATTTCTAGCATGGCATGACTAGCATTTTCATCTGGTTCTTGGATGTTTAAAAGCTTGGAGGGAGTTGTTGCCCATCGATATGGGTTTAATTTTAGTTGTGCAGTCTTATAAAGCTAGAGTGCTTGATAAAGGGAAAGGTACAAAAAGGTTTTCCAACTTCTAACAACTGGCATAGATGTCTTTGTAAGGGGCTGTTCATTACCTGCAGAGTGTCTGCCTTGTTATGGCAACTTTGCATTGCAGGGCTGCCTAGAAATCTCCAGTTAGCACCATGTTCTGGAATACTAGCGCCACAGATAGAAGAAACTCCAGCAATAGAAAGCTTATGAACACTCAATTCTAAAAATCTCTTTTAAAAAAGGATTTCCCCGTGTACTCTATAGACACATTATGGATTTTTTTAATGGTTAAAATGAGGATTTTTTTTCTTTGTCTTATAATTTAGACATCATTGTGTTACTGCAGAGTGGAAAGAGTGGGGCTCCTTTGTCCTGGAGAGAGTCCTGGATTTGAATTCTGGTTCTGCTGAGTTCTTTAAAGGCCGGGTGGTGAAAACGTTTCCCTGATCTCCAAGAGATGCTTTTTTTTTCTGTAAAATGAGGATAGATTAGTTTCCTCAGAATAGTGATAATAGGATTGAGCAAAAAAGATTATGTATGAGAATGTGTTTTAAATGATAAAATGCTAATAAATCAGTGATTTAAAGAATTTATTATCTGCCATTACCAAGAAAATTAAGTTTTCAGTAAATAGTCTGATTTACAGTTGATTAGAGTTTAACATTTTAGCTGTGAAAGAAAATAATTCCTATCTGTTTTATGTCTTATTGGTTTTTTAAAAAGTTCCTTTTGCAGATATGAACCTATTGGGAAGTCATTTTCTCTACTTGTTTATCTCATGGAATTATGCAGTTATTAAAATATCAAGTTTTGTTTTATAAATCTAAGAGAATTTAACATTATTTTAAATGGTAGAATCACACCTTTTATTTATCACTGCTCAGGAAAGAATCATGCTTTTGGTTTAAAAACACATTTGAAGTTTCATTTCAAACTTATTTTAAAAATAAAAATAAGGGATGTTGCAGGTAGATAAGAAAAAAGAGAATTATACCAGGAATAGTTCTTCCTTATGGAGTTTTATTTTTTGCATTTTTTCCTTCTCTTCCCTACCCTCCACCCCTTCGAGGAATGGGCAACTATTTCCATTTCTGTCCTAACTAGCAAGTCCCACTGCTTCTCAGCCTTCCCCCCGCCCACCCCTTCCTTCCTCTTCTTCTTTGGAAAGAAATAAGTAAAAAAGAATTTCTTTGAGGCTTATTAGGGGCTTTAAGTTTGAGTTTGATTTGTGTCCTGTCATAGTTTGAATAACTTGCTTCCATGGTATTTTGCTTATCTCAGCTTCCCAGCTGTATGCCCAACTTCTGCCTCTTCTCTTTCTTGGTAGGTTAGTTTGGCTTATTTTTAAGGGGTCGAACCAGTTGTTCCCTCTCCCCCACCTGTAATGATTTTCCATGGGGATTGGGGTTAAACATCTCAATTCCCAATCTTTTTTTTTTTATCCTATCACTGAGTGGCCTTGACTTTCATGGCAGCACCTAACCATTTTATGTTTGTTTTTTTTTCCCAAAAGACTGTGATTTAAAAGTAAGCAGCCAGTGATGAAAGATAATTGATGCAGGTTTTCTAACCAAACAATCCAGTAAGAGTGTGGATGACTATTGGAGATTCTTAATCAGTGTTCCTCCCTTTTCCAATTATATGTTTGTCCATCTAATGTTTCTCTGTCTTGGTGCCTTAGAGAAGCCTAATACATTAGTTCTGGATGGGGTTCTAATCCTTTGCATTTCTAACAGGCAGCGCAGGTGATCCCATTCCAACGTGGCTGGCCATCAGACCACACTTCGGTAAATATACTTTTAGAATTGTGAAAAGAGTATTTGATAGGTACCATACCAAAGAAAATAGACCAAATAGGCACATCAAAGGATGCTCAGTATCATATGTCATTAGGGTATTGTAAATGAAAACAACATGAGATACCAACAGACACCTATTAGAATGGCTAAGATCTAAAACACTACTTACTACCACCACCAAATACTACTGGCAAGGATGTGGAGCAGCAAGAACTCTCTTTCATTGCTAGTGTAAAGTGATACGGACACTTTGGAAGACAGTTTGGCAACTTCTTGCAAAGCTTAACATAATCTTTCCATATGTTATAAATTGAATATTTGTATTCAGTTAATGGAGGTAATTAAGGTCAAATGAAGTCATAAGGGTGGGGCCCTGGCTTGATAGTATTAGTGTCCTTATAAGAAGAGATAAGCTGGAAAGAGAGCTCTCTTGTCCCCCACTTTCCCCCATGTGAGGACCAAGTGAGGTCAGCATCTTCCACCCAGGAAGGCGCTATCATCAGAAATTTAATCAGCTTGCACATTGATCTTGGACTCCTCAGCCTCCAGATTTGTGAGAAATACATTTATGTTGTTTAAGCTACCCAGTCTTAAGTATTTTGCTATGGCAGTCTGAACAGGCTAATACAGGGTGGGGCAAAAGTAAGTTTAGAGTTGTTTGTATGGAAAATAACATATAATTAATAAATAGTAATACAAGAATAAACTTTGTGTTTTGCATACTCAAACTGTAAACCTACTTTTGCCACCCTGTATGTACATCATATGATCCAGCAATTTTTTGCTTCTGAGCATTTACTCAAATGAGTTGAAAACTTATATCTACACAAAGCCTACACTTGAATGTTTGTAACAGCTTTATTAATAATTGGCAAAAGTTGAAAGCAACCAAGATGTCTTTCAATAGGTGAATGGATAAACAAACTGTGGTCATGTCCATGTCCATGAACAATGGAATATTATTCAGTGATAAAGAGATGAGCTAGCAAACTATGCGCGCGCACACACACACACACACACACACACAGAAAATAGGAAAAAACAATATGGAAGAACCTTTAAATGCATATTGCTAACTGTTAAGAAGCCAGCCTGAAAGCCTCTTTATTGTATAATTCCAACTATATGACATTCTAGTAATGGCAAAACTACGGAGATAATGAAAAGATAAGTGGTTGTCAGGGGTTCTGTTGGGGAGAGAAGGATGAATAGGTGGAGCACAGGATATTAGGGCAGTGGAAGCATTCTATATACTGTAACAGTGGATGTAAGACATTATCCATTTGCCAAAACTTGTAGAATTATACAACACAAAAAGTGAAACCTAAAGCTTGGACTTTGGTTGTTAATAATATGTCAGTATTGGTGTGTCAGTTGTAACAAATGTATCACACCAATGCAAAATGTTGCTAATAAGGAAACCGAGAGTAGGGTGGGGTGAGATGAAGCAGAGTAAAGGAATATATGGGAACTCTACTTTCAAATTTTTTTCTGTAAACCTAAAACTGCTCTTAAAAATACACTTTATTTAAAAAGGGTAGTTGGGATTCATCCTTGTTTCATAGGGAAACAATGGAAATTAAGATAATTTAAAAATATATTGTATTTGGACTGAACATCAGATGCAGTCCCTTTTTTTTAAAAAAAAAAAGAAAACAAAAAGAGGAAAATGGAGACATCTTCAACAGAAGGACGGGTATTCTCCTTAAGTACTGATAAAGACCCTCAAATATCTGTGTGTTGTTTGCTATTTAGAGAAATAGCTAATGGAGGTGATATTTCTCTTATCAAATTGATGGGTTAGATCTGTGAAGAAATGTTCTTGGTAACTGAGAGCATTGCATAGTGTTTCCTGGTCACTATTGAACGTGTGGAAAATCAGTTTAAGATGCTTTATCAACTGAGGAGGGAGTCCTCTTCACTATCTCATTGGCTGCCAGGGGCCTAAAAGCCTGAGCATTTTAATCAGCTGTCCTTGTTCCTGATCCCTGGTTTGAGATTTCCTTGTTTAGTAGCTACCCACCCCAAGAGTTAAAGGTGAATTGCATAGCCTCTTTAAAAAAAAAGAAAAAAAGAAAAATCAAGTCAATTTCTAGTTTGAGTTAGAACACGCTGCCCTTTTAATCATTAAAATGGTCTTTTAGAACTCCTGATTAAATGAAAAGATAAAAAATGTTTTGTAATTAGCAGATCAAAGCAGTACTGTGGCTGCTGTTTACATTGTCAGTATGTAAATGGACTTCTAAAGGGAATGCAAAGAATTGGTTTAACACCTCTTTAATTTTGTTTATGTAATTCCTTTGCTTAAAAGTCTCCCCCCACTCTCGCTTCACATTGATAATGCTAAGGTAAACATTAACCTATCCCTTTCACTTCAGTATTAAAGAACTTGAAAATTGGCAGTGTCTGCATTGTTAAGCTTTACTGTATTTAAGTCTAAGATTGAGTTCATCCATCCTCTAAAATGAAACATGATCTTGAAAGGTTTGTTCATCAACCCTAGACCATAAATGAATCCATTGAAAACTTGAATTTAAAGAAGCACAAAAAGATATGGGTGTTTCTGGGTAATCTAGAATTGGAATTGGGCAATATCCTTCTGTGTGAATTAACAAATGCAATGTATCTTAGCTTGCATTGCTTTTTTGGAATATAAAGTATATTTAAAAACAGAATCTGTTGACAGAAGCTTTCTCTTCAGGTGGTTAGGCAGGTTAGCCCTGTGTAAATTGTAGTTCCAGTCCAGTCCCTCAGACCAGAGGGTGGGGTACTGTCTTTCCTTAGGCTGTGCTTTGATAGGATTAGAATGCTGTGCCCAATTAGTCACTATTTTAAGTAAAAGTGAATGTCGACTACTTTATTTCAAGGCTCTAGTAGGCATATTTGAGAGTAGGTGCAAAATGGAAACATTGGTAAGCCTTGCTTATTTGAAAGGAAAGTTACTTTATATTTCAAGTCATTCATCCCTGATTGCTTTTTTTTTCAAGAGAATTTTTTAAGGGTGGAAAAGGCAAATGGTCTTTATTCAGCAGGATCAAGGAAAGGCAATTAGAAACTAAGGAAAATGAACAAACAAAAAACTACAAAAAGCACACAAATAATTTTGTTATGAGAACATATTCGAACTTAAATTTGAATCATTCTCCCTCAAGTGGTTGGTATAGGATTAATAAAATAGGAGTAGATTCTCTTTCAGGTTCCATTAGAGTATACTAAAATTTCTCATTATTCTGTATTTATTATTCTCAGATTCTGTATTTGCCAATTTTTAAAAAAATTTCAATTACAGTTTACATTCAATATTATTCTATATTAGTTTCAGATGTACAGCATAGTGGTTAGACAATCATATACTTTACAGAGTGGTTCCCTCCTGATATTTCAAGTACCCACCTGGCCCCATACATAGTTATTACGATATTATTGACTATATTCCCTATGCTGTAATTTACATCTCTGTGACTATTTTGTAACTACCAATTTGTACTTTTATAAGAGTTTATTTGAGCCAAACTGACTACATATGCTGGGGAGCAAGATCTGGAATGTTCCCCCAGGTCGCTTTTTGGTTAACAGCCTTCTAGCAGTATATGCTAGAAATAGCCATTATATACAGACTGTGTGTTCTGGATAAAACTGCTCAAAGCAAATGGATTAAAAAACTCTACAAGAGAGCCTAAGACTTGTTTTATGAAGGTTCCCAGCTCTCCAGTGCTGGGTCCTGACCTGAATTTATTCAGGACCAAAAAGTGTGGGATCATGTCTGTGGCAGAGTATTTATCAAGAGATTTGTCCTAAGCTCCAAACTGAGCTTAAAAAAAAACCTCACACTAACTAAAGGCAAGGCATTAGATGTAACTCTTGTCACTGTCTACTTGAAACTCTGGATTTACTTTCATTAATTTCCATAAATGGAGAGAAGGGATTTGACCTGTTTGTTTGTTTGAAGGAGTTATTAAATGCTCCCAGGAAAGAAAGAAAGTGAAGAAGTGGGTAGCATTTATCTTTATGACCATTAGCAAGGCTGGAGTTGTGTGCATGTTAATGACTAAAATGGGTGGACTTTTTATATTGTGAGACAGTGGTAGCTAAGCCAGAGCTCTTGAGACTCACTAAGGTGACAACAAGTAAGAGCTTTCTTTATTTGGGCCTCATTAGTATAACTGGAATAGGACTACATTGGTCCTTGTTTACTTCACATAAGTCTGGTGAGATTTAATTAGTTGTACTTACAAAAAGCTACCTGGGGCCCACATGCAAGGGCTGAATTCACCCACTACCTGCCCCTCCCCTGAAGAAAACACAATAACTGGCTCTTCCCTTTCCATTCCTAGGCTTTCTACACTGACCTCTCTGGGTCCAGGGCCGGAGACCTGCCCCACATTTGTGTTGTTACCACGACCTGTCTAGTCTCTCCTATGTCCCTAACTTAATTTTGAACTTAGTATTGAAGTGAAAAGGGTATGGTTAGAAGAAAGTGCTCTTTTACTTTTTTCTAAATAAGAAAATTGAATCAAGGAAGAATGAACTTCTTAAAAAAAGATTTTGTTATTTTTAGAGAGAGGGGAAAAGAGGGAGAAAGAGAGGGAGAAAAACATTGATTGGTTGCACCCTAACTGGGCCAAACCCGCAACCTAGGCATGTTCCCTGACCGGAATGGAACTGGCGGCCTTTTGCTTTGCGGCGTGTCACCCAATCAGCTCAGCCATGTTTGTCAGGGCAAACTCTTTTGCTTTAACCAGAAAACTACATTTCCTCATACCTTTCATAACTGGCTATTTCATAGAAAATAACTTTATGCATTCTTCTAATGTCTCCCATCAGGATCTTCCTAATTTTTTTTTTTTTAAGTATGTATATTTGTTTACATACCTATATAAAGTATGTATATAGGTCAGGATTGTTGTGAATACAAAATCTGGGTACCTACAAGAGATGCTTTTTAAGTGTCCTCAGTGCTCTTTATAGAAGTTCTATTTCCCAATTTTTCCTTTGTGATGCCAGTGTAATGTATCCTTATTCTTAGCTCTGCTTTCAAAAACTTAAATATTTCTTATCCCTTAAGGTAGCACTGTCCAACAGAAATAAAAGAAAAACCCTGCTTGTAACTAAGTTTTCTAGTAGCTGTATTTAAAAAGTAAAAAAAAACAGGTAAAGTTAATTTTGACAATTTAACTTGTTTAACCTAACATATCCAAAATATTATTCAACATACAATCAGTATAAACAGTTACAGAGGTATTTTACTTTTTTTTGTACTGAGTCTTCAAAATCTGGTATCTAGATTTCATAAAATACACTGTTGAAAAAGTAGATTCATGTACTTAAATTGTTGCAAATATATTTGTTTTCTGGTACTTAATGGACTTAAAAAATATAAGTTAATTAATTAAATCAAATAAAAATGCAGTTTCTTATTTGAGCTAGCCACATTTCAAGTGCTCAATAGCATATGCGGCTGTTTGCTGAGGAGTTGGACAGCATCATGTTCTTTGTCTGTCATTCTTTGATAGGTTTCCCATTTTCAGATAAAGAACCCAAGGCCCGATTTTTTGTGAATCATTCGTTTTCATTATGCTTTTGTAATATTTAGAACAGACATTAATTTTGAGTGATTAAAAAATTTGAACACATCTTTTGTGCCACATATGATGAGTGAAGGAATAATTTACCTAGATTTATTTTTAATTTTTTCAGCATTTCTTAAATTCTTACTTAGTGAAGGTCAGTGGAAAAGTCTACAAAAAATCCAAATCTAAATCTTCTAATTTATTGTCTGTCTCCTGTTATGCTAAATTCTAGTAATTCCTCTTTCTGTATTGGAGTATTTCCTTTCACTAGAGATAAGGACTTAAAAGGAATCCTTTTCTGTTTAGTGGTATGTAGGTTTAGATTCATATGGAGAAAATAGAGCGCTCTAGTCACTTTTAGCAGGGAGGGATTTGATATAGGAAATTAGGTCCTTCATATACCTCGGAGGAGCTCAAAGAGCAGCTTCTGGGTTGAATTTCTAGGAATAACTCTTAGACTAATATCGTAGAACTGGCTAGTTGAGGAAACTGCTTTTGGTGCTGTAATCAGGAAAGCTGAGCAATCAGGCAGCCTCCCGTTATTACAGCAGCTGGATTCAGGACCTCATAGTTGGCAAAATGGTGTGGGTGTTGGGTGTTGAGTCTTTACTTTTGAAGCTGGGATCAGAGTACTAGGACTTCAGCGTCAGAAGCGTGCGACCCACGTTACAGTGTTACTGCTGCCTTTCAAATCTGTCCTGGCTGTTTCTGTCCTGGCTGTTTCCAGATGAAGCTCTGGCAGTGCGGTCTTCTCCTACTTTCCTCTGTTGTGCAATAAGGAATATATTTAGATAACAAGTCTACAGTAGTTGCCCAAGTCAAGTGGTTAGCGTCTCGGTGTGAAGTCAGAGATGGGCCAAGGTGAATCTCAACTCAACCTGGGGCTCTTTGTCTTGCAGCAGTAATTTCACAGAGATGTTGGGAAGGTACATGAGCTGAAAGGTTTTGAACAGGTGCCATGAAAGTTGTGTTTTCTTCTCTTGAGGGTGTTTCTCCAGGTCAGTATCTTTTGAAAAGATAAGAGCAAATGGTAATTCTTCTGGATCAAACTTGATTATTCCATATTTTGAAAGACCTGAAAGTTCAACTCTACCTGAATATATCAGTGTTGTTTAGGTTAGTGTTTAGGTTAGTGTTCTAGTCTACTTTATGATGTTTTTGTGTATCTGAACATTCAGGGCCTTTAAAATACAAGAGATGGGAGATTAAATAGAAATTTTTGCCCTACTGTTGTACTGTGGTTGTTAACTATATCAAATATGGGGATGAATCACTACAAAGAGCAGTATGCAATTTTGGAAGAGATAGGTAGAAAGAGTTACTATTCTTGGGGCTGTTTTTGGTCAAAGTAGCAGACATCGGGCAATGTTTCAGAATTAATTCTGGTTGAAAATACACTACTTTATACTACACTGACAGTTCACAGAACTGTTGTTCTTCATAGTGTAGATAAATCAAGTAATTTGAAAATTCATGCTCTGCAATTAGGGTCAGTGCAACACAATTCATCAATCTTTGTAATAAATGTTTAGTGCCTGTTCTTTGCATTAAATGTGCATCTCATGAATTAGTGGAAAGCAGTTGGTCTCTAAATGTGATCCCAGCACCAGCATCATCACCTGGGAACTTACTAGGAATGCAGATTCTTGGGTCTGTTTCGATTTCTCATCTGTAGAATGGGAAAAGTTATAGTTGTGGTGAGGATTAAATGAGATAGATGATTACCACCATGTGCATAGCACAGTTCAATAATTAATTGCTATAAATAGTTTTGGAGCTAACAACTTGATTTCATTTTACCAGGTGGAGCCCTAACATGGGCACACAGCTCGCCTGCTTGGTTTAGTCCTCTGAAATTGTTCTGGAGTCTATGATTTCTACTTCAGGTAGCATTTAGCTTATTATAGCTTTATTTTTATCCATTTAAAAATTAACTTTTTGACTTTTCTTTAACTTATTTTCTAGCTCTTTTTTACATTTATTTCCATTTTAGTGGTATTATTTGTATCATGTGTGTTTTTAAAAATATTCTTCTTGTGTTGTAATAGTTTTACTCTGAACTGGTTTTCAAACTTGGTGGGCCATGTGAAAAGATGGAAACAGGAAAACAAACCAAATAGTTTCTTTTAGGTGGTTTAGGCAGTAGCCTGGAGGTACTTCTATTTGTATGCAAGTGTATAGTTTTTAAAAGGAAAGACTATATGTATGGAAGAAGGAAACTCTTTGAGAAAGAAGAGGTTTTCTTATTTTAATTTTCCTTCATACAATAAAGGGTTAGGTCAGAAATTTTCTTTGTTCCTGAAACTGACAAATGGAATAAGAAATCTAGGAACTATAAGATCACCTGTGTTCATAGACTTAAATTAAAATATTTATTTCTTTTCAAAGTTAAATAGCACTATAAGGAAATACATCTTTGTTTCCTCAGGGATGATGTGTATACATGTGAGTGGTGGTCCTTGTTTTGTTTGTGTGACTGAGTGACTGTGTGTGTTTCTATATTACAAAGACATGTCTTCTATTTTCAGTCAGTAGTTTTACTCCTCGCTTCTTTGTATGAAATACAGTCTAACAATTGTGTAGTTAGTTTACAGAGTCTGTGTATGACTCATCTTCAGGCTATGGCTTTTTCAAGTTACACTTAAAGGTCAGGGTCTATTTAGTTCTTAACCCTGCCTTTCCTAAGTGGGAAGTGAGAGTCAAAAGGAGTAAAAAATATGGAATTTGTTGGGTCTGGAACCATACCAATAGTGGGTTTTTTTGTTTTTTTTTTTAAGTGGCTGCTTTTTAAAAGAGAACAATCAGCAGCATTGCTAGGAATTCCCAGAATTGCCAACTAATTTGAGACCTTTTCTTTTTTTTAAACAGTGTTGTTCATTAAAGTAGGCTTCTGGATTTTTATTTTCATTTAAATGTTTGATTTCTGTACCACACTGATAAAACAACAAAGTAAAACATTCTTAAGGGTTCGGAATCCCCTTTCCCTCTCATGTCATAAGTGTCTGTGCATCTCAATCTGTTTTGTTGTCATAGACATTCCAAAAATCTTATTTTAATAAAATAGTTTGAAATAATTAGCTTGAAAAATTGTCAAAACTATGATAAATATAGGAGAAATGATTTTCCTTTCTTTGAAAAAGTAGCATTTAGCCTTAATAATTTTAGTTTTATTTATATTGGTCATTAGTGAAAAGCAAAATGCTAAATGCTACTAAAATTGAAAAAAACAAAATACTGTGAGTCCTCAGTTGCTTTTTATTACTACCAAGTTAGTAGGACTGATGGAGGAAAATTAAGATTCTATGACTTGATTCTTTGGAATTCTGACTGTTGTCACTGTATAAACAAATAAAACAATCTCTGGCTGCTCTCAGAGATTTTGTCCCTTGGACAGATATAATGTCCTGGCATTTTTCATATTCTATTAATCAAAGCCAAGGTCTAGAATTTTAAGTGGGAACTTGGCTCTGAAATAATCAAATGCCAAACAAAGCCCATCTGAAAGTCCAATAAAGTAAAATTATAGTATTGCAACATAAGAGAGTTACTGAACTAAATCCCCACAATTTGAGGATCTTTACTATAAAGATGTTATTGTGTTATGAGAGGGGAGGAGAGGTAGTTTGGGCCAGCTGGGGGCATTACTTTGATCCACAAATGGGGAGTTGAGGGTTCATTTTCCCTTTGGGGTTACTGAAGGAGGAAGAATGCTTGCTGGTACAGACCACAGAGTATTATGTGGGGATGAAGCTTTGACTGAGCTTCTGCTTGGTGTTGAGAGCCAAGCGCTGAGTTAGGTGCTTTACATATAAATAGGTTTTGTTAGCTCCACTAATAGGGACTGAAAGTGAGATTCCAATGGCTAAATGATGACATGCCTAAGGTCATGGAACTTGTAAGTGGAGAAACTGGGATTTGGAATAGATTCTTGACTCAAATCTCTTTCTGAACCTGCTTATTCTGAATACTGAGGACACCACTGAGTTTTCTGTAGTGCTTGCTTGTTGAAGTTTTATTACAGGTTGTAATCATCGGCTTGTGTATTTTTCATAATATTTAAGCACAGTTTTAATATGTAGAGAATCCCTTGTACAATCCCCCTCACACCTCTCAGACTTTGGAAAGTTTTGGGATATCTTGGCAATTGTTTAGATCAGGTGTTAATAATTTGGGAATATAGAGATTTACTCTTCAGAGTCGATTTATAGAGGGAGTGAGCCTATTTTTCAAGGAGCAACATTGTGCTGTGGTGTGTGCAGTAGCCCGTGGAGGCTTTCTGGGTCTAAAAAACAGATTTACTTATTAGCAGGTATCTTGAGAAAATTATCTGACTTCTCTAAGGTTCACTTTTTGTAAAATGGGAATGACAGTAGTTCCTTTAGGGGTGTCCAACCTGCAGCTTACAGGCTGCATGTAGCCCAGGATGGTTACGAAAGCAGCCCAACACAAAATCATAAATGTACTTAAAACCTTTTTTTTGCTAATCAGTTTTCGTTAGTGCTTGCGTATTTAATGTGTGGCCCAAGGCAGCTCCTCTTCTTCCACTGTGGCCCAGAGACGCCAACAGGTTGGACACTCCTATTAGGGGGGTTGAGAGCACACAATACTAGGCACGTAAACAATCAGCAGATGCTACCTACTTTGGTTGTTCTTATGCTGTTTGTGGACCTTTTAATTCTTCTTGATCCCTTTTCCAAGTTTTTCTTCCCCCTTGGTCTTGAGGGTGGACAGAAGGTGTGCAAATGTTATTCTTGTATAGGGTTAGGTTGGAATTCCAGGCTCTGTATACTTAGGGAATTTTTGAAATAGATTAATTTTTCTCCTTCTGCTGAGCATTTCCTCTCCTGTTTCTCTCTCAGATATCCTGAAGACAAAGATGTGATTCTTACTTTTTTTTTTTTTTTTACATTCTCGGTTGGAATCCCTACTCCCTCCCACCCTGCTCTATGTAAACTCTTTGAATCTCATATCTTCATTTCTGAAACAGGGATAAGACTCTTACTTCCTCTCAGGGTTATTACAAGGATTAGATGAGAATACAGCCAAGTTATTTGTACATAGCAAGGGCTCAATCAACTTTAGCTACAAGGGAAAATAAACCTTTTTAAACAGATGATAGTGCCCTTCAGGAAAAGGAATTAATTTGCTTTGGTTTACTTTATATTGGGTTTTTTTTTTTTAAGTCAGATTCTTTTCATTCTATACTTGTTACATCCTCATGAGAAACTTCATTATGTGAATTTTTGGGTGTGCATGCCTCAGGGCACAGCACTTTTCACTTAAATTTGGATCTTGCCACAGTTTTGTTTACTGAGACAGGAATGGCTTCTAAAGGCATCCAGATAAGAGCATCATTTCTCACCAGAATTATTTTAGCAGTCATCAGGCGTATAGTAAATATTTACTCTCTGAACACAGAAATGTTATTATTTTTACTGAAAATTCACAGAAGAAAATAAGATTATTAAGAATCCCTCCTCCAAAGTGGTGTTAGTATTAGCATTTTACTGTATATACTTTCTTGCCCACCCCCCTTTGCTTTTTATTATGGAAATTTAAAGGCATTCAGAAAGATAGAGGAAATAGTATAATAAACACTTATGTGTACACTGCTCAACCACATAATCATTAACTCACAGACAATCTTGTGTCATCAGTAATATTACCCAGGTCTCCTTTTCCCTCATCTCCAACTGAATTTAGTATGAAGTCAGTCTTAGACTTCTTACGATGTAACCTGTAAGTATCTCAGTGGCATATACTTTTAAAATGTTATCGATCAGTTTCTAAGCTGCCCCATACCTCTTAAATTTTCTTAGTTTTGGGGTTCCATTAGTTGATTTATCATTAATTTGGAATTGCCAAATAACCACAAGAGTGGAACTCCAAGTCATCATCTTATTTGTCCCTGAAGGCAACTCTGGGTGGGAGATGGAGGTAGGGGATTCTGGTGGGTGGGGTTGAGGAGTGTGTGGGAGTGAGAAGAGTTCTTAAAATTTGGGCCCCTCCGTCCCTCCCTCCCTCCCTCTCTTCCTTCCTTCCTTCCTTCCTTCCTTCCTTCCTTTTATGCAGAATGAAGGACTATTTGTTCTCAGAGCTAGAAGCCAAGTGTGTAGTCCCTGTAGCCATTCTCTACTGAACTGAAGACATGCTTGGTTAATGTACAAGCCAATTTGTGCATTTCAAAGTATATGTTACTATTGGACATGTACCCAGTGTCTTGGGCCCAATCTGTAGATGGGGGTTATAATGGGGAGCTATTTTATTGACCAATTTGTAGAACATTTCTCATGTCAAATGAATTCAAGTTATGCTTTCTGGAACCCTGGCAAGGAAAAGGTGAACTGGTAAAGTGAATTGTATTAATTCTAATTTTTATGCTCAAATATGAAGATTTTCTAAAACCGAGTTTGGCAAAAAATTGTTTCCTATGCCATTTTATGTTTAGGCTCATTGTTGTTTGGGGTAGTCATCATTTGGTGACTTTGATAATTTGAGATGGCAACTAGCAAGGCTAATAACCTTTTTAAAAAGTTAGGAAAGTTAAGGGGTTTGCTTGTACTATTAAATTGAATCATATATTTATGTTAAAAAATTTTACTGAGTATAGTGCTACTTGTAGCTCTTCTTGGTTATGAAAGCCCTTAAGTCGAGATGCTTAGAGAAAAGAGACCCTCCCTACTTTATAGCTTTCTGCCCTGTCTTAGCATCTAAATAGCTTTTTCTTATTCTTTTGGGTACAGCCCGAAATGCCTTTTTTTTTTTTTCCTAACAAGAGCTCACACATTTTGAAAATACAGTTCAGACACAGTTTGAATGTCCTATTCCTCAAAGAGGATGATGCCTTGAATGCCCTCTGGGCAGTGCTGAGGTGATGCCTCTAGACAATGGGACTGCCCTTGAGATCAGGGACAGAGCAGCCTCCCAGAATCCTGAATGGATGTTTCTTAGGCCAATTGCTTTGGGTATTTTTCATGAAATGGAAATGTGCTGATGTGCCTCAGTATCCTTATGTTGGCTTATCCATTGGTAATTTGGTGTACCGCCTGGAGCTGTAGGTTCAGATGCTATCTGCTGCTTTCTCTCCTTCCAAATCTCCCATGGATATGGATGCAGGCACATGTAAGGATGCTGATATCTGTTTCCTCCTGCTTCTGGAGCTCCTGTGACAACTCCTGTAGATACTTGCTTCTCTGTTGCTTTAACTTTTTGATCATTGGTTGATTAAATGTTTATTGAGCACCTGTTTGTACCAGTAGTGTGCCAGGCATTAGATACAGAGGTGAATAAGTTCTTGTTCTGATGGAGTCTGTTAAATGTGACCGTTCTGTAACCTGGTAAGTAAGTACATGTTTAAGTATAGAAACTGGGCTGGAAGAATACATATCAAATGGTTATCAGGGACTGGAGGGAGGAGGGAAAAGACCCTGCTTTTATTGTATATGTCTAGGTAATGTTTAAATTTGCTTATAAGCATGCATTGTTCATGTAATTAAAATAAAGTGAAGATGCATTTTGATAGGTTCAAGAAGTATATAAAAATACAGTGAGAAAGTGATTAGTTCCATGGGGGGCAGGAGCCAAGGAACACCCTTTTCAAAGAATTGTATTCCTCCAGGTAGGGGGAAAAATGTTCGGGGGTGCATAGGAGGAAGACTTTTCATGTAGAGGGACTAGAATGTGCTCAGGACTGAAAAAGCAGCTTGTTTTGTTCAGAGTTTCAATAGTGACTAGCTTATACAAGATCTCCGGGCACCGCAGCTTTTCTTTCCTAGGGAGTAGAGAGGTAACATGCAAAATGTATTTTCTCTTGGGATTTGGAATATATTTGCTTAAATATGTTTAATATTTTGGACAAGGTGCCATACTTTGTTTTTAGGTTTCTAGTGATCCCGGGTAAGTTTTTGAAACTCATGATTCTAAGTGAATTATAGAAATGGACTATGGTTAACTTTGTTTTGATAGGGATATTTTATTAAGCTGAAGTCTACCTAGCAGTGTGTGTTAGATTGGGAGGGTGGGGGTGGTATTTATGGTATTTATAAAGGAAGTGAACAATCAGTTCTTGGGCAGTCTGGAAGCTTTTTTTTGTTGGGGGGGGGCATGAATTGTTTAAGTTCATTGTCCTGTGCCCCATCAAGCACGCAGTTGCATTATAGCTCTGTGTGTGTGTGTGTGTGTGTGTGTGTTTCTCATCCCTCCAACTTCCTGAGCCCAGCTTTTCTGTGTGTAATTTACAATCCAGTGGAACCTAAGCTTGATCATTGTATAATTTTTCCTGCATCACATTTACAGAAGATAATCTTGTCAATTGGAAACAAATGCTTGAGGCGGTGTCCTTTCATGCCTCCAATTGATAAGAGAACACTAAATACCAAGAAAAAAAATCAGGCAATCAACCAGAGATTTTACCTCATTTATGTGGGATAAAGCACTTAATTCTTTGATTCTCTGTACAGGTTAATGCTGTAGTTGTATTATTTCTGGAAGTTTCCTGGGTGTTTTCATTTTTTAATATTTCATAGATAAATAGTAGGCATGTAAGCCCAGTTTAGTGTAGAAAGCAGTCATATTAAGTGCTACACATACTGCGTAGTATTTCTTCCCCAGCCTACAAAACATTTGCCTTTTGGAAGAATGGACAGCTCAAGGGATTAGTGATGGGGAAGTGGAGGCTTTCATATTGGTTCAGATTTGACCTTGGTCAGTGATGCTTGAAAATCAGCACTATTTAATAGGCATTAAGAGAGCCCACTTTTTGATCCACTTCCAGTGGATAAATATCCATAGTTCTTTTATGCCATAGTTGCGGAACTAATTGGCAGAATTAAATGATTTAAGAACTTTACTCCCCTTTTGCCCTCAGAAAATAGTTGGTTGTTGTTTAAATCAGAATCTTGGAGACTGCATGAGTCATTCCTGAGGACTGGAGACTGTAGCTAGCTTTGCAGCTTTTACTGTATTGGAAAGCTTACATACTTTGCATTGATCTTAGGAGGAGGAATTGGGAGGAAGGACTTTTTCTTTCAGTTTGCAATTCTCTCATATTCAGGGCTGCTCATCTGACCCTATACACACTTAAAAAATATTGGAGTCATTTATTGCCCAAGATGTATTCCCCTTTTCTCCATGATCAAATAGAGGGGTTATAAGGGTAATCTATTTTCTCTGTCCTTGTTTTCCCTCCCTAAAATAATTTCAGTGCATAAAGCTTTTTCTGACACCCTACTTGTAAATGACATCATGGAATTTTGCAGTGTGCCTCCAGTGAAGTTAGTAGTGTTTTACTTTCTAAGCTCAGTAACTGCCAGTCATGATCACTCCGTATTTATAGAGCTCCCAGGGAAGGGTGAGCACTTGGTGATGATGTATTACCTGCTAATTTGTTTGCTGAAAGATGGGCCCATATATTTAGAATGATGACAGATCAGAATATTTGGCTAAGTATATCAGTCAGTGTCTCATTTTTCAAAACATGAAAACTCCAGCATAGTACTGTAAAAATGCTGTGCTATATAAATGGATTTTCCTGCTAAATAAATTTCTGTCCTGGCTAGAGCTGTTTATCTATCTATCTATCTATCTGTCTATCTATCTATCTATCTATCTATCTATTTAACTTTTAAAAGTCATTTTTTTGTTATATCCTAACTTGCATAATGAGAACTTCTGGTTGATTCTTTTTCTTCCTTTGTAAGTCTTGTTTGTCATTCACGCAACTCTATTCCTTTTTCTGGTTGCAGTATTGGGCACCAACATCTTTACCCTATAAAGAAGGTCAAGTGCAGAAATCTATAGGTCTGACTGCCTTTTGTTCTGTCTGTAGCCAAGAGGTGTAGACAAGGCTTTCACTAAAGCAGAAAAGGGAGAAAACAATGACTTTCTAGTCCACCTGAAGAGTTTAAGTTTGTGGGAGGAGTTAAAAGTGCCAAATGGAAGGCGGAAATGCAGTGATTACCTTTGACCTGGTTGAGATGTTGCATATTTTGTAGCCTCTGTGGACATTCATTTGGGCTGTTTCTCCCTGCTCCACATAGAAAATCCAGAAGTGTATTTTGAATGGCTTATCTGAACCAACTGTCAACCAAAAGAAAGAAAAGGAAAAAAGGCTGTATTCAACTATTAACTGCCAAATATATGATGCCACCTCCACCTCAGTGGGGACCTGGCTTGGGGACAGCAAGATTAGTTAGTGAATGAACAAAAGGTGTTCTCCATTGTAGTCTACTTCTACATAGAAAATGATCTTTAAAAGAAAAAGAAAAAAGTATGAGGATGTTTAGAAGTAAGCAGATCGGATTTCAGGTAAACCCGTTATTGCTGTTACTGTGACATGTTACTGATTTTCCCAGGTCTGTACTTGTAATCTGTGTGTTTTAAAAGTATTTAAATTTGGAAGTGATCATAGCTGAAGAGTTGAAGTTTCTCTCTGAACCCTGTTTAGTTTGTTTCTTGGAGATGTCCCCCAGCCTGTTGGACGGCTCTGACAGGTTGCGGTGCTCCTGGGCCCTGAGCTCTGACCGTGGTTTGGTGGAGGTGGAATAGAGTGTCCCTGGAAGGTATCGGGGTTGGATACAGTGTAAATAAACGAAAGACAAAATGCAAGGAATGCTTCCATGACCGAGTGATTTTTGAGATCCCATAACTCGCATTATTTGTGACTCTAAGCCTGTCCTTCAGAGATTACCTGCTGTGTCACCTGTTCTACCACATCAAGTGTTTGGGAAATGCTTTTCCTATCCCAGTCCCACCAGGGGAAAGATCGGCAGGCCTCCCAAGGCTACTGTTATTAAGGATAGTGTCTTCTCTTAGGAAAGCAAAACTGCAGATTCTTTCTATCCAATCACCCCTAAATACCCTATCTGTATAAAATCACTGTGTATCCAGGAAGTGATCCTTCTACCTTTAAAAACATTTACTCCCTTTTTTCTTGTCACTCTTTATTTGTATTTTCCTTTGTTATATTCCTGGATCTGTATAACCAAGTTGTCTCTGTAATTGTCTCTGTTGGTGCTAAGAGTCCCTTGGTTGGCTGTTTATGAAGTAGTTCCTCAAATCCTTAGTGTTATAGATCAAATTTTTAATCTCCTTACTCACTACTGAAAGTACTGCCTTTTGCCTTTTGTAAGTGTGAATTCTTTTTAAACTTTTTTTTTTTTTTGGTGGGAACGTAACAAATGATGGGGGTGGGGTAGGTAGTGACAGGAATAGAGGCAGGAACAGAAAAAATTCGACACTTTAAATTTCTTAATTTCATTCACCATGCCATACTTTTTGCTGTTAATTCTATGTAGTCATTGAATGGTAATTTACACAGATTATGAAACTGGTTTTATCATGGAAATGACAGGGTCATTTAGTATAAGGATGTAGCCCTTTTCACCAGCACAGACCTTTGCACTACATTGTAGATATTGACATGCATAGCTTTGTACATCTCCTCAACAATAAGCGTGATTAAATATAGTGCAAAAACATGAAATATTATAGAAAGAATATATTGAAATTCTTGTATCTGAAATTGTTTTTAGTATTCTCCTCATCTGCCATTGGTGATTTTCCTTAGTTCTTGTCTTTAATCTGCCACCCCCCACACCAAACAAACACACACACACACACACAACAAAACTCCAAATCCTTAAAAAGGATCAGAGAGAGTTAATTATAGTGATATGCAGCAGTCAGGACAATCTTAGCTGTTGGTCTGTCCCAAAGCCTGCAGAAGGTTCTTATTTCATAAGCAGAGATAATTTGTTTCTCTCTGTGTGCCATATGGTTTTGCAACTACAGAGATCAAACAGATTTGTGGATGTAAACTTCAGTTCTGTACTTTAAAAAATTTTTAGTCCTGTGGAGATTTTCTTAATATGCTTGAATCATTGATGCCAACCAGGTCTGTTGGAGTCAAGGATCCCTTGTCAGTTCTGTAAGCTACTATGTATCATGTGTGGTTTTTATTTGCCATGGACTTTAAAGATGACTTAGGAAAGGAAACTTGGAATGCAAATTGTCAACTGGAATGCAATGATTATTTGTTTTTTATGAAGACGATGATTAAAACCAGTATTCATTACCACAGAAGAATAATAGCTCTGAGGCTGCCCAGGTGGTCTCTGGAAAGGACTAGAGTTTTCTCTTAATCAGAGAACTTTTAATTGACACACTTATATTCTTCTACCCTTTAAAAAGTAGCAATCAAGAAACTCAAACTTTAAAAAAAAAGATTTTATTTATTTATTTTTAGACAGATGGGAAGGGAGGGTGAAAGAGAAGGAGAGAAACATCAAAGTGTGGTTGCCTCTTGCACGCCCTCTACTGAGGACTTGGCCCGCAACCCAGGCATGTGCCCTGACTGGGATTCGAACCAGCAACCCTTTGTTTCTCAGATTGGCACTCAGTTCACTGAGCTACACCAGGCAGGGCTTAAACTCTTAATTCTGAAGACTATCCCTAAAACCATTAATCTCAAAATAAATTAGTATAGTGATTTCCCCGTTCTGTTTTTAATTTTTATCCATCCATCTATCCATCCATCTATCTATCCTCTATCTATCCTCACGCAAGGGTGTGTTTTATTGATTTTTAGAGAGAGAGGAATGGGGGGAGGGGGGAGACTCTCTCTCTCTCTCTCTCTCTCTCTCTCTCTGAAGTGAGAAACATCAATCAGTTGCCTCCTGTATGTGTCTCTATTGGGGTTCAAACCTGCAACCTAGTATGTGCCCTGATCACCAGGAATAAAACCTGAAACCTTTTGGTATGTAGGATGATGCTCCAACCAAATGAACCACCTGGCCAGGGCACAAGGAGTGTAATTTCTAATGTAGTGCTCAGTTTATGTAAAGTAGATGCATATTCCCTGGTCCCTTTGTTTTCCAATTATTAAATTTGACAGTGTATCTAAATCATTGTCCAGGGGTGTCCAACCAGTGGCCCGCAGGCTGTGTGCAGCCCAGGATGTCTTTGAATGTGGCCCAACACAAAATCATATATTTACTTGAAACATTATGAGATTCTTTTTGTGATTATGTATTGCAGTGTATTTAATGTGTGCCCCAAGACAACTCTTTTTCTTCCAGTGTGGCCCAGAGACGCCAAAAGGTTGGACACTCCTGAAACTACATTTACAGATGTAGTTTTTTAAAAAATAAAGTAGTCCCCATAGGTGGATACAATCTGGAGGGCAGAGCAAGGACTGGAGCTCAGCCCTATGGAAATAAAATTAGATAGATTCTAAGGCTATGTTCTCTGTTTTGAATGTTCTGTGCTGTTAGCATGCAGTAACCCCGAGGCCCTTCACTCCTTAGATACATTACTGTTGCCTGTGGAAAGATTTCAGGGCCATCAGAACCAGGTTCTTATAATATTAGGTTTTTTGGGCATATCCATTATATATGTCTCTGATGCAAAAATCATCTCATTTGTAATAATTAATTCTTTAATTTAGGTTAACATGGCTCTCCTGCTGTTTATCTGGCTCAAAAAACAGGAAATTTTTCTGACTTGTTTTCTGCTCTGTTCCTAGCTTTTGGCTCATGATGTGTGCTCAGTAAATATTTGTCGAATAAGTGACAGTATAGTTGGTATAAATCAAGCTTACTTAGTATGGTAAATATACCTTTTTCCTTTTTGTTAATTTTCATAGATAAAATCTTCTAAAATAGCAGTTGTGGCTTTTTAAAAAAATGACTACGTATCTTCTGCTTGCACGTATTTAAAAAAGATCTGGTGCCTGCATGTCCAGATGTTATTGTTGTTGGTGTTTTTCTGTTTGTTTGTTTGTTTGCTTTTTTTTTTAGTTTAGCTTGTTCATGACAGCTATTATTTTGCTATTTCCAAGGCTTATAATTCCAGAATCCACAGCAGGAATAAGCAGACAGTAATGAATTTGTTGGCACAGAGACCTGTGGCTTCTTGAAATGTACGGGATCATAAAGTTAGAACTCTTAGATAACATGTCATCTAACTCTCCCTCATTTTATAACTGATGAAGATAGGGCACAGGGGTTTACCTGGCTTTGTCCAAAGTAAAATGACTAGTTAGATCAGTTAGTGTGTGAGTAGGTTTAAGAACCCAGTCATCTGATTCACAATTTTACTCTTTCTGGTACGAAAACTTTATATTTTGCAGAAAGTAAGTTTTTCTGTTTACCCAAACTTCTTTAGGATGTTTGTGCATATCAAACATTTATGAATTACTGTTCCATAAATATGTATTTTATACTCCCTAAGGCAGTGGTAATAGCAGATATCCAATATTTGCTAGCACAGAGCATTTTATCTTACATACATCAGGTGGAGATGCTCAGATTGAAGAATGGAGTGTAATGTGTGACCAGGGTGCAAAGTGATTTGGCAAAAGGCTCTTAATCGTAAGATTTCTTCTGGCCAGGCCTGTCACTGTGCCAGTGTGCCATCCCTGTAAGACGTATTGAGCTTTGAAACAAATATCCTCCATTAAATAAACCTAACAATTTATTTGCAGGAGAAAGTCAGGTAAGTTAAGGTGGAATGACAAAATAAAGAGGACTTTCACCTTATCAGTGCTTCTTCCGCTTCTGCTCTGATATAGAAAACCCCTTTTAGGCATCTTTCATAAAAACAGCTTGCAAACTGGAATGTCAACTTGAACACCACACACTTCACCCAGTTAACCAGAGCTTAGTTTATTTCATGTTGCTCTTTAATAACAGAAGTTAAAAGGGTCCCATCTTTTTAAAGTACTCAAATACATGTTTTCAAGGAGTAAGAGCCAGCATCCTTTACTCACTTGTTTTAGGAACACAAATATTCCAGATGCTTGTATTTATATCAGTATTTTAAAATGGAATCAGAAGTAAAATGTTGGTACTTTATATTTTGTATAATATAATAGACACAAATTAGAGAAACTTTCAATTAAGAATTATTCCCTAGAGGACACATTGGGATGAAGCCCCCTTTTTCTGCCTCAGGGAGCGTGGCCATAATGGTGGACTCAGGATTGGATAAACCAGTCACATTGCCTTCACCTGCCCTCGGCCTGCGGCCTTTTAGCAGGGAGACAAGCCCTGGTCACATTATCCACGCCAGGCCAATTCACACCCTTCAAAAGGATTATACCACTAAAATAAATGAGAAAGATGCTCTCCGCTTCCTCTCTGTAAGACTAAGATTCCCACCCAAAGCAGTTTGCAGTCATGGGTCCCACCATGTGGAGACAGAGTTCATTGATGAAAATGACACCAACATGTCTAAGTTTTTCAGAGTTGGCAAAGCGAATATGAGTTGCATTTCCTAAGTGATATTCCTGGCATGTCTTTAAGGCAGTGGTTGTAAAACTACCGTGTACTCAAGAATTCCCTGGGAGTTTGTTTAGAAGTGCAGATTCTTGAGCTCTATATTAGGTCGAGCCAGACTTGCTGGGGATCCAGGAGCCTGTATGTCCAAACAAATATCTCAGATGACTGAGGATGTCTGGTGCTGTTGAACTGATGAGAGCCTATTCTTCACCTGGTGGCTGAGGATGTTGGTTTGGATGAGGTACAAGTTAGGTTTTAGGATTATTGCAATTAAAAATTTAGCTTCATTGCAGTTAGGTTTAGATAGATGCTTTCTGAAGGCCAAATGCAGGGTCACATTCATTAGGGAAATTATTTGTTAAAAATTGTTTCTTTTCTAAAAATGGATCGGAGGTGGAATAGGGTAGCAGGGGTTGTAGTGGTCAGTGAAATCAACCAATCTGAAGCTATATACCTGCCAGCCCAGGTTCTCTAGGGCTGCTGTTGCTGTCCTCTCTTTGTCTTCCTTCCTGTGGTCACCTTTTCTTTCTATAGGCAGCTGTAGGCCAGAATGATTGGAGAGGAACAGGTAGTGGTGGTATCCATATCAATCTCTTTATTTAAAAAGTAGAGTCCATCGAATTCTCTTTGGTTTTCCTTGGTCACCAGTGCATGTCATCCCTCTACCAATTATTTCCCATATATACTATCTCTTCATGAGGGTAAAGAATGGAAAGAAACTCTGAAGAAAGAAAGTGTAACTTCTCTCATGACTTTCTTCTCAGGGCTTATTACTCTCTCCCTATATTCATGGCTACTAGATTTTATTTTTGTCTTCGATATCCTTGTTAGTCTCTCTCTCTCTCTCAATACCAGTTGACTTACATAGAATTTTTTTTTTGGTTCCTGTTGTGTTGTTACTAGCCATCTTCCTCTAGGAAGGGACAAATGTGATAGGTCGATGTTTTTGTCTGTCCCTTCCAATGAAATAGTAGCCTGACATAGGTAACAGGAGGCAGCTATTTATAAAGACATTGGCTTGAGTTTACAAAGTAAACATCCATACTAGGGTGTGAGTATAGTAGTTGTAGTAATAATTGTGGTGGTTCTAGTACCAAGGGCGATGTAGCAAAAACTATGTGTCAAGCGGTATTTTAAGGGTTTTGAATGCATTAACTAATTCATTTTCTTACAAAGCTCCAACAGGTAGTGTTGATTATAGTCCCCATTTTATAGATGAACAAACTGGACAGAGAGATTAAGTAGCTGGTTTAAGATAGTAAGTGGCAGACCCAGAATATGAAACCAGGTAATTTGTCTCTAGATATTATGCAGTCAACTCCGCTATGTTATTCTGTCCACTTACTAAATTAACAGTTCATAGCTCCTGACTAAGAGCTCGTCTTTAGGGGGAGAATGGTGAAACTTGGAGCACAGCTGGGTCTGTCTGCCTGGAGTGTAACTTGGGCTGGGAGATGGGAAAGTGTAAAGGCTGGAGGAAATGATGTTCCTGAGAATCTAACTGCAGGTACAAACTGATGACCTATTGTTAGTGAAAGGCTAGAAAGGTAGCTGGAGGGTTCCTCTCATTAAGAGTCACTGGATGCAGAGAGACTGCTCCCCATGTGGCTCTGTGGTCTTCAAATGTTGTGCTGAGACCTAAACTTTCATTGTAAGTTTAAATTGTTTCAGAAGGTATAATGTCAAGCATATTGTAAAAATTCACATTTAAAAATAAACCTTTTACATGTATCCTTGAATATAGTTGATTTTCCTAACAGCTGTCATTCATTACAAAAATAAAGTGAGCCCTGACTAGTGTGGCTCCATGGGTTGGATGTTGCCCTGCAAACCGAAGGGTCTCTAGTTCAATCCCCAGCCAGGGCACATGTGTGGGTTGTGGACCAGGTTCCCAGTTGGGGGCCTGTGAGAGGCAAGCCAATCTCTGTTTCTTTCAAGCATTGATGTTTCTCTCATCTTTCTCTCTCCTTTCCTTTTTCTCTAAAAATAAAATCTTTAAAAAAAGTGAACAAGCTCTTTAATTTGAAACTTACCTTTCCCTTTTAATCTTGAACTCTTTTTTTGTCCCTCTTCTCTCCCAGTTTTTATTCTAATATATGTTCATGTTTCAGAGTTTTTTTGCTGATTATTGTGTCATAGTTAGATAATAAAAAGCATAAAAACTTATAATTAAAAATGTCTTATGCCTGCAAGGATTACTCACTCCAGAAGTTATTATTTAAACATTTCAATTATTACTAGAATAGAGTTGATCAAAATGACATGACTTTGTTACAACTTATGATAAATGATTAATAAAATTAAAAGTAAAAACATATCAGTTAAAAAATTTCTCTTTTACAAGTATGTAGGTGCTTTTTCCTTCCATATTCATTTCTTAGTAGAGGATAAAATATTTGACATCATCTGTATTTTCTATTTTTCTTCCTTAAATATGCAGGCACTGAAAAAACTTTGTTTCCCAAAGATGAAAAAGGAAAGTATTATAGCACAGACAGACAGTTCTTTGAATGCTGTGTGAAATTACATGGCAAAACTTACACAGTGATCTGTCATCAAACATTATGTTTAATGGTTGGCTGATTGGCTCCTCTAATTTTGTTTGAAGCAATCTGACTTGCAGAAGCACTTGTTTTCCTGCTTTTAGATGCCTTTATTTCTTATAGATTTCTTTGCACGAAGACTAGTTCACAATGAGTGGCTCTCCGTTTTGGTGCCCCAGAGGTTTTATGCCCCTGGTGTGAAGAGTGGGTGTGGCTGAGAAGTGTATGCACTTGAGGAAGTGATAAAAGGGCAACATTTCATGCATATCTGTTAGGAAAGCAGGCACAAGGAAGTTGAAGATGGAGAAATTTCTCAGTTTCTTTTCAAACAGTGTTCACGTACTCTAAAGGGGATACATAACCCAGTTTGAAGACCATTGTGGTAGGATATAGTGTACCAGCAAGATTTTAAGTTTTAGATTTCCTCAGCTTTGTGTGTTCAAGAATTCAGTTCTGGCTTCTAAAAGTGAGGTTTAGGGGCTTATATACATATAAACTTACACAGGAAACTGGTGTTTAAACCAAAATGCTATTTGAAGCATGAAAATCATCCAGAGAATCCAGTTTAAGTTTAGATTAAGAAGATGATTTGTGGGGTCATGTAAATGACCTTCAGGAGGAGGCTGGCAGAAGACTGGTCTGGCAGCAAGGGGGAGGGGAGTTGATGGGAATGGCCATCACAGGGTGCTTCATCTTGGTGGTTCCGTTCCACAAAACCCTTAATTCTATGTAAGCTATTTGGCCTAGTTCTAATTAGGTTGGTATTAGTTAGGAGGGAATAATTAAAACATATACATGCATTTTAGATAGTCTTACTGAAGACATAAAGATACTCCATTCTCTAGTATTCTGAGGAAAGATTAGTTTTTCTTTAAATATTGGTCCACTGTTGGAATTCTAAGGGATTTTTCTTGTATTAACCATACCCTGATACATTATCCATCTTAAAAGTGGAGCAAGAATTTGAAGCTCTAGAGTCTGAGCATAGAATCTTTCCAGATTAAAATTATTTTTTCTTCCAGTCTTAAACTCTCTCTTTGCAATTGATCAGACAGATATTTAGATCCTCCCCTTCACTGAGTGCTTTCAAAGCATTTGCCTTTTTCCCCAAAGCATTTGCTTTAGTTTTTTTAAAAGTAGTACTTTTTCACTCTCATTTCATTGGTTTACAGAACAATAAATTACATAATTACCATTACAGATACTAATAGCCAAAACAAACCCCTCAAAGAAAAAACAGGTTGGGGAATATACAAACGCCTTAAGTACATTATTATGGGAGAGATATTTAGTACCTGTAACTATCTAGTATTTGGAAGGTATCACTTGTGTATTTTACACAGAAAAAGTAGGTATCCTTATCAGAGTGAGGGAAGTGAAGTCATTTAAGTTTACAATATGTGTGTTAGCTTTGTTTTGCAAAAGCCTGTTCTATTGAGAGTTTGTCCAATAAGTAAGAATCTCTCATTGGTTTTCTTTCCTGTTGCATGTAATATCGCCTATTGTATATCATGTTTGGTGAGTGTATTTTATTCATATCACCCATTTTTTGATGGTAAAATTTTTTTTAAATGAATTTAAAGGAGGGACAATTGTTTGAATGTGGGATTTGATTTTTATGACTGTACTAGAAGCTTTCCTCTGTCACAAACGAGTAACAGAACTTGTAGCAACTTGCATTGGTTTATGTTCTGTCAGGATATGAATTTTCCTAGGTAATAGGGAACAGAGGTCTTTAAAAAATTGTGAACTAAGATTTTTTTTCAAAGGTGAAATGAAAGCAGTACTGTACAGGAAATTAAATTTTGGGGTAAGGAAGTAAAATTGGTCTGATTGAAATCATTAATGTTCCTTTAATGAGGGATTGTATTAAAAATGTTAGGCAGTGAGTGTGATGCCAGTTAAAAATCATAAATGTGAAATTTATTTAGTTTGAACAGACATTATTTGGAACCAAAAAGAGAGGAAAAGGAACATTTCTATGTGGAAGAAATTAGTTGTCATTCTCAAGGGTTATGGAAAGCTGCTAGACCATTACAATTGATTTGCTTTCCTTTAAAGAGAAATATTTGATTCAGAGATTTGTGATATTAGTTTGTAAAAATTTCCACAAATTTGTATGTAGTTTTCTGGGGACATTTTCTTTTGCCAACAGTGTTGTGAATGTCTATATTGATGTGTTATGAGTTTAAAAAATACTGCTTGTTTTCTGTCTTCTAGTAGTTAGGAAAGTATCTAACAGAGTTCTAAAAACTTAGTTACATATTCAAGCTCCTGTTTGTTTTCTGTCTTCTAGATCTGTTAAGAGTGTTTAAAAGGTCAAGTAATTTGACCTTTGAGAAAGTTCATTGGGAAAGGCCCAGGGAATGCTAGCATTAATATTTGGAATTGAACTTTTCATCATACATAAAGGATAAACTTCACTTCAACAGGGAGTCAAGAAAATGAGCAAGATCCTACACAGGCATAGTTCTTGCTAAGAGTAGAGCATGGCCTAGTAGTGCTTGATATGTGTTGTTAAGATTGAGATCATTGGTAATTGGAGAGCTCCACGAGTAGAGGATTCTCACTCTCATTGTTTTTCAGGGCACCTAGCGCCACGCCTCGCAAATAGGGCTCAGCCATCCTTTGTTGTGAGTGAGATATGTTCAGGCACAAAAACTGCCACCTCCTTGTGGATATGATTATAAGCTCTTCTAAGTATTTTGGAGGAAGAAGTAGCCAAAATGACAGTCTTCTCTACTTCCTTTATGAAGCTCTTATACCTAGTTTTGAGAATTGAGGCTTTTTAAAGTGGCATTTAAAACTGCTCTGAGATTCATGAGGTTAAAGTATAAAAGTGTGACTGAAACGAGGACTTCCTTCTGGATTCTGACCTCTGGTGGTGAAGGAAAAACACCCATTACTGATAATAAAAGGCCAGATTCTCATATTTTCTCTGGTATTTTCTGGATGTTCAATACAAAAGAAGTCGTTAGAAGAAAAATATTTTTGCATGTGTTTTTTAGTTTTTGCTTAAAAAAAAAAACCCTCTGTTTTTCAACTTGCAACTTTTTAATAAACCTGTAATAATATTTAGGATGTACTTGTATAAGGCTCGTTGCTGAAACTGGTTTTGCCTTTTTTTGAGACCTTGCCAGGTGAGAAGAGATAGTTTCTATGTGGAATTTTTTTTTCTATGTGAGAGTTTTATATTTCATGTAATCTTGCATTTGACTTCTTAAACACTCTATTGAAACTACTTAAGTAAATCTAAGATGTATTTGGATATCAATTGCATTATCACTCAATATAATATATGAATATATTACCTGTGGAGGAGTGCCAAGGGGGACTGTTTTGGGTCCTTAGCAACAAAAGCTTATCAGAAACCCAAAGCTTAGTACCAGTTACTGGGCTCGTAGGTTCTGTTGTCATCACTTTCGCTCTCAAAACATCCATTTCTCCTCTTTTCACTTCTGTAAGAACTGGAGCGGGAGATGCGCTAGCAGCTAGAGAGCTAGTGGTGCTGCAGGTAATGAGATAGTTGCAATATCAAGGTTACTCTGCTTCATGTGAGTGATGTTGGACTAAATGTAAAGAAAAGCTTTTTTTTGGAGTTTGGTATCTTAGAAAATTAAAAAGATAATTTTTAAAAAGGCAGCACTTTGCTACCTGGCAATATGAACTGTACCTTGGAACTCCTGGGTGGCCTTCTGCAACTTGCTTAACCTTATTTTTCCTGTGTTAAGTAGGATTAGAAATGCTTTCTTTTCTAGAGCGTTGTAAGCAGGATCTGATGACTGTAAAGTTCTTTGCAAACAAGAGTTCAAGTAATAAAGAAAAATCTTAAAACATCTTTGCTTTTGTTGCTTATTATCCTCCCCCAAAATGCTTCTGAGAATTGATTAGCGTACTATAAAAGGAAAGTGGTTACAGTGTATGTGTGTGGTGGGGGGAGGGGGCCATGAGAAATAAGTAATCCATAAACTTTATGGTCATAAGGGGATCTGAGTGGGTGGATCTGGTGACTTGGCAACTGAGAGGAAAGTGAGTGTAATTGTTGATTTTATCAGAGCAGGTAGGTATGTGTGTGTGTATGTGCACATGGGGGTGGGGATCAAATAAAGACTGAATAAGTAACAATTTCAGGAGGTTATCAAAGTCTGCTGCTACATAAATCCTAGGCAGTATTACCATTATTATAGGCTGTGGTAATGCTCAATTTAAAAATATTAAATTCTGTCATAAACAAATATGTGGTTTGCTTCCTTCATAGGATTTATGTTTGGGGGCCCCTAGGTAAATAATTTGTATCATCACTGGGAGTTTATTAGAGTTCATTTTAGTATAATCAACTCTATGTTGAATACTGAAATCAGAAACTGTGTCATCTTAGTCACTAAGGATTTTTTTTTTTTTTCCCTTTTCTGTTTGATTCTGGAGTTTGAGCACTTGGAGCTTTAAAGATTGATTGCTTTTGGGTTTGTTTTTGAATTGAAATGTCACAGGAAAGGCTGGTTGTTAAATTAATGACAATTCAGGAGACTATATAGGACCCAAATTAGTTTCTTTTAATTAGAAGATGCTTCTTTTGGACTTTTCCCTGAGAAGGAAGTTCCATGTAATAATTTACTGAAAGAGAATTTAAAAGCAGAAACATCACTTTTGGGGGTGCGAGGCTGTTGGGAGGGAGGTGGGTAGAGTGCTTTAAAAGTAATCTTTGCTTTGTAGAGTAGATTTGTTTAAAGAGTTGCATGGGCCGTGGAAAAGAAGCTGTCAGTTATCACTTATAGGAGTACCTCAGAAGTAAGACCAGGTATGTTAATTTTATTATTTTTTATTTTTTACTTTTACTAGTAGTTATTTTATGCTGAGTTTACTCCCAGGCCATAAGCTTTTGTTTCTTCAGTTTCTTTTGGGATATCTTTTTCTTCTGGTTTAGGAACAATCTGCTCTTTTTCAGTGAGGATCATCTCAACGTGGCAGGGAGAGCTCATGTATGGGATGATCTGCTCATGAGCTCTGGAAGTTCTATGCCACATCTTGGGAGCTTTGTTCACCTGGATGTGCTCAATGACCAGAGAATCTACATCTAAACCCTTACATTCAGCATTACTCTCTCCGTTTTTAAGCACGTGCAGCAAAACCTCAGCACTCTTTTTGGGCCGCTGACCCTGTGTCCAGCCCCACTGTTTGGCCTGGGCACACCTACCAACTCCACCATTGTATCGACGGAATGGGACGCATTGCTTCTTTAAAGTGACATCTTTCAGATACTTGGTGGCTTTTCGAATATGCATGCCCTTGATGGCCTGGGCAGTTTCATGGGTGTTCTTGAAGTGAACACGAAGATTTGAACCTCTTGGTTTGTGTGGTTTTGTGGGGTTTTCCGGGTCAAGTGAATAGTGAACCATCTTTAGAGGTCAGCTCTGGTCACTTTTGGGAAGAGGAAGAAGCCAGGTATGTTAGTTTTAGGGAGAGCTTAAAAATAAAGTCAAGGAGCAGGATGTTCCCCTTTACCCTTATGTTTGGTGGCTGCTAGGCCATTTGGAAATTTTAGCTAGGATGTTGGTTTATGTTTCTTTACCTATTCAGTTTTTATAATGAATATTTTTTCTTCAACCAGAATTAGTCATTTATAGGAGACTTTAAAACATATTAAGAAGACTTTAACATTAAAAAAACAATATACATGGTGTGGGCAAAAGTAGATGCACAGTTGTGAGTACATGAAACAGTTTATTCTTGTATTATTATTTAATAATTATTTTATTATTTATTTATATTACAACTGTAAACCTACTTTTATCCATCCCTGTGTAAAAGTATGTGTGGTTAAACAAATGGCACCCAAAAGAAATCTAAGTGGAGGGAAAGAGGGAGTTATGTAATAAGAAAAAAAAGCGGGGTGGAAAGTCATGGTTAAACACACATGCTTGATTTAGGAAGGGCTGTATGTCTAGGTCCTTTTTTTCTCTTTCTTACACTTGGGTAACTCAGTTTTTACAAGCCACCTCCCTCTTAAGGTGCTTTGAGCGTTTGGGGGCAAGTTGGAGTAGTAAAACTTAAATAGTTGGCATTTCATTGTCAGCCCTGCCTGATACATAGAATTGGAACAATTGTCTAAAGTGGAATTGTGAGTTTTTGAATGATAGGTGAGATTTCAGTGCATGTTTTATGCTCCCATTACTAAAAGTGTTTTGGAATTTGTGCTTTTGGGAGCAAGTCCTTGGTCAAACAGTCCTGTAGATCAGTAGTAAGCCATGGGAGTTTTGTTGGAATCAATATGCAGTAGTGTGAAATCCCTGGGGATGTGGAGGGCCATGGAGTACAAATTCCCTAATTTGGTTGTATTGACAGTATTCCAGAACGAGATTTCCTGTGTGCATGTGCTAGGAAGAGAGACAAAGGACACAGTGAAAAGATGGCCAGGCACTTTTGGTGATCAAAAGTGAGACGAAGCTTTCATCTTCTTTTTCATCTACTTATGCTTCTATTAAATGGGAATTGAAGGTCCAAGTAGTTAGCACTCTTACTGTTCTTCTCAAACCAGCCAAGCTGAATTTGATAATCTTGGTTGTACATTATAGGGGTTAAAAGCATGTTATATGGAGCCAATCACCTGTGTGACCTTTGTTTATTAACTGCTCTATCTTTACTTTCCTCATTTTCAAAATGGGGATCATAAAGTATTTATAAAATTATTGTACAAACTAAATAATATATGTAAAATATTTGTAATATATACTCAGAACAATTTTTGGCATGGAGTGTGTGGCACATGAGTTATCTATTATTATTGTTACTACTATTAATTACTAGGGACTCCTAATTTAAGAGTTAGTCATTGTTGCTATTACAAACCATATTGGATTTGTAACAGAGATGGTGTTTCTTTGTGGAAAAAGCAAACCCTGTGGTCAGTTTTATCTTTGAGCCCAGTGTCTTGGTCCACATACATTATAGCTACTTGTCTTTTTTTCTTTTCTGAAGTTTCCAAGGGGACTTCCACAATTTATTGGTGATAGGAGTCGTTTATGCCTTGTCTAATAAAGGCAATCAATATTTATAGCACCTTGCTCAATTTTATTTATTTATTTTTGTTAATGTCTTTGAGGGAAATGAGCATCTTGGTCTGTCTGAGCAGATTAAGGCTCCCAAAATGATAGTATTGTCCATAAGTAGCTTTCATAGACTAGTTTTCTCCCTTTGCGCCTCTTTCTGCCCTTTTATCAGCCTCTGGCTCAGAGACTTCAGGAAAGATTACACCTGGGACAGGGGATAACTTTTTTTTTTTTGAATCTTAATCTGGATAAGACTGTCCTAAATGGGTGTTAGGGCAATTCCACATAATTAGGGCATGCATATTATACATTTTGGTTTTCCAACAGTTAATTATTACAATTAAAATCCACTTACTATAAGTATACCAATGATATGTCAAATCTAATCTGCATTTAGCTTTCCCCTGGATGATTTACACCTCTTTTCATTTCCTATTTTTCAAATTTCAAATAGATTTGCTTCCAGTGTTGGTTTATATTTAACAGGCTTAAAAAGAAGCATGATTACAATGTAAGATTGTTAATAAGACTCTATGTATAGGTAATATATCCCCATTGTATGTCCTTCATTTTTTGCCACAACACAAAAACATAAAATTCACCCTCTCAACAGTTTCCAAGTGTTCAGTACAATATTGTCAACCACTTGTATGTTGTGCAGCAGATCCCCAGAAACCTCCTTACCTCCGTCCTACATGATTGAAACTCTACACCCCCCTAACAACTCCCCCATCTCCTTCTTCCATTAGGCCCTGGCAATTGCTATTCTATTTTCTGTTTCCCTGAGTTTGACTAATTTAGATACCTCATATAAATGCAATCATGCAGTATCTGTCTTTCTGTGACTGGCTTATTTCATTTAATTATAATCAACCCAAGGTTCATCTGTATTGCAGCATTTGACCATATGCTGCAATTCATCCTCTTTTTAAATGATGAATAATATTCCATCGTACGTGTATACCACATTTTCTTTATTCTCCCATTAGTGGGCATTCAAGTTGCTTCTACCTTTTGGCTATTGTGAATAATGCTGCAATGAACATGGTGTACAAATATCTTTGTTTTTAATTCTTTTAGATATATACCCAAAGTGGGATTGCTGGATCATATCATAGATCTATTTTTAATTTTTTTAAGGAACTGTTTTCTATACTGTTCACCCAGTGGCAGCACCATTTTATGTAGTCTACCAACAGTGCACAAGGGTTCTAATTTTTCCACATCCTCGCCAACATTTTTTTTTTTCCTGATAGGTTCATTGTGGTTTTGCTTTACATTTTCCTGATGATTAGTACTGTTGAGCCTCTTTTTATACTCTTGTTGACTATTTGTATATATCTTCTTTGGAGAAATATCTATGCAAATGTTTTACCCATTTTTAATCAGGTTATTTGTTGCTATTGAGTTGTAGGAATCTTTTTAATGTATTCTTGATATTAACCTCTTATCAGGTACAATTTCCAAATATTGTACGTATCTGTTGGTTGCCTTTTCATACTGTTGATTGTTACCTTTGCTGTGAAGAAGTTTGAAAATTTGATGTCCCAATGCTCATTTTTAGTTTTGTTTTCTGTGCTTTTGGTGTCATGTGAAAAAATCTTTGCCAAATTCAACATCCTGAAGCTTTTTGACTATGTTTTCTTCTAGGAGTTTAATAGTTTCAGGCCTTACATTTAGGTCTTTAATTCATTGAGTCAATTTTTGTATATGATGTAAGATAAAGGTCCAACTTCTTTCTTTTCCATGTGGATATCTAGTTTTCCCAATACCATTTTTTGAAGAGATTTTCCTTTTCCCATTGTGTGATCTTGACAACCTTGTCAAAGATCATTAGACCATACACTTGAAGGTTTATTTCTAGACTCTATTCTGTTCCATTGGTTTTTATGTCTATCTTTAAGCCCGTTATCAAACAGTTTTGATTACCCTGTTGTACCAGTTTTTAAAAAGCAGTGGTTTTTATATATTTTTAAGGGTCTGACTAGGATTGTTAACAAAACTCTTTTGACTGCTTTCTCTAATTCTTTATAACATTTTTCCTTTTTTTGTATTCAATATATTTTTCTTGGAAGTGTAAAGGAATTTCTTTTCAATCATGTTTGGAACAACTTGGGTATGTGAGTCTCATTCAAAGGAAAGGCAGATGGTGTGAATTTAATTAGGAAAGTTTGCCTCCTCAGGTATTCCTGATATTCATATTGAGGTGGAAAGGAAGGGAGAGAAGTTGGGATTGTTTAATACAGCTCTAGAAATGGGGTTCAGACTCTGGAGCCAGATTGCCTGGGTTTGAATCTTAGCTATACCACTTAAGTATAAATTTGGAAAAGTAATTTGACCTCTCTGTTTTAGTTTCCTCATCTGTTAAATAAAAATGTTAGACACTACCTCACAGGAATATCCTGAAGGATAAGGAAATTAAAAACAGTGCCCGGCACATATTAAGTGCTGTATAAGTGTGTGTGTTTGTTTTGAATATTAAAAGTAAAAACTAGAACACTGACTAAATCTTGGGTTCTGAGAAGGCTAACCTTTTCTATTTCTACTATAAATAATGAACAATATTATTTCTGTCCTTAAGAACTCTCAATACCCAGATGGTGTAATAGCAGATTATACATTCTTAGGTTAGTGGAGGTTTCCAAATCTTTTAATGATTATATGAACATTGCATTTATATTAAGGGGTATTACAAATACTGCCATGTAGTATATCATTTGTCTTCTGGCTTATAATTAGTTTTTCAAATGTATGTATAAAACCTAGAGTAAGATGAAGATTAATGTATTTGAACAGCATAAACCATGATGACATTTTGATATTGGAGTGCTAATAATATGCCATGACTGTCAAATAAATTTTGCAACTTAGACTTTACTTTTGTATTGCAATAAATGATCTATCTGAAGGATCTGAAGCTTAAAAATTTAATGGTAGTGCTTTTAAATTTTATTTTCTTGGTGTTTTAATTACATTTAACTTTTATAACTTGTGTTGCTTTATATTTGAATTATTGCAATATTTAAACATAAACATGAAATTCACATTGGAACCTAGGGTTTGTTTGAGGTCTATTTATTAAGTGTCAGGACTCCCTCACCCCAATTTTTTAAACCGGTAAATGAATGAAAAATCTCAGGTGTTCTTTTATTAAGAAAAATCATGACTTAACGCCTATGATTCAAGATGTTGGTGAACGATGAGATGATCGTCTCTAGGGAAGTAAAAGCATTCTTAAGAAAGTGTAGCTAAAATATATTTTCTTGTACAAAAGGAATGTAATACATATTTTTCTCTGTTTTATATTTCTGTAACATATTAAAAATCACCTTATCCCTTACTCTAGACGAATGGAATATTTTCACTTCTGTAGCATGCATCTCTGACATCAAGAGAGACGCATCTGCATATAGCGCCCGTCTTCTCTGCTGGTGTGCATTGAGTCTTAGCAGCTTCTTGCCCAGCTCTAGTAACATTGAGCGCTTCTCTGTTTTTTCCCCAAGCCACTTTGGAATGTGTAATATTTTTAATATCTGCAATTAAGTGAACAGTAAGTGCACATAAGTGCATGTGTTGAACAGTTCATATACGTCCTTAAATAAATGGCTGCTTAGTGGCTTCCCATCTATAGCTTCACAGCTGGCAGTGCAGGGCGCCTTGGTTTCATGTTCCTGGGTGTTTGTGTGGCTGAAACCCCGGCCGTAAGGGAAGAACCAGATGGTTGTTCTTCACTGGGGCTGCCGATCTTAGATGTTCTACAAAGGTGCTCCTGTCTATAAATGTAGTGCTTATATTTTCTGTACAGTATGTGCCCGTTGGCAGTGTTTTTGTTTTTCTAGTTAAACAGCCACTACCTGCAGGAGGAGTCACATGCTGGAGCCAAGAAAAAATAGTCTTGTCTGGATAGCTTGCAATAATTTTGGAATAAAAAAAGTGCACACAGTAGATTATATTGAAACAAAACAAAACAGGTTCATCTACAGAATATTATCCTTTAGGAAGATTTATCAGCATTCAAGAGCAAATTTAAATTTGAGGGGCTTTGATTAAGGTGTTATATAAGCAGGAAGTGGGGTTCGTCTTGTTTGTGGCATTACCCTCGCCTCACTCAGTAGACTGTTTCAAAAGAACAGTAGAGATACAGCATTTTAAACTTACCATCTAGCATGGTGGGTTTTTTATGAAATTCTCATGATGAAGAGCTTTGGGAGAAAGGGTTGGATATTCTGTCCAAGTGGTAGTCATCAAAAACCTAGAGT